>NW_028258137.1:17137500-17762500 GCF_053883595.1 Heterocephalus glaber | reverse complement strand
GACAAAGGTTTTCCTTGTTTGACTTACTCTGATGTAGTTTTCCTTATGCTAAGTATTAAGTATACTGGGGCAACCCTGGGCCATCTCTTCTTGTTCTCTCTACTAGTCTTTTGCTCAGCTTTCCTTTCTCACCTTTACCTAAGGACTGACTACCCAGATGAACCTCTGAGGCTTAATTGACCCTGTTGGACTCTTCTTTTTTTAGTCCAACTTTTTTTTTTTTTGAGCCAGGGTCTCACTGTGTAGTTCAGGCTGGCCTTGAACTCATTTTGTAGTCCAGGCTGTCCACAAACTTCCAGCGATCCTCCTGCCTCAGCCTCCCCAGTGCTGGGATTACATGGGTGCACCACCATGCCTGGCCTGGAGTCTCTAAATACTGCCAAAGTTTCCAGACAGCTATATGAAATTTTTTTTTAAATTTATTTTTTAATGTTATGTGTTGAATATAAAAATCAAATCTTGCTGGAAAGATTACTGATTAAATATTTTCAGTGGCTTTGATATTTTTGTCAGTTTCTTGATTATTTTTTCCTTTTGTTTTCTTGTCGTGTCCTGATGGTTGAATAGATTCCTGATGGTCAAATCTGTCCCTGAGAAATAAACTAGCAAGGCTGCATTTCTGTTTAAACACTGAGGAGCTGGTTGGTACCATGAAGGTTTTCTGCGGGCAACTCAGTCCAACCACAGGATCCATGGAGTGGCTGGAGGAGGATGAGCACTATGATTACCACCAGGAGATTGCCAGGTAACAAGAGTTGGTTCACAGTTAGGGCTATAGCTGGATGAGGCACTTATCTCAAAGCAAATACCTTGGAATCCAACTTGGTATGAACGAGGCTGTCACCCAGTACTTAGTATATGTGCTGCCGAAGCGAGCACATGTCACCCAGTACTTAGGATGAGGGCAGGTCTGCTTTGCCAGGTAGGTGTATAGGAGTTAGGCAAGTGCAGATATCATGTAGCAGTCTTATCAGTGTCCCAGAGGATCTGATTAGTGGAGCAAAGAGGACGTAAGATTCAGTAGTGGTGGAGTTTATGAAATGTAATCACTGTGTCAGTGAAATAGTGACACATTCAGCATATGGTTAAATTCTCTTGAATAAAAAGTGAAAAATATTTTTTCCTTCCTTAGAATATTTAAAATACTTAATGGTTATTTAGCAATCATTAAGTATATTCAGCTTGCCAACATTTGTGCGAGGGCTATGGATACCAATTAGAGAAGATATACTTTCTATTTTTTTTTTTTTTTTTGGTACCGGGGATTGAACTTGGGACCTTGCATACTTTCTATTCTTAGGGAATGTACAGTTTTCTGGAAGAGACACATAAAAAAATTACAGCATAGGGAGATAAAGGCCTGTGAAAATGGGCAAAAAGGTCATGGACATAGCAAGAAGCTGCTGGACTGGGTAGGGGATGATATTTCATTAATTCCTTAAGTCTAAAAGGAGGGAATTTGAAGTCTCAGCAGCAGGGACTGCATAGCTATTTGGGGAGCAACTAGCAGTTCATTATTTCTGGAGTACAGTGTGGAAATAGGGATGTGTGAGAGAAGTTCCTGAAAAGATTGGCAGGGGTCACAGTGAAAGGGTCAGAATGAAATACAAAAGAGGATCCTGGTTTAAGTTCAGGCTCTGCCACTTCTTAACTTTGAGATAGGCCAACCTCTTTTAACTTCCTTGAGCCTTAGTATAGTACTCCATACCTCATCTCTGGCCTGGGATGTAACTCTGTTAGAGGGCTTGTCTATTGTGCACGAGGCCCTGGCTTCAATCCCTAGCAATGGGGAGTACAGTCTGCCACAGAACAAAGGCTCAACAGTACTACTTTATTTCTAAAGATATTGGACATTTCTTTCTTTTTTTTTGGTACTGGGGATCAAACTTGGGACCTTGTGCTTTCGAGGCAGGTGGTGGAACCACTGAGCTAAACTCCCGGCCCTAGACATTATTTCTTGAGTGATTAATATGTTAAAGAAAGAGGATCAGGTTGCGTTTCAGAACATTCACTGAGCAGTATGGAAAAGAGAGGAGATCTTTTGGGTGGGATCTTTTGTCTCTCCCAAAGCAGAGACAGTGGAGATGGAGATCGGGGGAGACAGTTTAGAGTTTGGTAACTCAGTGGATGCAGTGCTGGAGAGAGAGAAAATTTGAGAAACACCCAAGTTTCTGGTTTGAGTGACTGGGTAGATGGAGCTTTTGTTCCTTGAGAGGGAACACAAGACAAACAGGTGGTGCTGGGAAGGGAAGGTGTGGAACTGAGGTGTTTGGGTTGGGACTTCTGGATGGAAGTGCCAGTATGCAGATAGCATTGTGGGTCTGGAGACAGAATTGGAGTAGTTAGTGGAGTTGAAGCTGGGAGGAAATTGCAGGCTCTCAGAGAAGGTGAGAGGTGTGAAAGGCAGAAAGCTGAAGAAGGAACCCTGGAGCAAAGTCTGTATAGTTTAGGAAGAGTAAGTCTGAGTTCTTCCTGAGAAGGAAGATGTATATGGTATAATGTGCTTGTTTTCCTCCTAAGCACCCTGGAGTGACTGAGGAGGCAGAAGGAGGCCCAGAAGGGGATGGTGGGCAGAGTAGAAAGAAGATAGTTTCAGGAAAGAGGAAGTGTCCAGTAAGGTCAGAGGCTGCTGAGAGGTCCTGGATGCTGATGGCTGACATTAGCACAAGGGCGAGCTGGTGGCGGTGGTGGTGAGGCAGAGAGATGTTAGTGGAGGAGTAGGCCATGAATGGCTGACAAGGTGAGGAAGAGGTGAGTGACTCTTAAAAAAGTGCCTCCTAAAAAGTGGGCAGGGAGCATCTATAATTTCTTTTAATAAGGATTTTTTTGTTTTGTTTTGTTTTTTATATTTGAGACAGTCTTGCTGTATGTTCCAAGGTGGCCTCGAACTTACTAAGTATCCTAGGCTGGCCTCAAACTCATGCCAATCCTAAATCCTGGGATACTATACAACTGTAAAAAACCAGAATGATGAAAAATCTGTATTTTCATTCTAATTTTATTGGCCTCCACAATGGCCTTTGTGTGAGAAATAAAAGAGAGCCAGGCATGGTGACACACACCTGTAGTCCCAACACTCAGGAGGCTGAGGCTTAGGCAGGAGGATTGGCTCAAATTTGAGGCCAGCTGGAGCTACATAGTTTAAGGCCAGCCTGAACTATATAGGGAGACCCTGTCTCAAAAAGACAAGCAGGGCCGGGGATTTAGCTCAGTAGTTTCGCCACCTGCTGCGCAAGTGCAAGGACTGGAGTTCGATCCCTGGTACCTCCCCCTGCAAAAAAAAACCAAGCAAGCAGACAAAAAGAAATAAAGATAAATGTATATACAGTATTGCTTGTTTTTGCAAAAAGAACCTGGAAGGATTAAATTGGAAACTAATAAAAATAATTACCTGTGGAGAATAAGAATGGGCTTGGATGGGTGGAGAGGGTGGAGATTGAAGCCTGTGCCTAGCATATGCTAGGTCAGTGCTCTACCACTGGGCTATGCCCATTCTCCTGAGGGTAGTTCTTTTTTTTTGGTGCTGGAGATCAAACTCTGGACCTTGCGCTTTCGAGGCAGTTGGTGGCACCACTTACCTAAATCCTTGGCCTGAGGGTAACTCTTATTTTAGTGTTGATTCTCAAGTTATAAATAGATTTTACATATAAAAATAAACTACATTTTGAAAAAAGCAAACATTAAAATGGGGAGGAGATGGGCAAAGACAAACAATTATAGCTGGACGTAGATCCAAAAGCCTTGGTATGTCATTAAAAAAGCAAGACAGAAACCATTCTTTCAGTGCAGTGCTCCTCAAAGTATTAAACACTGCGTGTGTCACATATGCCTGGAGTGAGCACTGATTCAAGCACAGCTTTCCACATTTCAGCCAAACCTTGGATCAGTTTAAGTATGTCCTGAGAATTTGCATTTCCAATAAGCCCTACTGATTCTGGTGTTGACTCAACTAGAGGGCCTGTGTTTCACTGAGAATGCCTCAGCTCTCTTCTGGAACTCCCAGAAAGCATCTTTAGGCTGGACCTGTTCTTGGTACTCATCCTGATCATACCAGAGGGTGTTCTTTTCTCCCTTCTCTTCTCTCTCCTCCCTTCTCCCTTTCCTTCCCTCTCTTTGTGGTACTGGGGATTGAAACCACGTTCTCACACATGTTAGATTCTACGACTGAGCTACACCCAGTCCCCATTTTCAAAGTTGAGAATACTACAGTAGAAAATATGGTTACGTGGTTCTCCCCTTAACACTGTATTTGGTGTGAACTCTTTCATTATCCCTGAAGAAATGACATGAGGTGCTGGACATGATGACCCTCACAGATATAGCAAGTATGTACTTTTTCTTTCCCAGTTCCTCTCCCTAGTGTCACCCCCTATGGTCATTCCAAAGTGGACATGTGTGCAAAGTCAGGCAAGTGTTGGGGATGTTGAGTCTGAGTAACATGATTGGGATACTAGTGGCTGTGGGACAACTATGACAGGGCCAACTACTAGAGCACTGTTTGGTCTGAGAACATTTGCCTCAAATTTTTTTCTGCAATACTGAGTAATAACAGCTTCTAATTCTATTAAAATAATTTAAAATGGGTACTATGTTTGTTCCATCTGATTGAGAAATGTATTTATATGTTTACTTTTTTTTTTTTTTTTTTGGTATCAGGGATCGAACTCGGGACCTTGCGCTTACAAGGCTGGCAGTGGAACCACTGAGCTAAATCACTGGCTGTTTTTTTGTTTTCTAGGTCATCTTACGCAGATATGCTGCATGACAAAGACAGGGTGAGTGTGAAATGAAGCCCTTGATGTAATGATTTGAAACCTCAGATTATAATAAGGTTACAACTTCGCCTGAGAATCATGATTTAGAATGATGCCTAGAAGCAATATGATACTGTGGTCAGGAACTCAACTAGAAGACTATCTCCTACCTCTGATTCTGTCCTTTTGCCCCCAGCTTTATTAAGATATAACTGACAAATCAAAGTTGTATATATAGTGATTCCTTGATTGTCGAACTCAGCTCATTCGCAATTTATGCTCAAACACTGAAGTTTTGAGAATTGAACATAATTTTCTCATAAGAAAAAGGAAAACCAAATAATTGCTTCTGAAGCCCAAGAATTACACTTATAAATTCTTTTTTCCAGGACTTCAGCAAATTTCACAATGATTTCCTTAACTATTGTAAGTCTCAGTTTTCTTTTTAGCTTTACTGCTGGAGCCATGGTTATGATATTTTATGCAAGTAAAGCACCGAAAAGAAAGCACAGTGATGAATGTTGTAATGCACTAATAGAAGCACTGTATGTTGTCTGGGTGAGAGCGGTGCTTAGACTGAAGCATCACTCCTTTGTGTCCACAGCAAGACACGATGTGTGACTCTCGCTCAGCCCATACTGGTTTTTTCCAGTTGGATTTTCAGTTCAAAGTTAAGAACACAGAGCAGATTTTTTTGAACTTGGCTGTTCGAATAGTGGAAAGTTCAAGCTGGGAGCTGTTCAACAACTGAGGTATCACTGTATATTCTCTGCATGGTGGCACACTCCTGTAATCTCAGCTACTAGGGGGCTGAGACAGGAGGTTCTCAAGTTTGAGACTATCTTGGGCAACTTAGCAAGATTTTTATTTGATTTTCTTTTTGCGTGTTTATAGTTGTTTTGTCTTTTGGGTTTTTTTTGTTTGTTTGTTTGTTTGTTTGTTTGTTGGCACCGGGGATCGAACTCGGGTCCTTGTGCTTGAAAGGCAGGCGCTGGAACCACTGAGCTAAATCCCCGGCCCAGTTTTGTTTTTTGTTTTAGTTTTTTTGTTCGTGTGTGTGTTTGTATTGCTGGGAATTGAACTAAAGGCCTTGCTCATGCTAGGTAAATGCTCTATCACTGGGCTACATCCCAACCCCATTTGAAATTTATCTTGCAGTCCTCTTACCAAGTTTTTGAATCAGATGCTTAGCTCATTTTTCATCTTTTTTATTGTATTTCTTTTGTTTGTTTATTTTTGTGGAAACAGGGATCGAACTCAGAACCTTGCGCTTGCCAGGCAGGCATTGGCACCACTGAGCTAAACCTCCAGCCCATATTGTATTTCTTTTGAAGTATTGCTTGAGCCATCTCGTTTTTTATCATTCACTTCTAGATATTTTGTAATCCCAGTTTGATTTATCTTTTACACCTATGAGTTTAAAAGTACATTTCTTTTTTTTTTGGTTTGTTTTGGTACTGGGGATTGAACTCGGGACCGAGGCAGGTGCCAGAACCACTGAGCTAAATGCCTGGCCCTCTTTTTCTTTTTTGTGGTGCTGGGGATCAAACTAGGCCCTCATCTGCTAGGCAAGCTTTCTACCATTGAGAACTGCATTTCTTAATGTTCAAAAATCTGCTTTTCTTTAGTTATATTCTTCACTTGATCTTAGCCAAAAGGCCGAGAAGCAATTTTAGTTATACTCTTGTAATTGAGATCCCTAATTTGATTGCACTATGGTCAGAAAATGCTACCATTTTGGTATCAGCTTTGTATTAATTATCTTCTGTTACATAACAGATTGTCCCCAAATTTAATGGCCTCTTAATTCTTTAACTTGCAGATCATCAGTACATGTAGAAAGATTCACAGATTTTGTTCCCATCATCTTTATTTTCACGTACTGTACAGGGTCAGAGTATCTATTTAGCCAAGTCACTACAGATAGAAAATAAGTCTGTTTACTGAACCTTCAAGTTGGCAAAAAGTTAATTTTAGAGAAGGAAGCTATAGAGTTGGAGTCCAAGAAGGAAAACAGAGACCAAAGTGTGTTATATATTGCAATAGTGAGAGTGTGAAAAGGAGTTGGTTGTCCAGGTGTGGGAGGATGGGAAAGCAGAGGGAACAACCAGGCTAATTCAGTAGTAGTGCTGGTGAGGAGCCCTTACATTGCCTGGGACTGAGAAATACAAGGAGAAGTTTAGGGTTTCTAGATCCCAGAAGGTGGTGGGGATGGTCTGGGGAGCTGTCCTGCTCACCTCTGAGGGTGATCACTGTTCGAGTGCCTCCCTGAGGGACCTGAGGAGGTTGGTAATGGGACACAGAGAATTGAGGACTGGAACTAGCTGCCACTCTGGGAAGGTCATTGACCAGAGCAGCATCCTAACAGGAAGGCACAAGCTTCCTCCCTGCTCCTCCTCTTCAGTTGTCTTCTTGTTCCCCCACTGGCTGTACCTAATGGAAAATCTCTGTGGTTTGCAGGGTTCATACATCACGTGGCAGACTATAGAAGAGTGAAGGTGGAAGGGAACCAGTCACTTAGTAACAGGCAAGAGGCTGACGACGCTGTGCTCTTGGTGTCTTGCAAGGCCTGTCCGGCTCTGCTGGCCATGCTGTTCCTCCAGAGGGGGAAGAGCCAGAGAGTCCTGATTTACAGTGCTGTTCCCAACCCTAACAGTCCAACTCTACAGTATCTTTTTGCTTATAACTGGTGTGAAATAACAATTATTTCTTCTTCTCTGTTAGAATATAAAATATTACGAGGGTATCCGGGCTGCTGTGAGCAGGGTGAAGGATAGAGGACAGAAGGCCTTGGTTCTTGACATTGGCACTGGCACCGGACTCTTGTCAATGATGGCCGTCACAGCAGGTGCTGACTTCTGCTATGCTATTGAGGTGAGCGATACTCTGCTGGTGCATGTCCTGGATCTTGTGTGGGAAGTCCTGTGTCCTTGTACTTTTGCCATCTGTTTGTTCACAGATGTTCATGGAGCGCTTGCTCCATACCAGGTGCAGGGCCAGTTCTCAGCGCATAGAGTTGAGTCAGACATGATTCCTCCCTCTGGGAGTCTGTTTACTGCTCTGAAAACGGTGGCTCTCAGCCTTGGCTGCACATGAGACTTACTAAAGAGCTTTAAAATATACTGATGTCTAGACCTCTCCTGGCCCTACAGAGATTTTGATTTAATTTTTCTGGAATCTGGCCTGCCATTGGGACTTTTGAATGTGGAGCAAGGTTAAATGTCCCCACAGCTATCTTTTATTACATTACCAGCCTACCATTTCTTTCTTTAATAAAACATTAAACATATATTGTTTTTCTCATCATGTGAATTTAATGTATACTGTTGTAGGAAATTTTGTAAATACAAAATAAAAATAGTATGTTAACCCATAGTTGACTGCTGTTAAAATTTTTTTTTTTTTTTTTGATACCGGGGATCGAACTCGGGTCCTTGTGCTTTTGAGGCAGGCGATGGAACCACTGGGCTAAATCCCCGGCCCTGCTGTTAAAATTTGGGGGGGCGGGTAGGAGGTATGTATGTAAATACTTTGCCCGACAAAATTAGATCCTTTTTTTTTGTACCGGGGATTGAACTCAGGACCTTCCACTTGGGAGGTAGGCAATGGCACCACTGAGCTAAATCCCCGGCCCTGGATCCATTTTTGATCAAGTTGGAAATAAGAAAGTTACAGTGGTTTAAATAATGTAGAAGTTTTTCCTTCCTCACATAAAGTTTGGAAGTTAACAATACAGCATTGCTAGGAGAGGTGATGCACATGTGTAATCCCAACAGCAGTTGGAAGGCTGAGGCAGGAGGATTGCTGCAAATTCAAGGCCAGCCTGGGTACATAGTGAGTTCAAGAGCAGCCTGGAATACCTAGCAAGACCCTGTCTCAAAAAACCAAAAAAAAAAAAGAGATTGAAAGAAAAGCAAAAATAAAACAAAAACAGTCCAGTATATTCTACTCCAGTTTTTTTTCTTTCAGCTCCTTACCCTATTATCTCTACAATGTGGTCCTCATATTCATAATCTAGAAAGGTGGGCATATTAGTCTGAGAAAATACTGTAGTATATTTGGGGAGCAGTATTATCCAGAGTCTCGGTGAAGGATGTCATGGTAGAGAAATCCAGGAAGGTAGGTTGCTGCCAGATTGTCAGGGATCTGCACGTTATAAGATAATGATGCTAACATTTTGAGTTACGTATTTTCAGCCTGAAGTAAGAATAGTAGACTTGAGATCTCCATGAAAACAAGTCCTGAGAGACGTGAGAGACTGTACACTTATCTTGGGATTTTATAAAAAGGATTATAAACTACTTCTTTACTTTTTAGGTAATCACCAATGTGTTTGAGCAGATCCCCCCCCAAAAAAAAATTGTGTTCAGCTGGGTATGGTATCACCTGTCTGTAATCCCAGCACTCTGGGAGGCTGAGGCAGGAAAATTGCAAGTTGGATCCTGACCTGCGCAACTTAATTTAGTGAGACCCTCCCTATCTCAAAATAAAAATGAAAAAGAGCAGGGAATGTAACTCATTGTGAACGCCCTGGGTCTCAACCCCTGCACTGCCCCCCCAAAATAGATATCATTGTTTAGGGATGGTTGTCTTGATATCTTCAAAGTAGGGTCCCCCCCTCCTTATTTTATAAATGAGGAAATGAGGGCCCAGAGAAGTTTAAAGACTTAAGTCCTACAGTTAGTAAATAGGAGAGCTAGACCTGGAACTGTGGGCTCTGGATCCTAGCTATGCTGCTCACTGCTCACTGATTGCTCTGATGGAAGGGTGTGTGTTTCCCTGTTGATGTGTTTGTGTCCTAGTGCAGCTGTGTAGGGAGGCAAAAGTGCCCTTGACTGGTTCAGGAACCAGAGGAAGATGCTTATTTGGTGGAGAGATAATACATTTTGTGTTGGATTTGTTGAGTCTTGAGAGTTGATTATTACTGGACCACCGGTTAAAAATACAGAGGAGGGCTGGGGATGTAGCTCAGTGGTGCTGCCACCTGCCTCAAAAGTGCAAGGTCCGGAGTTCAATCACTGATACCAAAAAAAAGAAAAACAGAGGAAAACACATTTTTGACAGAGTCGGTAGGACTGCTCTCATGTTTTTCCATATTCCCATGTCAGTTACCTGGATTTCTAAATCTTTTCCTGGTATGGCCTGTGACACTCAGCATCTCTGCCCTCTGGTTCTTGGGATCTCTGCTGGCCTACCAGATTTTGCTTTAGTGACCATCCATTTGAATCCCTCTCTGTGGACTGCCCTGGGGTTTGTAGCTCTGTCTGAGCACATGGCATCCGGACAGACAGGTCCAGAGGAACGAGCTGTGGCAAGATCTCTATAACCTTGAGAGAGAGGCATGTGAGTGGATTTGGACTCACTCCCTAACATGCGGCAAGTGAAGCGTGTGTGCTGTGAAGCAGGTGACAGGTTTGGCAGTCACATTGTCCCAGGAGGAAAAGTAGAGTGAGAAGAGCAAAACCTAGAAACATGCTGCTTTCGTGGGCTGAAAGAGTGGCTCTTGAGACTAGAATGCTGTGGAAGCCAATGGGGCGGACTGTGTGAAAAGTGAAAAGAGTGAATGGTCAACAGGTGCAGATGGGAGAGAGCAGCACTGTCCAGTAGCACTTGCTGTGATGATGAACATCTTCTATGGCTGTGCTGTCCAATGTGGAGGGGCTGTAGTCACATGTGTACCGAGTATTTGAAATGTGGCTACTCTGAATGAGGAACTGAACTTTTTTTTTTTTTTAGATAGCATCTCGCTATGTAGTTCGGGCTGATCTTTTTTATTTAGTTTTTGGTACTGGGGATTGAACTCAGGACCTTGTGCTTGCGAAGCAGGTGGCAGCACCACTGAACTAAATCCCCGGCCTTAGTTCAGGCTGATCTTGAAATTAATATGTAGCCCAGGCTGGCCTGGAACTGACGGTGATTCTCCTGCCTCAGCCTCCTGAGTGCTGAGATTACAAGCATGTGTTGCTGTGCCCCGCTCAAAGAACTGAATTTTTAATTTTATTCCATTTCATAATTCACATTTAAATAGCTGTTTTGTCTTTATTGTGTTATATATAACACGAGTATAGAGCTTGAGCTGGATGAATGATATAGGAGAAATGTAGCTCCCAATCTGTTAGGTGCCAAATTTGCTGAGTTTGTGGTCTCACAACATCGAGGAATGAAGTCTCGAGCCAAAGGAAAAAGTTAGGAGAGTTTTATCAGAAATAAGGAGAATAGCTCCTGGATTTCCAGGAGAGGTCCTGAATGGGTGGCTACTGAGGGGGTAATTTATATAGCAAAGTCACAGCCTGGTTACAATGTGGGTCAAACTGTGGTCAACTACAGGAGTGATGGCGAACCTTTTAGAGCTTTCAGTGATAATAAACAGCTGGCTGAGGCACAGGTGCCATAGGTTTGCCACCACTGACCTATAGGATTACAAGTATAGCTGCTTAGCTAATATTGACACAGTATGTGGGAAATGAGTCATGTAGCAGGGCTACAGGAAAGAACAAAGGCATCTTTTGGAAGGGATGGGTTCAGATGCTCTGGTCACCCATCTGGGTAACTGATGCCTATCTGTACTTACTGGATCAGGTGCTAATTACAGTGTAATCTCAAGTTGCTGTTTATGTCTTAGAGAGGCATTATGTTTCTACCTTGTGTTTCTGGCTGCAATCTTTTTTTTAGTATCGGGGATTGAACTTGGGTTCTTGCGCTTGTGCAGCAGGCGGTGAAACCACGAGCTAAATCCCCAGCCCCTTTTTTTTTTTTTTTTGAAACAGGGTCTTACTTTGTAGTTCAGGCTGGCTCTGAACTCACCATGTAGCCCAGGCCCACCTTGAACTCACTGCGATCCTCCTGCTTCAGCTTCCTGAGTGCTGGGATTACAGGTGTGCACCACCATGCCCCACTCTAGCTACAATCTTGATATCTTTATTTTTTGTGCTGACTTCCTTGAGGGCTCAGTTTCTCTCTGACTCTATGTTAATATCTGTCCGACTTAGCTGTCTGTAATATGAGAACTGAAAGAAAGCTGTTGGGTTGGCAGCAGGAGGTCATTGATGACCTTCAAGTGGTATTTTCAGGAGGGAATAGGATTCAGGAGTGGATGGATTGCAAGTCATTGCAGACTATGACTGTGGACCACTTTTAATACATTTGAAAGAGAAGGAATATTTGGGGAGGCCTGTCAGGTACAATGATTTCTTTGGTGAGTGCCCTTGAAAACCACTTCAATCTGGTGTAGACAAGGATCTGGTCAAGAAGTCCAGGTCTTCTGTTGGCTTCAGGGATGGGTCCTTTAGATGTATAATGAGACCCTAAATTTCCCTCTTTCTGCTTTTCACATCCTCCCAAGGCTGGCACCATTAATGGCAGTAAGAAGGGATCTAAGAGCCACTAGGGACATGTTAAACAGGAAAGCATGGTCCTAGCTGCCTCACTTTCTCTCTTTGAAGAGCAAGCAGGCTTTTCCCAGAAATTTCTACCAAAACTCTTGGGTACCATTGGCCAAAATTGTCAAGAGGAATTCAATTACCCTTCAACTAGAGAGGTGGAACACTTGAATACAAGGTCAGTTGCTCCCACTATGTTACTGCAGTTGACCTGAGGGGAGAGTGGATGTTGGGAAGTCACCTTCAGGAGCCATTCCTTGTAGTGTTCTGGGGGAGATCTTTTGCAGTACTGGGAATTAAACTAGGGCCTTTGCACTGAACTACATTCCCAGCCCTTCTTTGTTTTTATTTTGGGACAGCGTCTTGCTGAGTTGCCCTGGCATGGCTTGAACTTGTGAACCTCCTTGGGATTACAGGCATGCACCATCATGCCTGGCCCCTGCTTGTGGGGAGAGCTTAAGCTTTTTGGTGGGCTCAGGGGAAGGTGGCTCTGAATGGTTGGAGCCTATAGGTTTAGGGGAGGAAGAAAGTGATAGGTCAAAAGGGAGCAGGAGTGAGGGGATAGACTGAGCTTGTGATATTTTCAGAAGCACAGGCAAAGTAATTTTTAAGAACTAAGAGTTTGAGGCCCTCACTACATCAAGAAACATCAGGCTAAATTCTCAAAATAATTTTTGGGAGTATGCATATATGTAGTTTATAAAAGATGTATCATTTCCCCTTTGATTTTAGTAAAAATTTGTGTTCATGATAGAAAATGTGGAAAATATAGAAAAAGATTTAGAAAAAATGAAAATGTTGTCATTGTTACCAGTCACTTTATCATGTTTCCACTCTATGTGTGTCTGCATGTGAGTTTGTATGTTTATGCACGAAATGGTTGGAGCTGTGGAATCTAAACAGCAGCTGGAAAATAAAAGCTGGAAAGTGGAAGATACGGTTTGTTCTGCCCTGTGAAGTTGGGTTTGATTTGGCCAGGGGAGGAGGGGCTAGGACAGGAAGTCTCAGGGTTGCCTGTGAATAGTGAGATCTGCGTGGCTGAGCACTGGTTGTGGGGTTGGTGGGTGGGATGGGGGCCAGTATGGTTAGGAAGGTAAGGTGGCCTGCATTCAAAGAGCCTTGAGTGTCATAAGGATATGTATGCTGTGTTCTGCCAGAAGTGGGGATCTGGGACAGTTTTGATCATGAAGGTGATCTGTCCACACTTATATCTATGGCTTTCCTCTGGAGAGTGTTTACCCATCCCAGGTTTGTGAAGCAAGTCCCCTTCGTAGCTCTTGGCATCTCCATAGTGTGGCAGTGACACCTCCTGCCCTTACTAGGTAGTGCAGGATCCCCTGCATTCCCACACTCAGGGCATGTAATGAGAATTCCTGACCATGTGTTAAACCTGAACCTCATGCATTTATGTTCAGTTCATTTTCATGATACACGTTTGGAGAATAAACCACTAAAGTTAAAAATGTTAGGACTAGAATTAATTAACACTTTGCTAACCTTAACAGTAGGATATTTAAAAATTTATTATTCATTTTTCCTTGGATGTTTGGCTCTAATTTCCAGGTTTTCAAGCCCATGGCTGATGCTGCTGTAAAGATCGTGGAGGAAAATGGCTTCAGTGATAAGATTAAAGTTATCAACAAGCATTCAACGGAGGTGACTGTAGGACCAGGTGAGATCTACACATCCTATGTCAGAGAGCTTTACTTAGTTTTAGAGAGGAAAAGGCTTTTTTCAACCACTCAGAATAAGTCCAGGTCTTCCATATATAGCTCTGACTGTAAGTGCTTTGCTTCTCTCCTACTTGCTCTCTTTCTCTCACTTTTTGGTTTTTCAGACAGGGTCTCACTTACATAGTTCAGGCTGGCCTTGAACTCACTATGTAGCCCAGGCTGGCCTCAGACTTGTGGCAGTCCTCCTGCCTCAGCCTCCCAAGTGCTGGGATTACGGTTGTGTGCCATCATGCCCAGCTTTAGCACTTTGCTTCTCTTGATGTTTATTTCTCTCCTAGTTAAAACAAATCAGCTATGAGTAAACCAGAGCCAGTCAGGTACATATGCATTCACACATACAAAAACCTCCTTATGGTTTAAGCAAGTTGAAATTCTTGTACGGCTCATCTCTCCAAGCCTGGTCAGACAGAAGTAAAAACTAAGGTAGTAAGAAGAGGCTTTTTAAGTTCTGACATGTCTTAGTATATATACAGCATTGAGATTTTCCTAGATGGCACAGGCTCTCCAGGTGTCCAATATATTTTAGGAGTTTGATTCAAACTGATAAAATTTCACATGCCATTTGATAGATCCTTAGAGAACACAGTTGAAAGATTCGGAAGAAAAAAAAAACCGTAATGAATTATGGATATCACCAGTTTTTCTACAATACCGTATTTTATGATTGAAGCATCTACCTAACTTCAATTTTCTCCTGTTTAAGAAAAAAATATTTTGAGGGCTGGGGATTTAGCTGAGTGGTTCCACCACCTGCCTTGAAAGCTCAAGGTCCCAAGTTTGATCCCTGGTACCACAAAAAAAAAATTTTTTTTTTTTTGCGCTCTGGATATAGCTCAGTGGTAGAGCAGTTGCTTAGTATACACAAGGCCCTGGGTTCAATCCCAGCACTGCAAAAACAAGCCATTTTTTAAAAAACAGAGAACCTGAAACATGTATCAAAGAAGAAAATAGTGTCCCATTATTTTCTTTTTTTGGTACTGGGGATCGAACTCGGTTCCTTTCGATTGTGCAGCAGGCCAGGCAGCGAAACCACTGAGCTAAATCCCCGGTCCTGTCCCATTATTTTTAAAACATAACAAACATACTAAGAAGTACACATGTCATTTCCTTTTTTTTCTAAACAAGGAAAAGAACACACAATTTATTACATGCCTAAGGCATGGGAGTATTAGACTTTTGTTTGTTTGTTTTTTGGTACCTGGGGATGAACTCTGTTTGTTTGTTTGTACCAGGGATTGAACTCGGGTCCTTATGCTTGTGAGGCAGGCGAAGGCATGGTGGAACCGCTGAGCTAAATCCCCGGCCCTGGGGATGAACTCTGGACCTTTCATTTATGAGGCAGGCAGCAGAACCACTGAGCTACCTGGCCCCTAGACTCCCTTTTTTTCAGTCCTGGGGATTGAACCCAGGGCCTTTGCACTGAGCTACATCTCCAAATCTGAAATGAAAAACACTTTTCATTTTGAGACAAGGTCTTCCTAAGTGACCAGGGTAGGCTTGAACTTTCTTCTTGCCTCAGACTCACAGAGTGCTAGGATTATAGATGTGTGCTGTCATGCCCAAATCATTATCCCATTTTATTTTTTAATTTAATTTTTTTTTCATTGTCCCATTTTTAATCAACATTATTGAGGTATAATTTACCTAAATGAATATATCCATTTTAAGAATATAGTTTGTTGGAGATTTTGTTTTGTGCTTTTTTCTGAGACACAGTTAGCTCAGGCTGGTCTGGAACTTGCTATGTAGCCCAGGCTGACCTCAAACTCATGATCCTCCTGTTTTGCCAACCAAGTACTGGGATTATAATCATGTACCACCATGCCCAGACCTAACAAGTTTTGACAAAAACACACTTATAATCACCAGCACAATCAAGATAATAGAATATTGCTGGGCGTGGTGGCCCACACCTGTAATCCCAGCATTTAGGAGGCTGAGGCAGGAGGATTGCCTGGAGTTTGAGTTCCAGGCCAGCCTGGGCTACATAGTGAGTTCAAGGCTAGCCTGGACTGATAGGGAGACCCTGTCTCAAAAAACTAAAAAAAAGTGTGTGTGTGTGTGTGTGTGTGTGTGTGTGTGTGTGTATCATGCCCAAAAGACTCGTTAGAGTCAGTATAGTGGATTTCTGCATAGCGTGGCCTTAAGTACTCACTGATGTGATTTTTTCAGTATGGATTAGATTTGCCGTTTCAAGAATTTCAAGGAAATGAAATTACAATAAGTGTCATCTGGGCCGGGGATTTAGCTCAGTGGTTCCACTGTCTGCCTTGAAAGTGCTAGGCCTGGAGTTTGATCCTCGGTACCAAAAAAAAAAGTGTAAGTATAATAAGTGTGTCAGTATGTATTTGTGTGTGTGTGGTGCTGGGGATGGAATTTAAGACCTGTGCATGCCAGGCAAGTTGTCTACCACTGAGCTGCATCCCCAGCCCTGTTAATATAATGCAGTGCTCTTGAGACTCATCATCTGGAGTTTGTACTTTTTTGCTGAGCAGCACTCCATTTTCTGTGCAGTTTTTTATTTCACCTGTTGAAGGATGGGTAGTTTCTCAAGTAAGTTTATTTTTTTTTTGGTACTGGGAATCAAACTTGGGTCCTTGCCCTTGTACAGCAGGTGGCGAAACCACGGAGCTAAATCCCCAGCCCTACCACTGATGTTTTGTTTTTAATGATGTTTAATCTGCTGTTATGTAAACGTCATTTCTGATAATATATTTTTTTAAATCTTTCACAGTGTGTGTGTGTGTGTGTGTGTGTGTGTGTGTGTGTGTGTGTTGTGTGTGTGTGTGTGTTTGTGTGTTACCGGGGATTGTACCCAGGGATGGTCTGCCAGTGAGCTGCATCCCTGGTCCCTTTTATTTTTTATTTTGAGACAGCGTTTCACTAAATTGCCCTGGTGGGGCTCAGATTCGTGGTCCTCCCTCAGTCTCCTTCAGTGCTGAGAACATCTATTTTCTTATATTCGTCCTTCCACTAAGCACTTTACATTTATTTTTGCAGTTTTATATTCTTATCCTCATTTCTACCATCTCTTCTGGTTTTATTCTATTGATTAATTTTTTTATCCTATTAATTTTTTTTTTTTGTGGTACTGGGGATGAACTCAGGACCTGTGTTTTTGGGGCAGGCGCGGTGCCACTGAGCTAAATGCCCGGCCCTTATCCTGTTAATGTTTATGCTATCTCTGAGTCATATTTTCCTGCTTCAAATGTCTGGTCATTTTTATTCGGATGTTGTGGTTATTGGGAATTTTTCATTGTTGAATGCTGGATTTTGTTGTCTTTAAAAAATTCAGCCATGCAGTTGGGCCACTTGCAGTTCACTTTGATCTGTTTAAAGTTTGTTTTAAAGTTTTATTGGAGCAGGTTAAAGTAGGTCTAAATGAGGATTTCTTAGCAGCAACACTACTGACATTTTGGGCCTGATAAATCTTTGTTGTGAGATGCCATATTGTGCATTACAAGATGTTTAGCTGTGTTCCTGGCCTCTATCCAGTAGATTCCAGGAGTGCTGTCCCTCCCTCCATCATTTGTGCCAACCAAAAATGCCTCCACACACTTTCAAATGTCCCAGGGGGTGTGGCAGGGCAAAAGTGCCATCTTTTTTTGTGTGTGTGTTTTCTAATAAAACTTTATTTACAAACCCTGTGTCCTAGTAACTTTCTCGTTGCTGAGACACAATACCCACAACTTAAAGTAGAAAGTTTTATTTTGGCTCACAGTTTGTAGAGGTTTCAGTCCACAGTTGGCTGGCTCCAGGGCAGGGCAGCATGGTAGAGGGGCATGACAGAAGAGAAAGAGCAAAAGTGTCATCTTTTAAGAACTGCTGCTCTAAGTCTACTTTGGCCAGACTATCGTGGCATGACTGCTCATGTCTCTGTTGGGCGCCCGAGGCCCTCAGTGAAGTTTTTGTAGACCAGGCTGATCAGAGTTGAAGTGTTTTTGAGTCCTTTGAGCTCTGGAAATTGTTCAGCTTGTAGCTATATGATTAGCCTTCCTTTGCCTGGCCTTACAAAGAGTTTTACCCTTTGTGTTTGTAACCACATACTTAAGGGAACCCTATTTGTGGTTCTTAAGCCCTTTTTCTGTATTACTTCCGCTCTGGCTCTCTCTTTCACCTCCACTTCCTCCACTGTAGTTTCTGTCTTCGTAGTTCACCAGACAGCTGTCTTCCACTTCCTTTCTTGTCCCTGGATGGTGGTCTGGAACATGCCTCCTGGCTAAAAGCAATAGTGAGGGTTACTTGGTTCATTTCCCTTCTTGCACAACAAACTGTGTTGCTTCATGTGTTTTGTCCAGCATCCTAGTTGATAATGGCAGGCAGGTTAAGTTGGATCCAGAAATTGACCTGCAAGGCATCCTTTGTGTGGAGCACCGTCCCCATAACTCTGCTGCTGGCTTCCTACAGGCCATGTTGTTCACACACACCCTGGCTTAGGCCCGTTGTGTGTTCTTCATACCTTGCTTTGGAACACTTACCCCTGCAGTAACTAAATAATTAAGTAGTTGTATATTTAATGCTCTTGTCCCACACAGCTGAGATGTGAGGTCACGGACTGTGTAGATCTCGTTAATGATTTCATTCTGTCACCTTTTAGAGATACTTGTTTAGTGAGTAGATGGTCAACCTTGCTTAGTCTGTAATTCCCTTTTAAAGTGCCTTTGTTTCTAATCCCACCTTGAGAGGTGACTTCTTCATTGTCGAGATGTCTGTCTTCTGCTTCCCTCTCTGAAGATGCAACGTTGAGACTTCAGTCCTTCTTGAAACTTTCTCTTTCTGGGTCCCAGTGGCATCTTCCATTCTTGGTTCTTGAATACTTTCTGTTCCCAAATGTGTGTTCTCAAAGGTTCTATTCTCAGTAATTTTTACAAATGACATCTAAGTTTGTGGCCTAATGGATTACACACTGACCATGTGTATCAGCAGTTGCTGATCCATCCATTCCACTTAATTGGCAAAGACTTATGAATCACCTGGGGTAACTGCTCCTTTTCAGGCCCCTCTGCTTCCCACCTTTCACACATTAGCAGTCACACACTGAATGCCAGACTCTCAAATATTTATTAAAATTAATTTGGTCTTAAAGCTTTGTGTTTATTTTAATGATGTAGATTTGGACAATAAATCATGTTAAGTTACATAATTGGCTTAAAAATTATTCAGGAGATGGAGTTGTCAGGGCTTGATGATTGATTTGATATAGGATGACAGAGGAGGAATCTAGAATTCAGCTATTGTTTGTTGACTGATGATTACTTGGTATTTGGCATTGTTCTAGGCATTGGAGTATGATGGTAAAGAGGGCAGGCAGGACCCCTGCTCTCCTAAAGTTAGTAAATGATGCCATTTCTGGGCAGTGTGACTAAAGGTGCCATTCATTGAGGCAGAAACACCACAGGGAGGAGCAGATGTGTGGCAGTGGGGAAGGGCAGTTTTGAACACTGTATTCCAGTTGGATTTGTCATGACATTAGAGAGAATGGGCAGGCCCACTTGAGATTCTAGGCCAGGAGATGGAAGTTTCTTCTCCTTTTTTTTTTTTTTTTTTCGGGTCCTTGCACCTGCGAGGCAGGTGATGAAAGCACTGAGCTAAATCCCTGGCCCAGAAGTTTCTTCTTAACCTTCATTTTCCTTCATTCTGCCATTGAGCACAAGTGTAGGAAAGGTACATTTTTAACCTTTGTTATCTTGACCACCACCACATGAGACAAAACCTCATTACCTTCATTTTACAGAGGCAACTTTTGGTCTGAATTGAGGGCTCAGGGACAGAAAGTGGGATCAAGGCCAAGTCTGTAGGAGTTATCTTTTTTTTGGTACTGGGGATCGAACTTGGGACCTTGCACTTTCCAGGCAGGCAATGGAACCACTGAACTAAATCCCCAGTCCGAGGCCAAGTCTATAGGACTCCAGATTCAAGTTCTCTTTATTATTCCCTTCCCTTAACCACTTCAGTGCTCCTCTTTTCTAGCATCATCTAGGCAGCTTGTTCTCTGTGAAGGGAAGATGAGTGGGCTTTATCAGATTATAATTCATGAGCCATTAGAAATGTTTACAGTTAATTCTCTATGATGAATAGCCCCTTCCAAAGCCTATTTGCCTCTTGGCTCATTAAAAATTGTAATTGTGAGTTCAATCCCTGGTACCAAAAAATTATAATTATGAAAGTAATATATCACAGAAGTTTAGAAAACAGTTACCAAAAGAACTCTCCAAAACTCTACTATCCTAAAACAGCTGTTATTTGGGACATTGTTTGTGGAAAGATACCAATTTAATAAGAGGTTTAATAGATGGTATCTGGGAATTTTAAGTCACGTATCTCAAATTTGGTGGGTGTAGCTGAAGGAACTCGTGATTAAAGGTCATCAGACAACTTTCTTTAGTGTTCTCCCTCCCTCTGTCACTTAGTAGTATTTGAAGTACCAGTCTTCCGTTTCTGCTTTTCCAATAATAATTGCTATTAAAGATGGAACTATTTGTATTTTTTCTTTTTGTTTTCACTATTCATATTTTTATTTGATTTTCTTTTTAGGTGTTTATAGTTGTCTTGTTTTTTTGTATTTGTTTTGTTGGGGGGTGGGGTGGGGATTCACACTAAGCTACATCTCCAGGTCCCCCTACCCCCTTTTTGCTTTTCAGACAAGATCTTGCTATGTAGTTGAGGCTGCCCTTGAATGCACTATGTAGCCAGGCCTAGCCTCAAACTCTACCGTCCTCCTGCCTCTGCCTACCTAGTGCTAGGATTACAGGTGTGCACTACGCCCAGACCCCAGCTCCTTTTTTATTTTGAAACAGGGTCTTGCTAAGTTTCCCAGTCTGGGTTTAAACTTGTGATTCTCCTGCCTCAGCCTTCCAGACTGCTGGGATTACAGCTCTGCACCACCACGCCCTTTTTAGATACATTTATAGTTTTCTTACTGGTTTTTCCAAATCTCTCTGAAATCTTCAACGTACAGAAAAATTGATAAAGCAGTACAGAGGGCACTCATTTTCCCTGAACCTAGATTTATCAGTTGTTATCATTTTACCGTACATATATCATCCATAGATACACATAATCATTCATATATATCATAATACACATGCCATATGGGTTTCCATATATATATAATATATATATACATATATGGGTGTGTGTGTGTGTGTGTATAAATATATAAAACATGGCCTTTTTGTTATTGAACCATTGGGAAGCCAGTGCAGACATGATATTTCAGCATATGTATGTGGCTCTGGTGTAATGACCTATTGATATCATGTTTCATACATTTGCTGTAAATATTTTTCCTAAGTTGTTGCTTGGTTCTGATTCCATTCCCTTGTGTTTCTTAGATGGTGATATGCCATGCCGTGCCAACATCCTGGTCACAGAGCTGTTTGACACAGAACTGATTGGAGAGGGAGCACTGCCCTCCTATGAACATGCACACCGGCATCTTGTGCAGGTATGGGGCCCAGGGCCTTGCTTGGGTGTGTTACTGTGATCTCACTCAGCTGCTGCACACAGTGCTCACTGCTGCACCAGGCTCAGCACAGCCCTTGATACCTCTCCCAACAGCCTGTGATACCCCTCAGTTCTAGGGAGCTTTCTGGTTCAGGTGGCTGATAGTGCTGAGGTAGAGAAAGCCTTTGCTTACAAATCAAGCAGTAGTAGTTGTGAGCATCGTCTTCACTGCTGAGTCCCTAGTGTCAGCCTAGGGAGGATGCAGAATGAGTGGATGTGGTATAAGGACAACTTCTCAAAGAGCTAGAGCCACAACCAACTGGAAAGAGTAATCAGCAGCACCAGGGGAAGCCAGCAGGTCAGGTCAGTTGAGGGTGGACACTTGTTCTTTGGGTTTTGTAGTAAATGGGTTCTGGTCTTGTTACCCAGGTAAGAGCTGCTCTGAGTGGATGCTCTGAGCCCAGGGCTAGAACTACTGTGAAGCAGTAAGACTTGGACTCTCTTCCAAGTCAGTGTGGGAGTTCATCAGCATGATGACAGTTCAGGGTTATTTTTTAAGTATTTAATAGTGCCAGATAACTAGGCACTTGTCTGACTAAACTATTTTAGGCATAATGTGTATTCTTTTTGAAATTTGCTTTTTTTTTTCTTTCCCAAGGGCATAGGGCTGAAAACAATTTATTGTCTTGGTAGGGGGAAGGTGATAGATGTTACTAAATTAGTCTGATATTATGAGTAGACCTGTGTTGATCCATGGGTATTACTGTTGGTTGGATACCTGAGATTTTTCTTGTTCTTTTGTTTTGTTTTTTAATATAAACTTAGGAAACTTGTGAGGCAGTGCCTCACAGGGCAACTGTCTACGCACAGCTGGTGGAATCCAAAAGGATGTGGTCATGGAACAAGCTGTTTCCTGTCCGTGTTCAGACCAGCCTCGGAGAGCAGGTCATCATCCCTCCCTCAGATCTGGAGCAGTGCCCTGGTGCACCCTCTGTCTATGACATCCAGCTGAACCAAGTGTCACCTGCTGACTTCACTGTCCTCAGTGATGTGCTACCTATGTTCAGGTACCAAGGAGCCACCCGGGGTGATGAGTGCTTTGAGACATTTGATGGAATTTGGGTCTTTGGAAATTCATTTTGTGTGGGAAGGAAACCTATCTGAGTTATTGCAGTCAACTATCATTGCTGGTAATATTGTCACAGAAGCTTAACAATGGAGTGTGTGAGGTTAAATTATGCTTCAGTTTCTGAATGTTCTTCCACAGTGTGGACTTCAGCAAGCAGGTCAGTAGCTCGGCAGCCTGCCATAGCAGGCAGTTTGAACCTTTGGCATCTGGCCGAGCTCAGGTGGTTCTCTCCTGGTGGGACATTGAAATGGATCCTGAGGGGAAGATCAAGTGTACCATGGCCCCCTTCTGGGCACACTCCGACCCACAGGGTCTCCAGGTAAGAGGCTCTGGAGCTGAGCACATTGTTGTGTAAGTCAGGAAGGTTGTCCATTTTGTTTGTTGAGCCTTAGATCACAAGAATTTAGACACAGAAATAACTGTCAAAAGCAAAGAAGAATTTCTCTATTGTCTCTGTCTCTGTCTCTCTGTTGTTTGTTCTTTCTCTCCTTCCCTCCCTCCCTCCCTCCCTCCCTCCCTCCCTCCCTCCCTCCTTTCTTTATTTCACAGTACTGTTTTTTGTTTTTTTGGTACTGGGGATTTGAACTCGGGTCCCTATGCTTGCGAAGCAGGTGGTGGAACCACTGAGCTAAATCCCTGGCCCTTGTTTTTGTTTTTTTGGTACCAGGGATCAAACTCAGGTCCTTGCACTTGTGCAGCAGGCGGCTAAACCACTGAGCTAAATCCCTGGCCCTCACAGTACTGATGATTGAATTCAGGGGTATTCTACCATTAAATACATCCTCACCCAATTTTTTTGTTTTTTGAGACAGGGTCGCACTGTGTAGTCCAGGCAGGCCTCCTGCCTCAGCCCCGCAAATGCTGGGATTATGGATATGTGCTACCACACCCAGCTACCAGTCCTTTTTATTTTATTTGTACTGTGGTACTGAGGATTGAATTATTTTTTAGCACTGAATTACCTCCCCCGCCCACTCACTAAGGTTTAAGTTGCCCAAGCTGAGTTCAAACTTTTGATTCTCTTGCTTCAGCCTCCCAGAGTGCTAGGGTTACAGTCATGTGGCACCATGCACAGCACCTTTTTATTTTATTTTGAGACATTTTTTTCGTTAAGTTGTACATGGCCTCAAACTTGTGATCCTCCTGCCTTAGCCTCTTGAGAAGCTAGGATTAGAGAAGTACCACCATGTTGTTTTCTTTTTTAAATTTTGAGTCAGGGTCTTAATATGTAGTCCAGGCTACCCTGAAACTCAGTGTATAGCCAAGGTTGGCCTAGAACTTGTGTTCCTCCTTTCTTAGCCTCCCAACTGCTTGGATTATAGGCATGTGCCACCACAGCTGTCTCATTGGCTTTCTTTTTGTTTTTTTAAGTTGCAGGGTCGTGGTGGTATAGCTCAGTGGCAGAGCACTTGCCTAGCTTCCATGAGGCATTCAATCCCCAGCACTGCAAATATAAGTAAATTAACTAATTAATTAATTAGTTAATTTAAATGCACAGGTGAGCTGTAGTAAGATAGGCCTCTCGGTGAGTTTATGGTCAGCACCAGTGGTCACGGTGAGCAACAGAGAAGCCTTGGTGAGTTAGCTGTACCACTCTCTACTCATCCACATCCATTCTTTGATCTCCACTCCCTCCCCTAAGTCATCCCAGGAGGCTGAGATCAGCTTGGACTAGATAACTGCAGCCTTACTTTCTTTTTTTTTTTTTTTCTTTCTTTCTTTCTTTTTTTTTTTTTTTTGGTGCCTGGGATCAAACTCAGGACCTTGGATTTGCCAGGCAGGCACAGTGCCACTGAGCTAAAGCCTCAGCCCTTGCAGTCTTACTTTCTATAGCCTCAAAATCCACTTCTCCAGTTCAATAGAAAGTGGGTAACAGATGTAAAATAAAGATTATTTTTCAACATGTGATAAATTGTTCATCATTACTCATAAGAGAAATGCAACTTTAAAATGCAGTGAAATAGTAGAAAACATAATGAATTGTAGTGAGATACCATTTTCACCTATTAGTGGGTAAAGTTCATAAAGTCTGATGGCACACTGTTGGTGAGGCTGGGGGAAAGAGTAGGGAAGTAAACTGTCAGAACATCCATGAAACAAAGTGTGGCCCAGCCATCCTGGTGAACATGATGCCACCATCAGACTTTTGGGCTCTGGGTAGATTATGCAGAAATGCAGAATGATGTACATGTGGGACCCCCACCATGGGCCTGACTTAATAGAAAAAGAACCACCTAAAGGCCACCTATAAGGACTCACTGAGTCATTATCCTGTGTCCTTTCAGTGGACAAGGTAGCACTCTAGGCACTAATGAACAAGCTCCAGGATGTATTATTAAATGAAACAAAGAAGTAAGTTTCAGAACTGTTGTGATATGCTGGCATTGGTGTTAGTAAGAGTAAGAATGCATGTGGTTATGAGTATATAGTTCTTTGTAGTGTATGTATAAGGATATCTTTGGAAGAATTCACAGAATTTGGTAAAAGTGGTGTTTGGGAGGGGCACTTGGGAGAGGTTAAGGGTTTAGAGGAAGCTTGTTTTTTTCCATACATCCTTGTATTATTTGAATTTTCTCTCATGTACATGAATTATGTATCCTCAGCCCACACACTCAACAGAAGAAAAAATAAGAAAGATATTTCAGGGCCAAGAAATAAAACCTTCCCTCTCTACCCTTGGATGTCTCAAGCCTCATCTCTGGTGTTGTCACTGGCTTTTGTTTTGATTGACCACTGGCTATAGTATACACGGTCCTCTCACTGGTGGAGAAAGGACACAGGACCCACAGTCAGAAGACCTAGGGTCCAGCTGCCCTTCGCTGCTTCCTGGAGACAGCTTGCTGAGTTTTTTGGGGGGGTATTGTTGCAGTTATCTGATATGTTTTGTATACAGCTTCAAGGAGGAAATATTCACAGCAGCTCCTTTGCACCCTAGTTCCTGAGTTATTGTTTAGGTAAAGGGGCATGACTACCATGGGATTGCTGTCAGTCAGCTGGGCCTGTGGACTCCTTAGCCTCCCTCTCCCTTTCAGTTGCCTGGCCCCACACTGGCTTGGGTCAGCTAGTATGTGCCAACTTCCCTCTGTGCAACCTTGGCCCTCTGCAGGCAAAATATGTATATGCGTGTGCATGCACATGTGTGTGATTTTGATAATAAAATGTTGATGCTTTTTATTTTCATATCTTCACAACACTACTGTATATTTTCTCCTGAATGTGTAGTCATTAAGACATACTGGGTACCCACAGTAGTACCCAAACTGAGACTCAGCAAGCTCAAGGATGGGTTCAGGGCCTTTTGTCCAGGAAGAATGGAGGTTATCTGGTCCCTAGGTCTTTTGATTATGGGTCTGTGTCCTTTCTGTACCAATGACAACTTTTGGACGGTTAGGAATTTGAAAGCTGCTAACTAATCTCCTTTATGAATTCACAAAACGGCTTTGGATCCCATTTAGCCTCTCTTACCATGGGACAGGGGTTCTATCACTAGCTCGTGAGCCTTAGGACCTGGGAGCTTCCCTGTGTGGAGAATATGGGAGGGAAGGATGACAGGGAAGTCCCCTAGGACCACAAGAGGGGTCAAGGAAGGCCTTTCCTGTTCTCAGCTAAATCTGTTTAGTATAGGAATAAATAATAGGTTTAAGAAAACCTGGTTTTTCCTCCTTGTTATTGTATGTTTCTTCCAGAACATATCTGGTTGGGTTTTAATTTTCTATCTTTTCTGTTCCAATAAATATTTCAGATACCTGCCTTTTTGTCAGACTTACCTGTTGTTTTCTTATATTCAAGACCAGATGGGGTGAGATGTGTCCCTGACAAGTGGGACAGGTCTCAGATTTCATTTGCTTATGTGCTTACCCAAGCTTTTTTTTTTTCCATTAAATTTATTGGTATATTTTAGGTATAAAATACAGTTACATTCATCATTGGGATCTTGTACCATTACATGAGTATCTTGGTTCTTATTTTTTTCCCCTTCCCCTGCCCTCCCTTTACCCCCTCCACCCTTCCCTATTTGCAAAGACTTTGTTTCCATTTTTTTCCTCTTCTCATATTTTTTCCTTTCCCTTTTTTCCCTTCCCCTACCCCTCCCAATTCCCCTGCTCTTTTAGACCTTTTCTTCCTGTTACACAATATCAGTTATACATTTTTTAAATTACAATATTAAGATCTAGGAGACATTACCACAGATTTTACAGAATTTAAAAGGATATAGAAACAATATTACAAAAATCTTTTTTGGAATAAATTTGACAACTTCTAAGAAGTAACTTGGAAGACAAATTAATGAAACTAACTCTGGAGGAAATATAAAATTTGAATAGCACCTATTAAAGAAAGTATATTCCTAGCTTGAAAACCTACTTATATGACAACAACAGGCTCGTATACATTTTAACTGATAAATTATATCAAACATTTAAAGCAGAAAAAAGAAGGAACACTTCTCCCCTCATTTTAGGGAATCAACATTGTGCTAATCCTAAAACTGGATAAAGATAATAGAAGAAAAAAGTATGCACATAGATAGAAATTTGTTTAACGAAACAATTAGAAGTCAAATCTTGCAGTATGTAGAAAGTAGTTTTATTATAGGGATGGCAGTGTTGGTTCAGCTTTGGAAGATCCACCCCCAAAAGTCACCATTTTAACAGAGGAAAGGAAGAAGCCATATGATCCTGTCAGTAGTTGGAGAAAAAGTATTGCACTAAATTCTACAACTGTTCATGGTAAAAGCTATCAGGAGACTAGAAGTAGAACAACCTTCTCAACAGATCAAAGACATGTACTCCATACTTGCAGCAAAAATGCCTTATATGAATGGAGAAGATACAATGCTTTCTCCCTAGGGCGGGGAACAAGGGCATATATGCCTACTCTTCATCTGTCCATTAAACTTTGAAACATAGGCCCAAACCAAAATAGTCTGGCAATAAAAAGACACAATTAACATAGGATTGGGAAGGTAGAAGCAAAATCTTTATATGTAGATGAAATGATCATCTACAGAGAAAATACTAAGAAATCTCTAGGAGCCCCTAGAACTTGTATTTGAATTTAGCAGGATTGGAAAACATGAGGTGTATATAAAAATTCAGGTCTGTGTATACTTGGTATAAATGAAGAATTGGATATTGAAATTTAAAAGTTATGTAGGGGTACAAAGGATCTAGAAAAGTAAAAAGAAAAAAAAAAACAGTGTTGGAAGACATTTAGTACCTAATTTTAAGACTTCTTCTAAAGCAACAGTCATCAAGGCAGTGTTGGTGTAAGGAAAGACACATAGATCATTGGAATAAAACAGAGAATCTAGAAATAAAACCACACATGTATGGTCCACTGAGTTTTGAAAGGTTATTTAACATTAACATTTTATAGAACATAAACTCAGTTCAAGAGCAGAGGAAAAGATAGTGTTTTCAGCAAATGGTACTAGAATACCTGGTATCCGTATATAAACAAGTAACCTCAACCCTTTATTTACATACATGAAAACAACTTGAAAGGTTCTATGCACCTAAATATGAAAGACTAAAACTATAAAACTTTAAGAAGAAATTATAAGGGAAAATGTTTATGAATTTAGAGTAGGCAAGAATTTCCTAGGATATAAAAAACATGACGTATAAAAGAAAAAAATTGATAAATGAGACTCCATCAAAATTTAGAACTTTAAATGCCATCGTTAAAATGAAAAGTCCTTAGACCATATTTATAATGCATATAACCTATGACCAGAATATATAAAGAAATCTTGCAGCTCATTAATAGATAACCCAATTAAAAAGTAGACACTAGAAGATGATAAATAGCCTGTACAGCACAAGGAAAGGTGTGCAACACTAGAATCAGAAAAATACTAATCAGTACAATAACAAGATTGAATTATACACTCATTAGAGAGGTGAAGTTAAAGGGTTTAAAAGAACAAATGTCAGCTTAGGTGTGAACCAGTTAGAACTTTCTAATACTGCTAATGTAAATGTAAAATGATAAAACCATTTTGGAAAACAATATAGAAATTTCTTGTATTACTGTTAAGAACCAACAGTCCTGTTCTTAAGTTTTTACTTGAGAGGAATGAAAACACATGTTCACAATAGATTTGTACATACAAGTTAAGTATCCCTTATCTGAAATTCTTGGGACCAGAGTGTTTCAGATTTTTGTTTGAAATCCACTTGATCTGAAAAGAGGATAGCTACTCCTGCTTTTTTGTTTGAGTTCCTGTCACATGAAGTGTTGTTTTCTACCCTTTAACTTGCAGACTGTGAGTTTCTTTTTGAATTAAATGTGTTTCTTGTATGCAGCATATTGTTGGATCTTGCTTCTTGACCCATTTTGCCAGTCTGTTTCTTTTGATTGGTGAATTGAGACCATTAACATTGATGGTTATATCTCATACATATTGACTTATCATTGTCATGACTTTTTTTTTGTTGGATTCTCCCCCTTTGCATTTAATCTCTTGTCACGCCTGACGGATTCATTCTGCTAGGCTTCCTGGGGTTGTGATCCTCGTTGTCTTTTCCTAGGATATTGTCTAAAATTTTTTGGAGTGCTGGTTTGGTATTCATGAAGTTCCTAAGGTGCTCTTTGTCATGAAAGTATCTTATTTCTTCATCAATTTTGGAAGATAATTTTTCAGGGTACATCAATCTGGGTTGGAGGCTGTTTTCCTTGAGGGCTCGAAATACATCACTACAAGCTCTTCTTGCCTTGAGGGTTTGCATTGAGAAGTCTGCTGTGATTCTGATGGGCTTTCCTTTGTATGTGATTTGTTTCTTTAAGTGCTTATAGAACTTTGTTCTTCTGTTGGCTTTCTGGAATCTTAACAATTATATGCCCATGTGTAGATTTTTTTTGATCAAGGCTAGTTGGAGTCCTCCCTTATCTGTATGTCAAGTTCTTTTCCCCTGCTTGGGAAATTTTCTGCCATCACTTCTGTGAACAGTTTTGTTTATGTTGTCTGCACTGTCTCCTGTTTCTTCATTGACTCCAGTCAGTCTTATGTTATTCTTTGCATCGTCTAGCAGCTGCTGGATTGATTTCTTGTGGTCCCTTACAATTTTAAAGCAATTTTTCTTTTCCTGGTCACTAATTGCAATCTTATCTTCTATATTTGAAATTCTGTCCTCACATTGGCTCATTCTGCTCATAGACTTTTAATGGAGTTTTTAATCTCCTAGAAATCTGTTTGCATCTGTTTTATGGATTCCATTTGTTTCCTATGTTGGGATTCCATCATGTTCCTGAGCTCCTCTCTAGATTTATTAATCATGTCTTGCACTATGAGCACAATCTCTGCTGTTATCTGAGACATTATTTCTATTTCATTTTTTCCAGGTCCTCTTTTGTTGCCAGTTCAGGGAGTCCAGGTGGTTGAGTATCAGAGTGTTCCATCTTGTTTCCCTTTGGGGTTGCTGTAGGTGATCTAGAAGTCTGGTTTTGAGACTTGTTTATGTGTCTTCTCATTTCGACGGGTGGGGTTGGGGGTGCTGCTGGCCCCCATGTTGCTCACCTCCTGTGTGCTGGTGGTGGTACGGTGGCTCGGAAGCCTCCTCTTGTGCGCTGGGAGCAGCTCACCTTCCGTGTGCTGGTGGGGGTGGTATGACGGCCCAAAAGCTTCCTCTTGTGTGTGGGGAGCAGCTCACCTCCCTTGTGCTGGCAGGGGCCAAGCTTTTTTTTTTAGACAAGGTCTAAATGTCTGTAGTTCATACTGGCCTTGAACTCACTGGTTTGAGACCCAGGCTGGTCTCAAACTCTGAGCAGTCCTCCTGCCTCAGGCTCCTGAATGCTGGGATTACAGATATCATGCCTGGCAGCCAACCTCTTAAGACTTTCACAGGGCCAAGTTTCCCTTAGTTCCTGAGGATGACAGAATGAACATCTCATTAGAGTTGTTGTAAGCATCTACTTTTTAGGGCATTCATCCTTTCTCTTTCCAGATGTGGGCTTTTGTCAGTTCTTAACTTTTCTTTGATGCTATATCATAGTCTTTATCATTTTAAAAGTCTGAATATTCTGCATATACATACCAATTTATGAGCTGCTGGACATTTGGTTCCAGTTTTTTGCTAGTATAATTTTGTGATATGCATATTTATGTGAACATATCTCCCTATATTAGGATTTATAGTAAAGATCAACATAGCTAAAAGGCTGATGCTGGGGTTGGGATGTAGCTCTGTGGTAGATCATTTATCTAGCAGTACATGAACCCTGGATTTGATCCCCAGCATTGGGGAGTTAACTATAAATCAATATAAACCATATCGCACAATTTAGAATATCCTAGTAAACTTTTTTGTATCATCTTCCCTTCTTTTTATGTGGAAAAATTGTAAAACCAGAGTAAACAAAAATGGAAACTGATAATCCCTTCACTTAAGTTTACTGATTACCAACATTTGCTTTATTTCTCCCTTCCTCCCACTCTGCCTCTCTCCCTTCATTACTCTCTCTGTGTACAGCTCTTCCTCTTCATACACACAGTTTCTTGCTAAATCATTTAAAAATAAGTTGCAGACATCTGGCACTTTACTCTTGTGTTCTTTTTTTTTTGGTGCCAGGGATCAGGACTTTGCGCTTGCGAGGCAGGCGCTGGAACTACTGAGCTAAATCCTCGGCCCCTGGCACTTTACTCTTAAATACCTTGACATATATCTGCTAAAAATAAAACAATCTTTGGCATAAGCAAAATAACCGTTAGCACACCTAAGAACATTAATAGTAATTTCATAAATTATTTCATATATGGTTCAAAACAAAATTGCCTTGTCTCCAAATGTGTGTAGTAGCTTTTGTTTTTTCCCAGTATCAGTTAGGTTTTATGCATTTTGTTTGACCTTTTTGTGTTTTGAAGTCACTTAGAAGACAAGACTAAATTCTGAATGTGTTATAGCCTGCGGAATATGATTAAATCTTGGTTGGGAGCCAGAGAATTCTGCCTTCAAATGAGAAGTGGTGCATAGCCCAACACATTGAAGAAAGAGCATTGGTGGTGCTCTGTGTATAGGTACTGGAGCCTGCACTGTTCCCTCTCCTGAGCCACTCTGGAAGACCACGTAGTGTCTTCCTAAAGCCAGCAGGGTTCCAGCAAGCTTTTGGGCTACTATCCTCTCTAATTTGCAAATTTTGTCTTTTTCTTTTTATGCATAAGAGGATATTTATTATGGGAATCAGCTTATGTGGATCATGGAGGTCCAAAAGCCCCATGATTTGCCTTCTGAAAACCAGAGAATTAGAAAAACCAGTGGTGTTATATGGAAGATAGATTCTTTCTACCTCCTGTTGGTTTTGTTTGTTTGTTTCATTTCATTTTGTTTTGTTTTGTTGTGGTGTTGGGGAATTGAACTGAAGGCCTTGTGCAAGGGAGACAGATGCTGTACCTCTGAACTATACCTCTAGCTTACCTCCAGCTTCCGATAATTTTTTTTTTTCATTGAGCTTATTGGTATTGGGCCAGGGATTTAACTCAGTGGCACTGAGCCTGCCTTGCAAGCACAAAGTCCTGAGGTCGATCCCCAGTACCAAAAGAAAAAGTTTATTGGTACATTTTAGGTATATAATATGATGACATTCATCATTGGGAATTTGTACCCTTACATAATATATCTTGGTTCTTATCTTTTCCTCATTCCCCTACCCTCCCTTCAACCCCTCCACCTCTACCTATTTACAAAGACTTTGTTTCCATCCTTTCCTTTTGTAAATTTTTTCTTTATCCCTTTGCCACAGTAGTCAGCTGTAGTCTATACCATGTCTCCCTGCAAACTGATATTTGCCCTGTCTTTTGGCTTCAGGATTTAAAGCATAGCTCTTGCAGCTTGGTGACAGCTGGCTTTCTATTCTCCATTTCAGTGGCGGGACCACTGGATGCAGTGTGTATACTTCCTGCCACAAGAGGAGCCCATTGTACAAGGTGTAGCCCTCTGCCTGGTAGCCCACCATGATGACTACTGTGTGTGGTACAGCCTTCAGAGGACCTGGTATGCCTGCACTTCACAGGGGTGGGGTCTGGGCCTTAGAGACAGTACAGATGTAAGTTCCCCATATGCAGACCCAGTAGTGACAGGAGTGGGCAGATTTATATCTGAATGGAATAAAATAAGAAAGGTCTGTGACTGGGTACATCAGTACCTATTTATGTGTTCTCAGAAGAGACTGTTACAGGTGCTGGACTCCATTTGGAATAGACATACATGAAAACTCAGCAATCAGAGGGCCCTGAAACCTCCAGTACCCATTCAAGAGCAAGTGTCCAGACTCTTGCCTGCTAGAGACCTATTGAAGGTCCAGGTCACCAGGTCAAGTTCTGCTAGGCAGGTCCCTGTGCCATCCCTCATGCTCTCTGTTGTCTAACGGGTTATCTCATCATCTGTGTATGTCTTTATCTCCTGGCCTAGCCCTGAAGAGAATGGGAGAGTTCAACAAATGCGCCCCGTATGTGACTGCCAAGCTCACCTGCTCTGGAATCGTCCTCGGTTTGGAGAGATCAATGATCAGGGCAGAAATGATCAGTACGCCCAGGCCCTGAGGACTGTAAGTGTGGAGCCCCTTGGGTTCCATGGACTTTGGCACTCTATTTCTGATTTGCTGATTTTGTTTCTGTGCTCTCACATTTGTGTGGCTTTGGCTGGCTCATTGTGGGGAGGTTGCTAGAGAGCCAGAGAGTTGTTTTAGAATTCAGCAGGGCTTATTTTCTGCTCCTCTGGGAGCTCCGTTGGAGCCTTCCCACAGTCTGCACTTGCCCTGCTGGACACCTTGCCTTTGTGGTTACCGGCAGTTGACATGGGTGAGCCCTATGACTACCCTCACCCTTTTCCTATTTTTAGCTGTTGTGTCTATCAAAAATGTTCTAAAACGTAAATGTGATTGTGAAACTTTGGCCTGAAAAATCTTTGCTCCTTGCTGGCTGTAGTGGAGAGCTTAGCCTGGGAGCCTCATTTGTGGTATGGAAGGGGTCTCTGGACCCCTTGGAGTTGTGTGTTATGTATAGGAAGACATATGCATGTGTGCCCCTGCATGCATTTGTCAGAGGGAGGAAGGATCCAAGCTGTCCTGAGTTTCTCTCCAAGGAATCTTTGACCCATAAGGGCACTCAGGCTTTGAGGAGTCATTTGAAAACAAATGGACCAGACAGCAAAGAAACCTGTCAAAGCCTTTTTGCAAGTGGGCCACACCTTCATCCAGACCTTCTAGTTGGATTAAGGAGGGCTTCCTGGCAGTGGGCACTGGTCGGGGGAGGAGACCTGAGTAAGATGGCAACAGGTTACTGTATGGGCACAGGAGGATCCAGCCCGGTGGTGGGGAGGATAGGAAGAGGCCTGTAATGATTTAACAGTCAGAATCTGTGTGGGTGGGGTTGGGGAATCGGAAGTGTTTCTCAGTTTGCCAGCAAGAATCTCCTGCTAAACCAAGAAAACAGTGCTGAGCCTGCATTTTCCCCACAGGTGCTGATGCCAGACAGTGTCTGTCTCTGCATCAGTGATGGCAGTCTGCTCTCCATGTTGGCCCATTACCTTGGGGCAGAGCAGGTACTGGGCCTCCTAAGGTTGGCCTATCTGTGTGTCTGTCTCTCTTTTCTTCACTTTTTAAAGGTCAGTTCTAAAGTTAGGACATTGCATGGTCCAGGTACACAGCTCTGATATCAAAACTTTTTTTTTTTGGTACCGGGGATCAAACTGGGGTCCTTATGCTTGTGAGGCAAGCAGCAGAACCACTGAGCTAAATCCCTGGCCCCTGTGATCAAAACTTTTTGCAAGTGTAGCTATTGTGTGCAGTGTGCTTAGTCCGGGGACTTAGGGATTCAGGGATTCTCCTGCTTGCCATGTGCCAGCAGGAGGCAGGTAATAGGTAGACCCACATAACTAACTGCAGCTTGGGTTGAGTCGGCCACCTTGCTGGGGTCAGTGCCTAGTGTGGGTGCTGTCCTAGGTAGGTATTGAGCAGAGACAGTTGTTTAGGCAGTGACTTCTGCCTTGGAATGGTCTCATCACATTTTTATCTAGTATTTCTTCCTCAGTTAAGTGCATCCATAGTAACTCATAGCATGGTGTTCTCTTTAGGTATTTACAATCGAGAGTTCAGCAGCTTCCCATGAACTGATGAAAAAAGTAAGTGATAATTGTTGTTACTGAATTAACAAGGGTGTGTGTGAGGCCTTCCTTCCTTAGTCTGGGATGGATTACTTTGCAGCAGCATTGGTACCGAGGAACTGGGAGAAGTATCTGGTACATAGAGAACCCTCCTTTGCAGTGTAGTGCCTCCCTGGAGAGCTGGCCTGGAAGCACTCTTGGGCTGACATTAAAGTAGAAGCAAATGTTTGGACTCTGCATTGGTTTTTTTTAAGGTAACAGGGATCGAACTTGGGACCTTGCACCTGCAAGGCAGGCGGCAGAACCACTGAGCTAAATCCCCAGCATGTGTTGGTTTTTGTGCCTGAAGTAGTTTGGGCTTTTCTTTTTATTTCACATAAAACTAAGGTCTTTGCAGCTATAGAGTTGAATGGGACAACAGTGCCCAGGGAGTCACTGCTTGTAGCCTCACTGGAGAGGGTATTTCTTTCCCTGGCAGAAATATGTTTGATTTCCTCTCTGGGGGGTAACCCACCTCCACCAGAACTGCAAGCCTGTTGCTAGGTCCTGCTATGTACCTGCAAGAGAAATGTGTTGCTGCTATAGCATTTTACTCATGACCTCTTTCCTGGTCAGTAAGAGGTCCCTCAAAAGGAGTTTCCACAAAGCAAGGAAAGTGGTGCTCCAGGGCCATTTGGCCAGAGAACTCAAAATAGAGAAGGCAGCTTTGAGAATTGTTTTGATTTCAGTCCTAGAGATGAAACCTCAGTCCACATGCGTGCTAGCCAAGTGCTCTACCCCTGAGCTATACCATACCCTAAGAGGGTTTTTTCCTCCCGGGCCAAAAAATTCTTTAGTATAAACAGTTTCTTTTTTTTTCCCTAAGATCTTCAAGGCTAACCACTTGGAAGATAAAATTAGTATCATTGAGAAACGGGCTGAGTTGCTAACATCTGCAGACCTGGAGGGTAAGAAGGTGAGAATCAGGAGCTTGTTGGTCAGGCTGGATAGTGCAGCACTGAGGTGGTCCCAGCTCTGCCCTGTCCTCTGGGCCTCTTGGTGTCCCCCATGTAACTCGTGAGCTGAGACCCAGCCACTGTGAAGTGTGTGGTAAGGCATGTATAGAGAGGCCCAATGAACACAGAACTATGGTCAGAACTTGGCCTCTGCTCTGCTCAAGTGAGGGCAGGGCAGCCTGTTGTGGTCAGAGGAACATAATGTGGCACCTCTCTCTTTTACCTTCACATCAGCCCTTTCTTCACTTCTTCCTGTTTACATCCCCTACCAAAATTGTTCTTCCTGAAACTTCCTGAAACTGCTCCCACCAGAGACCTCAGGGTTTTCAAATGCAAGTATCCCTGCACACTATAGCTGCTCAGGTCCTTGGGCCCCTGTGACTCTGGGGACCTCACTTTTTTCATCCCTAAGAAACTGCTCATCCCAGGTTTTTTTTTGGTACCGGGGATTGAACTCAGGACTATGTGATTTTGAGGCAAGTGCTGTGCCATGGAGCTAAATCCCCGGCCCTCATCCCAGGTTTTGCTTTCACCTTACTGGTTGCTCCTTCTGAATCTCCTTCATAGTTGTTTCTTCTTTCACTTTATCCTTCCCTAATGCTGTTCCCTGGCCTCTCCCCTTGTCCCTCCTCTTCCTTCTCCTGCTGGGTTTCCTTTCCAGATGATCACATCCCTTCCTGTATACCAGTGCGTGACCACGAAAGTTGGTCTTTGCTGTGGGTAGGCCTCTTTTTTTTTTCTCAGTTTGCAGATTTTATTTGAATACTGTTTCAAAGAAACAAAATTAAACATGTGGATAGGCCTCTTTACCTTTTTTGTTTTTTGAGACAAGGTCTCACACTGTAATTCAGGCTGGCTTTGAACTTAACTATGTAGCCCAGTCTGACCTCAAACTTGTGGCGATCCTCCTGCCTCAGCCTCCTACGTGCTGAGATTACACACATGTGCCACCATGCCTGGCCCTCTTTACCTTTTTGATTCAAAACTCTTATGTTATTTTTCCTTGAATACCCCAAATTTGACTCATCCAAAGTGGAACTAGCTGTCTTTCATCTTTCCTGTCTATCCATCTATCCATCCGTCCATCCATCCACACATCCATCAATCTTATCATTTATGGCCTTTTTTTGGTCACAGCTTTATTGCTATATAATTGACATCCTATTTAAATTAACCCATTTGAAGTATGCAACTCAGTGGTTTTTAGTAAACATGAGGAATTATACAGCTATCATCTGATCTGGTTTTAGAACATTTCCCTCAAATACCCTGGAGCCTGTTTGCAGTCAGTGCACGCATCCCTTAGAACCAGGCAGCCCCTGCTCTGGTGTCTGTATCTATGCATCTGTTTTTTCACAAAAGTGAAATACTGCAATATGTAGTCTTTTGCATTAGGCTTGTCACTGAGCATAGAGTCTCTTAGATTTATCCATGTTGTAGGATGCATCAGTGTATCAGTATTTTGTTCCTTTTTTTTTCTCGGTGCTGGAGATTGAACTGAGGGCCTTTGCACAGACCTATATCCCCAGCCCTTTTAAAAAATTTTTATTTTGATAGATTTTTTTGTTTGTTTGTTTTGTTTTTTGATACTGGGGATCGAACTCGGGTCCTTGCGCTTGCGCAGCAGGCGGTGAAACCACTGAGCTAAATCCCCGGCCCCAAAATTTTTTATTTTGAGACAGAGTCTTAGTAAGTCACTAAGTTGTCCAGGTTAGGCTTGAATTTGCAATCTTTCTCCCTCAGCTCTCAGAATGCTGGAATCACAGGCTTGTGCCACTGTGCCTGGCTATTTTTTCCTCTTTATTTTTATTTCTTTTGAGGCAGTTTCTTTTTTTAGTCCAGGCTGGCCTTGAACTCATTGTGTATCCCAGGCTGGCCTTGAACTTGTTATGACTCCTGCCTCAGCCTTCCAAATGCAGGGATTACAGACGTGAACCACTGTGGTTGGCCTATTTTGTTCCTTTTTAATGCTGAATAATATTCCAGTGTATGGATATGGCACTTTTTGTTTATCTGTCCACTTATTGATGGACATTTAGATTCTTTCCAGTTTTTGTCTTATTTTGAATAATTCTTCTGTGAATATGGGTGTGTGGTTGTGAGGGTGTTTTCAGTTCTCTTAGGCAGATACCTAGGCATAGGTTAAAGGTGGCTGCAATATATCCCTATCAATAGGATATGAGAGTTCCAGTTTCTCACAGTTCTGGTCAACACTTAGTATTGCCTCTTTTTTTTGTATAGCCATTTTAGTGTGTGTGCAGTGATGTCTCATTGTAGTTTTAATTTGTATTTGCCTGATGACTAATGATCTTGAGCATCTTTTCATGTACTATATTAGCTATCCATATACAGTATTTTATTTGGTGAAATGTCTGTTCAAGTCTCTTGCCCATTTTCCCTCACACTTTTTTTTTTTTTTTTTTTGTACTGGGGATCGAACTCGGGTCCTTGCACTTGTGCAGCAGGCAGCAAAACCACTGAGCTAAATCCCCGGCCCATCTTCATGCCTTTTTAAAAATAACAGCTCGCCAAGTATGGTGGCACATACTTGGAATCCCAGCATTTGGCAGGGTGAGGCAGGAGAATTGCCACAAGTTCAAGGCCAGCCTGGACTACATAGTGAGTTCAGGGTCAGCCTGAACTACACAGTGAGACCCTGTCTCAAAAAAACAAAAGGTAAAAAAAAGCTTTATTGAGATATAAGCTACATGTTGTATAGTTCACTAAAGTATACAATTCATAAGGTTGTACAACCATAACTGGACCAATTTGAGAACATTTTTTATTACACTAAAAACACTATTTCCATTAGTGGCCACTCTCCATTTGTTCCCAGTTTTTCCTGCATGAGGCAGCCACTAAGCTACTTCTGTTTCTCTAGATTTGCTGCTTCGGCACATTTCATATAAATGGCATCATATAGGGTTTGGGTAAGGCACTTACCTAGCTGTGCAAGGAGCTGGGTTTAATCCCCAGTACTACAAAAAAAGAAGCTAAAGAAGTTATACCATATATGCCTCTTTGTGACTGACTTCTTTCACTTAGCACTTACTCTTTGGCTTTTGTGACTCCTCGTCATGGATTTGTTTTCTCAACAAATGGTTCTGAACATCCACACCGGCCAGGCACTGTGCAAGGATCCCTACTTGTGTGGTGCTCTAGCCTAGTAAGAATGAGAGTTCGAACAGCACTGAGAAGCTGTGGTGATGTAGCTAGAAGTGAGGGTTGGCAGGATGCCATTCTAGAAGCCTTTTCTGGTTCTCTTCCCTCTCCTCCTGCATTGCTCTTGTCAGATTAGGATAGTCCCCATCCCCCAGTGTCTGTGCCCCTCTTCCACTATACACCCTCAAGAGCAGGACTCACATCTCCCTAATCTTTGTATCCTCAAGGGCAGGCACAGGCCTGTCATGGTTGCCTGTTGACTGAGTGAGAAAGTGAATGAATAAATGGCCAGTTACTTTGATGTTCCCGTGAAACTGGTGACCTGCCATTTACTTATCCATTGAGTGCTTATGATACCCAGGTTCTTCCTCCTTTCTGGTCACCAGGTCTCCCTCCTCTTGGGTGAGCCCTTCTTCACCACCAGCTTGCTGCCGTGGCACAACCTGTACTTCTGGTATGTCCGGACCGCTGTGGACCAGCACCTGGGGCCTGGTGCTGTGGTGATGCCCCAGGCTGCCTCGCTGCATGCCATGGTTGTGGAGTTCAGGGTAGGCCACCCAAAGAGCTTTGCAAAAAGCAAAAGCAGGAGGAGGGCGGGAGCCTGTTTTCTTGCAGAGACCTTGGGTACAGATGGAACAACTTGGGCCTTGATGACTGGGCCTTTCTTTCCTGCATTAGCATACTGCCAGGCTGAATAGAAGAAGCTTGCCTTTTTAAAAAGCAGTAATTTGACATAAGAAATGGAAATGACTGAGTGTTGTCATTTTACAATTGAGGCTTATCAGAATAATTAAAAAATATAAATTAAGTATTTCAGAAGACATGCTGTGTGGCTCACTCTGCTCTTGTTAAAGAGTGGAGGCTCTAGTTGTTAAAGCATTCTGAGATAGGGAGTCAGCTCTTTTATGCAAGAAGAAATTGAAAAGCTTCATTTTAATTTTCTCATCAAAGCAGAACCACAGTCAGAAAGTCATTTTGAGAAAGACATTTTTTCATTAAAAGGATTTCAAAATGCTTTTAACTTGAAATGTAGAATGAATTGCATTTGATATTTCTTTTATAAAATGACTCTATCTGTTGGTAGCTTACTGGCTCTACCACTTAATTTCTAGCATTTCTTTTGTGTTATTACCTGACCAGATTTCCCTGTGAGTTGTGTTCTCATGGCCAAAGAGAGGCTGTAGAGGAGAAAGCTTATTCCCAGGTGTATGTCCTAGAGCAGAAGATGGAAGATGGATGGGCCAGAGTATCTTTCTAGGCTTTTCCCTCTTTGTTGTCCTCATACTCTGCTTAGAGGCACTGAGCCTTGCAGAGCTGTTTTACGGAGTTTTTCTCCCCCAAAATGGTACTCAGGGTAGTCTGGTCAGCAAGTGCAAAACCATAGCTTGGTAGCTCTGGCTGATGGGCCCCATAGTGGAGAGGACATGGTACCATGTCAGTTTGCAGATTCCTGTGCCAGTCTGTTACAGAAACCACCTTGGCTCTTTGGTCTTTGTGTCCCTTTAGTCCCTGACAGCCCTTCTGTCCCACATGTGCAAGAGTGTCAAGGTGAGCCTCTGGTTATTGTTGGCTTGTGGCCCTCTTTTTTTTTTTTGGTACTGGGGATTGAACTCAGGACCTTGTACTTGCCAGGCAGGCGTGATGCCACTGAGGTACATCCTCAGCCCCTGACCCTCTTATTCTTGTTGCCCATGTTGGGTAGACAAGGCTGTATCTTCCTCATAGGACCTGTGGCGGATCCGCAGCCCCTGTGGGAACTGTGAAGGCTTCGATGTGCACATTATGGATGACATGATTAAGGTAGGCTGGGGCATAGCTCCAAGCACTGCCCCACTGCCCTTGCCATATGGCTACAGGCCTCTGGCAGGGACCTGGTTTGGGCAGTGGAGAGCTGTGTGCAGAGATCTTTGCTGATTGCGGCAGCAAGGTCAGGTGCTGCCGTTTTGCTGGTTCACATGAGCATTCATCTGAGAACTGTTGTGTGTACCTGGCCTCTTCCTGGCCTCATACAGTAACTTCTGAATTGGGATCTTGGTTGGCCTAAGGTCTGTGTGTTACCACACCATTGCTGCCAGTGCCAGAGCTTGTTTTCTGTTGGGGGAACCATGTGTAAGGAGGCCCCTGCAGGCTTATCTGTGTAGTAGATGTTGGCAGTTACCTGAATGTTCAATAGCAGTGGATGAGCACCAGGATCTGCACCTGAGAACCCAATGCAGCCATGACAGCAGCCGTGGTATGTGGCTCTGAGGACTGAGGTGGAGAGTGCTATAGCACGCCCATGTGAGGAGAGCAGGGCAAGGGGCATGGGTCTGTTTTTATGGTTAGGAAAATTCCCATACACACACACACACAAAAGTGAGTAGGATAATGGACACCACAGTGTTAGTGGTGCATGTAGAAAGTGGTGACCTTTTGCTCTCTTTTGCTTATTGTTCAGTGTATATTTTTTTGTGTGAACATAGATTGCTGTGCACCCCACCCCCCCAGCTCTGGTAATTGTACCTAGGGCCTTTGCTCTGAGCTACATCTCCAAACTTTAAAAATTTTTATTTATTAATTATTATTATTATTATTATTTTTTTTGGTACTGGGGATCAAACTCAGGTCCTTGCACTTGCAAGGCAGGCGCAGTGCCACTGAGCTAAATCCCCTGCCCCTTTAAATTTTTATTTTGAGACAGATCCTTCCTAAATTGCCCAGGCTGAGTTTAAATTTGGAATTCTCCTGCTTCAGCCTCCCAGAGTGCTGGGATTACAGGTGTGTACCACCACACCTGGCTTAAACATTTTGTTATGTTGTTATTACTATTTTTGAGACTGGGGCTTATTGTGTAGCACAGGCTGGCCTTGAACTAGAGGCATCCTCCTGCCTCCTCGTTCTGAGTGCTGGGATTACAGGTCTGCACTACCATTCTCAGCTAAACATTTTTTTAAGGTAAAAAAGAAAACTCATGAATATTTCCTGTTTACATCTCATCTTCTCCACAGCAGGCCATTGACTGTTCTTGGGTCTAGAAATCTTTGTGCTGAGATGTCAGATACACAAGCTCTGGGTCTCTCTGCCACCCTGGAAACTCCTCAGGCTCTTTCCTAGGTTCTTCTCTCTGAGATGTCTCCTGTCTTCCTCCACACAGAGCTCAAGGAAACGTGTAGATCCTAAATCTGGCTGTGTCCCCTGCACAGTCACCCTGTGCTGCCCCTTCCTGTCCCTGCTTGACTCCTGTATACACCCCACCTCAACACTTCCCTGCTTGCTCCTCTTTGACCCTCAGGACCTGGCCTGACGTTACCTCTTCCAAGCAGCTTCTCTGTCCCACCCCTGTCCCCAACATTTCCACCTGCACACCGGTGCTTTCCCAGATCCCGGCCTGGCTTGTTTATGAGGTCACCTCCCCAGTCTCTGAGCCTTCTCTTAGGGTGCTCATAGCTGTGGTGTCGTGTCAGTAGGTGGGTGAGTATCCTAAGCACCAGATGTTTCACCACTGGGGGTGTTTGGTCCTCAGAGTAGCTCAAGAATATGCATTGTCACCCCCATTTAAAAAGGAAAAAGTGAACCTTAGGTGGTGACTTGCCATGAGGCAGGGAAAAGAGAAGCCAGCTGCTATGACCAGATGCCAGAATCATTCTGGGAGAGCATTCTGTCCTACCTGACTGCACTTTCCCTGAGGGACTCTGGTCATGGAGGTGAGTGTGCCTGTGTGGTGGGGGGGGTGCACACCCCCAAAGCTCCTTCTCCTCTCAGTCTGCCCTGGATTTCCGGGAGAGCAAGGAAGCGGAGCCACACCCACTGTGGGAGTACCCCTGCCGCAGCCTCTCTGAGCCCCAGCGGATCCTGACCTTTGATTTTCGGCAGCTGGTCCCCCAGCAGCCCTTGCGTGCTGAGGGCACCATGGAGCTGAGGAGGTGAGTGGAGATGCTGTGAGGGTGCATGGTCTATTGCCCATGTGGCCAAGCACAGCTGGCTTGGGAGACACTTGGCTCTGGGCCATGATGAATCCTTGTCTCATCTTTGCCTGCCCTTGTGTATGTGGCAGTTGCACAGCCACAGGGCCTGTGGGGGCGGGCAGAGTGGGCCTTGCTTGTCCCCCTATCTGAGGCTCCCTTGTTGGGTCTCAGCTGCCAGGAATCGTGAGCTTTGTTACTATGGTTACCCATTGGAACAGTTTTTCCTGAACTCTTCTGGGAATTAAAGGAGGTTAGGAGTGATGAGGGCTGCTTACTGCAAGGCATGGGTGACCCCACCCTGCTCCAGCTCCCTTCACAGAGAGCAGGACCTCCTCCTGACTGGCAGACGCCATGAGCCAAGAGCTAGGGCTCTGAGACCAGGAGACCAGTGGTACAGGCAGGCAGATACTGTCAACTGCCTGAGCTGCTGTTGAGCATATCTGGGAGTGGTCTAACAGCCTTCAGTGCCAAGGCTCTTCTCTGCAGCCCTCAATCTTGGGGGCGGTGGGGGGCTGGCCCTGCAGCCAAGCGGCCCTGCCCGGCAGTTCCTGGGTAGTTGGCCAGGCTGCAAGGAACCATAGGTTGCTGTGGTTGCTCTTGCTCAGCCTACTTTGCATGGCAGTTAGGTGGGTTAGGAGGTCCCTGTGGGGCAGGATGGGAATGGTAAAGACCAGAGGTTTCAGGAAAGCAGCGGGAAATCCCCAGCTGTGCCCACCATCTCACCTTGAATATCCATTTGGCCCAACCCACTCTCCCAGGCTGGGGAGGAGCCATGGAGCTGTCCTGTGGATGGAATACCACCTGACGCCAGACAGCACAGTCAGCACTGGCCTCCTGGAGCCCGCAGAAGACAAGGTAGTGCTGTGTGTACCAGGTTGAAAGTGTATTCGAGCCCCAGAGTTGGCACCACCCTGTCCTCTGGTATTTCTGTCCTGTGTGCTTTGGGCCAGGTGCTGACTCCTTCATGGCCCTGAGTCATCTGGTCCCTAAGCAGCTTCTACCCACTGAGCTGCCTGGGCTGGGGGCTATGGGAAGGTGGCCCAAGTGCCAGGGACCCTCACTGTCTTCTTGCTGCTCCTACAGGGGGATTGTTGCTGGAACCCCCACTGCAAGCAGGCTGTGTACTTCCTCAGCCCCACACTGGATCCCAAAATGCTTCTGGGCAGTCCTCGGGCAGTGAGCTATGCTGTGGAGTTTCACCCCCATTCAGGAGATGTCACCATGCAGTTCAGGCTCGCAGACACCAGGAACTGACCATCCCTTGTTGAGAAATAAAGTATCTAGAGTTTGCGGCTCTGAATGGGTTGTGGCTTTTGGGGAAGGAAGGCTGAAAGGACCTGTCTCCTTCCAGAACCCTGTTTGGTCTCACCACAGAGGAAGCCTTCCATTTTTGCATCTTTGCGCTGCTGGCTCCCAGCTCCAGGTGTGGTAGGCAGTGTGGGCTGGTGACTGATTTGGAGCTGCGGCGGGACCAAGAAGATCCCCATTTCTGGTCTGAAGCTCAGAAAGCTCCAAGACAGTGATGTCTTCTGTCCTACCCAGAAGAGAACAAAGGCACAGTGCTCTTGCTAATGTGGGTGGGTAGGTGGCGCTGTCTGCTTAGCTAGGCAGTGCCACTTGCCTATTTCTTAGAAACTTTTAGGTCCCTGTCCACCCAGCTCCACTACGAGCACCTGCAAGGGGATGGAGACAGTGAATCATGACTAGGTCCTGGGGCTTGAAGACTTTGATGGAGATGAGGAGAGGAGTGGGTTCTAGCCCTTTCCCCTGCCATATTTATAAATGTCTAGGTGTCTGACCTCATTGCACACCAGTAGGTGGCCTAAAAAGCTCCAAGACCTGGACATCAGGCTACTGAGAGACCAGGGAAGAAGCAGACAGTCCTGAGGGGCAACCCTGGGAAACCGGCCTTCAGGAAATGGAGCCAGGTGCAGGCCTTTCCCACGTGGCCCCTTATATTCATCAGAAGTCCCCTGCCACCCCCTCAGAAGTCTTGGGCAGATGGGGTATGGTATGGATCACTCTAGTCCTGCTTCAGTAGAGACGGCCAGATTTCCTAGGAGCCCAAGGCCTTATTTATCCTATACACAAGATACTCTTCGCTATTGGCCTCCCCGTTTCTGAGGAAAGGAGAAATACCCAGTAAGAGAAGCCAAATGGCCCAGGGTCCCAGCATTTCAGGGCAGACTTGAGCTGTGCCCCCGAAGCCACCCCCATGGTCTGCAGTCAGCAGGGCCCAACCCAGCTTGTCGCTCAAATAAGTAGAGAACGTCAGCCTTGAACCTCACAGTTTATTTCCTCCTTATTCTCCATCCTTCCTTTCAGCACCATAAAGGAAAAAAACCACCTCTTTTTTCAAAATATTTTATCATGTGTAAAGATTGTTTTTCTTCTAGGGAAGAATTGTCTGGATATATATTTGATAATGTTTTTACCAAAACCTTAGGTGTCTTACCATATAAAACCCCTAATGTCCCATGAGGATAAAATACAGAAAAAAATACAAGAAATTAAAAAAGTGGTTTTTTTTCTTTTTTTAAAACAGTATTTCTAAATCTCAGCAAGTTAATACAATAGTTAAAAAGCATCAAGATTAATATACCTAAAACTCAAAGTGGTTTTGGATAAATGGAAATGAATGTTTCCTTCCTAAGCTGATCCACTTGCCTTGTGGCTTCCCTTTTGGTGGGCCTGGGGCCAGTTAAGAGCCTTGGTTTGGGATCTGAGTGACCTCTATGACTGCCCCCTCCCAGGCCATAGATGCCACAGAATCTTCAATCCTGGCAATTTTTTCTTTTCTTTCTTTTTTAAAAATCAAAATGGAAAAGCCTGGTTGTACACAGCCCTGGGAGTCCACAAGTGCACCACGATGAAAAGTGTGGTAGTTGTAGCCTCAGCTCTAAGGGAGGTGTGAGGGAAGCTAGGGAGGCAGGCTGTCCCTCTGGGTGCCAGGACCTGACTAGGCAGCGGTGACCATGTGATGAGCGAAAGTGACTGAGGCATAGGGCGGTATAACTTGCCTAAGGCCGCCCTGGGAGTTGGGAGGATGAGAAGCATGTGGGCCTGACTTCACATGTGCTGCCTCACCCTCAGGACAGAAGCTGCTGGAGTGGTGTGGGGACCCTGGTCTTGGCCCTGGGTGCTCTCCCTGTGTGCACAGCAGCTTAGGTCTGGGGGCTGGGCCTGCCTAGTTGAGCCCTGTGTGGGAACAGAGTCCTTGCTGCTCCCGGGAGTGGGGGACCCTCCATAAATCCTTGCCCGAGCCTTGAGAGGGCCATGCCAGGGAGCCCAGGCAGGGCCACCCCTGCTCTGGATCCTGGGGGTATAGTGGGGTAGGGGGAGTGCTCCCCAGGCCAGACCAGTGATAACTGTGCATGTGCATCCTAGCCCCAAGCTGCCCACGCTGCAGGGTTGACCCCCAGCACATGGCCTGGTGTCTGGCTGGCTGCATTGGCTCTTCCCCTCTCCCTGTCCCTCTTGCTGCTCAGTGGATGACAAGGCATAGCTTCAGTGCACCAGCCCTGATACCAGGGTCTTGGTGCTGGCTCCAGCCTTGCCGGGCAAAGCTGGCTCGGAGCCAGGCTGGATACAAGAACATGGTGCTTTGAGATCAGTGGGGATTGTTGGAACCTGCACCCAGAGACAGACAGAAGCCTCCCTATATTACTGAGGAGCAGCCTGCACTGTCTGAAGGCAGGTGGGCAGAGGCAGTGCTGCTACAGAGCCTCCACCCCAGGCTTAGGGCCAGGTGGGACACTGTGGGTCACTGGCCAGCCAACCCTGGGCTGGCTCTGGCTGCACAGTGGAAGGGTGGCTTATGTGTGCCTGCATGCCAGCCAGTACCACTCCCTGCCTAGGCACAATGTGGCATTGACCTGGCCATCCCAGCCAGGTGCAGGATCATCCCACTGGTGCGGGGCAGGCTGTGCTCTGCACCTTGTTTCCTTGTTTCTTCATCCAGGGTCCCCCTAGCCATGGTATTGGCTAGAGTAGCAGTTGAGGAGGGTGGCATGGGAGGCCAGAGTCACAGCCCCACCCAGGGGCAGGCAGGTGGTTCCTGAGCTCAGCCGGCACATGGATGAGGGAAGTCCCTGGGGAAGGATTGGTCCCAAACCAGAGAGGTGTCTGAAGGGCAGCAAGGGGCTTGGCAGAAGGAAGAGGATGCATTGGCTTGGATAGAAGAGAAGAAGGTACAAATCTGTCATTTTCAAATGAAGTCCCCACCCCCACCCCTTTAGGTTGTGAGTCCCCTTCCTGTAAAAAAGTGATGCCGCCTTCTTGGATTTGTGGTTATGGCTCCATGTCCCGGATCCAAGTCTCCTAGAGGAGCTGCCGGGGGTGGTCAGAGCCAGCTGGCCCCTGAGCTGGGGAGGGGACCCTGTCTTGGGAAGAGCAAAGCTCTACCTAGTGACTTGCAGGCCCTTTAAAGGGTGATTTTGTTTTAACTTTTTGTTTTCTTTTTAAGACGTAATCGCCCTTGAGTGCAAGACTCTGGGAAGAGCCCTGGGCTGACTGATCACGACAGCCCTCATGTCCCCACTTTGCCCCTTCTGGGCTGGAGGTGGAGGGGTGGCAAGTGAGCCCAGGAAGTGCTTCTTTGGCTGGTTCTGATTGTGTTTGGAGTCTGGCCTTGGCTGAGGCCCGAGCAAGGGATCTGGGTAGCTACAGTGTGGCACGTGGCATGCGGGCAGCGTGCATGCGAGGGTACAGGCATGCGAGACAACATTGGCAGCAGACAAAAGTAAGGAACCCTGGACGAAGCTTGAGAAGAGATAAAAAGAGTACATAAACCGGGTCCTCATACTAATCCTCAGATTACAAACTAGGTTGTGCTGTAGATCTGTAGAAAATCACGTTTGGAAAGAATGGCACTGGTTAGGCAGCCAGGGGCTCCTGGGCCGGCCTGAATCTCTGTCTTCGGAAAGGCCCCAGAGTCGAAGAGCAGCACTGCTTCCAGGCTCCCTGGGGCTGACTGTGGCTCCCTCCTTGTCCCCTGCCCTCCCCCAGCACTGGGCGCTTGATGGAGGGGACACAGCCTGAGGATGGGCTGCAGTTCAAAGAGCTGGCAGAGGCCTGCTGCTCTGGATGCCGGTGATTTGACTGGGCTACGCCTCCTCCTCCCCTGCAGACACCATCAGCCGCATGGCCACAGGGAGGTGGTCAGTCAGGCCGGATAGCTGGGTGATAAAACTGTATTCTTCCACCTCCTGGGTTGTGGGGGAGGGAAGAAGCACTCTGGTTAGACCCAAAGTGTAACCTGCAAAGGAGGGGCCTGGGTGCAGGGGATGGCAGCCTGGGGGTCCTAGGCATGGGGACTCTGGGCTGGATTCCAGGGCCTAAAGGTCTGAAGGAATCATGGCTTTCGTTTTAAGGGTGTGATCTCGGGGGTGGGGTCCAGAGGGAGCCTCAGTACTGTCGAGGGCTATAGGGCAGTCCCCAGACTCACAGCCTTCCAGTCAGGGCATAGGCCCTCCTCAGCATGTAGCATGTAATCAATTCGACGGCCGTTGCCTTTCAGCAGGTCCTTCCGCCCCTTCTGGCCACCTCCTGGGCTCTTGCTGGTGGGGAAAGCCAGGTACTCCCGGCGGCCTTCCTCGCTTTCCAGGACCCTGTTCACCAGACAGGCAGCAGGGTGAGTCCCCTGCCCCTACCTCTGCCAGCCCTGGCCTGGCAGGTCCTATGTGAGGACCTCTGGTCTTCCCCAAGTGAGAGTGGGTCACCCCAAACCTCCAGGTGAGATCTGTCTCCCCTATATCTCAGCTCACAAAAGGCTCGAGCTGGAGGGAAGGTGCTCCAGAGTCTGCGAGTAGGGGGCTGAGTGGAGCCCTCCAGGTCTCTCAGTCTCTCCTGCGTCACTTTGGGCTGGCCAGCCCTCATTTTCCCTTTGTGAACTTGGACATTGGTCAAGGCACTGTCCTGGCTGTGACCAGCGTGGGGATCCAGCCACCCCTACCCTGTCTCCAGAAGGAGCTTCTGCTCTGAGCCAAAGCAGCCTGTTTGGGAGACTCGGCTTTTTCCGGGAGCCTCAGGAATCCATCTCTCCTGGGGCCCCACCCCATGACTTTTTCAGATCAGCAGGGGACTGAGGAGCCAGGTGGAACCCAGGTCCCATGGGAGGACTCTGCTTTTACATGGGTCTGTCCTTAAGCAGTGATGTGGCCTAGCTCATGTCACTAAACCTCCCAGGCTCCATTTTCTCCTTTGAAACAAGAATGGTTGCTGGGGCCCCAAGCTCTTTGGGGAATGAGCTGATGACCCATTTCCCAGATTGAGGAAATTCACTGGGATAGTGCCATTTGTAGTTCTATAGGGAGGGCAGGCAGCTTAGATCTGGGCTAACTCTGGCTGGGGTCTGGGGTGGGAAACATTGCCCAGGGCACCTGATAGTCAAGGCCTAGACAGATGGAAAAGGCTCCTGGAGAGGCTAGGCTGGCAAATACAGGTTTCTACAAGGTTTTTATCAGCCTTCAGATAAATACACTAATGACATTCAGAACATTGTTAGGGCTCAGAGATATAATCCATTACTGTCCTTTGCCTTTTGGTAATTAATTCCAGCATCAATGATCTGAGGGTTACTGATAGTCATTTTTTAATCATCATCTCATAAAAAGATAATTTTCTCAGCATAGGATGATATTTCAAATTTAGTCTGTAATCTAATTAATTGGCTCAAATTAGCTGCAAGGAGCCATCCCTGAGGCTCTGCAGTCTCAGGCTGTGAATTATAAATCAGCTCTGCTTTTGGCCTCTCTAGTGCATCCTTTATGGGGTTTTTTTGGGTTTTTTGATACAGGGTCTCACTTTGTAGTTCTGGCTGGCCTTGAGCTGACTACCCCAGGTTGGCCTTGAACTCATCATGGTGATCCTCCTGTCTCAGCCTTCTGAATGCTAGGATGATAGGTCTGCAGCACTATGTGTGGCTTCAATGTGTCCTTTATGGAAGCCACTGGGTTCAGGAATGAAGCTTGGCCAGGATAGAACTGTCTCTACTTTGAGAGCTATCAGCTTGTGTTCTCTCTGTTCATATTTTATTTCCCTAATTGGTTCCACAAGCTGTTAGCTCCCCTCTGACTGTGCTACAGAGGTTGGCTCTTGGCTTGGTGGTGGAAAGTTCTGATTCCCTTCACCCTACTGGCAGGGCTTTACATGGCCCAGACTGGCTGCTGGATCAGGAAGCATCCCTTTGAGACAGCAGGTAGCTCTGAGACTGCAAGCTCATCACCAGGTCTATGACATCTTCCACCTGCATGAGAGCCTGAGGCTGTCAGAGTTGGAGAAGCAGCTCCCACTGCATGGAAGCCCTCACTGGCCTGGCCTGAGCTGAGCTGGCTCTTGCATCCCTTCCCAGCTTGCATCTCTCTATCATAAGAGTCAGGTTCTTGGCACTTCTTTCATACTGGGAGCTGGCGTGGATGGGGTCCCCACCTGGTACTTACTTTTGCAGATTGTCAGGGGTGCACACATCCTCATCATAGAGGCCATTTGTGTCCAACAGGGTACCTAAGGGTGAGGGCAAGAGTGATCATTGCAGGCAGGACCCAGCCAGGAGGTGGCCTCCATGGGCTTGGGGCAGCTGCCTGGGGCCTTGGGGGCAGGTCCTGGTGGTCCCTCCTTAGGGAGCCTGTAGGGACCCCAGCCACCCACCAGCCCCTCCTGGGCCCAGCTCACCGATGGCCCACGGCTTCTCCTCCCCAGGCCCCAGGCGGCAGGGGTCCTTGTAACGTGTAAACAGGGAGTGCTGCTGCTCCAGCTTGTCGTCTGTGGGAGGAAGGAGGTGCTATGGATTGTCACCTGTCCCTTATATATTTGCCTCTGGGTGGGTTCTTTGTTTCCACAAGTGGTCCTGGGGTCATCTGTGACTGGTTTCGGTGTCCTTGAAAATGTACCCTCTAACACACCCCCCGCTTTACCTCCCCTCTGAGAACAATGATCACTGTCCCTCTTGGGCTCTAGGGGACAGTGAGCTCAAGGTCACAGATCCTGTGGCAAATGTGTGAGGCTGGCCTGTGCTGTCCCAGACAGGATTCCTGCCCTCCTCACAATCCGGTATCCAGCCCTGAGGGAGGGGCCACCCCACAAGGCAGAGAGAGGGAGGTGTCCTCCCCAGGCTCCCGTTTTTCCTGCCAACTGATTGAGCCAGATGGTCGTTTCTGTGGCACTGGAGGGAAGGGCACTGAGGGGCCCGACCAGGTGGGATTCCTCCTCCTGATACCCTCTACCTGTATGTGCTGTGTCCTTATCCTGACTCAGGTATCCCAGCAGCATCAGGCACATGACTGTGACAGAGGATGCAGGCCAAGGAGGCTTAGAGCCAGCCCAGCCCCCAGAAGATCCTTGTAAAATCAGTTATTTAAATCAGTATTTCAAATTTCACTTAAAAAAAAAAAAGTACTGGTGTTTCAGCCCAGGACCTTCACACTGAACTACATTCCCAGTTTTTTTTGTAATCTTGAGACAGGGTCTCTAAATCACTAATTCCCCAAGTTAGGATTGAACTCTTGATCCCCCTCCCTCTGCTGAGAATGCTGAGATCTCCCTCTCCCAGAATGCTGAGATTACAGGTGTGGGTTACCAGGTCTGGCAGTAATGATGAACTTTTAATGTTACTGGAGCCCATAACCTGTCTAAAAGTTAAGGCATGATTCCCAGGGTTCAGATTCCCATTCAAGCATTTACTGGCTGTGTGACCTTCAGGAGTTACTCAACCTCTCTGAGTCCCAGCTTCCTCTTCCACACCATGTGGATAAATACAATGCCTAGCTCATAGTGTTGTTAAAAGATTTAAATGAAACAGCAGGAAGAAACCCTGCCTGGTGCACTGTAAGCACTAAATCAGCCAGTTCTCCCTTAGTCCAAGTTTCCCAAGCCCCAGCCTCCCTCGACACGGGTTCATTTTTTAGGGCATCACTTTGTCTCCAGCAAGGGACCGCTGAGCTTTCAAGGTAGAGTGTCTGCTCTTCTGCTCTAGCTTTCTTGGAGGGCAGAGACTTCGTTCATAGTCTGGCTAAACTTCCCACACATGCACTCCTGAGGAGCAGGAAGTTCTTCGAGCTGCCTAACCCGACTGGAGCCCAAGCAGCTCGCAGAACCCAGGTCCGAAGGGAGGAGTGCGGCCTCACCTGAGGAGCAATTGTCAAAGTTCAGATCTCCGCAGATGACGTCAAACGCCACCAGCTCCTCGGGGTTGGCTGTGCTGGAGGAGGAGGTAGATTTTCGGAAATCAGCCAGCCAGTCCTGAAGCAGGTCCAGCTGCTCACAGCGGATGGCGCTGTCCTCTGCAGGGCAGAGACCAGAAAATGAAGCCTGTGCCAGGGCCCAGGCGCCGGTCCCACTGTTGGGAAGCTGCAGGCTGCGGTGACCTACCTGGTAGGGCGTGCAGATGTGTGCAGGCGATGTACCCAACGATTCTTTGGTCCTGAGGTGTGCTTCCCACCTGCACCTGGGGGCGAAGCTGGGCATCAGTGTCGCCACCTACCGGCCACCACTGGGACACTGGCCACGTCCACTCACGCTCTTAGGGGAACCCTCTGAAGCCCTGCTCGGTAGACTCGGGCCCAGGTGAAGACAGAATACGTCCTGCTCCTGGGAGTTACACCTGACTGTGGAGACAGGCCGGATGCAGCAAGGAAACTGGCTCACGGTAATGCACACCCTCCACCAGCAGTGCAAGGTGGGTGGGGGAAAGTGTAGACTCCACAGCCAGGTCCTCCCGAGTCTCCAACTCCTGGTGACCAGGAGCTCACCTACACAGCCCCAGTTCCTTGTCCATTCACGCCTGGTGGCTCTTTCCCTCCTCAGCCACCCGAGACCTGGTCTTCCCCTATGTTCCTTCCCTGTGTGTGGATCTGGCCTCAAAGGTCACCCCTCCCTCCCGAGAGGGGTCTTGGACACTGTCATCTTCTCTGTCCCCAGCCTCTGGCCATCTGGCTGTGTCCTAAGTCACTTCATCTGCTTTATAGACCATGATCCCTTGGGGTCCCTCAGTTTGGGATGAGAGCTCTGAGCTGTCCCCTGTCTCTGGACCCCTGCGTCACACTAAACCCAGGCCTCCTTCCTCCATAGTGGCTTCATCATGCCCTCGCACCTCTGCTGCCCCTGGATCTCTGTCTTCGTCTCCTTTACCAAGGACAGAGTTGTGGGAGGAGGGGAGTACTGCACCAACCCCCATCCAACTTGCAGGTGATCCTGGCAGGCTGTCTCCAGATGTTGGCTAATAAACATGGATGTCTCAGTTGTATGTTACATTGTACTCAAGGCATCCCGACCCAGGATGGTAACCCCTAGCTCAAGTTTGGGCCCTTGTCAGTCCTGTGATTGGGGGCAGTGAAGGGTGGCCACAGAGGGATGCCCTCCATGCCATCACCTGGCTGCCTGAGGGCTCTCCTGGGCCCCCTGATCACAGAACAGTCATGGGAGGCCACTGGAGACGTCCTTTGCTGGGCTGCTCCCCAGGGACACCATGCGTATCTGTCCCCAGAGGCCTCTCTTAGCTCCTCATTCTCCGTGATGAGCCTGAGCCACCCTCCCCAAACTTTGCTAGTGCATTCTAGACTGGATTTCTTGTGATGTTGAGATCCCAGACCCAGAGACTCTCCAGGGAGGTGGGCTTAGAGGTCTAGCTGCTGTTCAGTCATTGGCTGAGGGTCCCACGGTAGCCACGTCACAGGCCCCAGGGCCCCAGCTGGCCTCCATCTTTCCTTTTGCTCCTGAAGCTGAGTAGTTGTTATTTTCCATCTGGATGGACCCCTGGCTTTTACAGCTTCTCCCTCACCCAGCCTGGATGCCCATCTTCCCTTCTCTGGTGTTTGTGGTATAAATGTCCCAGTATTTGGTAATGGGCTTTGTGGCCTAAATTTGTTTTTTTTCCTAAAATAACATCTTCATTCACTTCTCCATATCCCAGATCCAAACTGCAGCCTAATTGTATGTCTGCCCCGGGAAAGCTCTGAAGTCACCCACCACTGATGCGCCATTGATGTGCCTATTGGAAAAGTGCCGCAGTCAGAAAGGGCACATGATGCCAATATGGCCCCGGTGTTCCTTAGGCAACAAGTTCCCCTCAGTGGGAGCACTTTGGCTCTGTGCTTCCCCATATCCACCATGAGGACACTAAAAGCCTGCCGTTCTTACAGACAAGTACACTGAGGCCCAGGGAAGTGAACTCATGTGTCTCAACTTGTGGCTCAGATGGGCAAGGTGGGAGTGTGCCAGATCTGTTGGCCACCACAGCCTTTCTGAGCTGCCAGTGTCTTCGCTGGCTTCTCTCCAGCCACCCATTTGTTGATCTTAATGTCAGCCTCTCCCTCACTCAGCACTTAGCACTTAGCACCTGCCCTGTGCTGAGTCCTGGCCAGGGACGGGACACCTGCAGAAAGGCATTGGACCGGCCCTGGTGCTCAGGAGAAGGCAACCAGAGGGAAGATGCCGCCTCACACACCCCTGGATCTCGCCAGGACCTACTTTGTTATTTGCTGGGACTTACTGATTCCTGGCTTGTGTCCTTAATAGCCACAGAGTCTTGTTTTTCTTTTTTTTTTTTTTTTGATACCGGGGATCAAACTCAGGACCTTGCGCTTTCAAGGCAGGCGCTGTGCCACTGAGCTAAATCCCTGGCCCTCTTGTGTTTTTCTTACAAAAACAATCATACCGAGGGGTTGTGCCTTTTAGTCCTGTTAGGCAAAGACTCAATATAAAGGGTCCAGAAAGTGCTGTTGGATGGAGGCAGAAAGGATTCTAGTCCCTTCCTTCACAAGAAGTCACAGCTCCCCAAAGGGTCTGAAGTAGCACAGAGCACACTAGCAAGGCAGGCAGGACAAGGGAGGCTATGAAAGAAGGGCCGGCTGGCAGCACCCTTCCTTGCAGTCTTCGCCCCTCTTGGGCTAGGCCTAACCCTCTGAAGCCCCACTGATTCCTCTCTTCCATGGCAGGAGGTCAACAGAGGTGTGCTGGGCTCTTCCTTGTGCCCCCAGCACATAGCTTCGCTCTCAAGGACAATGTCTGCTGGGACAGCCAGTCCACAGGGCAGCTAGGTACCTGGCTGTGACCAGTGGGATGTGGGATGAGGCATGGCAGGGGCAGAGCTCAGGTTGTGGTGAGAGAGCAGGTGGGACACTGGGCTTCCCCCAAGGCAGTGGGGATGGAAAAGGCATTCTGACCTAGGTGAGAAGGGAGGCCAGGCTGGCAGGGGACAGTCAGCCACCACCACAGTTAGGGCAACATGGGGATGGAGCCTCAGCCAAGGCAGTGGAATTGGACATAGAGGGCAGAACCAGGGTTATCTGAAAGTGAAATGAAGGGTCTCTGGGACAGGCAGGGTGGGCACAAGGAGCAGCCAAGGTGGCCCTTTTGGCTTCAGGATGATGCTCTTGGCTCCAGGGCAGATGCTGAGCTTGGTTTGGGATGTGTCCAGGGGACAGCCAGATGCAGGGCTGGGCCTGTAGGGAGAGATCTGGGCTGGGACAAAGCTTAGGGTCATCAGCAAGGGCAGAAATAGGTGGTGGTCACACTTCCTGGAAAGGGGCAGGGCTGACTGTGGGGTCACCGGGAAGTGAGAACTGGCTAAGTGGGCTTGTCCCAACCCCCAGGTCTGGCTGCCTGCAGCTGTGTGAAACATGGCAGGCACTGCCAGATCTGCCGAGGTGTTGAGAGAGGGTGCGAACTGGGTTTTATGTGAAATATCTTCCTTAAAACATTGGCCAATTCAAGAAATATTTTTAGTGGCATGGACCAAATTAAACATATTTACAGACAAACTTGAGACCCAAGAGGTAAAAGGACACAAAAGGAACATTCAGGACAGAGGTGCAGAGGAGGGGCTGTTCCAGCAAGGCTTGTTGACCTTGGTGGGAACAGTGGCCAGGTGCCCGGCAGGCGGAGGTGAGGAGGGGACAAGTAGATCAGCCTGCACAGAAGTGGCCTTGGGGGTGGTCTCTGGCTTCAGAGCCATCTGAAACTGACAGGGGGGGGAGAGGGCACACATTCCCACCCTGAGCCTGACAACATATCCCCGTCTTCTCCAGAAAGTCTATCCGGCTTGTGAGACGAAAATGTATGCCTGGGACAGAACCATATAATCCATATGCCAGAATAGGAAGGGTGCATCTATTTGTCAGAGAAGTTGATGCAATTTCAGCTTCTCTGGTTGTGGATAAAGAGCTGGGCACTGCAGGCCGGGCATGGTGGTGCATACCTTTAATCCCAGCACTCGGGAGGCTGGGGCAGGAGGATCGCTGTGAGTTTGAGGCCAGCCTGAGCTACGTAGTTCAAGGCCAGCCTGAACTCCATAGCAAGATCCTGTCTCAAAAAACAAAACAAAACAAAAATCCAGGCACCTCAGCTGTGGCCTGGCAGAGGCACACATGAGACATTGAATACCTGGGAGTCCAGGGCTGGAGCCCATGGGTGACTGCCCTGGCTCCAGCAGGCTCCGTGGACACAATCTGCCCCGACCCTGGCAGGTGCCAGCATTTTCCTGAACAGGCTGAGTGTGGTGGCTTTTGAGACAGGAGGTGAGAAGCAAGGAAACCTGCCCTAGCCTCTGGGCCATGGCCCTCCCTGCTGAGCATCTACTTTGTCACATCTCTCCTTAAAGGGCGAGAACCCACGCCCACAGCAGCTGCTGCCTCTGGGGGCATGAAGCCCTGTTCTGTATCAGCTGGCCAAGGGATGCTTCAGAAAACTCAAAGGACCAAGAGCAGCTTTTGGATAGAGAACAAAAAGTCGATACTCTGAACATCTATGGCTCAGATAAGATAATGCGTAATGACCAAATTACCATGGTCTAAAAACTCCTCCAATTGCATCCAAATTAGCAGAAATAATTATGATTCACTCTAATTAGTGACTATGGAATCGAAGCCATGGGCTAGTGGGCAGAGAGCCTGGTGTGGCAGCTGCTGACAGCCAGGAGGGAGGGCTGTCCAGTGAGCTGGTGGCCTCGGCAAGCTGGGTGTGGCCATGGCCCTGTCTTTCTGCCTGTGCTCTTGTGCTGGACTGGTGGTCTCTGCCTCCTTCTCTTCCTCCCCTGTCACTGCTGGCATCACCAGGGCCACTGTCACCACACACTGCAGGAGCAGAGGCCCCTCCCAGGCTTGCTTCGTGATTCTCACCCCACCTGCCCTCATTATACAGACTGGGAAATGGCAGCTCAGAGATCGGAAGAACTGGTCACAATCGCCCTGTGAGGTCTGCCTGAGCCTGGGGCCTTGGTTCTTGTCCCAGTGTTTGTATTTCCCTTGTTTCTGAGCTGGGGGCCTCTGGTTCAGTTCCATGAAAGACCTTGTCTGCCTCCCACCTCAGCCCTCCAGGACAGGGAGGACTCCACAGCTGTGGCCCACCTCCCATGTGGCTTGGGACCCACTGGCATGTGGCCCACAGGTCAGGCCAAGCCCTCCTACCTTGAGAAACAGCGCTCCCTTAGAGGCCATGGCATCGGAGCCGCGACCGTTGGGGTAACAGTGATAGGCCACGTCCATGATGGGGTAGCGGCTTGCAAAGAAGAGGCCGCTGTTGAGACACTTGAAACTGCAGCAGCCGTGGAAGCCATAGACCCCAACGTCGTACAGGATGTACTCAAAGTAGCCATGCAGCTGCTCTTTCAACTTGGCAGCTGCCCGCTTATCAAACACCTCCTGCAGGCACAGGAAGTCCAGGTTGGCAGGGAAGAAGGCTGAGACCTCGTGGTCAAAGGCCTCATCAGGGTGCCGCCTCCTGCGCGAGGCTGCCTTCTTCACCACCGAGGCCCTGTACAGGAGCTTGTTGTTGGCCCCCGGGTCCCCACTGCCACTGCTGTCCGGCCCGGCTCGAGCTTTCACCAGGGACTCCCTGGAGGCGGAAGGGCTGCCCAGGCTGCTAGAGTCCCCATCCCGCTGATTGTGGTTGGGTGTCTGGCCCTTTGGGCCCCCGCTGGCCCCGTTCCTGGCTTGGTTCCCAGTGGCAGGGTCTTCAGCTTCAGGTGGCCGCCCCCCCTCCTCGCCACTGATGCGGACAATGCAGGCATCCTCAAGGCTGCCACTGTCAGCCAGGTCCCCAGGGGCAGACCCATTGGCAGCCTCATCGCTGGGGTGATGCCCGCCATCGCCCTTGTATTCCACAGAGGATGTCCTCTTAATGCTCACAGGGACAGCCCTGGCCCCGCTATCACTGCCTTGTGGGGACACCAGGCTGCTGAAGCTAGCTGCACTGATGGAGGTGTTCGTGGGTGAATCGATGTAGATTTTGATCTGGGGACGCGCAGCGCCATTGCGGATTCTCTGCCCGATCTCTTTGGCTCGTGCTTGGGTGTTGAAGACGTTGTTGAGCCTGGCCAGTGAGTCAGGGAGGAGACAGAGATTGGCGGTGGCGAAGCAGAAGCTTTTGCCAGCCCCTGTACCCTTCCATTCACCAAGCAGGGCTGCCCCACCGGCTGGGCTCTTGTCCTCCAGCCGTGAGTAGATGTAGGGCCGGCGGGCAGACTGCAGGGGAGACCAGAAGAGGAACCCAAGAAAGGCAAAGGGCAGCGAGGCCAGGAGGAGGGCCAGGTAGATGGGCGTGAAGAAGGCAGTGCAGAGCAGGTGCAGGTAGCACGGGTCGTCCGCGCGCTGTCGCTTCTCATAAGTGGTGGGTAGGAAGGAGGCTGTGAGCCTGTCCACCAGCCAGTAACATGGGAAGATGAGAGCCCAGGACACTGCGTGCAGGGCGCACAGACAGCTATTAGGAAAGGGGGCTGTGTACAAAACCATCGCAGCTCACTGGGCGCCGCAGCCGGCCCTACTACATGGTGTCCGTGGCAGCCGCGGCACTTTCCTGGGCAGGGTGGGCAAGTTGGGGGGTGGCTGGAGGAGGGGTCACCTCCTGGCAAGATGTGAGTGTGGCTGGTTAGAGGCGGGTGTCAGCCAGCTGGTCATGGTTCGTGTCAGTGGGCCATGCTGGGAGGGACACCAAGGCCTGCCACGAACCTGTGGAGACAGAAAGCAAGGTGGCTTTTATTGATCTTTAGGGGAGCAGGACTGTTCTGAGGACCAGGCTGGAGCCAGTAGGCACATGCGGGGTGTTTGGGGGCCCAGAGATGCTCCCAGCACACTCCATTTGCCTGTGTTTGTGTTTGTTCTCCTGGAGTGAACAGCATGGTGACATGACTGTCCCTAACTGACTGCCTTGATCTTGAAAACTAATTGCTTAGAAGATGGGCCAGGTTTTCAGAGGGCCACCACTTTGTGGGTGGAAAGGGGACAGGATGAGGATCCTAGAGGATGCCGGGACCTACATTGGCCAGGAACAGCCTGAAGACTTCAGAAGCCAGGGATGTGTTTAAAATGGGTGGACAGGCCAGGCATTGTACCTATAATCCCAGCACTCTGGGAGGCTGAGGCAGGAGGATTGCAATATCTCTAGGTTACCCAGACTGGGGATATAGCTCAGTGAGAGGCTCTGGGTTCAAATCCAGGTACCAAAAATAAATAAATAATAAAAGATGGACAGTGACCCTGGGGCAAAGGAGCTGTAAACACAGCAAACATATCAGTAAACAGCAACTAGGTCAGGACAGAGAAAAGGGCCAAAGCGTCCTGGAGCAAAGGGCAGTGTGGCTGGCATGCCCGGGAGAGGGGAGTCCACCCCCACAAAGCCCTGTTCTGACTGTGGCCCTATCCACAGCAGTGACCAAGCTCTGTGCTTTACCCCAGGGAACCCACAGGACCCCGAGTCAGAGGGACCCAGGCACAGCTTGTACCTTCCCAGCTGCCGGAGGACGAGTTACCCATTTCAGGGACCCTGACAGTCCTTGGGACTTTTGGAGAAGCTCCCTGGGGCTGCTCATGCCTCACTCAAACTTTCACCACTTTCCTGCTTGTGCTTCACAATGCAGCCCCAGGCAAGGCCCACAGCTACCTGATTACGTCTGCTCTGGGTTCCTGTCCCAAGCTATGCTGGAGCCACAGTGGGTCTCAGAGCAGGCCTGCGCTCCAAGGCACATTTATGCATTTATTGTGCTGAGTGTCCAGTCAACAAAGACAAGAGTCTGTGTGTTTTCCCAGCTTCCAGGGGCCGTGGGCACTCATTCTGAAGGGAACTCACATAAGCACTATCCTGCGCTCTCTTAGCAGATGAGCCGATGTGTCACTTCCAGCTCAACAGCTCACTGACCCAGCCCAGCATCTGCCTGCCACCTTGGGAGGTCTGAGCCCTCATTGCCATCATTCACCCTGGCCCTACACTCTCTCTTCCTCCTCCTCCCGAATCCTTAGTCACCCAAGCCAGGGACCTGGGTATCATCTCAGTCACCATATCCCATCCGTCCCCTCTGTTCCTGCTGGGACCTCTGTGGACCTGGACTGCATCACCCTTCAACAACTTTGTCAACCTCCACTGTCCACACGATGGCTGGAGGGTCATCTCCTCAGTCAGGCCTGCCTATCTCTGTAACCCCTCCCCTGTGATGCGCCCCTTGACTCACTGTGACAAGGGTGTCTTGTTCTCCCCGTCCCTCTGTCCCTTGCCTCATTCACCCTTTCTCTTAAGACTCAGGCCAGAAGTCATCTCCCCAGAGAGGACTCTGTCTCCCACTTGCCCAGGTGGTATGCAGATACCTCCACTGTGGGCTCCTGTTCCCTGCAAGAGTGGCCTGGTCTCTGCCATTCTGCATCACAAATGCTTTGGGAAGTGGCCACCTCCCCAGGACACCAGGAGCTCCTGAAAAGAAGGAGCTGCACAAAGGCCCTCAAGACCCCCAGGCTGGCACGGGCAGGCTCTCCAAAGATGGAGCTTCGATTTGAGGTTGATCTGCAATGCTTTTGGCCAGATAGGAGGCAGCTGTTTTCCAGCCAGCATCGTGGTGTGCATGGGGGTGGTGTTTATGTGGCATGTCAGTGTCCCAAGCGCATCCCTGTGGCCACCATACCAGGGCCGAAGGGGAAATGGGGGACCAGGGCTTCGAGTCTAAAGATGAACCTTAAGCTGGTGGCCATGGTTCTGACCAATGCATTTCACAAGGCTTTTCCTTCCCTCGGGAAATCACTGAAGCAAAACACTGGAACATCACGGTTTGGAGTGGCAGGTTGTCTATGCAGATCACAGCTGAGTGCACTGGCTCTGTGCAGGGCCTTGGTGAAAGCTGGGGCCCAGGCTATCTTACTCTGTGGTCAGTGCTCAGAGGGCCTGGGGTGTCCAGAGTCCTCCCATGCCTGCCACCTGGCTTGGGAGACTTTAGGACACACTTAGTCCCTTCTTTTCTTTTTTTATGTAGTTTATTGGTACATTTTAGGTATGCAATACAGTTACATTCCTCATTGGGATCTTGTACCTTTACATGGTGTATCTCAGTTCTTATTTTTTTTCCCCGTTCCCCTGCCCACCCTTCACCTCCTCCACGCTTCCCTATTTGCAAAGTCTTTGTTTCCATGTTTTTCCTTTTCTCATATTTTTTCTTTTCCCTTCTTTCCTTTCCTCTACTTCAAGATCCCAGCAAGACACTGCTGCAAGAGGGCTCCACCCTGGAGTGGAAGCCACAGCCCACTCACTCTCCCACATGGGTTGCAGGACTCGCCATCAGCAAACTTGCAGCCACTGGTGTGTGGAGGATTCCATGGGAGAGGACTTGGAGCTGTCCCCATGGACCTCTGTCCCTGCTACATCCACTAGGCTCACAGACACAGCCTGCGGGTCCTGTTCCTGCCGGAGGAATGAAGGGTGGGACGAGCCTCCCACAACTCCTGAGACACCAGTGGTCCCTGTAGGTCCTAGGCCAAATTTCTGAGACCACCTGGATGTCACCCCAGAGTCTTAGGGAAGATCCACTCCTGTCTCCTTCCCTCTTTCCTCCTCATCTCTGTGGCCTGAGACTACCAGCCTGGCCCTGGTTACCCTCCTTAACTGAGCTCCTGCCCCCTCTGGCACTGTCTCCCTCCCCAGTCATAGCCACAGCCCCAAACCCAAATGTTGGTCTCTCAGTCTCCGTTGAGGCCCTTTGCACTCCACCTCTACAGCAACTTTCCTCCCCTACCTCCACAGTGCTGTCACTACTGGAAGCTGAAGCTGCTTGTTCTTGGGGCTCCCTCTGGGCTGTGAGTGCCTCGGAACCCTTGTCAGTTTGTGGCTGAGTCCTGGCTGTGCCCCCGTTTGTGGGGGGAAAGAACAATGACTGGCTGAGGAATGAGGACCCTGCTGCCTTAAGCATGAGGTGGGGTGGGCAGCAGTGCAGACTGCAGGCGGGGGCCTGACTTGGAAGATACTTTAGGAGAAAGGGCTGTGGAGGAGACAGTCTGTCTGCTACCCTCAAAATAGCACTGGCCTGTGTCACACAGTGCTGGAGCTCCGCTATGGTCAGAGGGGGACATGGTCTCATTTTATCACAGGATTCCCAAGGAAAACTCTTCAACCTTCTGCCCCTCTGGGTGGTTCACTCCCACACTGACTGATCAAGCTGGGATTTGCTGTTAGCTGGGACAGAGCTTTTGGGGGTGGGGAGAGAGAGTCCCTCTTCATCTGCCCTATGTCCCCTTCACTCCTACAGTGGCCCCAGGGACCCTTCTGGCTTGGCCCACCCAGCCCTGCCAGGTAGGTCTTTCTGCCTCTCCTGGGATGGTCATGGGCATGCTTTGGGTGCCCATTCAGTTAAGGATGGGATCTGAGGTGGCTGGCAGCCCCAGAGGCTAAGGGGCAGCGAGGCCACAACAGGGATCCTCTGAGCTGAGACAGTGGAAAGCCTCCCAGCCCTTCCTGCCATGATTTAAAGTCCTTCACTGGTATACTAGGTCCCCATTTCAGAGCCCCTCACCAGCCTCCATGCCAGGTGCCATCATGGGCCTTGCCCTGTATGCAGTCCTCGCATCTACACACAGAAGCTGCTGCAGCAGGAGACACAGAGGGGACTCTACTGATGAGCAGTTTCTAAAGCTCTGTGGTTAATTATTTTGTCTCAGAGAAATGAAAGGAGGGTAAACAAACAATGCACATTAATTAGTCTGATCTACACTTTCCCCAGGAAAAGGAACATTACAGTTAAACACTAGAGGCTGGCAACTTCTCAGAGAAACCTAGAGTCGTCAGGGTGACCATGGCAGGATGTGGCTCTCCTGGGTGCTGTCACATGGAGCAGGTGGGTGCTCAGCCACACAGGCCTGGCTCCTTTCTCTGGTCTTTGATGTTGGGGGGCAGGGTGGGGTGAGGAACCCCTTCCCCTCCTCCCTGCCCCGGGGCTGGCAGCTTTGCCAAAGTCCATCATGGGTGCCTCTGAAGGGGTCAGTAGGTGTCTCCACGAGATGCCATCCCTAATGATGGGCCAGAGCCACAGCCTTCACTAACTTGTCCCTCTCCCCTGCAGTGAGGACTGGACTGGGCCATGGAGCCAGGACAGATGGAGCAGAGAGCTCCACAATTCACAAGCAGAGTGCAGCTTGCTGAGGGATTTCAGGAGCCCATATAACCCTGTGTCCACTTGGGAGAGGAAGAGGATGACAAACTCTAGGCAGGATCCAAGAGGTCACATTCCCCGCCCTTTCTGGGGAGGTGTGCAGCACTGACCACAAGCAGCACCATCGTGTGGCTGCTGCTCCCAGTGAACCTGTTGACACTGAGACGCCTGGTTGCTACTCTGACCTGCAAGCATGCTGGCATGGGAAAGCTGGACTGTGGCTGTTGAGAGGCCTGAGCTGAGTGAGGCTCCTCACCTGACACACTGGTATGAGGGCACAGGGACCAGCTGATCTGCCCTTACCAGGGCAGGGCATCCTCAGGCTGGTGCACAGGACCCGCCTCCACAGTGGCTCCAGGGTCCTGAGTGGACATTCACTTTGACTTCAAATTTATTCTTCAGTGGGAAAGTGAAAAAGCCAGACCAGTAACACTGGCTGAGATAAGCTGTGGCCTCTCTGGAGGACCACACTGTCTCGGAGAGCTCTCTGAGCTTTAGGAAGCTTCTGGAAAGTTGATGAGGGATGGGAGTTGCCCCCTGTGGGAGGCAGGGCTTGTCTTTTGTCACCACTCTTTCCTCTGGCCCTCGTGCCTGTTGAGCCTTCTCTTCCCAGCAGCATGGCCAGGAGTCCTGGAGCAAAGGACTCTCCTCCAAGTCCTCTTTGTGTGCACAGGCTCATGTCTAAACAGGAGCTGGGCCAAGCCTCAGGTTTCTGCAGGAAAGGCCCCATGGATTGCTCCAATCCAATTACCCAAATGTGCCTGCATCTGCCAGTCCTGAGATCAGGTCAGCCCATTCTGCCCAGATGCCTGCCACGGAGGAGTTGGCATGGCAACATGAGCTTGGGGTGGCCAAAACTTGGAGGATCAGATGAATCCAGGGTGATCACCAAAAGTCACATCCCAGACAGAATTGGGGTCTGGAGTTTGGCATGAATATGCAGGCTGCAGCAGGGACTCCCATAGGCACAGGCGTACCAGGTAAACGCCTATTCAGCCTCTGGATTCAAAGCACTCCCTTCTCCTCCTGGGCCCTCCCTCCTGCTCCACTCCAAGGGGAGGTCAGTGAGTCAGGCCAGGTCCAGGAGCACCACATCCCCTGACCCCAAGCTGGATGGTCATCTAAGCCTCCCTGGAACTCTTACCAGACACCTCAGGAAGGAAGCCTTTATTTTCTCTGAGATGGAGGTTTACAGTAAGAGCCTGTGGCTTCTGGAGCCTTCCTTGAGAGTGAACCCAATTCAGAAGAAAACAGACCTTAGGGCTAGAAGGAGAGAGCCAAGTGTTGGTGACATATTTGTGCTCTGATCTCCCTGTGCCTGAAGCCACACAACCTTCAGACTTTCTCATTAATGATTCAGCAAATCCCCTTTCTTTGTGCTGTCACTTTGAACTGGGTGTCTGTCAGTTGCCACCAAACAGATCTTGTCATGTACATACACCAAGGATGTGATCTTTCCACCATTCAGTCCTACTCCACTTTCCCTTGTGCACACCTCCTGTGCTTCTCCTCAGCTGCCCTCTGGGGAGAGTGGAGCCTCCCTCCTGATTCCTGAGAGACCCCATAGGACCGTGTGCCTCACAGCCTTTCTCAGAGAGAGTGGCATGAGTAGAGAGGGGCTGCGGCACAAACTCTTGTGTCAGGTGTGTAGGGTCAGGTCTTCCTGCTGGGTACTGGACAACCTGGTCAACTACATGGCAGATACTGCTGAACTGAGGCTCTGTCCCTTGGTTTCTTTTTGTGTTAAATGTGCGTAATACCATCTGTAGGTGGCTGAAGATGAGGATATGCAGCACTCACTACAGTGCCTGCCTCATCTCTACCATTATTAGTTACTGCTACTACTGGGTATTCCCTAGCTGCAAAGGCCCTGAAGAGGGTGGGGGGTGGAGCTCAGTGGCAGGGCTGGTGCTTAGCAGTCATGAGGCCCCAGGTTTGACCCCCAGGACCCCACTCCCCCCACAAAAAGGCCCTTGAGAAATAGCTAGAGCCTTCAAAGTTTCCTCATGTGGCTGGTAGTCTTATAAAGAAGGTACCTTGCTCTCCCAGATGAAGGGCCAGGACAGCCTGGGAGACCTCAGGGCCACTGCCTGGCAAGATCCAATCTAAGCCTTTTGTTGTAGGCTGTGTGTACACGCCTGAGTCACAGGCCTCTGCAGAGGCCAGGTACAAGCAAAAGGGCCATAGAATTTTCAAAGAGAAACTTTCCACGGGAGCTACTGATGAGTCACATGGTTTCTGAGAATAGGAACAGGCTGAGAGCAGCTCTGGGTGCTCCTACCACCAACCAGCCTCAGTATTTCTATGCCAGGATTCAGAAAGCCCAGATGAAGCTGACTGGTATGTGACTGAAAAGCAAATCTCAAGCCAGGTTGGTGGAGCATGTGGCAATTTTGTGCGTTAAACAGCAGGCTCCCCCGGCCAGGGCCTTGTTCCACAGTGCATGGGCTATTGCCCCAAGAGCAAGGCTCCATCGTGGGGTGGGGGACTCCCCTCTGTCACCTTCCACTCCAGATTGGCCTCTTGGTGACCAGGGTGCTGTTAAGGAGAAGGCTGGGTAGTGGCTGGAGCTTAAGTCCATGCCTCAACCATCCTGAGCCACATCTTCCCTTGTTCCTGTGGACCCTGACATTATGCTCAAGAGCCTTCCTGGGCATAGAGTTTGCGGAGCTCCTGCCAGTCTGTGCCCTCATGGGGTAACCCTGGGAGGGCAAAGGAGGATGGGGTGGAGGGCTTCCTCCATGAGGAAGATGAGGTCTGAGTCCTCCACCCTGTTCACAAGCCCATTTCCACAGAGGGCACTGATGGCCAAACCAGAGCAGACCTGACTCAGGCCATGTGCCAACAGCTGAACATCTAGTGGGGCCTGGACTTCTGACCTCCAGTGCTCTGAGTCTGCCTAGGTGCTACAGTCTGTGCATGAGCTGGGCCTCGCCAACAGCCACAGGTGGCAGATCTCCGGCGAGTCATGTCACTTGTCTCAGGTGAGTCCTGTGGTGTCCACTGTATGAGAGGGGCTGCCCCACCTACTGAGTGTCCGGGAAGTCCCACTGGCCCCCTGCATGCCCCAGAAGCCCAGCACCATCTCCACCTGCATGAAACCCTGATCCACAGGGACAGAGACTGAGAAGTCTTGCTTTTCTAAGGCCTGCCATTGAGGCTTCTATCTCAGCCAAGTCCCTGCTCCCGTGACATGACGGCTGATATCAATACTTCCCGAGGTGAACAAGGCTTAGAACACACTTTGCTTAGCAACACCAGGGCACACGCTTTCTGTGGGAGGAGAACCCTCAACACAAGGCCACACAAATGCTGGGATTTAGCAGACCCCATGTTTGTCTGTGTTCCAAGTACAGCATTTCCTCCTGGGATGGCTTGGCTGACTGAGCTGTGTGTGGGCATTTCAAGGCACCAAGAGAACACAGATGAAGACAACAAACTTTCCTAAAATGGAACAGTTTTGCTGACATTCTTCTGAAGGGAATCATTTCACATTCAGCCTGATTTTTTCTATGCAAAGAACATTTAACAAACTGAGTCCCACAGGAGAATTTATGCAGGGAGTAAAAAGCAATTGAGTGAGAATGAGTAAATAAAATCAGGTGTCAGCATGTCACCAGCTTTCCCTGGTGCCCTGGGCAGCTGGCCCTGAGGGCTGGGCTTTGTGGACTGAGTCTGGGTCTTAATTTCTGCTGAGGCCGGAGGCCCTTGGCTGGGCCCTTTCAGAGACCTTTTGACCCCAGGACACTGCTATACTCAGGGACCCCCTCTGTACCTGGCACCAAAGGAGCCCTTGGCTCCAAGTGAAGCAGCCAGAGAGGGTCCTGCCTCCTTCGAGAGGAGATGCCCAGCTCAGGCCAGAGCCTCAGGAGTCCTCTGAGCTGTGACAGCCTGACAGCCTGTCCAGTGCACCAGGGAGGGCTTTGCAGACAGCCCATGGAGCTGGGACCCAGAGCTTTATTTGCTGAAGATTGTAAGCTGGTTATTTGTTCACATCAAAGATCAGTGGGGAGGGGATTATAAGAGTCTGTAGCCCCCTCAAGTTCCTTCTAAGTTCTGCCACCAAACCTTCCTCAGTACCAAGAAGGGTCTTTTGGAACTCTGGGTTCCAACTTATGCCTTCCCTTTGGTGGTGGGAACTCTATCTGCAGCTGCCCTTGGCTGTTGAATCCTGTACTTCTGGAAGGAGAAACAGAAACTCTTGGCTGTGATTGTGGCAGCTTTGTGTACACAGGCTGCTAGCATAGACAGCAATACCTATCCCCTCAGAAATGACTACTTAAAAGTTCTCCCTCTGCCACACTGACTTGTGGTGTTTCAGATGGTGGCTCTTCTGTCAATGGGGGCCCAAGGCAAGAAGACATGGAGCAGGGCCCCCGCTCACCCACATGCCATGGGATCGGGAAGACCTTTGATTATAAGTACAACACAACCCATCCCATCCTGGCCAGGGCAGTAAGGCTTCTGGTTTGCTGTGAATCAGCCCACTGACTTATGCCAAAACCATAACGATGTCCCTCTGCCTGGAATCTAGGGCAGGTGGAAGGCTCACTCCTCACCCCTCAGTGTAGGGACTGAAAAATCCATTTCTGCTATGTGCCAGGAGCATGAGACATCAGAGCAGCTGAGCTTAATCTTTTAATTTTTAGTGGAAACTTTCTGCCCAGAGAGAGCTAGCTGCTTTGGTGATACAGGTTGAAAGTAAATAAATGGAGATGGAGAAGCAAATCCATGAGAAAGCTCTGGGAAGGGTGGTTGGTGCTGAGAGCAGGGCCTGGCCTGCAGGAGATGGGCAAGGGTCAGGCTGCGGCTTCTCCCAGGTGGACGCAGATAGAGACACAGCCAACAGCCTATGCTCGACACTTGAGAGTCAGAGCCAAGAGGCCAGCGTGGTCAGACACCACTTGGTTGTGCTGGCTGATGCAAGCACACAGGGCTGTTCGGGGCAGAGGTGGAGAGAGCAGCAGTGTTAAACAGGGAGGCTGGGGACGCCCAAGTCAGAGGTGACAGCGTGGGGCCTAGGAGCTTCTGGTGGCAGACTTTGCCGAGAGTGGGCGCAAGGCAGGGGGAGCCACTCAGGAAGTCCTGCCTGCCAGGGTCACACCCTTGATGACCACTATGACCACCAGATCCCTGCCTGCAGGCAAAGAGGAGATGCAGACGAGGAACAGCTGCAGAACATGGGCCCAAGAGGGGGACCTGAGGGTCTCACTCGGTTTTCCCTACTGGTTTCCTTAACTTAGACTGTAGACAGCAACCCTCACACTATGAAGCCTGAGGGGCTCCAGTAATCCTGCCCACTCAGAGCATGCTGGCTGTGTCTGTGTCCTGCACTCTGGGCTTCTGGCTGGAGACCCAGATTGAGGCTGCACCCCCCACTTCCAGGGAGAAAGTGGGCAGGGTGTTTCACGGGGGTTTTTGGTAAGTTTGCGAAAGAAGATCCAGAGGTCTGCACCAATGAGAAAACAGTTCGCGCGGTTCCAACCAGATTAGTTTTTAAAAATACGCCCAGAGTTAGGAGTATAGCTCAGTGGTAGAGAGAGTGCTCACCTAGCATATAGGTGGCTTGGGGTTCAATCCCCAGTACTACCACCGCTGCTGCCACCCACAACAAAAAGACAGAAAGCAAAGAGAAATAAATATATCTGACAGGAGGGTTAAAGTTGCTTAATTTCTCAGTTTCTCCACCCTGCCCCTGATTCTGGGTCACCATCCTTCTTGTTCCCCTCTTGCTCTGGAGTCTGCTGCTTCTCTGAGCCCTTTGGTGTCCCCTCCTCCCCGGTCACCCTCTAGGGGCTGGACAGTCCCCTGTCTTATCTTTCCTCTTTCAGTTGATCCTTCAGAGACATCAGTTCCAAGGTGACAGCCAGTACAGTTACCTTCTGACCTCTAACCCCATGTATATACATCTTCCCCTCGAAGTTCATTATTCCTCTTCCACCAGCTTTTTCCCAAGTATGTCCTGGGGTCTAGACCTCCTCCTTACCCTGCCTCCCTTCTCCAGCCCACAGTTCTGCCTTTCTAGCCCTTTGGATCTACTCCCATGGCCATGCCCCAGTTCAAGCCTTTCCCCTCCCCTGGAAACTGCAACAGTCTTCACCTGGCCACCCTCCGATGCTATACCTGGCACAGCAGACCACATTGTTCCCCAGGAAGGCCTTTAGTGGCTCCCACTGACCCCTCTTCTTATTTTTTTGGTACCAGGGATTGAACTTAGGACCTTGCCCTTGCAAGGCAGGCCTGAGCTAAATGCCCGGCCCCCGCTGACCCCTCTTCTGTGCAAAGGTTGTCGCCTCAGCGAAGCTTGGGACTCAGGGGCCACAGTGATGGCCTCTTCATCAAACTCTGGCCAGTCCCCACCCATGGCCTAGGCCCTTTGGCCTGCCTCAAACAGACTGTTTCTATCTTGGTGGTTGGTTGTTTCTGTGCATGTACTGCATAAGTTTACAGTCTACACACAGCAAAGACCAGCTCCTGTCACACAGATCTGGCATTTTCAGATTTATCAAGCTGGAAACATGACTGAGAGGAGACTTGAGCTATGTCAACCAAATCCATCCCTCTGAGCAAAAGGAGCAGAGACACACGCGTTGCTCTGTGAGTTGTTTCTGAGGACCATGGACCTTGCACACATGGCATCCTGGAATTGGAAGGGAGGTACTCCCCCACTCCTCGACTCTGACCTCTATCTTCCTGGGGAATGAGGGTGCTGTTTTCTCTGAAGCTTGTGTCCTGTTCTGCCTCCCAAAGCCCCAGTATTTTATTCCATTTCCTGCCCCTAGCCCTGTGGATATCTGCTACCTGATTGACAAGTGACAACTCTGCCCCCTGTTCACCTTGAGCCACAGCCTGAATGGCTTCTGCAACCCAGCTTAACTGAGTCCAACTTTGGCTGTTCAGGACCTCAAACTTATCCCTCCCTCCCTCCCACTTTCTCTGCTGGGGCAGGGGCACAGCCATGAATCCATTTGTGCCAAAGACAGAAGGGAGATTGGAAATAAGCAAAAGAGAGGCAGAAATAATGGATGCAACTTTCGGAAGCATGGCGTAGATGTTGCACACCAACCTGAACAGGTACAGTTGGCCCCACTATAGACTGAGGAAACTGAAGCTCAGAGAAGTAAATAATAATACCTGAAAAGTGCTGCCAAGCCACCTGACTCCAATTTCCCTTTCCTCTCTACCTTTCTCACTAAGGCTGAACATAAATAACATGCACAAATACACAACTGAGCAATATCTACCACCATCCCTTGCCTCCAAGACAAGTTTTGGTAGTGTGGTCCTTACACTGTTTCCTTGCCCTTCCCCCCTCAATTCTCACAAGACCCCTGCTCCTCTATTTTGGTCCCCTGAGGCTGCATTTCTCGCCTACTGAGCACTTAGCATACCCTAGCGATCCTCCTCCCTTCCTGCAGGGAAGGCCTGGCCTCATCTGTCTCTTCTTTGGTTCTTCCATCTGGTTACCACCACCTGGGACCCCCAGAGCTCCCTGCACCCAGTCTGGCAGTTTTCCTGGCAGGCCTGAAAACATTCAGTTTGTTAATGTTTGGGCAGGAATGGGTCCTTATAATGGTCTTGGTGTTCTGGCTTCTGGTCTAAGATTCCTGTCAAGAAGTCACTGTGTTCTTAGTTTCTGCTTTTATTCCCAAAAATGTCCAGTCATTTGAATGATTTCCTTGAGATGGATTCAAGAAATTAAGTAAATTCGAAAGCTTCTGATACACATTCCCAAAGTGATTTCCACTGAGGTTTGTCCATTTAGTGATTGTTTGAGAATGGCTGTTTCACAATATCCTTACCAGCTCTGGGTTTTAGCATTAAAAATAATTTTTTTGGGGGGTATGGATACTCACTTTGTATCCCTTCACTCAACTTGTGTCCCTTCACTCAGTGCTTCTCGTGCGTACTGCAGGAGTACGCACTCTTTCTGCAGATGTGAGGGTTCGGACACACCCCCTTGTGCTGGCACTGTGGCCATAGGAGGGCAGGCCTGGCCCAGAGCACTTACCCCACAGGTGTGGATTTCACTTTATAACCAAGCAGCAGAACCTTTTCTTAACCGATTTCACACAGCATCTTCTTGTACACAAACATTAACAAGTAGCCCTTGAGGGGAGGCCTAGGGCAGCACCTCCTCTGCCTCTCCCCGAACCCTCTCCCCTTGTTCCAGAAGCCTCAGTCTTACCTGAGGAGGAGCCACTCAGACCTTGTTGCCCTTCCTTCTGAAGAGGGGAGGTCGAGGCCGTCAGGACCTGAAAGGAGATGAGCAGCTCAGAGTGACCGGAACTCAACCTAAGGCCGCTGGGCAGCCAGAACAGGTGGGCCAGATACAAAGCCGGAGGAGCCGCACCTGCCCGGGACGCACTGCCACACCCTCTGCTGTGGCCGCCAGGGCCAGGGTGTGGGCCTGGCTGTCCCCGAAGACCAAGTGCAGCCGGAGGAGGTGGGGCGGGCTTGTGTGAAGACGGGGGGGGGGGTGGGGGTGGGTGGACACGTGGGGCCGGCTCCGCGGGTGGGACGGATGAGCCCTCCACGCGGACAGTTGGACCCAGGCTGCCAGCGGTGTGCAAATTGAGGGGGCACAGGGAGGAGAATTCAGAGCTCCAGCCGCTGGACTGGGTTTGATCTGATAGGCGAAGCCAGCACACCCTGAGCGTTCCCCGAGTTTTGTGTAGTCTCTGCTCACAGAGATACGGGAGTGGGGGTGGCAGCTGAACCCCGGCTGGGGGAAAAGGACCATATCTACCGAGACTGGAGTGGGCTCTGGGAGGAGGCTCGTCTCCAGGAAGAATGAGAGGGATCTGGGAGCGATAAGGTGGGGGTAGGCAGGCTGGTGGGGGGAGGGTCAGAGGGAACCCCTTAGAGGAACCTCTTAGAGGGGCTTTGGAGGTGACGGTTGGGACGGCACACGTGTGAGCGGAGGTCTTCGGACGCGATGCCACAGGCTCCCTGCACTCCTCGAGCCAACTGAGGGATCCTGGCTCTACACCCTAGAGACGTTGCCCTGCACACTTGGGCCCCAGTCCCTGCTGTAGGCCCCGCCCCACCCGCCCCTGTAGCTCTTAAGGCTCGTCCTCAGGCGCTGGCCCCGCCTCCTAATCCCTGGCCCAATGGAGTCCTCCGGCGAGGGGGGTGACGACGGACGACCCTCCCGGCTCTTTAGTCCCGCCCTCCGGTCCCAGGCCCCGCCTCCAACTCGGCCGAATCCAGGATAAAATCAATCTCACTTTCAAGTTCCGCCCTCGTCCGGTTCAGCTTTTGCAGCTCTGTGTGTGCCCTTCCCTTCTCCAGCTAATTCCGCGTCTCGGCTCAAAGTCCCTTACCACCTCATATACCCAGTAAGGTTACCGCATTCCCAGGCCTCCTCCCGACCATACTCTTCCTTTCTATACAGTTATTTTGCAAATTATCCAAACTGTTTCAAAAGAATCCGAACTCTGAGTCGCAATCCATTCTCTGTCCAGAGGTACTACAGGAGCACTGGCAGCGTGTCTCTTCTCACAGCAACAGTTTGCTCTCTTCTGATTAAGAATCCACATAGAGAAGGTCTGGGCTCCTGTGACCTGGTCCAGGCCAGCCATATGACAGCTGCCAGTCCTGGGAGAGTTACTTAACCTCTGAAGCCCAACCCCCCACCCCAGAACACAGGGGTTCAACACGGGCTCTTGGATGACCATGGTCAGCATCCAATGAGCATCGGTACTTGGTGTTCTCAGATCACAGTGAGAAGGAAGCCAAAACCCATAGGTCCATGCTATCTATACTCAAGGTGACCTGGTAGGCCCAGTTTGCATGGGGACACCCTAATTTCTTTCCTCTGAGCTCAGTACCTGGCAGGCATCCTTTCCCCCTACAGCCCGGGGAGTCCAGCCTGCTGGGAAGACAGAGGGTGGCCTGCTGTCTTGGCTCCCAGGGGAGGCCCTACCCATGCCCCTAGGAAGCTGGCCTCTTCCTCAGTAGGCAGATGACCCCCATGCATGTCTGTCTCTCACTCTCTTCTGGGCTGTAATGACCCTAGACCTGGGGCTAGCAAGTCTCTGGAAGTGGACATAGGAGGCAGGCTCCCCCCAAGACACCTCCCAGTCTCCATGGCCTCTCTCCAACTGCAGGAGTTCTCTCCTCATCTCTCAGAAGTTTAACAAGCAGTCTTTGGCCTCTGACAATTCCCCAACTCACCCACCAGCTGCAAGCTCCCCCACCCTCTTTAAAACTCTTGGGAGAAATCTCCTGCTTATATTTTCAAAACAGAATTAAATGACAGGAACTGACTAATTAGGGAGGGGTTCCTGAAGGGAAATGGAATTATCCCTACTTTGACATTATAGGCCCTTCTCTTCTCTCAAAGGAAGAGACAATGGTGTCAGATCATTGATATTCTGAGCCAGACCTTGTTTTGAAATATCCATTCCCTTGTCCTTTCACAGATGATAGCCTTTTTCCCTCTTTGAAAATAAGATCACATCAAGTCAGGGATTAGAAATGGGAAAAATCCGATCAGAGCTTCTCTCTGCCATCTACACATCTCAGTATACTCCCAGGCGAGCAGAACCAGCTCCTGCCACAATTCTGCTCAGCAGCATCATTCAGAACGCACCAGTTGGAAATGGTGAAACAGAAGGACCTTTCTTCCCCGGGTGAGCTGGGCTTGCTGCGCTGCTCTCCTGGCTCCGGAAGCTGCCTGTGCTTGGGCTGAGTTGGGGCCTCTGACTTAAATAGGCAGTGGGAATAGGGAAGGGCGGACCTGGGAGGGGGGTGGGCACGGAAAGTGAGCCGTTTATCCAGTACAGCAAAGCAGTGTCTGCAGAGCCAGCAGCAGTGGTCCTCACCAGCTCCTGCTTGCCTGCTGCCTGTCCACCAGGAGGCCTCAAGCCCACAGGCCCCTAGACCGCAGACAGGCACCTTGAGTGACCCCAATGGACGTGCAGCGCCAAGTGAGACCATGTCTCTGGGCATACTGAGTGTGCGGTCAGGTTGCTGAACGCCTGTTCCTCTCCTGGGTAGACCCAGCTGTAGAGCTGAATAGACCTGCTCCTCAAAACCAGTAGTAGCTCAGGCAGGGTACCTCTCCAAACCTCAGTTTCTACTTTCTTAATGTGAGAATAATACTGACTTCATAGATACAGAAATAATGTTTGCATACTGAAGCCAGGTACCTTCAGTGGGACTCAAGCCCAGAGAGGTTGGTGACATACCCAAAGTTGCACAGGCTGCTAGCTAAATGTCAGGGCCAGATTTCATGTAAATCTAAGTTTTCCCTGCTTCATGGTACAACTGAAGCTTGGGGTTAGTGGGGGAGCAACTGCTGACTTGGGGAAGGACTCACCCTTAGGCCCCTAACACTAAGGCAAGGGGAGAAGAAGGGCTGGATGGGCACCCCCAGGTGCCTGTGCCTTTGGCTGAGACCTTGGGTGTAGGGTGTGCAGAAGTACCCCAGAGTAACTGGTGGAGATGGCTGGTGAGAGGAGCATCCCCCTCAATCCTGGAAGGTCTCCAAGGAGTGCTGTGGGGAGGGGAGTGTTTCACTTGGTTGGTTCAACTTAATCATCCTGTGAATGGGCCAGCAACTTGTGTCCTTTCCCTCTTTCAAGTGAACAGAGGTTAGGATGCCAGCTAGAGGGGAATTAAGATAAAGAAATAGTTCATTTTCCATGTCTACACTTAAAAGTACATGTAAACTTGCTAATAAATAATTGAAGCCACATGTAAGAAGCTGTCTTTAACAGAAAAAAATGTACATTTTCACTTTGATTAACAAAATGCTAACTCATTTCCCCCAAAGAGAGCAAAATAGAGGGCCTGGATCTCTGTAGTTGGAATCAGAAAGGAAACTAACTTTGCCTTAAGTACTGATGAAGGAAAAGCTGAGGTTACAATTACTGGGGCCTGGGTTAATCCACCACTCATTAACTCTCATGGTTTGTTATGGGCCTGGCATCCTTTTAGGTGTTTGGACTGAAATGGCAGGAGACACGCATTAAAAGACAAGGTACTTATGAGCCCACTCAGGGTTCAAATCCAGCTTTGGCAACAATGGGTTTCACTTAACCTCTCTGAGCCTTCCATGGGTTTCTACCACTTGATGGGGTTGTTGGGAGAAGGAGATGAGATGGTGTTGGTGAAAACGCTCAGTAGCTGTTCAATGATCAGTTGTCCATTGTGGAAAGATAATTCTACAAGGAGCATCGGGTGGACAGGAAGGGAGACAAGCAGGAGGACCAGGGCTGCTGCTGAAGCAGAGACAGGAAGACCAAAACAGTGAAAAGAGAGAGGTCATATATCTGGGGGATGTTTGAGGGAGAAACTGAATGTTTGTGTTCCTCACCCCAAATTCATATGTTAAAATCCTAATGTGACTATTTGGAGACAGGGCTTCTAAGGAAGTAATTAAGGTTAAATGCAGTCATGATGGTGGGACTTTGATCTGATAAGATTAGTGTCCCTCTAAGAAGAGACACCAGAGAGCAGGCTGCTTGAGGAATTATTGAGATGCCAGGAAGAGAGTCCTCACCAGACACTGAATCAGCCGTAACCCTGACCTCGGACTTCTAGCCTCTGGGACTGAGAGAAAATGCATTTTGAGTTTTTTTTTTTTTTGGTACCGGGAATCGAACTCGGGACCTTGCACTTGTGAGGCAGACACCGGAACCACTGAGCTAACTCCCTGGCCCCAATTCTTCTTTTTCAGTAGGCCCATTCTAATTCTAATTCTTGTTATGTAAGACAGTTTTTGTCTTTTATATTTTTGTAAAAATTCATTTTTTTGAGATAGGGTCTCACCATGAGTTCAAGGCCAGCCTCTTGCCTCAGCTTCCCAAGTGCTGGGATTGCAGGCGTGTGCCTCCATGCATGTTTGTAAAACTTCAGACATCCATCTTTGCTTTTAAAAAGCATAGTTGTATACAACTGTACCCAATTTGTGTTTGACTTTGTTTTTCCCTACTTGGACAGACCACATCTTGTTTAGGAACATAATTGACACCAGGTTAGAGTCACATGTGTGGTTAGAATTGTACATTTTTTCTTGAGGCTCATTTTGTCTTTAATATCTATAATGTCAGTTTGCTTGTCATTTTTATCCAGTTTCAGAAGAGCATATATCTCTTTACTTCAGCTTGTTGGATAATTTATAGTTCAAAATTTTAAGTAGCAAAAAATTTTTTTTTAACTAGCAAATGCTCATTTCTTTTCCTCATAGTTAATCTAGAAAGGTACCACATGGGTTCTTCAGCTCTAGGTTGAGCTGTTTTTTCATTGCTGGAAAGTTGTCTTGTATTATTTCTTTCCCAATGCTTCTCTCATTGTATGCCTCATCCATTCATCTCTCCTATGCTTATTTTAGGGCTATGATATCATTTCCCATTTTCCAAATCAGTTATTTGCCCCTCTATTTTCTTTGTCTACATTTTTGGTTTGATGTCTCACAACATTACTGATTTCTTTGTTCTATTGTTTCAGCTCTGCCTATTACTCCTTCCAGGTATTTCTCAATTCTTTTTTCATTTTCATCATGGAATTACAGCCACTTTTTTTCTCATCCGTTTTTTTTTGTAACTTTTTGGGGACATTTTATTTCTTTCAAAGTAGCTATTATGCAGTTCATCCTATTTGTTACTGAGACTCTTCGGAATCTATCATTTAAAAATCAAGTAAACCAATGTTTTTTAATTTCCTGCTATTTCCTTTCCAAGTTTAGTGCAGAATTCAGAATTCTTCAGTTAGAACCTCTTTGGGCAGTTTCTGATTAACTAATTCATTTATTCTATCTTGTTCCAAAAAAGAATTAAAATGATCTAAACTTTATTCTATGTACAATAAGATACCTTTTTTTGTTTTTTAAACAGAAAGGAAATTACTGCTAAGGGAAAATAAAGGTAGAAAAAAACCAGAGGCAGCCAGGCACAACTAGAGATAAGAGGACAGCTGAGGTGAGAGCCTCTTAAGTATGATGGTGGCCACAGGCAGGCATGGAGGGGCTGTGTCTTATGACTGAGGCTTGTCCTATTGATTTTTGTTGGTAGTGCTCAAATGACTCTCTGTTTTAAGTTTCTGCTTGAATGGTGTAAGGGATGTGACTCACTCCGCCAGTCCCTTGAGTGGGAAATGCTTATTTTTTTCTTATGGGGGTGGAATTGAAAAGAAACAGGTGAGATATACAGGTGATGGTGTGGGCTGGCTGCATGTAAACAATGTAACAGTCACCCCCACCCCAATCCTCCGAAAGTCAGAATTGATTGAGCAACTAATTAGCTGTATATTTCCTGTGCTCTGAATCAGAGATTCTCCTTGTTTCGGGGGACAAGTTAATCTGGTCGAGAGGAAGGTTTCTCCAGCTCCCTGTTCCCACAGAACTCCAGAGTGGCCTCATTTCACACTTCTCTGAAGCCAGTTTTTCGAGTGACAGATTGATTGCTGTATGGGTGGTTACCAAAAAAGAATCTATTTTATTAGCTGTTTGTCTTGCAAAGTGAAATGGATTTTTAAAACCGTATCAAAATGTCATTGTCTTGGGGTTTAGAACATGTCCTCCAGCTCTCGGGGAACATCTCAGTCCCACAGGTGAAGAGCTGTCATGCACGGTCCAGCCCAAGCCCTTTCCTGATGAGCCGGGTCAGGGCAGGTGACTCAGGTGAGCTCTCAGGACCCCCTGCTCCAGCCAGGGCTCTCTCAGGTGAGTGGCTCTAAGGGGCAGATGGGGCCCAGAGGATCTCTGAACCTCATCTTGTGCCTAAACCATCTTCCTTTTATAATACAAGGGAAATAAAAATCTAGATTTATACACATGCAAGTATCTGCATTTTCTATTTAAGAAGGAAAGAGAAATGTCCTATTTACTCATTTTTTAAAGTTGAAAATGAGGAAGTATATTAAAGAATTAAAAGTTTTGTTCCCTAGGGCTGGGGATGTAGCTCAGTGGTAAGTGTTTGCCTAGCATATGGATTCAATTCCTAGGACCCTGGGGTGGGGATGGGGGAGGAAGAAAGAAAGGGAGAGAGACAGAGAAAGACAGAGAGAGAGAGAGAGAGAGAGAGAGAGAGAGAGAATTTCATTTCCTACAGTGGTGATTAAAGAGAGACACAGAGAAGCTGCTGCTGAAATCAGGGAGCCCTCGGCTTCACACAGCCTGGGCTGGTTGCCCTCCCTCCTCAGCAGCTGACTGTCCTTGGCCCCTCCTGCACCCGGAGTCAAAGCCAATTGCTCCCAGCTCTGGAATCCACTGTCAGTCCCTGCTCCCCACTTTGCCCTGCTCATCCCTTCCCTCCAGGCCTCCTCACTTCTTTTCCAAGGGTGTGCAACCGCCCAGCCTGAGTTTGGCCCCTGCTGTCTTGCTCCATGTCCAAGCCCATGATTCCCACCATGATCAGTTCTGAGTGCCTTCTGTCCTTGTCCAGTGTCCCCAGGTCTCCCTGTACCCACAGGATAAACTCCTCCCCTGGGTCTGGTTTGAGGCCCTTGCTGATCAGGCTCTGCCCTTGCAGCCTCATTTCTGCCCCTCCCTCTTTCCCCAGCTGCCCCAGCCTCTAGCTTTCATCTTCCCTAGAACATGCCATGCTCTTCACGCCTCTGTGCCTTTGCACATATTGTCCCCTGCATCAGGAACACCCTTCCTGGGTGCCCCACCTGGCACCCATCCTCCATGGCTCAGTCATAAAGCTGTTACCCCTCTTCTCAGTCACACACCCCGTGGGCTTTGTACTGCAGCCTACCCTGAGCACCAAGTACAGGGCCTGGTCCCTGAGAAGCACTTGGGCAACCTTAGCTGAATTAATAAAATACTTTCAAGACAGCCTGGCATGTCAATCATCAAAAGGTTCAGTTCCCTCTGAACATACTAGGGCAACAAGAGGAGCGGTGAGAAACTGCTCCCAGTTGTTTGAACTAGTGAATCAATTAGGCTACTTGTCATAAAAGGAGAAACGTAAAAACTGGATCCTTGAAGGTTAAAAGACTCGTGTGAAGTCACACGTGGGTGGTATTTGCAGCTATATCTTGCTGAGATCATCATCATTATCAATATTTGGGGGTCACCCACTGTGTACCAGGCATTGTGCGTGCACTTTATTTTGTTTAAAGCCTGGGGAGGTTAGATGGTGCTGTCCCCACTGTCAGAGAGGAAAACAGGCTTGGGATAGAATGGGGGCGTAAGTGGTTTGTCCAGAGTCACACAGCTAGAGTGGCACCGCTCCCTACTTCTCTGTGAGTAAGTCTTATCTGCTGCCCCATCCTGGTTAGGCTTTTGACAACACAGGGCTCCCTAATGCACAGGAAGAGGCACCCCCCCAGGCAAAGAAAGAACACCTCAGGGTGTGGGAAGGCCGGCCAACCACCACCCTGCCCTCTCCCCTGACACCCTAGTCTGTCCCAGAGGGATCTGTCCTTAAGGCCTGGGTATGAACAGGTCCATCCGCTGCAGCCTGTCTGTTCAGAGAGCTGGGGGGAGGGGTTCAGAGGTGCAAACCCAGCAGAAGCCAGGCTGTGTGGCTGTGAGAGGAGAGATGGGAGGGGTCACCCTAGCCCAGGCCCATGTCTCTCAATGGGTCTATCCTCCTTGGCTCTCCATCCACTCTGCACACACAAGCCAGGATGAGCTTCCCACACACATGCCTGAGCACTCTCCCAGCCTGAGCCATGCTCACTGTCCCCAGGAAGATATGCACCTGGACCCACTCTCCCCTCCCTACTTGCGCTTTGCCAGTCTTGTTTATTTGTTGGTTTTGAGACAAGGTCTTTATGTAGTTTATGCTGGCCTTGAACTGACTGTGTGGCTGAACTGACTATGTGGCAATCCTTTGGCCTCAGCCTCCCAAGTGCTGGGATTACAGGTATGTGACACTATGGCTGGCCCACTCTTTGCCAATTTTGTCCTCGCCTGCTTGTGCCTTGAGCCCTCCCTCCTCTTCTCATGGCCTTGTTCTCCCCTTGCGGGCCTCTCCTCAGGCTGGAACTCTACCTTGTTGGGCTCCTTGCATTCAGGTCTCCACCATGAGTCTCCTTCTCTGAGGAGTCCAACAGCAGGGGTTCCTGCCGTCAGCACCCATTGCTCCCAGCCTGACCCAGAGGCCGGCTCTGGAAGGGCTGGGCCCTGTGTCCTGGGTCAAATAGTCCTGGCCCCATGCAGATAGGTAATGCTAGGGGGACAACAGCTGAAGTGGAGACTATGCCCCAAACCCACCTCTCCAGATAGAGATGCACAATTTGGCTCTGAGATTTTGGGGTCTCATGGGGGAAGGGGGACCCCCACCAAAGCTACAGGTATTCTCAGGGCCGCAGGTGGAGGGAAGAGGGGGTCAAGGACAGCAGCTTGGAATTCATCCCAATTTTGGCTTGGTGAGGAAAGAAGAGCCAAAAAGAGCACTGGGAAAAGGGAGGATTGCAGGAAAGGCAGCTAAAATGTAGCACTGTTTTCACTTAGTTCTCAGATAATCTTACTTTTTTTTCTTTTTTTTCTTTTTTCACTTAGAATAGCTGGAAAAGGAGGGCCCTGTGTGGCAGTTCCTGGGCTGAGAAAACCATGTGTCAAAGTTGTGGCTCAATCCTTCACTCTATTTTTACCCTCCTGACACTACCTCTTTGAGTCCTGAGGAGGGGCCCTGGCCTGAGGCGGCCTGAGCCGGCGTCTCTGAGGCACATGTGGCCAGCCTTGGCCTCCTCCAGAAACCACCCCAAAGCTGCCTTTGTACTTGTCTTGACCAGAAATAAATGCATCACATAAATGTTCTCAGGCAATCTTGAGGGATGTGAACATAAACTTATCCCACAAAATGCTTTTGTTTCCTTTCCTCAGTTCAAAGTCATGTTTTCGTTCACATTAGTTACATTAAAATTGGACAGTAATTAATGCTCTTAAAATAGAATCTCCACATTCCCAAGTTTAGAAAGCAAAACCACCTAGGAATGAAAAAACGTGGCTGTATTCGAAATGCCAGTCCATTAGCCACAGAGTCTTTTATGAGTCTCAGTGGAGAGCACCTGTCAAGTGGGATTTGTGGTAGAGCACACCATGGTGTGGCAGAGGGTGTGTGTGGTTGCTTTTCATTCTGTTCCCCTCTAGGTTAAGGAAGCCTTTGACATCTGTGGCCAGGAGCTCTGGGGGCTTGCCAACCTCTAATTACATTTCTTTTTAAAAATATTGATAAACAGTCCCTCTGTTGATTCAAACGTTTAAAAGCACTGAGTCTGTAGTTGTTGGCTCTGAACAAAGAGAGCAAATCCTCAGTCCTGCTCAGACAGGACTTCATCCTGTGCCTTTTCAGTTCTCAGACTCAAAATGCTGGAGCCAGAGAAGCGTCACTCTGCATGACGGTGGTGGGAGAGATCACTTCAGGATTCAAAATCAGGCCTGGCCACGCCTCAGGGTGAGACCTCACTCTCCCCAGAGGGGACTTTTGTCCTCTCCCACTACCCAGCTCCTGTTCTGGTTCCAGGGGGAGATAATGGGAGGGTAGGGTAAGGCAGGAGGAGCCTCCATCCAGCTCCCACTGGCTCTCTGCCTGATGCCCCACAGCACACCTAGCCACCACTTTGCTTCATCTATGAGCAAAGGCCTTGCTCCACAGCCTTGATGTAGACCAATAATACTGCCACTCCTGCCCTCAGCACTTGTCTGCTACCTGGGATGAAGGGACGTGGGGACTGGAGGGTTCCCTTCTAGACCCATGGGGTCCAGAAAAGAGTGCCACCCATCCCATCTGTGGACAGTCATGCAGAAGGATCTTCCAGGCCCCCCAGAGGCAGCTGATGCAATATGGGTCGGTGAGTGATGACTCAGAGCCCAGTCAGCCACATCTTGCCTAAACTACCAAGTTCCTCCATCCTCCTCATTGGTTTGGAAGCTTGGACAGTGGCCAGATATTGGCATTGCCATTATAGTGACCATGCCCAGACGGGAGCCCCTTGTTACAAATGAGGCCCAGCAGTAACATCATGATAAATCCAAAGTCCTGTATCATCTCAGAGATGAGCCCAGATTGGCCCAGCTCCTTAGCCTTAGCGTCATGCTTCTTGGGCACCAGTGTGAATGTCACCACACCTTCCCATTCTATACCACAGCAGGAGAGCTACTATTAGAGTCATTGTTTTACAGATGAGGGAAACATGCTGCCCAAGATCACAGTGAAGGACTTGGGTTTTGAACCCAGATCCATTTGACTCTGTTTTAGTGATCTTTCAGTCCATCCTGCCATAAAACCTCTTGGTTCTACTTTTTGCCTTTGGCAAACTGTCTCTTTCAAGGAGCTGCCTCAAAAGCATGCATGAAAGGTGACATTGGCCTGCGTAAGGATCAAAGGGAGGTGCCATGGTGCTTCTTGTCATGTCCTGCCAAGCTTGGCTGGGTTATCCCCCTTAACTGAGGGGCCTCGTCAGCATGACCTATTTGGGCTGGAACTTTAAAAGATAATTATGGATCACCTTGGTGACTGTCAGGCCCTTCTGCTACATCCCAGGAAATGGACTTAACCCTATTACAGGGTAAATCAGATATAATCAGCTCCTAATTCAATATGGTGGCTCTAACTAACATTTATCAAGGTGGAGAAGCTGGTCTGTGGGTTAGATGACAGTAGTGGTATCGCTAGACTCAGACACGAAGACTCAACTTCCACTTTCTGGAAGCTTTCTAAAAATTAAATGGAAGGAATGAGCTTTTCACTGCTATATGCTACAGGCACACAAACTTGTTATACTCCAGACCCAGACCGAGAGCTCTTTCAGACTGTCATGTACATACTTTCAGCCTCATACTGCCATAGTTATGTCTCCAAATCCTGACAAAGGTACCTTAATATGTAGAGCACTGCTTTGCTCAAAAAATAAACCCAGATCTGGGCTCAGTGGTGAACATCTGTAATCTCAGCACTCAGGAAGCTGAGACAAGAGGATCACAAGGTCAAGGCCAGCCTGAGCAACTTAGTGAGATCTTAAAATGATAAGGGGTGGGGATGTAGTTTAGTACCCCTTGGGTTCAATCCTCAATACTGAGAAGCAAATCAAACAAACACAAAACCTAAGAAATCAGCCAGAGTATGGGGCTGACCATTCCAGCCCCTTCTGTGCCCAAGGACTGTTAACTGGGAGGACACATGTGGCAAACTGTTGGCCAGCTCTGAGCAGGAGAGAATTTATCTTCCAGGTGGGAGTTATATTCCTGAATGAGATACCAGCATGCAATCAGGAAAGGCACTGACCAGCTGCAGCCTCAAACACTGTCACAGTACCCACTAGGTAATACAACCAGTCACTACCAATCAGGCCATCAGAAGGATGCCCTGGTCCTTCACATCAAATAATAATCAGATTATTAGATGGATTATTTCAGATCATTTTGATTGGATTTTTTTTTTTGGTACTGGGGATCGAATTCAGGTCCTTGCGCTTGCAATACAGGCAGCAGAACCACTGAGCTAAATCCCCGGCCCTTGATTGGATTTTTTGAGGCAGGGTCTCACTATGTAGTTAGGCTGGCCCTGAACTCAGTGTGTAGTTCAGGCTTGCCTCTTAGCCTCCCAGGGTTACAGGTGTGTGCCACCATGCCTGGCAAGGATTTGTTACTTTTGCACTGGACTGAACTGTTGTGTCCCTCTGCTGGTCCCTGGTCTTCAGAGAATTGCCTGGTATCATCCTCTGTGAGGTGCTGGGATCCAAAACTAAGATCGCAAGCTCAGTTCAGGCCTGGGATACCATTCCCAGGTGGCTGCTGTACCAGGTTGGGAAGTCAAATAAGGAAGAGTGGGGTCTTTGAGTCTGAGATGTGGGTACTGAGCATAGAAGGGAGAGGGGACTCTTGGAAAGGTGTCGTGAGCAGAGAGGCAGATTGGAGGTGCCTGGCTCTGGGCCTCTGTCCGGTGCTCCTTGCCCCTGCTCTCTCCTCAATTGCTAAAGTCACTGAGTACTCCTCTGTATCATTGGCAGTGCTGGGCACTGCACAGACAGAAGTTGTAATCCTTGCAATCCTCCTGCATTCTGTGGACAGTTGCAGAAGCTCAGAATCTTGAGTGAACCACTTAGGCCAGTGGGAATCAGAACTAGGACTAAAAGTCTGATATGTCATGTTCTAAAGCCTTAGTGGCTGGGAGGGTTGTCTCCTGTTGAGGGGTGGGGCACTCAAGCCAGGGCTGTCTCACTTGCTCGTCGAGTGATTGGACTGGATGTTCCCAGCACTCAATCACCAGAGGGGTTTTCTGAGCTATTGCCCTACTTTGTACTGCACACCCAGTGGCCATGTGCCCCAGGGAGGGTGAAATGCAAGGTCTTAGTTTGGACAGTTGGGGCTTGAAGTGGAGTTGGGATTGATCATGGTGTAGGAGACAGCAGGGGTCATGGAGTAAATGATGCTACAGGGAATGTGTAAGAGACAGGCCCTGGGCATAGGAGACTGCTGTGTGGAGAGGCAGTGAGGGGAGACCTGTGCAGAGCAGGCCAAGCAGCCTCCAGCACACCCAGCTTTACACTTCCAGTCCTCACACTGTCTGTCCATCCTCATGCATTCAGGCCTCACCTAAAAGCCTATGTGTGGGGTCCCCACCCAGTAGGCTGGTGCCAGGAAGTACAGCCCTAGTCTTGCAGTGGAAGTTTCAGGGATTGTGAGGTACAAGGCAGGCCAGATGTTCTGGTAGGCATCTTTAAAGTGCCCAGAGACACATAAACTGTTTATCCTAACACCTTTAGAATCCCAGCAAAGCAAATGCACCAAAGGGCAAAGATGCTGGCATGATCTAGTTTCTTCTTGCTCTTATGGCTTTATGTCCAGCTCTTCTTCTGGATTTCCAGCCCAACCAGCCCAGATCCACACCAGACACTTCCTGCAAATTCGAAGCAGTGGGAGCCACAAAGAGGCAACAAGTTTCCACAAACTCTCACCCCAGCCTGCTATTGGCACCTGCCGTCTTCCAGACTTCCCTGCAAGCTCCGACTTCCCTGCAAGCTCCGACTTCCCTTCATCCACCAGGACTGGCTAGTGACCTCCCTTGTTTCCCCTGTGATTGATAGGGTCTAATTCCTAGAATATGTTCCTGATTCCATCATACCTGTGGTACTTCTACCTCCTCTATTGAACTGTAGTTTCTTTTCCTGTAAAATGAGGTTGGTGTGAGACATATAGCCCCGGAAGGGAGCTGCATCCAGGTGCTAAGGGCCACAGTCTAGGATTGGTTCTGTGGTATATACATTGGTCATAATCAGAGGACAAGCTGTAGGCCTAAGTCATGATGTAGCTGGGCTTTTTACCTTGGCAGCAGCTAGAGGAGTCCCACAGAGTAGGCCTGCCAGAGGTAAGGGACCTATTTATGCTGGTGGTGAAGGAGCAGAGCATCTGTCCAATGGTCCAATTGACAGTGACTGGTTGTATCACCCAGTGGGTGCTCTGACAGTGTTTGAGGCTCCAGGTGGTCAGAGCCTTTCCTGGTGGGATACTGGTATCTGTTAGGAATGTAAACCCCAGCTGAAATGTCATTCCTCTGGGAAGCTGGTGTGTGCTGAGTTAGGAGGCTTCCAGAAAGGTGCTGAGAAGGGCAAGAATGGCTCATCGGGACTGAGATGTTCTCTGCTGACTTGCTGGAGAGGCTTTGTTCCTGTAATGATGATCTGGTCTTGCCATTAAGACTATAGAGTGGATTTCTAGATGCTGTGTCAGGGTGTAGCACAAGGAACCTTATGTCCCTTCTGGCCCCAGTGCCTTTGCTTCCAGGGCCCTCAGATGTCCATGTGGCTCTCTCCTTCACTTTATCAAGTCCCTGATCAAATGTCACCTCCTTGGAATAGACTTCTGTAGTTACCTGTACGAAAATGCCTGTTCCATATGACATCATCCTCTATCCATTTTCCTGCTTCATTTTTCTTTCCAAAACATCACCACTTAATATATTATGCATTTCTATATTGTTTTTCTTCTTTCATTGGAATATAAAGTTCCATGAAGGTAGGGGTCCAGTCTGTTCTTTGTACTGTTGAATATGTGACACCCAGAACAGTGCCTGGTTCAGGGCAGATACCAATACAACTTTGCTGCAGGTCATTACTGACCTTGGTGTAAAAAGCAGTGGCTTATCCAGGCCTTGCCTCTACCTCTGTGTTCATTTGTCCCTGGAAATACCGAAGATAGAGACCTCAGCCCTACAAGCAGACTGCTTCTTAGTCTCAGGAAGGCCAGTTTTCTCATTAAGTACCTGAGTTCTCAACTTCTGGGGCCTTTTTAGTCTTTTCTTCTAATCATTACTCTTGATCATGGGATCTGTAACTATTTTGGAAGGGGATTTGCTGTGATTAAATTCTTTCTTAGTCTAATCCTTTATGGAAAACAAAAGTTTTCAATGAAGTGAATTAGAAAGGATTTGCTGAGGTTTGATTGCACAATAATTTTACCCTGGCTCATTTCAAAACCAGGGGCTTGGGCCGGGGATTTAGCTCAGTGGTTCCAGCACCTGCCTTGCAAGTGCAAGGTCCTGAGTTTGATCCCCCATACAAAAAAACAAAAACAAAAACCAAAACCTGGGGCTTGAGGAATGCTCTGATGGGTCTTCCTCTGATGGAGGGGAACATATCCTCATTCTCACGTGATAGCACTTACTTGGGACCTGTGACCAGAGGGGTGACCACACACACAGAAACACAGGGGCCAAGGCCCTTGAGGAGAAGAGTTGTCAGAGTGCCAGTGTACTTTATTTTGCAGGGAACACCAAGTCCTGGTGATGCTGCAGCATGGCTGGGATGCTGGGCAGAATTATGGCCCCTGATCTCCTTTCTGATTTTTCCCAGAATACCCATCAGCCACAGCTTACCAATCACAAGGGTTAGTGTGCAAGGTTGAGGCAAAAGGAAGTTCTGGAAAGCAACCTTCAGAAGCAGGACTGAAGGGACATGTTGGGGGCCCTTTTGTGCACCTGGCCTACTTGCCACCCAGGTGCTAGCCTCCAGAGGTTGTCATGTTTGCAACCCACCCCTGTGTAGAACCTGGGGGCATCCTGACAGCCTGAAATGCTATTTCCAAGAGTATGAGGTAGGAAAGGAGGCTTTCTATCTAAACTGGGAACCAAAGTTTGATGGTTTGATGGAGCTACTCCAGAGAATTAGAACAATGTGTCGGAGCACTCCTTCTTGGCAACCCCAGGAGTGGGGCAGCCCTGGTTTCCTCTTTGTAACCCCAGTTACATGTGCCTTGATTTGCCAGGCCCTGTGGGCTAAGTTAGGGTAGAATCTGACTCATACCCAGACATGTGGTAACTTGGAAAGTGGATTTCTGTCTTCTGCGGATTGGAGTTTTAACTTTGGGAATTTATCACTTGAGAAATTTGCCCTCTGGGATCTACATTTGGAGACCTGTTCTGGAGTGGGGACAGTCTCTTCCCCCAGGCAGGTATTTTGATGAGGGTTTGGAGTCATAGCCTTGGGACTCATGGCTGCCCTTACTCGGTTCACATGTCTCTGCTGGAAGCAGAGGTTCATTCAGAGAGATGTGCACCATCATTTTGGTTGGGAGGCCATCATGAACCCACTTACACTCGGGTGAAAATGGTGACTTCTTGGGGTAAAACTTGTTGCCTGAAAGCCTTTTTCCTATTTCAGAAGTTATTGTGGCATGGGCCATGGAAGAATGAATTCCAGCTCAGCCACACAATGGCATGCCGCAGACACTGCCCTTTCATAGTAAACCCTCGATTTGCTACCCCTTCCTTGCTGGGTATAATTTGAAGGCTGATATGGCACATTTCCCCTCACTTGGCTGGGGCTTACCAAAATCCAAAAGCCTGAAAACCCAGACTTAGTGACAACTAAAATGGGTGGAAAACATTCTTTATGCTAGACACAGGGCCAGGAGGTTTAGTTCACTTAATTCTCAACCCTGTCTCTGTCTGAAAAGCCCTTTAGCATTTATTGCTTTTGTCCTTGGTTAGGAGCATGGCTGGGATTTGAACCCCCAAGAGCTTATGTTCTAAACCAGTCTGCCAGTCTTCCCACGGGGCCTGTTTGATGATTCATTTCTTAGTCTATACTCAGAGACAATGAGGCATAAACCAGAATAAAATGAGGCTATTGTGATATTGCTATTTGCCATTTATCTAAATTAGATAATAAATCATGAAGCTACTTAAAACAATATACACGTCAACCTCCTGAACGTTTAGTTATCAGTACCATTTGATGATGTGTATGGTTTATATAATTAACACTTTCTTCTTGAAAGTATGATATTTCTGTGAAATGGAAAAGTGATGGGCCTGGGGATTTAGCTCAGTGGCACTGCACCTGCCTCACAAATGCAAGGTCCTGAGTTTAATGGCCGGTACCAAAAAAAAAAAAAGTGAATGAGACAACTTAACCCAGCCCTCCTCATTCTTGGGGATAGAGCTCATGTTGATGGCCATTTGGAATGGCTGGGGCTGTTGAGTAAGTGAACAACAATTCCCAGCCTTCTTGGGGCAGGACTATGCCCTAGGAAAGAGAAGCCTGGGGCCGGGGCTTTAGCTCAGTGGTTTCGCCGCCTGCTGCACAGGCACAAAGACCTGAGTTCGATCCCTGGTACAAAAAAAAAAAAAAAAAAAAGAGAGAAGCCTATCACCTACAGTAGCAGTCAGCAAAGCTGAGTGATTCTGTGGAGCTTCAAATAACTCCCCAGCCATTCATCAGGCTCAGCATAATTGGGCATCTGCCCCTGGCATCTCCAGATGTTTGTCTTTATCAGACATTGATGGGGTTCAGAGTTTTCATTGCAAGCTTCATAAAAAGCTCTAGCTGGTTGGGGAGGTTTATTGTTCATTTTATTTGAGTTCCTTATCATGTGCAAAATGTTCCAGGCACCATTAGGAGACACAAAAGACTCAGAAAACACAGTTTCAGGGGGCAGAAACTCACCATAGCATGGAGGATACATGGCCATAGACATTTACAAACATTTGCTGAACATAATCAGCTGGTTGGAATGGAAGTCACTCTCAGCTGCACTATCAGTAAATATCAGTGAATGGGGGGGGCGGTGAGTGGTGGAGGCTGAAGATTTGATGCTTGCCTAGGGGAGTCTTCTAAGATGGGATGGGTGTTCCAGGCTGTTTGCTCATTAATGTGGTCTTCAGTAAGACAGGATCGGTGGGAGCCAGAAATGGGGCAGATGCTCCACCATGAGAATATTAAAGGGGATTCACATTTTGCCTGAGGTGAACCACCCAGGCACATTAAAATTGTGGCTTGACCATAAATACAGCTTGGCAAGATGCACTGATCTATACATAGGTTGCTAAGGGCATTTAGGGAGAATCAAACATAGGCAATAAGAGCTGCTCCCATTCATTTACAAAATTTCTGCCTGAGAAAGCATCATGGAAGGACAGACAGCCCTACTCATTGGCATAAATTAAAGCTGTCTTCTTTGAAAAAGGATAATTTAAATGATCAATAACCTCTTATGAAAGAAAATTTTAAGAATTTTTTTTTTGTACTTGGGATCAAACTCAGGACCTTTTTACTTGCTAGGCAGGCACAGCACCACTGAGCTAATAAATCCCCAGCCCTTAAGAATATTTTTAAAGCAACTTCATTTATTCTTTTCTTATCAAAAGGGATTAGTGGACGCTCATAGCAAAAGATACAACAGTAAGGTTATTAAAATAGAAATGGAAAATTAGAGCCCATTCTGAAAAGAGAATATAACATCTAACCACAATGGCCAATCCTACATATGTGATCAAACTCTATATTTATCTTTGAGCTTCCTGGGATCCAAGGCAAAAAGGGAAACTACCAATTACATAGCTTCAGCTACTAACTGGACAAAATATGCTAATTCATGGATATTTAATTATTTGTGAATTTACAAAAGAGAGGCAAGGCAACTTTGGGAAAAATGAAAGAGATCTTTTAAAAATATTTAGAAAAGGCCAGAGATTTAGCTCAGTGGTGCCACACCTGCCTTGCAAGCACAAGGTCCTGAGTTTGATCCCTGGTACCAAAAAAAAAAAAAAAAAAAAAAAAAATTAGAAAAGAGAAGATTGAGGGCCAGGGATTTAGCTCAATGGTTCCGGCGCCTGCCTCGCAAGCGCAAGGTCCTGAGTTCAATCCCTGGTACAAAAAAAAATGAAAGAAAGAAAGAAAAGAAAAGAGGAGATTGATTTTAAAATTTTGGTTGAGAGGCAAAGCCTGGGTAGGGTGGCAGATATGCCCACTAAGACCCATGGGATGGGTCCCATTCAATATTTTATTGCTGAATGAATGGTCACATCCTGTGCCTGGGCCTAGGCATCAGGCAGGGTCTGGCCTGCCTTTAGGTAGAAGCTGTGCTCTGTTTCTTTGGTCTGCCCAGACAGTGCCCTACAAGTTTTGCACATAAAACTCAACCATGGCTTATCTCCCTTGGGCTAAGAATTCCAGGAAGAAAAGGACACATTCCTAGGCTCCCTGGGGTGTATATCTAGTACTAGTTGCTATTCAGTGTTGGATGATAATAGCTCACAAACTGAAATGAAGATATGTATCCATAAAATGAAAAATACCACTTACAACTTAGTGGGGGCATTTTTGGAGCTCTTCATAACAAGCAAATCTGCTAGCATTTTTACCATGATGAAGACCTGAGTGGGCCTGCCCAGTGGGCAGCTGGGCAGTTAGGAAGTGTTGGATAAGTGGGTACAATTGTGATGTTGTATTTTGCTTTAGAAGGACCCTCTGTGGCCCTTCTGGTGGCGTGCTTACTAAGGGGTTCTGCTTAGGTGGCTGTGTCAGGTCTCACAAGGGCTCTGCAGGTGGTGGCTGGGCCTTGATGGGGCAGTGGGAGAGGGAACCTCAGTGACAAAGCTGACCTGTCTCTCATTATTTTCCCAGCAGCATTTAAGGGTGGGATTCTTCCAGGAATGGGTGAAGGGGGAGGGTGGGAGGGAAAGGGAGAGAGGAGGACTGAGCATAAGTCGATGGCCCACTGGGCCACCCACAGAACACCAGACTGGGCAGGAGGAAGAGGTGGCAGATAATGATCAAAGATGAGACCTATACCAGCAGGGGATGAAGAACAGCTAATGTGTGCATCATACTTGTCAAGCCAGGTCACTAAAGCCAGCCCCATGCTTTACCTCTGTGCTTTAGTCTGTCAAATGTAGCTCTTGATACCTTCCCTGCCTGTCCCTGGTGGCCCCAAAGGGAAGTGAATGTGATACCCTGGGGATTCCATGACAGTGAGATGGCTTTCAAAAAGTGCTGAGGGCTTGGAGGAGGCCCCAGTGGAAGTAATAGACATGAAGAATTCAGGCGTTGGGATCATCAGGACTTGACCACCTCTGGTCCCAAGGGGAGAGGCTGCAGCAGGAGTAAGGTTTAACACAGGCTGCTGGGAGGACAGCACAAAGGAGGGTGTGGAGGAAGCAGATGCACTTTGTAACATAAGTTTAAGAGGGTGGCAAGCAGCTGGAAATGTGGATCTGGACCAGGAGAGCTACACAGATAGGAGGTCAGAGAGGATGAATTCATTAGAAAGTTTGTGAATGTCCAAGGGGCACTTGTTGAGAAGAGAAACTAGCCAAAGATGGCACCATGGGGAGGGCCTGGAAACAAGAAGGAGGAAGTAGGAGGCATGCTGAAAGGTGCAGTGCATAAGGCCAGGGAGGCAGAGGCAGGTGCTAGGTGGAGCCGTACCTGGTCAGAGGAACCTGGAGGGAGGCCTGGGGCACCTTCCTGGGAAAGGAATAAGGGGGGGGGAGGGGATGAAGTGCAAATTATGAGGACTGAGTGGGTGGTGAGGACTGTCAAGGTGCCCCCACTGCTGTTAGGAACTATGAGTGCTCACTGGCCCAATGAGCCATGTCAACGCACACTGCCAATCTTGGTTGCCATATTCAATCTTTGACAGTAGCAGGGAGGAAGCTCACAGCTGGGATGACAGCCCCTGAGACCCCACAAGTGACCACACCACCTAATACCAAACACAGAAAAGGCCAAGATGAGGAAATTCAACAGATTTCCAGCCACACAGACCTCCCAAAACATAGATGTAAGTCCAGGAGTCTGAAGAGTCAAGATGGCTCCCACAGTAATGCCAATTCTAGCAGGCTCTTGTAAGGAGAGGCCTCATTCACAGGCTGCTTGCTTTATCTGATACACAGTTCTGATAAACACCATTACATGATTTCAATTTAAAAAATAAAACCCAGGAAAAAAACTAGAAGGCAAATAGCGCTGCAAATCTCAAATATGTGAGGTCATCCCAGTGGGGAATGGGCCCGGACAGGCTTCCAACTCCCACTCAGACTGATATTCCACGATTCCCACATTTTTGTAATGAGGATCACTAAATCATCAAGTCATTACAAAATAATATCCCAGTTTCACTGCTTGAGAAGGCATGGCAGTGTATGGCATCTCTCAAGAAGTTGTGCTTTTAAACATTAGGCATTTTCAGAGAAGATGAAAAGACGTTTATACATACCACCACATACATACTATCTTAAACTCATTAATCTAACAGTCCTATAAGAAGCTATTACCTTTATCATTCCACAGAAAAGGAAATAGATTTAGAAAGCTGAGGTGGCATATTCTAGCTCATATCACTAATGCCTCTGTGTGTGTGTGTGTGTCCGTGTGTTTTTTTACTGGGGACTGAACCCAGGGCCTTTGTATAGAGCTACATCCCAGCACCCACCCCCCTTTTAAAATTTAGAGACAGAGTCTTGCTGTATTGCTAAGTTACCCAGATTGGGCTCAAACTTGTAATTGTCCTGCCTCAGCTTCTCAGGGTGCTGGGATTACAAGCCTGGGCCACCATATCTGGCTACTAATGCTCTTTCATTTCACCCTTAGTTTGCATCCAGTCCTGGTGAGTGCCTGTGGGGGGCCTGCTCTTTCTATTACTTTGTTTATTTGAAATGGAGTCTTACTGTGTTCCCCAGGCTGGCCCTAAAACTCCTGGATTCCAGCAATCATCCTGCCTCAGCCTTCCAAGTAGCTGGGACTACAAGTGCTATCACCACAGCATATCTGTCAGAAAGCCTGCTCTCTGACAACAGGTGAATGAGGCTTTGCTGGATCCATGGGGCCTGAGTCTGGCTGATGCTCTCTAGAGTGATGTGATGGCTGTCACTGTCCCCTCAGCTCACTGTGGGGTATGATGTTCCTGCCTCCTTGGCTCTGGCCACTCTGAGGGATGGAGAAACCAGCCCCACCCCTGCCTCTGTGTCCAGGATGTAGCTCCCCTCTCTTTATGGGAAGAGCCTGAGCTATGAAGTCCTTGCAGTTGAGATAAACAAACGGCTGCAAGATCTCCATCCTAAGGTATGGGTGGGCTCACTTGGAAGGTGCTTTTGCAAATCCATCTTCGAGGGGAAATTACTCCCAGAGGGCTTTGATGGGGACAGGCTGTTTTTATTCTTTAATCATTCAGAAAAACACATCCATTTAAGTTTATTCAAAATGGTGGAAAATCATTGAGCTTTTTTTCCTGTGTAAAGGTCAAACTATAAAAAGATAAGTGGACTCACAGAACTCCAGGCTTGTCACAGAACATGGTGGTACATTAGGAAGAATTCAAAAAAGGATTTAATCCTCCTTGGAAACAGCTCATAATAATCCCCTCTGTACTCTCCTCTCTCTGTGTTAAATTCCTGGGGTTGGGTTCAAGGACACAAAGTAAGTGACTTTCAATGGGTAGAGCATAGGCTTTACAGATCGGAAGTCTTGGATCAGCATCCTTGCCAACTACTCTGCACCGAGTAAGTATAAAACCACCAGCAAGTTACCCTCCCTTCTCGAGCCTCACTTCCCTCATCAGCAAAATGGACACATTTCCCCTGTCTCGGTATTCTTCTGAAGGGCCTGATGTACCACATGGCAAGGTCTAGGTGGGTGGCCCACCACCCTATCCATGACTTTTCCCTGAGATGTGGACAGGTGAATCCCAGCCAGGCCTCCTGGCAGTACAGGCTCTGAGGAGGGCACTGGCAGGCGGCACCCTGGAGACAGGGCCTCTGTTCTGGCTGCCTTCCTTATCTTGGCCACCTGACTCTTTCCCAGACTCTGATAGGGCTCTGCCATGCATGGACTTGGGTGACCTGTGAAGTCCTTGCCACTGGAAGATAAACAAGTAACTGTGATATTCCCATCACAAGGACATTTTTAAAGGGCACTCAGTAATTTACCGGCTTTTGTGAAGCTGAGCAAGTGGTGGGAGGATGGTAAAGTATTGTGAAAACACTTAAGAACTTAGAGAAAATCTTTAAGTATCTTCAGGAAAATAAGGTATGGCTGTATCCCCTCTGCTTTATCAAATCCAGCCTTCACTCATACCTGTGGAGTAGATCGCCTGGTCACTCTATCAGCCACCTACTGGTGGACAGAAGCTGAGATTTGGGAGATGTCGTCAGACCAGATGCTAGCTCTGGCAGTCTAATTTCCCAGGGAGAATCTTGGGCTGGGGACCCTCCAGGCCCACAGGTGGGAGCTGGCCTTCATTTCCTGATTTGAGCCCAGGTAGGAAAAGAAGGAACGGCATGTTCAAAGACTTGTAGGGGAAAGCTCTGGGTCTTGGGTCTGGCCAAAAGAGGTGTGGCGCGGGATGAGGGAAGTCAGCAGTTGCCTGATCCTGCACACATCAGATCAAGTGACGTCTAGTTTGTGTTCTATAAAGGTCACATGGGTAGCTAAGAGGGGAAGGAACAAAGACAACAGGACTGAGTAGAAGATTGCCTTGATCACCCAGGGACATGGTGGCGGACTTCAGGGGATGACAAATCTGGAGGACTGGTAGACCAATGACTATTATCACACTAGTCATAGTGACTACTGGTAGGCCCAGTAAAGAGAAAGGCTTCTGATCTGGGCAGTTGTGTGGATTCTATGGGCCTCGCTCTGAGGTGGGAGGGGTGGTGTTGATTTGGGTCTCTATGATGAGTGAGAGAATGGCAGGTCGGCACTGACACACCTGAGGGACAACTAGGTGGGCTGCCATGAGCACGAGACAAAAAATGCAGTCAGGGAGAGGGTCAAGCCAGAGAGTGCAAAGTGGGCAATAACTGAAGCCAAGAGAGTGGATCAAACCATATAGGGACAGTACAGAGTGGGACCCAAAGAGGGCTAAGAAGAAGCTCCTGGAGTCACTGACATTTGAGTTTGAGGAAATGGACCCTGCAGAAAAGCCCAAGGAGCCAGCAGAGGGGTGGGTGGGAGAGCATGGGTTGGGCCCCTGAGACGTGAGTCTACCAGGGTTGGGCAGCACCTGGGAGGTCTTTGAAGCTGGGCTGGCCACTGGGTTAACCTGCAGAGGACTGAAAGTGATCCTGCCCGATCAGCAGTGTGCAGACCTAGCTGTGGTTTGTGCCAGCTCTGCAATTTTGCAGATGGTTTGTTTTCCTGGACAGAAGGTTCAAAGTGGGCTTCTTGGGGGTCTCCAGGAGATGTCTGAGGACACTTTATGCTATGGCTTAAATTTTCTCCTGGCTGTGACCCTTTTAAATTTATATAAACTAATAAGTGTAACCATGACTGATGTGTTTTAATATTATTTTAATCTTGACTTAAAAAATAGCAATGCTTATTTTATTTTATTTTATTTTTTGGTACTGGGGATTGAATTCAGGTCCTTCCACCTTCGAGGCAGGCGCCAGGACCATTGAGCTACATCCCCGGCCCCGGCAATGCTTATTTTAAATGTTAATGTGAGGTTCTATTTTACTATCCTTCATACATTTCAAATGAAAAGCTTAGTTTAAAAGGATCTACAAATTGCATGTAATGTGTAGAGTCTTGGAGAGTCTACCTCTCAGGTTTTTTTTAGGTCACAAGAGGCCTGTCTTAGACCATTAGGTATTTAATGTGACATACTCTGCTTTGCAAAGTAAAACAGAAAGCGCAGTTTTTGGCTCACATGCAAACAGCTTTGCCCCAAAATGTATCCAACAGCCTGATTTAGTATTACAGCTCTGAAATGATTGATTATCCATTAGGGTAGTTATTTACAGAGTTCATTGCAGCAGATTCAGACTGACAACATCTGTACTCAAGAGTAGTGAGGCGAGGCCACGCCGATGCAAATGGAATCTGAATGGAGCTTTGGATTCTGCCTTTTGCAGGACTCGGAGACCAGAGCTCCATTAAGGGAAGTTACAGGTGCTGTGGCCACTGTGCTGGGCAAACAGGCATGTGACAGACACTTCATGCTGGGCCAGGTCAGGGACAGCTTGTGGTGAATGAAAACTATCACAGAGTATGGCTCAGAGCCAGGCCCTTTCGCCTGCTCTGTTCCTTTTACCCTGCATTTCCTCTTGTCCTCCATCAGCATCTGCCCATTTCTCCTTTCTGGGGCCTGAGACCCTGAGCTGTCTCAAGCCCACACTCCCCTACCACTTTTCTCTCCACAAGTCATTGCCAATGCCCAGCTGGGTTTGCCCTAGCCCCTCCCACCCCTCTCACCCAGCCATCACCAGCAAACTTTCCAAAGTCCAAGTCCAAGGCCATTATCATCTCTGAAACTTGGCAGGTTTCCTGCTCACAGCCCCACCTAACTCGTCTCCTAATTCTGCCTTGTCCCTGTGTGCTTAGCAAACAGTTTACCTTGGCAGGCTCACCAGGAAGTGATAATGCTGCTAAATCCAGGTGCCTTATGGGGCTTTTTTTTCTGTAGTTGTGTGTGTGGTAGGTGTGCCTCAGGTTGGTGCTCGACTGTTTCCAGACTGGAGTCTTGTTGTCCATACTAAAGGAAAAGCCTTGGGCCTTCAGGCTCTGTCTGTCTGGACTGTCAGAGCATAGGCAATAATATGCCCTGTATTTCAGGGGCACCTTGGCTGGTCCTACGGCCTGCCTTGTCCAAGACCAAGTGGGAGGCCTGTCGGACGCCTCAGTCCCCACATAAGCTGTGTGGCTGGAAGGCTGCCTACTGATTGCTGGGCACTCAGTCATGAACAATGCACCCAAAGCCTCTTTGGGAATACATATCTCACAGCTGTGTTTCTTTCTGGGTATTGCCTCTGTCAAGGTTCAGCTGCCTCCCAGGGGTTGGTTTGTGCCCAGCAACTGGCAGATAGGAAGCAAGTACCAAGGTCAGGGTCCTTGGCCTCCCTCTGGGACAATTCTGAGCGACCACCCGAGCTCCCTGTAGAACTGCTGAGGTTTCTGGGTACATTTCTCCCCTTGCCCAATCCTGCCTTTGCTTCCTTGCACTCACCAACAAATCTGCACACACTTAAGAAAGACCCAGTCTGTGGCAGCTGTCCTGGCTCAGCTGTGAGAGGCTGGACTGGCTGACAGCCCCTTACTCCCTCCAGATTCTGCCTGGCTGAGCTGTGCTGGGACTGCTGAGATGTTTCTAGCCCTCAAATGTTCTCTTGTTATATTCTTTTATTATATTTAAGCTTCCCTAAGAGGATATTTGGGAAGCATGTGTTTGTTTTTAGACCTGAACTTAGGAAAAATGGTGCTTCTTTAGGCCTTTGGTCTGTTTTGGTTTTGGTTTGTGTTTATGCTACAGACACCAATAATTGGCAAACAGACTAGGCTTTCTTTGCTTTGGCTACTAGGAAGCTTGGGACCCAAGGCAAGGCCTGTGTGTTGCCAGACAAAGACCCAGGCACCTTCCCTTAGCCTGATTTCTTCACTGTGTTTTTTTTTTCTTTTTGGTACTGGGAATCAAACTCAGGACCTTTCGTTTGCCAGGCAAGCAGGGCACCACTGAGTTACATCCCTGGCCCTTTCACTGTGGTTTTTTTGTTGTTATGCTGCATCATAGCACCCTCTGAGCTGCCCCAAATTCGGTGTGGACTGAGGTTAAATATAAACAAGTAAACACATACACACAGCCCTGGGGGTGTAGTATCAATCAACCTGGCTGCTGGTTACTGGCTCAGAACATTTGCCAAGATATAACTTTTCTAACCATAGTTTATTCAGCCAAGGAATGGGCCCAATGCATGGATCAGAGGATTATTTTGAAGATAAATACAATATGCAGGTGCACGGTACATATCAAGAGCTTGATAGATGGTAGATATTCATAATTGTTTATAAAATCATGTTGTGCTCAAGAAATTGCCCTACTATGTGTTCAGATCTGCTCCCTTCTTCCTTTTTGTCATGTGCTGGCTGTTGGCCAAGATACATTTCTGGGCTATTGAGTCTCACTTTCTCATGGGAGGAAGATGTCCACCCAAGTACTTGCAACTTGTGGCAGACTGTATGGAGCAGCAGAAAGGCCAATGGGACGCTTGCTGAGCATTGATCAAAATACTAAACCAAACCAAACCAAACCAAACGAAACACAAACAAACTGGGTGTGGTGGCATGTGCCTGTAGTTCCAGCCACTCAGAAGGCTGAGGTAGAAGGGTCACTTGAGCTCATGAGTTCCAGATGAGCCTGGGCAACATAGCAAGATCCAATCTCAGAAACAAAACAAAACAAAGCAAAAGGACCAGTGAGAGAAATGAGCATCTATGTGGCTGGAGGAAACCTAAGCTTTATGTAAACTGAGCCTTCATGAAATGAGAAAAGGACTGTAGATGAGAGATGGGTGATGAGTAATTTAACTAAGATGATGCAAATCTAGGTCCTTGAATACTTTAAATATAACCCTCTGATATAAAAAGAATTGCACTAAATTTTTTAAAGCTGAGATCTTTCCTTGGGTGAGAGACTCGCTTTCCTGATGGGGACACGTTCCCCAGAGGCAAATGGGAAAGGCAAAGAACAACATCTCTGTGGGCATCACAGTCCCCAGCAGGCAGCAGAGGAGGATTCAAGGCATTTTATAGTCTACACTAGCAGGTCATATGCTACAATGTTACCTTGCAAACCAGTTTAGAACCCACTGGGAAACAGAGAAGCTCCTTTTTTTTTTTTTTTTTTTTGGCACCAGGGATCGAACTCGGGACCTTGTACTTGTGAGGCAGGCAGTGGAACCACTGAGCTAAATCCCTGCCCCAAGAAGCTCCTTTTGAAGGGGAGGTGGTTTGGAAAGGTCTTTTGTTCCTTCTGAAAGTCAATCTTCCCTTGTCTCTCTCCACTTGTACATGCCAGATAGGCCTGAACCATGGTGTTAGCTTGTCCAAAGATGGGTCTAGGATTGGATTTCCTTGTCTTTGTGGAATGAGGAGACCAGATCAGGAAACCATCCATATTTTGGGTCTAGAATGGACCTGCCAGGTGCATCCTCCCTGAGAGGAGAGGGATGGTTTGGGGGCAGGATACTGAGGACCTGGTCAAGAGTAAGATGGAAGAGGGGGACTAGGGCTGAATGGAAAGGGGTAGGATGAGGGCAGAACTGGGCCCAGAGAAGACCCTAGTATGGTCTGTTTGTAGGAGCAGGCCTCAGGAGAGGTAGGAGGAGCAAAGAAGAAGGGAGAAGGGTGTGGCTAGGTGACAGTAACTATTTGGCTGGGACATTTAATCCTAGCAAAAGTTTACTACCCAGAATTCCTCACCCCTCTGGGGCTGGTTTATGACAGGCCAGGTGGGTCTAAAGTCTGAGTACTTTAGTACTGAGTGGGTCACAGACTGAGTACATTAACCAGACTGAGGATTTTTTTTTTTTTTGAACAGTACTGGGGATTGAACCTGGAGCCTTCACACTGAGCTACATTGCCTGACCTTTCTTTATTTTTTTATTTTTAAAAAACTTTTTATTTTGATTAGTATGTGTTTGTAGTATATAATGATTTCATTCATTGTGAGAAATTGGCACATGTATATAACACATCTCAATTCTTTTTTTTCCACTTCCTCTCCATCTTCCTTTGTAAAATTTTAGTTTGCCAGCATCAGATTCATTTATTTATTTTATAACTCCTTATCAAGTTAATTATCAGAAATACAGATTGACACCCAGACCAACAAGCCAAAAAATATAAAAACATGTAAGATAATTATGCTAAGTCAAGGTACACTTACTTTTTTTTTTTTGGGTACCAGTGATCTAACTCAGGACCTTGCACTTGTGAGGCAGGCACCGTGCTACTGAGCTAAATCCCCAGCCCAAGGTACACTTACTTTTAAATACTTTGTCCATGCTGGATTACAATAACTTTTTCTCTGTCTTTTTTTTTCCTATTGTTTGTCTTTTATTTTTGTACTAAATTTACATATTGGGTTTCTTATATAAGATAAGCCATGTAATATTTAAGCTCCCATATCTGATTTACTTCACTTAACATTATGGTCTCATGGTGTGTCCATTTTCCTACAAGTGGGCTGGGAGTGTAGCTTAGTGGTAGATCACTTACCTAGTATGTGCAAGGCCCTAGGTTCAATCCCTAGCACTGCAAAAAAATTTTTTTTTCCTTCAAATGACTTGAGTTTATCCTTCTTTATGGAAAAGTAGTACTACATTGTATATAAATACCACATTTTCTTTATCTTTTCATCTGTTGGCTACTTCCAAGATTTAGCTATTATGAATTGTGCTGCTATAAACATGGGTATGCATATATCAATGTGATATGATGTCTTTAACTCTTTCAGGAATATATCTACAGGGAATAGCTGGATTGAATGGAATTTCTAGTTTTAATTTTTTTTTCTTGTTTTTTTTTTTTTTTTTGGTACCGGGGATCGAACTCGGATCCTTGCGCTTATGCAGCAGGCGGTGAAACCACTGAGCTAAATCCCTAGTCCTCTAGTTTTAATTTTTTGAGGAATCTACATTCTGATTTCCATAGTAGTTATACCAGTTTATAATTCCACCAACAATGAAGAAGTTCTTTCTGTCTTTTCTTTCTTTCTTTTTTAAAATATTATTTTATTGGTACATTTTAGGTATACAATACAATGACATTCATCATTGGAAATTTGCACCTTTACACAATCTCTCTTGGTTCTTATTTTTCCCCCTTCTCCTGCCCTCCCTTCAACCCCTCCATCCCTCCCTATTTACAAAGACTTTGTTTCCATTTTTTCATTTTCTCATATTAATTCCATTCCCTTCTTTCCTTTCCCCGACCCTTCCCACTTCCCCTTTGCCCCTTTTCTTCCTATTTCACATTACCTATTATATCTTTTAGTCCTTATTTACACTTTCAGTTTCTCACACTAGAGAAACAACTCGGCATTTACACATGTATGTCCTATTTATTTCACTTAAGAGTATCGCCTCAATGTGCATCCATTTATCTATAAATGTCTCTAATTTCTCATTTTTTATGGCTGAGTAGTACTCCATTTTATAAAAAAAAAAGCACATTTCCTTTATCCAGTCTCCAGTTGATGGACAATTGGGCTGCTTCCAAGTTTTAGATATTACAAATTGTGCTGCTATGAACACGGGTACACATATATCACTGTGGTATGATTCTTTTAATTTTGGGGGGAAGATACCCAGCAGGGGAATAGCTGGGTCAAATGGGACTTCCAGTCCTAGTGAAGAAGTGTTTCTTTTTACCTGAAGTCTCTCCAGCAATTGTTATTGTTTTATTTCTTGAAGATAGTCATTTTTTTCTGGGGTGAGATAGGCTCTCAGTTTTAATTTTATTTCTTGAATGGTCAGCGATGTTGGACATTTTTTCATGTATTGGCTGTTTGTACTTCTTCATCTGAGAAATTTCATTTCAGATATCCATTTTTTGACTGGGTCTTTAAAGTGAGGAGTCTAACTTTTTTGACTTCTTTATATATGTCTAGATATTAGTCCTTTGTCTGAGGAATAGCTGACAAATATTTTTCCCATTCTGTAGGTTTTCTCTTCACTCTGTTGGTGGTTTCCTTTGCTGTGCAAAACCTTTTTAATTTGATGTGATCCTGTTTGTTGATTCTTGACATTATTTCTTGTGCAGCCAGAGTTTGGTTCAGAAAGTCTTTGCCTACTCCTACATCTTTAAGAGTTTTACCTATTTTATGGGCTGGGGATTTAGCTCAGTGGTTCAGGCACCTGCCTTGCAAGCGCAAGGTCTGGAGTTCGAACTCCAGTACAAAAAAAAAAAAAGTTTTACCTATTTCATATTCCAGCAGGTTAAGTATTTATGTTTTAATATTTAGATCTTTGATCCATTTTGATTTTACTTTAGTGCATGATGAGAGATATGGGCCTAGGTTCAATCTTTGGCATGTGGCTAGCCAGTTTTCCCAGTACCATTTGTTTTGTTTTGTTTTTTTTGCACTTTATTAAATTCTTTTATTGGTACATTGTAGGTATACAATGCAATTACATTTCTCATTGAGAATTGTACCTTTACATAATGCATCTTGGTTCTTATTTTTTCCCCATTCCTAGCCCTCCCTTCACCCCCTCCATCCTTCCTTATTTACAAAGACTTTATTTCCATTTTTTCCATTTCTCATCATTTTTCCTTTCCCTTCTTTCCTTTCCCCTGCCCCTCCCACTACCCCTACCCCTTTGGACCTTTTCTTCCTATTTTGTATTATCGATTATTCATTCTAATCATTGGTACATTTTAGGTCTACAATATAATGACATTCCTCATTGGAAATTTGCACCTTTACATAGTCTCTCTTGGTTCTTATTTTACACCCTTGCCCAGCCCTCCCTTCAACCCCTTCATTCCTCCCTATTTACAAAGATTTTGTTCCTATTTTTCCATTTTCTCATATTAATCCCACTCCCTTCTATCCTTTCCCCTAGCCCTCCCACTTCCTTCCCCTTTGCCACTTTTCTTCCTATTTCACATTACCTATTATACATTTAGTCCTTATTTACATTTTCAGTTTCTCACACCAGAGAAACTATTCAGTATTTATACATGTGTGTCCTATTTATTTCACTTAAGAATATCGCCTCAATGTGCATCCATTTAGCTATAAATGTCTCTAATTTCTCATTTTCTATGGGTGAGTAGTACTCCATTTTATAAAAAACCACATTTTCTTTATCCAGTCTCCAGTTGATGGGCATTTGGGCTGTTTCCAAGTTTTAGCTATCACAAACTGTGCTGCTATGAACATGGGTGCACATATATCACTGTGGTATGATTCTTTTAATTCTTTGGGGAAGATCCCCAGCAGCCCAGCACCATTTGTGAAAGAGACTATTTTTCCTCCAGTGAAGGTGTTTGGCCTCTTTGTCAAAGATAAGGTAGCTAAGGGTGCCTGGAGATGTTTCTACATCCTCTATTCTGGAACTTTGTACTATAACTTGAAGTCCAGGATTGTGATACCCCCTGCTTTGCCCTTGTTGTCCAGAGTTGCTTTTGCTATTCGAGGTTCTTCTGGTTTTATTTGAATTTTAGGATTGTTTTCTCTAGTTCTGTGAGGAATACTGTTGGTATTTTGATTGAGATTGTGTTAAATCTACATAACAGTTTTCAAAATAAATTCATTTTGACTATATTGGTTCTCCCTATCCCAGAATAGGGGATATCTTTTTATTTTCTGATGTCCTCTTTGATTTCCTTTTTCAGAGGATACTATAGTTTTCATTGTAAGGGTCTTTTACTTCTTTGGTCAGGTTAATTCCTAAGTATTTAACTGTTCTTAATACTATTGTGAAAGGTTTTGTTTCTCTAATTTCTCTCTTGGTGAATTTATTAGTGGTGTATAGGAATGCTATTGATTTTGAGCATTGACACTGTATTCTTCTATACTACTGAATTTGGTTGTTAATTCTAGGAATCTTTTGGTGGAGTTTTTGGGGTCTTCAATGTGGAGGATCATTTCATCAGCAAATAATGATAATTTAACTTCTTTTCCTATCAATATTCCTTTTATTTATTTCTATTTCTAATTGCTCTGGCTAATGTTTTGAGAATATATTGAACAGGAGTGGTGATAGCAGACATCCTTGTCTTGTTTCTGATTTTAGGTTCTCCATTTAGTATGATGTTGGCCATTGCCTTGTCATAGATGGCTTTTATCAGATTGAAATAAAGACCTTCTATACCTATTTTCTTCAGAGTTTTATTTATTTATTTTTATCATGAATGGATGTTGGATTATGTCAAATGCTTTTTCTGCATCCTTTTTGATGATTTGCTGCATTCTGTTTGCCAGTGTCTTATTGAGGATTTTTGCATCTACATTCATTAAAGATATTGGCCTGTAGTTCTCTTTTGGTTGCATCCTTTTCTGGTTTTGGAATCAGGATAATGCTTTCTTCCAGGAATGACTTTCAATTTCATTAACACATTTGAGGAATATTGGCATTAGATCTCTAAAGTTCTTGCAGAATTCAGCAGTGAATCTGTTGGGGTCTGGGTTTTTCTTAGTTGGTAGTTTTTAAAAATCACTTCTTCAGTTTCATTGACTGATATGAGATTGTTCAGGATTTTTATATCTTCTTGGTAGTTCATACATATTTAGGAATCTATCCGTTTCTTCTGAATTTTCCATTTTTTATTAGAGTACAGTTTCTCAAAGTAGTTACCAATGATCTTCTGTATTTCAGCAGAATCTGTTTCATCAGAATTCTGTTCAGCAGAATCATTTTTCATTTCTAGTTGCATGGATTTGGGTCTTTTTCTTTCCTTATTTTAGTAAGATTGGCTAAGGGTTTGTCTATTTTGTTTATTCTTTCAAAGTACCAACTCTTTAATTCATTGACTCTGTATTTTTTAGACTCAATTTTGTTAATTATGTTCTGAGCTTTATAATTTCCTTTCTTGTGCTAGCTTTGGGTTTGGATTATTCTTGTTATTCTAGACCTTGAGGTGCATCATTAAGTTATTTGTTTGAGCTTGTTCTATTTTTCTGATTTGGTAATTCACCACTATGAACTTCCCTTTTAGGACTGCTTTCATTGTGTCCCACAGGTTCTGGTATGTCATATTGACATTATCATTTGTAGGGACTGCAAAGGCTGGATCTAGGGTGTATGAATATGGATTGAGGTATGTGATAATTAAATTAGTCCACTGATTGGTTTAGTATAGTTTTTTTTGTACTGGGGATTGAACTCAGGACTTTGAGCTTTTGAGGCAGGTGGTGGAACCACTGAGGTAAATCCCCAGCCCTTGGTTTAGTATAGTTTGGGGTGGGGATAATGGGAAGCCTCACCATGAATGTGGGTGACACCAACCAATAGGTGTGTAGCCTTTATGGAAGGAAAGGGAAAGCATAAGGAAAGCTGCTGCTGTTACTTTCTGCCTACCTTGCCATGGACTGTTTCTCCTCTACCATACCACCCTGTCTTGGAGCCAGCTGAATATGAACTGAAACCTCTACAAACTGTGAGCTAAAATAAACTTTTCCTTCTTTTTTTTTTTTTTTGATACTAGGGATTGAACTCAGGCCCTTGTGCTTGCGCAGCAAGCAGTGAAACCACTGAGCTAAATCCCTGGCCCAACTTTTCCTTCTTTAACTTTGGGTGTTGTGTATTTTGTCTCAACAATGAGAAAAGTAAGACACTTTTATTCTCATTTTTCTATTGTTTTCTGTTCCTTTGTTTTGTGCTGAAATTTGTGGATGCTTATAGTACAAAGACATTGTTGCTAGTATAGTGATCTTCTTAGTTGCTTTTCAGTGATGTACTTTGGGTATAGATTACTATAGTCCTTTGCCTCAGCCCCAAGATCCAATCATCTTGGTTAATTTGGGAGGGGAGGGCTCAGTGTAATTAGTCCAACAACCAAGTTCTTTGGGAATGTACTCTAGTATTGTTAATCTCGGTGTTGGTTTATAGAGAAATAGTGACAATTTTGCAACCCTGATAATATCAAGTAAATCAGCTACAGTAGTACAGTCATATCTCAGTTCATGAATGCTTTTGTTTGCAAACTATTTGGTTCACAAATAGACACATTTGGAAAAATTTTGTTTTTGTTTGCAGATTCTACATTGGGTGACAAACACAACCATGGCCATCTTTCCCACACAAACACAAATGTAGCCATCTTTTCCAAAATTGTAGAACAAATTAAGTTCATGAACTGAGGTACCACTATATCATTTAAGAAAACTGGATATTAACATATCATAAGAACCAATTATGGGGCTGGGCACTTAGCTCAGTGGTGCTGTGCCTGCCTTACAAGTGCAAGGCCCTAAATTTGATCCCCAGTACAGCAAACAAAAACAAAAACAAAAACACAAGTATGTACCACCTTTAACACTAGAGAAATCTACAATTTGGTGTAAACATTAAGACAACCTAGGTAGTGACTTACAATTAATATGTACTACATGTGACAATTGTATCTCTGGTAATGTTAAAAAGAATTCAAAAGTAATTTTATAGAGTTAACTAACTATTGAAAAATTAATAAGGCCAGGCATGGTGGTGCATGCCTGTAATTCTAGCACTCAGAAGGCTGAGGCAGGAGAATTGCCATGAGTTTGAGGCCAGCCTGGGGTACATAATGAGTTCAAGGTCAGTGTGAACTATATAGTGAGACCCTGTCTCAAAAAACAAAAATTAAAAAAAAAACAAAAAAAAGAAAAATTAATGAAGCAATGTATCATTATACTATTAAGGATATGGGAATGGGGGAATGCAAAAGGAAAAGTTGAAACAAACTATACAATATGAGGAGGAGAGAGAAGTGGTAAAAAGGATCTTATTGGGGAGTAGAAGGATATTTATAGAATTAGCTAAAGGTAAGAGAACTGACAAGAAATAGAAGATAAAAGAAAAAGATGGAGAAAAAGGAAATTATATAGGGAGTAAAAATAAATGAGAAAAATTAAAAGGGAAAAGAGAAAGAAAGACAGAAAGAAGTAAGAAAAAGAGATAAGAAGCCAAGAAGGATAAAGAAAAATTCCCCTAACTCCAATAAACTGGTCAAGAAGAAAAGAGGAAAGGAAAGAAGAAAAAGAATAAACTAAACTAAACTAAAAACAATGCACCCACTCACAAAAAACAAAAGCAAAAACAGCCTGACTTTGACTCCTTTACCTCAGCTGTTGCTTGCCCAGTCACTGTGGGAATGTAACATTGGAAGCCCTGAGTTGAAGCCATCCTGTGGCTGCTCTGAGTCCTGGGTTCAAAGAATCAACCCTTCCTCAAAATGTCATCCAACCAAGAACTCTTTCCAGGGGATATGGCAGATGCTTGGACTAGAGTCATTCACCAGCTGTTTCCTGTCAAAGGACTTACATGGGAGTAGAATCCCATACTCTCCCAGCAGCCAACAGTACCTTCTGGTTCATTCCATCACCTTCATTTCTCCCTGAAGCCCTCTGGAGTCCCCAGCTTTCACTTTGTCTCTGTAGATTTGGTCTTCCTTTCCCACAAGCCACACCTGGGAACCAGGGAGAAAGTGCAGATTGTTCTTTTCCTTCTCCATGTTGTGTTCTATATCTTCAATTTTTCTGTAGGTTTTAATTTTTTGTCAGATTCTTCCTGGTTCCCAGGGATCTCTCTCTCTTTCTTTCTCTCTCTCTCTCCCTCCCTCCCTCCCTCCCTCTCTTTCTTTCTCTCTCTCTCTCTCCAAGTTATGTTCCAATGTCTGGATTCTCAATCTTGGAGAGGCTGAGTTATTGTTCCTTACCACTCTGCCATTTTTCCTGAAATCCCTTCTTTATTTTTTGTCTTGAGACACTGTTGTGCTAAGTTGCTAAATTGCCTTGGCTGAGTTTAATCTTGCACTCGTACTGCCTCAAGCTCCAAGATTGCCAGGATTACAGGGATATACCACCATTCCCAGACTGAAGATTTGTAGCATGCTGCACGATCTTTGGGAGCTCAACAAATGCAAGAGGATAGGTTGCTGCTTGGGTGACCTGGGATCTCTTGCTCCATCACCCACTGGGATCCTCTTGACTCTTAGATGTAAACAAAATGTCCTCCTCAATGTATAGCCAAGGGACAGGAAGGATGGGATAGGCTTTTTAGTCTGATCATCTAATGACAGTTACTTCCTAAAAACCATTTACTACACATCTCCTTGAGCCTCAAAAATTCCATGTATTGCTTCTTTCTTTCTTTCTTTCTTTCTTTCTTTCTTTCTTTCTTTCTTTCTTTTTTCTGAGAGAAGGTCTTGCTATATAGTTCAGGCTGGCCTTGAACTCACTATGTAGCCCAAGCTGGCCCCTAAATTGCAGTGATCCTCCTGCCGTAGACTCCTAAATGCTGGGATTACAGGAGTACTACCATGCCTGGCCACCTTCATCTTAATAACAATATTTTTCTTCCCTTCACATGGAAGATAGAGGGTTAGAGATGATCAGAGCTCCTTCCCCATCCCTGACAGAGCACAGATGCCTCAGGGGCCAGCTTCCATTTACCCCTTGTAGTGATGATGACAATAATGACAATCATAATGAAGCCTGATTTCTAAAATGAGTATAATGACAATAATGACAAAGGCGGCATCAGAGAGTGGAAGAGAGAAGGGATTTTGGAGCCAGACTGCCGGGGCCCATATCACAGCCCCATCTTTCACTAACTGTGGGAACTTGGAAGTCACTTTCCTACTTTGTTTCTGGGCTGCTCATCTGTAAAATGGAAATCAGGCTAGCTAATAATTGAAATGCATTTAGAAGAGTGCTCACATCATCCTTATCTGTTATTGCTATTATTGTTATTCCTATTACTGATATCATTACTATTATTGCTATTCTTATTACTGATAGCATTACTATTATTACTGTTGTTTTAACTGACATTATTACTGTAGGCACCAAGGCCTTTTCATGTACATGCCATTTGAATCATACAGTCCTATGAGAAAAAGGTAGGATTATTATTATTTCATTTTGCAGATGACAAATCTGAGGCTCAGAGAGGTTGAGAAACTTACCCAAATATACTCAGCTTGACACAGAGCCTGTATGTTCCTCCACTTGGCCACCTTGCCAAGACTTGTTACTCAGGATTAAAAGGATTGCTTCACCATTACCTGACAGTCCTCCTATTATCCCTGCCCAGCAGGGAGGGAGGTTTTATGGCCTCTACTTAATGCATGGCCAATAAGGGCCAGTGAGTTAAGTGGCTCCAAGATGGGCCTGCCTCCTCCAGCTAAGCTGCTTTTAAGCCAGCTGATCAGGACTACTCTTCAAAATCACAATTTAACTATCCATTGTTCTGTACACAGAGCAACTGCCCCCTAGGCCACCCCACTTGGTGCTGTCACAGTGATTAATAAGATATTCTGTGTTCACGTGAAGCCTTTCAGTCAAGGCTTCCCAGTGCCTTGCAAGCATTAATTAAGCTTCATGGCAGTGACTCAGCTAGGTTGGGGCCCTGGGGCCACTTTATATGTCTTCAGCTGGTGCAGAAAGAGACCAAATCATCCCCTTAGCAAGCCATGGCCTTCAGCTCAGCCAGGCCCAGTGGGCATTCCTCATCCCTGGAGTTTGGCCAAAATCATTTGCAGAGAGACTTCCCTCTTGTCCTTCCAGACTTACAATATCCAGCACTCAGAAGTCATTTCCTATTTGAGAGAGTTCTATGCCAACAGCTCTGTGCCTGGGCCCAATCTGGTACCCACTTGCTGGCCACACTGGGGCTGATGTAGCTCCTGAGCTCTACCCACCAGCATTTTAAGGCCCACTGCATCTGGACACAGGGTCCTCTAAAGTCAGGATTGTCTCTGCAACACCATTGGCACCATGCCCATCCTCTCCTTGTCTGCTTCACCACCATTACCAACTCTGCCTTCACCCATCTGCCACTCATTTGCTGTAGCTCTGACTGCTTGGGACTTTCAGGAAGGCGGGAAGATACTGAGGAACTCAGGGTAAAGAGCTTGGGCCTCCTCCCAAGAATAGGGGGAGCCACAAAAGGGACGGATGTAGTCATAGGTGTGCTTTGGCATGACAGTGCAGGATGATATTCTTGTGCGGGGAAGGATGGGGAGATCAGAGGAAGTGTGGTCAAGAAGGAGCATGGCCATGAGCCAGAGGGACAGGGTTGGGCTCCTAGCTTAGCTGTAGCAATGTGGTAGAGTGGGGAGAAAAGGTTTGGGTGACATTTAAAAAGGAGGCTGACAGGAGGTGGTGACTGCCTGGAGGTGGGATGAGGGAGAAGGAGGGGTCTTGCACAGAGCTCATGACCTCCTGGTCATCAGACAGATCCACTCTGTTGGGCATTTCTGCCCTCTGTGTCAGATACTGAGCTTAGTAAAGTAGTGACCAACTTGGCAGTGTTAGTTCATGATGGCTGCCCCTGCTGCCCTGGAAAATCCAATGTCAGATAAAATAATCAAGTTCAAACCTCTTTCTCTCAACTGTACCACCTCCCAGGCACATCCTATCTGATTTTGTCAGGGAATGAAGCCTGATAGCTCAGCCTCAATTTTTGAGCCAGTGACATTCCAGACCACCACTGAATTGACCCACATTGAATCTAAGAAGGTGGGCATTTGTTTTCCTCATACTTGATCGATGAAAGCAAGGGTCAGTGGCTAAGGGGCCTACCTCTATGATAGGCTGAATATTGCCCCTTAAAGATGTCCACACCTCATTTCCACAAACCTGTGAGTATACTTTATATGCCAAGAGGAACTTTGCTGATATGATTAAGTTAAGGATCTTGAGATTGGCCTGGATTATCCAGGTGAGTCCAACATAATCTCGAATGTCCTTATAAGAAGAATGCCAATGATGGGAGAAGAATGATGAGAAAGGCAGAAGTTGAAGTGATATGATTTGAAGATGGAGGAAGGAGCCATGAGACAAGAAATACAGGTGGCCTCTAGAAGTTTGAAAAGGCAAGGAAATGAATTCTCCTTTAGAGCTTCCAGAAAGAATGTCATCCTGCTGACATTTTGATTTTAGGTCATTGAAATTGATTTTAGATTTATGGCCTCCAAAATGATAAGATAATAAATTCCTCAGCATTGTTAAGTCATAGCAGAAATCCTCAGTAGGAGGTGGAATTTATTCCAGGTGAGGGAAGAGGTTTGTTTTGATTTTGCAGAGTCCTCACAGAATCAGAGTCCTCCTCTTGTCCAGAGCCAAGGAAGCTACAGATGTTGGGCCTGGTCCTTGTTTGAGCTGGGTCAGGTACTTGGGCAAGACAGAGGGATGTATGTCTCCTTCCACCCCCCAAAATGAGCTGGAATAATGTGCAGGAAGCAGAGGATTGGAAAGAACTCAGAGGAGGAAAACAACATTTGCTGTTGTCAAAAAAGTAAGGCCCAGCTGCTCAAGGGCCCTGGTCAGGGGAGAACGGTGGGGAGGAAGTCCACCTCCTACTCATATTCTGTTGTAGTTTGATGATGCTGAGGGTTTGAGGAGGAAAGGAGGGAAATTTCTCCCTAGCCAAGGATCTGAGCTGCTGCAAATTGCTTCCTATGCTGTCTCCTTATTTTAACCTCCAGGGAACAGTGGGTAAGTTTCTGCCTCCTGAGAGAGGGAGGCTGAGTGGGGCTGCTAGAGAGTCTGGCTGGGCGGCAGCGGTTCCCTCCTTAAAGAGAAAGGGTTAAAGTGAAGAGCTTTCAGCTTAAAACTTCAGAGTATCCTTGAAAAGGACCAATTTTCTTAACCACTGTACATATATACAGCCCTACCCTGGTTTAAAGGATTTTAGTTGGAATTATTAACATTCACACCATCTTCAGGGGGTTCAAAGTCATTTTCAAAGTTATTAGCTCTTTGATCTTCACAACCTATGAGCAGGCTCTGGCACTGCCCCAATTTACAGTTGAGGAAACAGAGGCTCAGTGAGGCAAAGTGATTGGCTTAAGGTAGTTTTGGGGCCAGGACTTCGATCCAGGTTTTTTTTGCCTCATCAGCACTATTATAGCACAAAAAAAGATTTCAGAGTTCATGGCTTCTTCTATGTCTTGTGATCTGGTTCCCTGAGGCTGAAGACTTTTGATGGGAGTTACTAGCAAACTGGGTTAGGCCTTTCTTCCTCAGGGTCTTACCTTTCTACCCTAGACCTTTGCTTCAGGCTTAGACAAGGAGCCTTGGGCTGCCCCATTGTTTACCCATCAAGAGCTGTTTCCTAAGCTTGGCACTGAGCATGGAGGAAAGACTGTCCTAGGGACTTGCATAGGTGAAGGTAGTCATGGAGGCTAAAGTGGCGGCTCTGGAGCCCAGCAGTAGCTGAGGGTACTTGAAGAGCTGTTGGGGGTACTGCCGCCCAGCAGAGCAGTGCTGGCAAGAGGGAAGGCCTAAAGACCTCAGTTAGGGGTAGCAGCCTACACTGAGGGTGGGCAGGCCCCAGGTGACCAGGGGGTTAGTCTGGAACAGCCTCCTGCCCAGTCCAGAGGCTCCCTGTACAAAGCCAGAGGAGCCGGCTGTGCATTTTCTGGGGGTTGCTGTTCTGTCTAGTACTTCTTTCTGCTTCATTGGAGGGAAGAGCAGCAGGGCTCTGGCTGAGTCCTTCAGACTTCTGTGGGGGATACTGGGGTAGCACAAAAGGAAGCATAGCAGATTGGTATCTAGAGCCAGGGGTGACTATAGCCCACCTGTTCCTGGCCATTGGCTGTTGGGATGACAGTTTCTCTTGGCTCCTCTCTTCATCCAGGAGTACCGCCATGTCCTTATATCCTGTGCATACATGGTGGGATGAAACTATCCTAAAGACACTGTCTTGGGGCTTTAAATCTTGAACCCACTCCCAGGGAATGAAACCTCACCTCACTCAATGGTGATGTGGGGACCATAGGAGAATACACATTCACAGAACTCATGACTTCTAAGAACCATCTGAAGAGTTTTGTTGTGTTTCAGGGGCATGCGGCATTGTAGTTAACAGGCTGTCAAGTCAAGCTAGGCTTGATTCCACTGTGACCTGGGTAAAATAACTTCACTTCTAAGTCCCAACACTCTTATCTGTAAAACAGAGGTAATCTCAGTAGCTGCATCATTAGACAGCTGAGAGGAGAAAAGAAAAAATCCATATAGAGTGTTTCAGCATTGTGCCAGTTACCAGAGTATGCAATAGATGCTGTGGTGTTCCAAAAACTTTCTCTGATGACTGCTATAAACTAGAAGCATATTTGTAAGGAAATGCTCCCTATTAAAGGGGCCCAAACTTCTCTGGGTCTTAGCTGATGAGATGGTGCCTGTGAGAAGGTGTTGACAGCACCCACCCCGCTTATCAGACAGTTGAGTTTACACAGGCTAGAATCAGAATCTCTGGCTTCAGACCTTTGGTTGTCAATTCTCAGTACTCTAATAAAAGTGAACCTCATGGATGTCTCTGGAAGTGCACTACAGCCAAGGCTGGAACTGGTGAGGAAGGGTCTCTCTCCTGTTCAAAAGAAATAGATTGCTAGGGGTAAGATGGAGCAAGCAAGAGCCCTGTATGCCACGTTGGTCTCCTCCAGCCTAGTGGCTCCAAGATTCCATACCAAGTGTCAGTAGCTGGGCTTAGCATGGGGGAGAGATGGAGCCTAATTTCTTCATCTCTTGAAGAGAACTCATTGGCTTGTGTGGTGTAGGAGCTATGGGAGGTGAACTCCATTGGATGCCATGAAGGCAAGGAGAGATCCCTAAGGAACCAGAATTGTTTCACTGGCCCACTGGAGCAGATCCAAGATAGAAAGAAAAAAGAATAGAAACCAAGGAGAGCACGAGAACAGATGCAGGAAGGTATAAGCCCCACGGAAAGCATCAAAACCAACCCTAAGCTCTCTGGATTATTGTTAGCCCTAGAAGATGATGATGAGTGAGCCTTCAGCTGAGGGGCTGGTGGGATATTCACAAGTTATTTGGCCTAGGGAAGCCCAGGCTGGGACTGGGTGGTGGGAATGTGGAGAACAAGCAGTACCAGAGAGAGGTGTAAACCAACCAGAAGGGATGATGCATGAGTTTGCCAGCCTTCCTCCTGTGCCCGCTGCTGAAGGGAAGTTAGTAACATGTGTATCCCTGTGGTCAACGATGTAACCCCAGCACAAGACACAGAGCCTGTTATGTAAAGGAGGCCTAGGGGTGCTGAGTCAGTGGGTTTGACCAGAAAGAAGCAGGGATCTCTGGTGCTGACTGTGGACCATGCTTTCCTAGAGGAAAATAAACCTCAAACTCCATTTTATACCATCTTATCTATTGCAGCACTAATAATCCTGTTCCACTTTTGCAAAGTGCATAGCATAGTTCTAAGTAGGATCTTTACATGATGGGGCATCTAATCAACCCATTTGTTGAACATCTACTAAGGTTTGATGTAGAACCAGGCCACATGGATGTCAGACACAAGTGCACCCACAACAGAATGAGTATTGATTTGATAACCTCATTTGATCTTTGACAACCCCATTCATTATGTTATTATTGGGACTGGACACAAAGAAGAACAAGGAAAGAGTGGTGTGCCCGCTGACCTGGGTCACAATGACAACCAGATACTAACCATACCAAGAAGCTCCCCATGGCAGCCTGAAGCTGACCCTGGTAGGTCTAGGAGCTCATGCCTGCTATGTAGCTCATCCCCCTGTTATAAGTGACTCACTGATGGAAGGTGCCAGCAACAACTACTGAATATTTGAAAAAGACATGATTCAAAAAGCTGTGAAACAATGAAAAGCTCTTAACAATTGATTTAAAATCAACATGGTGAGGAAATAGCACCCAAAATAGAAATATTCCTATGAGGCCAAGGATCTACATTCCTCATTGCTGTTTCTGTCATTGTACTCATTTTCCAACTGCAACCATGTGCACTCAGTTAAATCTCTCATGTAGATTCAGTTTTGACCGTGGACTGTTTATCAATTATAAGAAAATAACTACATTTTTGGACTGAATCTTTCTGTCAAATACTTAAATTTCTTTATTAAATCCTCCCATCAATCCAACTGGGATTGATATGATTATTTCTACTTTACAGATGAAGAGCATCCTAAGTTCACTCAGCAGTTCCAATCAGAAATTTAAGCTCAAGTCTGTCTGATTACAAAGAAGATGGTTCTACTTCTCTGTATGGTCAAACTTGCAGATACAGGGAAAAGCTGGGAAGAATAGTTAAAGCATTCAGTGAAAGAATGAGAACCCTAAAATATCTTGAGGTCCTGGGTAGCACTGTCCAATAGAACTATCTGCAGTAATGGAAATGTTCTGTATGTGCATTCTCCAGTGGTAGCCACTAGCTACACATGGCTATTGGGTACTTTATGGTTAGTTTGACTGAAAAACTGAATTTTTACTTTAATTTAAATAGCTGCATGTTGCTACTGGTTACTATACTGGACAGCACAATCCTAGAGCTATAGGCAGCAGTCAACAGGATGATTCTGGGTTGGGGGCTATGTAACATTTTTCATTTGGGTCACAGGAGTGGGAAGGGAATTGAAAATGATTGGGGGGTGCTGATGTACTGTTAGCAGTCACCTCCAAATGTGGGAGTTGAGACATTAAATCAAAGAAAGGAAGGAGGGAGTGGGTAGGACAGAGGAGAGAGGAGGGGCTTGGAGAGCGTGGGCCGGAACAAGATGGGTTCACCTGAGGATCTAGTCCCTTTTTCAAGACCCAAAATGCAAAGGAAAGATGAGACATCAGGGAGGGGAGGACTCCAGGACAGCTAATAGGTCTGCTCTGAAAGGAGACACCTTTCTGTCCTGCCAGGGACCCTAGACCTCCTGTGAGCATGTGTCCACCTTCACTCACCCCATTTTTTTGCTTGCTTTGGAGCATATGAGCAGCAGTCTCATCCTAGGAACAGAGAAATAAACATCACTGTGGAGACAAATTCACTTGACTCCACTTACAGTGGCTAATGACCCAAGATTTTCCAGCTTGAAAGCCCTTTTGCTTCTGTGAGCAGTGCCTGAGAAAATTTGGCCATGGAAAAAAGATATTAGGAGGCAGAGGGCAATAAACTGTGGATGATCAGAAAGACTAGGACAAATGTGTGACGGGTATATCAGAGGCAACATTTCCAATAGAAGAGCCACTCAGCCTGGCTCAAACAGCCACTCAGGCTCTGGTTTGCAAAATGAATGTGTTCCTCCCCCAGCTCCAACCCACCCTGCAGATTTGTGGGGAGCAAATGCAGCAGCGAAAAGCCCTGGCCAGTTTGCTCAAGAGGGGACTTCTTACTTTGGACTTTGAAAGGACCACAGGAATATCCCTTTGTCCTCAGACTGTCTTGTGGCTGGACCTCAAAGGTCAGGAGGTCAAAAGCAGAACTAGTCACATGGAGAAAAGAGCTTCCTCTGAGGTCATGCTGGGAAGTGGACATCAACCCCTTCCTTTCTGTCTGATTATAGAAGGAAGAGAAAGGGTAAATTTGAGGGGTTTTCCAGAGGCAATACCTGAGTTCCCTGTGTCATAGAATCCTTCACCTGTGTCCGGGCCTGGATTAGGGGCTAGAGGGGATCATATTTGGTCCCTGGCCTGGAAGAGAGAGGCAGACCTGGACACAGATGGGCATGCCAGGGAGGTGTGTGCAGAGAGCCCAGAGAAGGCTATGGCCCATTAGATTCTGGGTTCTAAGAACTATAAGCAGAAATCCCAGAAGACTATGGTGACTATGGCCAGAGTAGGCCAGTCTGGCCAACGAAAGGGAGTCTCAGTGATATAACCAAACCTTGCTGCCCTGTGGGGGATAATGGCTCTCTGATGGCTGCACACAACGTGTCATAGACCGGGTAGACTGGGTAAGGATTTAAGTCACTGCAGAGTTATGGATATAGAATTGATCCCTGCCCCCAGGATAATGTGCATGGAAACCCCAGAGCTAGATTGATAGTGGCCTAGGCTACAGTGTGGGCAAAGCCAAGGGCTGCTAGCTTTCTTGCTAGATTTAGTGGGATCTAGTGCAGTCAAGCTACCTGCCAGCTCCTGCAAAGCTTGGTGTAGTTGGGGCTGCCAGAGTTAGGCACCAGTCAAGGCTGCATGAGGGCTGCTTAGCACTATGTACTTGAGCAGGGTTGTTCTGAAAAATTCAGTAAGACTATGTGACCAATGACAAGGAAACTCTAACTGCCTTGGAAACCTTGGTGCTGAGCTGTATTTTCTGCTTAGAATCTGGGTAGGTTTGGGGACACTGGGTCTCAAGGCTCCCACACTGATTCTAGGAGAATAATTGTTTCTGCTCTCAGCAGGAGCTTGGGGGCACAAATCGTGAGCACCACAGGCCCTTTCTCCCTGGCCTGCAGGACAGTCTATTCATGTGTAGCCTGGTTGGGAAGGAGTAAGGTTGTGTGGCCCAGGGCTAATGCTGACCTGATCGAGTTATTCTTGTCATTGATGAGTCTCCATGAGACCCTTGGACTGTGCCCTTTCCTGTGTGCTTCTTTCCTAAATGAAGAAGTTGAAGACTAAGGAAGGAAACTGTTCATGTGACCAAGAAGTAAGTCCTGTCTTAGGAGAGAGAAGTGAAGTCTGGGTCTGCAGTGAGGAAAGGATCTTAAAGTGGGGCCAAGCTTCTAGCATGAGTGCAGAGAAGGTTAGCTTTGACTTGACAGCAGCAGAAGCTGCTCTGCCCCCAACATATATCCATCCTCCACCCCCACTATGGTTTGAATATCTCTACCAAAACTCATGGGGAAGGGCTGGGGATTTAGCTCACTGGTGCTGCTGCCTGCCTCACAAGTGCAAGGTCCCGAGTTTGATCCCTGGTACCAAAAAACAAAACAAAAAAAACCCTCATGGTGAAATTTAATCCCCATTGTATAGTATTAAGTATGCCTGGTGTTTGGAGGTAGGACCTTTAGGAGATAATTAAGGTTAAATGGGGCCATTAATGTGGAGCCTTATGGGAAGGTGATTTTATTAGAGGAGGGGAGACCTAAGCCAGGGTGATCTGTCTTGCCAATGATGCCCTGCACTGCCTTAGGACTCTGCAGAAAGTCCCACCAGCATGAAGGGCTTTGCCAGATGAGGCCATCAGATCTTGAACTTCTCAGCCTTCAACCATGAGCTATAAATTACTCAGCCTGTGCATTTAGTTATAGTAACAGAAAAATGACTAAGACACCCCTCAACCTCTCTCCCTTTCCACTCCACTCCAAATGCAACTTTTCCCCCAGTAATGCACAGGAATATTTGGCAGAAATAGCAAGTAGAACTCTGCAAAGTCCACCATGGTGTCCCTCTGCAAATTTTTGGAGCAGATGCTTTCTACTGCCTCCCCAGTCATGCTTTTGATTGACTACAATGCCAGGGCCATGGATTGTGATTTTGTGGTGAGAATCAATTTCATAGACATCAATAAACTAAGAGGAGGATTAATTCAGACTCTGAAGCTGAGCATGACAGCTATTTTGGGTCAAGTCCACAATTTCATTCCTGAATGAACTCTGGCTTGCCCATCCTTCCCCTGATCCAGCTCCTCAGCCTTCATTCTGAGTTCAGCACATTGAGTTTGGCCACATGCCTATGAAGAAGCACTGGGCTAATTTCCAATCCTGAGGGCCTTTCCTTCACCACCTTACTGTTCATTATAAAAGCAGCATGGAAGAGGATCTGGAAACATGTCATAGTAACAATTTCTGATTGGCCTCCCCTTCAGTCTGGGTCCATGTGCATAATGGCTGGACCAGGACACTCTCTTTATGGTCTATTTATTCAATTAATGTTAGATGTGTCTCCATGTGGCCTTTGAGTCTTCGAGAGCATCATTTCCAGTGACTGCAGAATGTTGTGTCAAGTGGGTAGACATGCATTAATTAATCATTGCCTTCTGCGCACATTATTGCTGGAAGCCAGGTCATCTGACCTGATTTTGGCTCATAATGCACTTTTGCAGGTCCCAGTGCAGGGACGTCCTAAAGTGGGAGAGAATTCAGATGCATTTATTCATGAAACATTTATTAGCTGTCAGCTAAAGGCAAGGCACCATACCAGGGAGACAATGAGGTTTGAGGGAGGAAGAAAATGTGGCCCTAGGTACCCAGTTGCTTGAGGAAGGAACCAAGGAACCAAGCCCTTGCAGATCCCACATAGAGAAGGGGTTATTAGGGTTGCTGAGTCCCAGGGATGTTATGATAGGACTAGTTCCCTGAAAATAAGCTCTCAAGTAATTGGGTCTTGTTTTTCACACATTAATGCATCCACATTTGTTTGTTACTGATGATAAAACAATAAAGTTTGGGACTAATTTACTTTAAAAATGAATAAGCAAGGATCCTAAGGACTTTTTTCATAATTGAATTAACTGCAGCCAAAATTAGTGTTCTTTGATGTTTCTTGAGTGAGAGGGTAAGGGATGTGGAGCTGAAGCTGTCCTGCTGGGAACTGTACAAAACCTAGTGGATTTTCCAACATGGACTTTCAATTATCACATGCATGGACCAGGAGCAGGGAGACTGAAAACCACTTTTTTGATGTGAGAATAATAACTGTTGTTTACTGAGTTCCTGCTGTAAGACAGACACAGTACCAGGCACTTTACTTAAGAAACATGATTTTTGTTTTAACTGTCTTTTATGGTAGGTAATACTTTTTCTTTTCATTTTCAAGAGAGGAGGGTGTGAATTAGAAAAGTTAAGTGACTTGCTAGAGGTTACTTAGCAACATCTCTTCTCAAAAACCAGATTGCTGCATAGGATTTCATGAAACCGTTTTCCAAAAGAAAATGGTCTTAAGTGCATTTGCCTTTTAAAATAAAATGGTAACTGGATAGTAATCCAGACGTAGGAAAATAAGAAAAATTATAGGTAATAATTTTAGAAAGCTCTCAAAGTAATTTACTTTCCAATGGGAATATGTACTTGGAGCTGAAATTTATAAGAATACATGTTTAGAATTAGTACTTAAGTTTATTTTTGCCCCTTTCAAAAGAGACTGTACCTTGTAGTTATAAAAGCCTTTAAATTAACATACCACATCAGTGGACTAAAAACCTGATTTCATTTTCATTTTATTGGTAGTTTGAAAACTTTAGGGTATTTAGAGACCATTCTGCCCTAAGAAAACAGGAGGCCTGACCAGAAACCACTGACCAGCAAATCTCAGTGGTGAGGTGGATTCTGTCTCTTGAACTGGCAGCTGGTTATGTGTGGTGGGCAGAAGAATATTTAAGTCCAGGGTGAACATTGCATGTGCCAGGGCAGCCTGGGTCTGGCTTTTAAAATTCAACATCATTGCTTTTCTTAATTACTGCAATAACCATAGTTCATAATCCCATAAGTCGGGGAGAGAGAGAGAGAGGGAGAGAGAGAGGGAGAGAGAGAGGGAGAGAGAGAGAGGGAGAGAGAGAGAGGGAGAGAGAGAGACTTTATTTTTGGATGGCATAGAGTGGGCGATGCTTTATTCTGATTTATTCATGGGAACCTTCTACACCTGACTGGGGATGCCTAACTGCTCTCATCACCACCCCCGGGGGTATTCCTGCTTCACACTCAATCCCTTTGCCCCGGCATCAGGCAGCAGAGGGAGTGCAGGCGTGTCCACCATCCCTACCCCATGTTTGTGAGGCAATGTCCTGTGTATGGGGTGTTGTACATCCTCGAAGTTCTGTGATAAGTTTGGGGTTAGAGATGACTTCAGGAGTTCAGGAGTTCTTACAGAGGGGGCTATGTCTCTGTACAAAAGTGGACAAGGTCACCAGAGGCGCCGACAGAGGAGGAAAGCAAGGGGACATGTCTTGTCTTGGAACAATCATGTTCAAGCTGCCAGTAGAGGACAGAAGGTGGGGATGCACAGCAAGAGGTGTGGAGGCTGAGTTAGGAGAATGCAGGGCCCAGGACAAACATGGTTTCAAGCAGGAAGTGATCCAGGAGGACCAGGAGGTGCCAAGAGACCCAGGCCATGCAGAGCCTGCTGAAATTACTGTATGCTGCTCCCCTCCTTTGGTTATATTTTACTCAATCTTCTATGAATAAAGATTATCTCGGATTTTGGAAATTATAAACCCTATACTGTAAGGATGATTCTTACTCTATCTTTTTTTAAGTTCATTTTTAAAGTCATAGAATATATATGATCATTAAAGAACATTGGAATTAAAAATGGAAAGAAAAATTTTAAATATCTAAATTCCAACCTTTCTAAAGGCACCAGATGTTAACATTTTGGTATGTTTTCTTTCCGTGGCTTTTCTGTACTTTAGCGTTTAAAAATTGCAATTATAAACATGCTGTACATAAAAAATTTGTGCTAAATTTAACATTTGTATCGCAAGCCTCAATCTTCGGAGGTCTTTTAAAACATGGCAAACATCACTTAGCCCAATATCAAATTCAGTATTCACCTTTTAATTCAATCTTCATTATATTACTCCCGTCTATTTTTATATATGCTTTGGCTACTTGATGTCAGGTTCTGGGAGTAGCATTTAAATTTATGCCCACAACTATTCTTTGGCCAGCTTCTTGTATTTCTTGTAACAGATTTTCCCTTATGTATTTTGATGCTAAAGTACTGAGTGTACAAATGTTCAGAACAGTTATGCCTTCACAATTGCTCCTATGAATATAAAATTACCCTTTTTATCCTGCTTGATGCTGCTTATTGCCTTAAATTGTGCTTTGTCTGATATAGCCACTCACGCTTTTCTTTTGTTTGCATTTACCTGGTATAGCTTTGCCTACCCTGAAGCTGTTTTATTTTAGGTGAGTCTCTTGTATTAATTTAATCTGGGAACCTTTGTCTTCCATCAAGGGAATATCAAATGCTTACATTTATTGTCATAACCATTCTGGGTGGCCTCTTGCCATTGTGTTTTGTTTTCTGCATTTCCTTTCTTTCTGACTTTTGAGCCATCACAGACAATTTTTTCTTTTCTGCAGCAATCTGGAAGGGAGACATCTTGTTTCTCACTCCACTGATCTGCCTTCTCTTGCCTCCAATGAATGTTTTAATTTCTCTCTGTGTTTGTTTCCTAAGCAGCTATGCTTATCTCAGCCTGACCTTCTCAACTCCTTTGGTGGAGGCTACAGCCTCTGTTAAATGGCTTTAAAGGCCTTCTGTTGATTTTTCTTTGTTTGCTAACCCCTGAGCGGGAGTCCTGTGAGCCTGGAGCAGGAGAGTGGCAAGCCACACCCAGAAAGTGTCCAGCGCTTCCTGGGAGATGAGAGACCATCTAGACCCTAACCAGAGGGTGTGTATGTTTGGTACAATGTGGGGTGGTGGTAGGGAGTCAGGCTCTGTTTGCCCTTGATTGATAAAGGCAGCCTGAGCAGATCTGATCCTAGCTGGGAGGGATGAGCTCTTTGCAGAGAAAGAGCCCAGGTCTAGGGTGAGGGTGAGGGGGAACCTGAGGTGGCTCAGGCCTAGAAAGTAGTACAGGGCATATTAGTCTCAGGTGTGAAATTTCCTGGGTACACAAATTATTTTAAAAGATCCTTTTAAAGACTTGTAAATGGAATTTCAGCTATGTTTTTTTCAGTGCATCCATTTGTCTATTGTCTTAACAAGGTAAGGCTCTAATATATTGTGTATTAAAACTCTACAGTGCAGTTAGTGGCCTTAAATGGTTTAAATTTTAAAACTCTGGCATTTAAAATATTTATTAAGATGGTTATTCTCTCTTTCTTTTAACACAGAGGTGTTGGTTCTGGGGAAGGCACTGCCATGCTCACAGGCTGGTAGCTGGGGCCTGGGAAAGGCAGGATGGGGGCTGGCTGGGGAAATGGAGACAGCCTGCCCCAATGCCCAGTGTCTCCCAAGGGAAGCACATGCCAGGTAGGAGCTTGTCGTCTAGGGGCCCTGAGAGGCAGAGGTGGGAATAACCTGCCTCTGATCTCTGCCTGACTAGATGGAGGCTTTCCCAAGAGAAGTCTTAGGGACAGGACACGGGTCAGAAGACCTGCTAGTTAGGAGGGGTAGGACAGGCCATGCAATGGGACTAGCCTGGCTTCTGGTAAGGGTGGTAAAACCAAATAGTGCCTTAGGAGAGCTAGCCCATTTCTGCTGTACACCAAAGGCTGATACCTCACAAACAGAGTTCCAGTGAGACCAGAATCTTGGCTGGGATCCCTTGGAACATTTCATCAGAATTAAGAGGTAGCATCACCAGATTCTAGGCAAGCAGGTGCCAAGAAGTCCTTCAGGCTGGCTGGGACAAGGGTCCCTGGAGATCAAAGTCATCACTTTAACTTCTGTGCTGCTCTAGCCTACAGGGTCAGAATGACCACTGCCAAGCCCTCAGAGCACCAGATTAGGAAACTGAGGTCCAGAGATGTAGGTGATACGTCCAAAGTCACTCAATAGACAAACCTAAGTTTCTTACAGCATCCCAAAGTATTCCAACATGTCCTTTTTTCTCTCTGTGTGTGTAAACTCTCAAACTCAGGTGTTAATATCCGGACCTAACACACATGAGAACATGTATGTGTGTTCCTGCAGGCAGAATTAGTCACTACTCCGTGCTCCCTGTTGTCCCTGTTCATCCTTCCATTATAGCACTTATCTTGCTGCACTGTAATTATATGTCTCTCTGTCCTCCTTGCAGGGCTGAATAGCTAAGGGTAGAAAAGCTGTGCTTTGCTTTTCATGCAGTAGGCACACAGTGGATTTTGTTAAATAAATATTGATGAATTCACAAGCCCCCACTCACTATATATAGGTTACCGTGGCTTGGTACTATTAAATGTGCAGTCCTTTTATTGATGGAACTAATTATCTTGATTTGATCATTACAAATGGCACCCATGTATTGAATTAGCATACTGTACTCCACAAATGTATACAAATATTATGTACAATTAAAAGTAAATAAAAATAAAGAACTATTTTTTTAAAAAAATCAATTAATTTAAACTTCTCTTCTGAGGGTTAAGAACTGAAAAACTACTTTGGTTAGTATATCATGCCTATGGGAAGCATAGTGGTTTAGACCACATTGCTTCATGGTGCCCCTTGTGGCAGCGTGCTCTAATTGCAGGCACAGGGTCTCAAAAGCCTGCCTGCCCTCTTAGAAGAGCATAAAGCATGAGTGGCCAACTTTTTGGCTTGCCTGGGCTGTACTGAGTGACATACAAAATATATAATATACTTAATGTATATAAATAACAAAACATCCTTTTTAAACATTTAGTATTAAATTATTTTTACAAAATAACACAAGCTCCCTCCACAAGCCCAAGTTTAATAATTAAATAAGAAAGCCTGCATGTCTGCTTACTAACACTTGTGTTCACAGGCACATACACAACATAGGTAGGCTGAAATACTATTATCAGTAATTGCTGCATATTACTTGCCAAATCATGCAAGTACATGTAGCTTCTGATATACACAGATTTCAACTGGACTATGTGTGGAGGGCACAGGAGGTGGAGTTAGCACTGTACTGCACCCCCCAACCCCACACAGTGTTCCATTGTTGCCTATGCAGTCTTCACTCAAGCACTGTGCAATGGAGTTATGAAACATATAGCTAAACATCACAAAATAATGTTAAAAGTTTATGATCTCACTGGGCTGTATTAATAGTCACCTGGGATCACATGTGGCCTGCTGGCAGTGGGTTGCATACACCTGATATAAAGGAAGACCATTCTCATTGTATATGCAATATATTTCTGAAAGACACCAGCCTTTGTTTGCCTCCTTTACCTTTATGCTGCTAACCTGGGCTTCACAGCAGAACCTGCTCAGATTTTACCTGAGAAAAGGTTGGTAGTACTTATAAGACACCAATTGGCCTCACTAGTTGGTTTATATTATGCCAGAAGTGCAAGGAAGCACTTAGAAGGGAACATCACAAAGTAATGTGTTCATTTGCACATTTCCTATATTGCATTCCTTGTTCTGTTTAAAATTGACTAACTCTCCAAGGACAGGGATTTTTTTCTCATTCATTTCCATCTCTCTAATGTCTGGCACAGGGCTTATCACAGAACAGAAGCTAGAGCTAGGTGTGTAGGAGCAAGCTATGAGGCTGAGCACCTACTCTGTGCCAGGCCCTATGCTGAGGGCTGGTTGCAGGAACTTCTAAGAATTGGTATGTCAGAGCCCTTGGGTCAGATCAGACAAAAGAGGCCTGGATTATGAACCCACTCTGATGTACCCACATATCCCTACATTCTGATGCCCAACCATTCCAAACATGAAACATCTGTGGCTTTCCTCCTCTTCTTCCTCTTCTTCTTCTTCCTCTTCCTCTTCTTCTTCTTCTCCTCCTCCTCCTTCTTCTTCTTTTTGATTTTTTGAAAGAGGATCTCACTTTGTAGTTCAGACTGACCTTGAACTCACTATGTAACCCAGCCTGATCTCGAACTCACAGCAAGCCACCTGCCTCAGCCTCCTGAGTGCTGGGATTACAGGCATGTGATTATAGGCATGCCCAACCTATTCTGACTTCCTGACTTGATTTTGTTCTTCAGAATTCATCAGTTGCATCCAACATGTGTAGACTTACATTGATTGTTACTGGGGTCAATGGTCAGATGAGCCTTTAACTTTCCATTACCCACTGTATGTCATTTCTAGGGACTTATCTCTGGACAACTTGGCAAAATCTTTGCGGCCTTGTCCACTCTATTCATCCTTCCAGGGTGTGAAGGGGATTTGGAATTCTAGCATAATTTTTCAAAGAAAACACAGTGAGGCACCATGATCTCTTTCATCTTCTGTCATCTTGCACATCAAAACTCCTCCTTTACTCATCAAGAGACTCTCTCATAGCCATGGAAGTTACCTCCCCACTGCCTTGCATCCTCTGCAGAGCTGCAGGTGCCTCTTGGAAGAAGTGCCGCATCCATATCCCTCTCCTTTCCTGCCTTTGTTTTCCACTGTTATTAGAGGCGTAGCCATGGAGAGAAATCTGGTGCAGATTGTGACTATGGCCCTTAGATAAGATAGATCTTCCTTCTAACCAGCTTAAGGAGGATAGGGTTTGATTTCCAGTTCTTGCTGCCTATAGTAGAATAATCAGAATAAATTCAAGATGTCAAGTTCAGAAAAATCTCCTTTTGTGAAACCAGCTTTCTGTATGGGGGGGGCACTGATTATGAGTGCTGAATCCAGAAAGGGCTGTGGGATTTGCAATGCCCCTGACGCAGGCCCTCGCAGCAGCCACCCTGGTAGGTAGCCATTTAGGGGTGTCAGTGGGAAATCATGAACCAAAGGATAATATTGCCTGTCTTCTAGAGCATAGGGGAAAGGCCTCAGCCCAGGGAGCAAACCTTCTACTTCCTCCCTCGCCAAGAAGGGCTCTCCTAAGCTTTGTGCTTGGATTTGGGCACTGCAGCTGTGCTTGGCATCTGTGCTTCCTGGCAGGCTCTGCTGCCTGCCACTTGACACAAGCAGCAGTCCTTGTAGCAGACAGCCCCTCCCCCTGCCTAGGGCTTTTGTGAACACCAAATGAGAGAAGGCCATGCAAATTCTTTGAAAAGTGAAGAGCACTAGTAGGAATACTGGACTGTGGCACTGCCTGGCTATGCCTTCCATAAGCTCTGGTTTTGGGTGCATTCAGTGAGCATGCTTAGCACTGCAACAAAATGCCCACATTCAGTGAAATGCCACAAGCTAGTGGTTTCAGGTTTCACATCCCTGTGTGTGCCTATGCACATGTTTGGTTCTCTAATACTTGTTAGTCAGATGTTCAAGGCTTTCCTAACTCTTCTCTCTAAACATCTATTTCCTATATAAGCTCCATTTCAATACCTCCAGAACATTCCACTGGTTTTCCTACCCTTGTTCATTTCCTCAGGCTCTATTCACCCCTCAGAGACTTTCCCTATTATATCCATCTGTGAAGACCTCCACAAGTTAACCACAAATGATCTCTTCCTCCTTCAAATTATTCTTGGGTTCCTGTTGACCTTGAACTAGAGAGGCAGTGATCAGAGAGATTAATTAAGAGCAAGCTCTGCTGTCTGATTACCCAGGCTAGGGTCCTGGTCTTACCTCTTACTGCTTGTGTGACCTTGGGGCAAGTTAGTTAAAAGCTCTGAACATTATTTCCCTCAGCTATAAAGCAGGGATAATAATGATTGTCCTTTACACATATAAAGTGCTGAGCAAAATGTCTGACCCACTGTAAGCACCCAATAAAGGAAAGATAGTATTATGCTGAAGCACTTTCTTATATGTTGTCATGTAATTGCCAAGGCAGCCCAGGAAAAGTTGGTTTTATTGCCTCAGATGAGGAAAATGAGGCCTAGAAAAGTTCAAGCATTTGTCCAAGCCACATTTTTGATGCTGAAAATGAAATTCAGATTTAGTTCTGTCTGACCAGAATCCACAGCTTTCCCACTGCCATAGCCAACCCTCTTTAATCAGGCCTCCTTCGGTTACCTCAGCCTTTGTTCCTTGGCTTGCTCTGCACACAGACACTTCTCTCCCCAGCCAGATCCTGAGCTCCTCCAGGGCAAGGACTCTCAAAAATATTCCCTGGCCCCAGCCATATATCACTCAGCATTTTTTAAGTGAATAAGAAAGTGAATGATTGGAGAAACATGCATTTCAAGACAGACTATGCCAAAAGAATGGAGCACTGGTACTTGGTCCCTGCAACTCAGGGGCTTTGCTGAAGAACCAGAGGTGCACTTGCTTTTAGGCTCTCCCTACCTCACTCCATCCACCATACTTTGACCCAGGAAATCTGACTGTATTGGTCACCTGCTAAAACACTTTCCCACATTTCCTGTAGGAATAATCTGACTGTTTTCTCTATAGTCCAACATGCTCTGTTAATATAAGTCTTCACTGAGATTAACATATATTTCTTTGGTCCAAAAAGTGAACTTTTGGAAGAAGAAAAGATGGTCAAGGACAGCAACAATCATTAATAAATAGACCCCTGGCCTACCTTAGGAGGCAAAGTGATGTGGAGGTTCTGGAGCTCTGATTTCCAGATTTATGTCCTTTGTTTGAAAAGCAAAGCTGTATGGAAAGTAATCTAAACACCAAGGTCAGAATGTCAGAACTTCAGGATGAACATGGTAGACAACAATGCCCATTTTGGTGCTTGTCTCATCATCCCAGGGATTGTGTGTGTTAACTAGATAGAGAAGAACAGGAGAAATTGTTCTGGAGAATATGCTCAAAGCTACAGAGACCCTACATTTTTGCATAGATATACTTAGCAGGGTGAAACCATCCTTCTAGCCCTCTGAATGTGTGAGAATAGGGAGTAAAGCAGTTGAATTGTAGGAAAAGTCTGAAGATTCTGAACAGAAAATTCTCAACTGAAGAACAGAGAGTTTTCTTTAAAGGAACATCTGAGGTCCTGTTTAGTCATAGCTTCCATTTGTTGAATGCCTACTATGTACCAGGTGTTTTATTTGTAGTATCTCATTTCTTCCTTAGCACTCCATGCAAAAGAGCTGGTACTATGTCCATTTTACTCAAGAGGAAACTGAGACTCAGTGTTCTGACCAAGACCAACAGGGTTAGCAGAGCAGACTCAACCTTAGGTACCTGACTCGAGTCCAGAAATTTTCCCCCAGCACAAACCTCTCATTCCCCTGAGGAACTCTGGAGTCTGAAATACTTCAAACTCTTGAGTCATTTGGTACAAGCAACCTCTAATCATCCTCTTCCTCAACTCATTAACAGAAGTCAAGACCTATGCTAATGCAGTTAGCTAATTTGTTTTTCATTGTGTGCTTATGTAAATGGCTTGAAGTCTTTCCTCAACATCATTATCTGACAGAAAATAGGGGCCACATCATGGTAACTCATGACTTATACTTAGCAAGTGTTCAATCATGTTTTAACTAGTAATAAATCTTTCACTTGGTTTATCTGAAAATATCCTGCTTGCTCTCCTTTCTGTTTTCCTGCCCTTTAAGATTTTATCAGCCTTCTTTATTTATAATAGTTAACATTAAGTAAACATTAACTGTGGACCAATTACTGCTCTAAGTAATTTAACTCATAACCTAGGAGGCTGGCAGTTATCATCCTCATTTAACACACAACGAAATGGAAATTTAAGGTCACATAGCCTAAACAGTAGAGCCAGGATTCAATCTGAGGCTGATTACAGAAACTATTCTGCTAAATGCCTCAGTTTGTAAAGAAAATTTCCTCCCAAATGGGAGCATTCTAGAATAGTACTGTTCAGTAAAATATGATGTGGTTTGACTTAATATACCCAGAATATTGTTTCAACTTAGTCACATTTCAAGTGCTCAATAGTTAGCTAGTTGCTACTGTATTGGACAACACAGATAAAGATGGACTTTCTACTTTTCTTATTTTATCATTTGTTTCTGTTTCAACTTTAAATTTGAGTTTTGCATTAGAATTGGGTCAAAGAAGGCTCTGTTAATAGAAATGTGCCCTTTGGATAATTTGATGAACAGAGCAGCAGCTAGGACAGTAGAAAGAACATAGTTAGATATTATAAAAGCTGGGTTCAAAGCCCCATCTTTGATGCTAACAGGGTTGTGGCCAGAGTAACCCTCAAATACCCTCAGTCTCTTTTCTGATGATAAAAGAGAGATGATGGTTTGTGATTATTAAGATTCTTTGAATTTCTAAAAAACTTTTTTTTGTGTGTGCCTTGCACCTGCACTTGCAGGGCAGGTGGCAGAACCTCTGAGCTATAAATCCCTGCCCTAAAAAAAAAATTTTTTTTTTTTTTTGCTTACAACACACACCCTTCTTAGGATTTCTGCATCTGTTTCTTTGGTCCTCTCAGTATTTTTTTTTTTTTTTTTTTGGTACTGGGGATCAAACTCGAGTCCTTGTGCTTGCACAGCAGGCGGCAAAACCACTGAGCTAAATCCCCGGCCCCTCTCAGTATTTTTATATGGCAGGGATTATGTGACTTGTGACTTTGCTCCCTGTGCCTAGTATTTTGCCTGGCACATTGTGGGCACAAGAAATATTTGTTGAGAACATATAAATTTGGTCCTATTTGAAGGACTCCTGGGTCTCTGTTATTGCCAGAAAAACTATCACAGCCTCCTTAGTAATTAATTATATTTCTGTCTCCTTTCTTTATATTGGATGAAAATCTTGACAATCAAAGCTTTTTTGTTTTGTTTTGTTTTGTTTTTTGAGATAGGTTCTTACTATGTAGTTCAGGCTGGACTTGAACTCACTGTGTAGCCAGGCTGGCCTCGAACTTGCAGCGATTGTCCTGCCTCAGCCTCTGGAGTGCTGGGATCACAGGTGTGTGCCACCACACTCAGCCCAAGCTTTCTGATATCCAGGATTTAAAACTATTTCCTGATCCTGTCAGTAAAGGAGATGGTGCTCAGTTCTAGGCATGACTGCCTAGAGACCCCCACAAATAGCCTCCCTCTTATTACATGTTGTTCTGATGCTGAAGAGATTTAATTAATGACTCTAAATAAGAAAACAATCAAATCTATATGCAGTCATATGATTCACAGGAGACCCAGATGGAGAGTTGAGTCCTTGGCCTCCAAGTGCCCTAGGAAAATGCAATAGCAGCCTTTTGTGCCTTGTGCCAGATCTTTGCAAAGCCCCAGCTTGGGAGGGAAAAGAGTCATTCAAAGTGGGATGGAAACCCAGCTTGATCTGAGGCTGGATCCCCCATCTGAATGTTATAAAGACCAAAGCTCAGGGAGAGGGAGGAAAGAAAAGGGACAATTCTATTCCTCAGTGCTCTCTTCAGATACTTAAAGCTACAGCTACTGAAAGAGGAGTTTTCAGGCACAAGCTCCTGTCTGTGTGGCAAGATTGGGAGCAGTGGGAACTCCTACCTAAGGAGGACAGAGGATATTCAGCATGAAGGCCACCAAGTCCCAACCTGCACAGCTTCAGGAGTCTTGTAGCCATGTATGAAGGTCCAGCACTGGCTGTGATGACAAGAAGACAGGAATGTAATTGCTTCCCAGGAATTGGCTGAAGCCCTAAACAGGGCAAACTTTTATTTAGGTGTAGAGGCTTTGAAAATCTGAGCATGGAAATAGGTAGAAGGAATCTCCTAACAATATGCAGATGTTTAACTTTGGAATAGGCTGTTAGAAAATAATGATAAGCCCTATTTATTTGGCTCTGTGTGTACTCTTGAGGTGTTTTTTTTTTTTTTTTTTTTTTGGTACCAGGGATCGAACTCGGGTCTTTGCACTTGTGCAGCAGGCAGTGAAACCACTGAGCTAAATCCTCAGCCCCTGTACTCTTTATTTTTTAAAAAACTCTCTTAATTTCCCTCTTTTCTACTTTCTTTAAAAACAAAAAACTCCACTTTGTTGCCATCCAGGCTTGGCTTCCTGTGAAATTTGTTCCATTCTAGGAAGAAAGCCCTCAGCTGCTGGTCAGGAGGATCATTACACTGCTCTTTTCCCTTCTTTGGTGGCCATGTTCAGGTAACAAGCCTTTTACCAGAATAAGCCATGAAGAATAGCAGTACCCTTCCTTGAATTTGATTCTGTGATTTATGTCTGAATCAGTTGATCTCCACTCCTGTTCCTCTAAAATTTGGTTAGAATATTACATAGGATAGTCCAATACTTTAATTTTGCTTCTATAATAGCAGTAAGGAAATAAATGTGGTAAGGAGGGGACTTTGGAGTTTAATAGATCCAGGATGGAACCTAAACTCTGCCCATTCTGTGTGACCTTAGGCAAAACCTTTTCCTTTGGAAAAGCTTCATTTCCTCATTTTGCAAGTGGGAATAGCACCATCACATATGTCACCTCTAGGACTATGAGGATTAAATGCATTCTTGCTTGTGAAGAGCCTGACTCTGAAAATGTTTCTTTTTATTATTAGCTTGTAATTCTTTAAATAGGGACTGCTGATGGGTTCATTCAGAATGATGCAGTAAAAGCCTCTACAACTCCGTTTCTTTCTATTTGTTCTGTGATCAGCTTTAGGGAAATCCTCACAGAGGCCAGTGGCCTCAGTCCTTGCTTCTGTTCCACATCCTATAATCCTCTCTCTACACCAAGGAGGCTGAGACTAGTACTCCAGAACCTCGGACAGCTCCTCTCTTTGGCAACTTGGGTGCCTGTGGGAGAGGGAGCGGAAGAATCCGGGAATGTTCCCAGAAAGGCTGCATTAGTGCAGGAATTTAGGAATCCTAGGAACTGCAGTCTCATTCTCAGCATGCATACTGCCATTGGCAAGCATGCTCAGATTCTTCAACATGAGCAATCCTGGAAATTTCTAAGGAGTCTCAACTCAGAAAGCCATATTTCCACCTATAAGATTTACTGAACCATAGAGTCCTTTTTTTTTTCTTTCCTGTGAACTTCAAGACTTTTTTTTTTGAGCCTAAAAAGAACAGAAACACCACCCACATCTTCCTGTATCTGCTGATATTTAATTTGTTTGGATTCAGTACAAGGATAAAACATTCTTGATTAACTTCAAGTGAAATAATAATGTACGAGCATGAGGAAATGTCTTACAAGACAAAGATTCAGGGTTGAATTGAAAGAAACATAAAATAATATTACTGCTGTAGGTGATGTTAAGCACCATTCTCTAATCAGGATAAGCAGGTGGTTCAATTTATGAGGTAATTTAGCTTTTCACTCTCCAGAGCAGAACACAACACACTATATGCAGTCACCTTCTGAACAGGTGAAGAAGAAATTAAGTCCTATTTTTACTTTATGATACTGAGTCACATAGTTCAATGCAAATCACATGGATGCCAAAGTAAGAACAATACCAGGTATTTAAATATCTCCTTTCATTTGAGGAGCTCTAACAATTTTGTGACAGTGTGAGATCCCTTCAAAGTAACTCTAGGAGAGACATATGTCACCAGGTGGTTATTTGGAATGGAACATGTCTCGTTCCTCTCCCCCACTCCCATCATTAGGTCTGGAAGAGCCTGTATTCACAAGATTTTTGCATTTAGTAATAGCCTCCATATTTCTGCATTTTCTGGGCCATATAATCATTGAGGAAGAGATTTGTCTTTGAAATAATTTAATAATGAGGAGAAAAAGATAAAAGTGGAACAAGAAAAAAGAGGAAGGGAACAATACAGGTAAGGGAGAGACTGGGAAAATACAGAAATCTCCTTGAGCTTGATAAATGTTTTCTATATATTGTTTCAATAAATAGATTTGATCCCCACCCTCAAGTGGATGCAAACACAAAGGCCTGCAGACTCTCTTTAAATGTTTTCATAGGGCTGAGGACATCAGCAGTTCATGCTTGAATTCACTTGAAGTAACCACAGAGAGTAACATCAACTCAGGACACCCAAGATAGATACACAGGCCCCAAATAGAAAAATTTGTGGGTTTACCTAACAATGCCCACATCCACTCTAAGCCTCTACCCCCAAGGCAGTGTTGGTTGTCAAATTGTGCTTTGATTTGACTTCTTCCCAGCAGAGGTCGCTGTGGACACTGGTTATAGACACTAGGGACTGGATCAGACAGGCTAGGCTGGCTGGCTGGTGGCTCCATTACTGGGTACCTGCTCTTTCACTGGCCACAGTCTAACCCCTCATTCTATTGCAAGATTTCTCAAGACCATGCAGTACCTTTGCCATAAAAGTGCTGTGAAATTGGAGTCAATTGGTGGGGTGGGCAGGTCTGACAGAGCTGTGCCCATCTTCTAGAGGTATTACCTTTTAATGGAATCGCCGTCACCCTGCAGTTCGCTCTGTGCATGTAAATGGTATTTCTGAGATGCCACCTATGACTTGCCAGCAACCCCAGTCCTGTGGCACTCCCAGACATGGAGGCCAACGTGACAAAAGTTGCCTTGCCACACAATCTTGCACACACACTATGAGGGACTCTTATGAGTTCCTAAAACCTTGGCAGTGTGTGGCAGTGGTGGGGCAGAATTCTGGTCCTCAGGGCAGCCCATTACAGAAGGATGAGGGATAGGAAGGGCAGGACACTGGTAAGGATATAAGGGTCAGACTTGAAGTTCCACAAGACTAAGGAGGTCTCCACATCTTTGTGAAGTCTCACTTATTGCAGGCATGCAAGTTAGGTCCAAGGCAGCCTGAAGATACCCTCACCCTGAAGGCATCCTCTCAGACCCTAGGTTATTACTGTGGCTTAAGAGTTAAAAGAGTGACTATCCTGCTGCCCTCAACAATCAAGTAAGTGGCTCCCCCACCCTCCATACACACACAGCTCACCATGACATACACACAAACACTGGAGCACACACTGGCACCTTTACTTAGTCACACACATTTACACTTTGACCACATCATCATCAATGCAAACACACACACACTGCACACACACATACAAGCATGCACACACACACACAGATTTAAATGCATCCCAAGGGCCAGGGATTTAGCTCAGTGGTTCCACCGCCTGTCTCGCAAGCACAGGAACCCGAGTTCGATACCAAACCTTAACCCGAGTTCCGTACCAAAAAAAAAAAAAAAAATGCATCCCAGTTCCAGAACCAAATCTAACCTAATATGACTGATGGTACATATAGAGATCTAGTCAGAATGCCCCCCTCCAGACCCTGAAACACTCATGTTCCCTCCACTAACCCCCACTCCTCAACGTAGAGCCCCTGCCTGCCCCTGTCTTCCTGGTCAAAGTCCTAGGCCTGGCCACCATCGTGCACACAGGATTCAGGGTCGCGGCTGGCAATCGGGTGTGGGGAGGTGTGTGGGAAAAGAGAAGGGGGTAGCGGACATAGTGCTCTGCCCAGCTCAGCCATCGCCTCCCCCGGGATTTTCCATGCCGGCTTTCTCGGGCCCGCGAGAAGAGAGCGCGCTTTGTCTCTCGCCTGGCTCCTGGCACGTTTCCGCGGAAGCCATCCGCGCCGCGCCCGAAGCCCCCCTCCCTCAGCCGCGCCCCTCGCCCAGCCCGCCGTGCACGCCCTCCAGTGCGGCGACCGCCGCTTTGTCCTCCCGCAGATGCCGGAGCAGAGCACGAGAGCTGGGCACCCTGGAGCAACCGCTGCGCGCCCAGGACACAGTTCCCCGCGGCCGGATCTGGGGCGCACCCCGTACTAAACAGAGCAGCCCTCGAAGATCCCGTGCACGGGGGACCCGGGCCTGGAGCTCCTGGGTGGTTGTTGAGAGGGGACAGCCCTGTCCTGCCCCGCACGTGCCATTCTGGTGCTGGCACCTCGCCGCGGTACAGAAGCTCTGGTCCCTGGGGCGTGGCGGGGCAGGGAGGGTCGTTTCGACTCTTATATCCCCACATCTAGATGCAGGTGGAGAGCCCTTAAGAGATAAGACGCGAGTGGGGAGGAGTCCCTTAGATCCTTTCTCTCCGATGCCCAGCTCTTATACCCAAGCCACTCCGACCTTAGTCGATGGCCGGAGCATCAAGGACCCAGAACGTCCGTCAGTGCTTTTCTTTATGGACGACTCACAGCAAGGTGGGGAGAGGTCTCCCGACCTTTCCCTCTCTCACCTCAGCCCTCCTTCAGACTCTCTCCCCACAAAAGCCTTATACACAAGTGATATGGGGATGAGCCTTTGGTCTATGGATGTCCTCAACCTCCCTCTTCAAAAACCCTAGGCTGCAGAGGGAGAGCATGGGGAAAGGTCTCCCTTCTAATTCGAACCTCAGCAGGATCTGAGAGGAGGGAGGAGTCCTGCCATCTCATCCATCATAACCATACCTCTTTGTGCCCTCGAACAACTGGGGTGTTGCGGGGAAGGGTCCTCCTGCCTCCGAATCTCTCACCCAGAACACTTCTCCCTCAATAATCCAAGCAGCCTCGACTTCAGGAACAGGGGGAAGGAGGCTCGAGCTTTCCACGCTTTTCCCGGAGAGATGGGGGGAGGGTCCCCCAGCCTCGCCCCTCACACTCAAGAAGCCCCTCCACCATGAAACAAAAACTAACCCAAGGTGCTCGGACCTTAGGCGCCCAGCCATGGGGAGGCCCGGGGTCAGTCAGCAGCTCTCCGGGACAGATGGTCTTGAGAGAGGGGTTCCACGTCCCATCAACTCCCCAGGCCCCCTCACGCCTCAGTTCAACCCAGTAAAACAAAAGCGAATCTGCAGCACCAACCTCAGACGGCGGGCAGGAGGGCAGTCAGCGCCTGGCGGCCCACCGGCGCCTCCCGGCTCCTCACAGCCCCGGCTCCTCACAGCCGCGGCTTTCCGGCGGCGGCTTTCGCGGCGGCTGCGGCGGCAGCGTCCGCGAGTCTAGCGTCCGGAGCCTTCCTCGGACTCAGCACCTGGAGCGGCGAACAGCTCCGCGCCTCATTCCGCTGACCCCGCCTCCCCCGCGCCACCGTAGCCAATGGCGACCCGGGCCCCGCCCATAAGGCTGCCCATTGGGGGGGGCACTATCCCCTGTCTCTTTGGCCCCGCCTGCGGATTCCTGGGTCCCTCTGTAAAGACAACATTTCCCAGGGACCGCTGGAGTTTCCGCACAGCCTTCTGGGACTTGTATTCCCGTCAGGACTCTATGTTGACTCATACAGCGGGCAGGCGAGCAGAGATGGACTACATTTCCCAGAGTGCATTGAAGAGACGGAGGCGCGGAGCAGGGCGGAAGGACTGTTTCCCCAGCAAAGACGGCACTTGGGGGGTGGCTGGCGAAGGAGTGATTCAGGCCGCATGACCCTCAAAGGATCATGCGTGGCTTCGAACAGACTCTGGAGAGGCCTTTTAATTCCTTTTCCCCCTCCATTTGTACCTCAGGACTCTGGGCCTCAGTTTTCCTAACTGGGAAAGGGGGTTAGGGAACATTCCCCTACTCACAGCTGGCGGTCATGGGGCCAGCCGAGGGCGACCTGCTTTGGTTCCTGCCCAGCAAAAGTGCAGAAGGACAGAGGAGATCTTCGCACTGCGTTCTGAACTTTATGTTTTTGTCTCGATCTTGTCAAAAAGGGGCGCTTTACTTTTGGTCACACCTCTAGGGCCACCAAGGCCTTCCCATCTTGTCTCCTTACCGCCCGACTGTCGCAGCATCTCCCCCATTGCAGCCCGATAGAGGGCGCTACTCCTTAAAACCCTTCACAGGCTTTCCAAAACCTCCCGAATCAAGCCCAAATTCCTCAGAGTGGTTGGAAAGGTACTTCAAGATCTGGACTCCAGCTTCTCGCAACACTGAATTTCTTGGGAAACTGAGAAGCCTGAAGCACTCGTTTTCTCTCACTCCTATGGGGCCTTCCACTTTGCCCTCAGCTAATACAACACTCTTCAAAGCTCAGCCTAGATGCTGCCTGCTTTGTAAAGACTTCCAAATGCCCTGCTCTTGTGTTAGGTGCCCCACCTTGTATTTGAGCAACACCCTCTACTTTCCCTATTTGACTTGATTTTTTACATACAGATCTTCCTCATTCGATTAAGATCAACATGTCGGTCATTTCCCACTGTTAGAGATGTTCACCTAGAAGAATGCCACCTCCTGAATAAATGTTTATGTCATTCTCGCACAGTGGGTTGGGATTTTGCTTGATCGTTCTGAGAGTTCTTCCAATCTTTACATGCTAGGGATTCATAGGCATTCATGCCTATTATTCCTATCAGTTCTCCCCTAAATATCAGCAGTTCTTCACATTCTTTTATATCTAGCTGTTGCTCCTACACCTTTCTGTCCCTAAATTCCTACCTCCTGCTCCTTTTCTGGGGAGATCTTAAGCACCTGTCACTTGTGAAGGACACAGCGTGAGGTCTGTGCCCTTCTTTCAGTGCTCTGCTCAGCATCACAGGGACCCAGTAGTGATGTCTCACCTTGATAAGTAGCATTTTTCCTGAATCTTTACCCGCTAAAAGTTCTGGTGTTGTCTAGATGGCCTAATTAATCCCACATGTTTCATTTGTCAACCCCTCCAGAAGTTTTGGGTATATGACAACTGAGGCATTCTGGGAAGAATACATATGGAAGAATGTATATGTATGTTATATGAGATTAATTAATTCCTGGCCCAAAAGAAAGAAACTAGGGAGACTTACCCTGAACCTAAATCAAACTAAAGAGACAGAGCCTTAGAGCAAGCAACATTATCATTCTTGAATTGTTGACAGCCAGGGAGGCAAGGCAAGGATGGGAGAATGAGTAAAATGGATGGCACTTAGAAAATAACTAATAGGACTTCTAAGAAGCATGAAAGAGGGCTTTGATCCTGGTGAAACCACAAAGGAAGGCAGTTGGATGTGGGTGAACAGATGGGGTTTCATTACTGAAGATGAGAAAACTGTAAGGAGACGGGAAATGGGATGTGTGCTGAAGCTTAGTATCCAATTCTGTGGATGCAGTGGGAGCAGAGGAGCAGAGGCTGTTGGAGAAGTGGGTAGTGGGAAGACTACTATAACATGGACATCAGCAGGGAATCAGCAAATCAGCAGAAGGCTACCAAAGAAATTCACTTAGAGCCAGAGAAGAAACCCATTAGAGGTCAGTTTAGTCCTACAGAACTAGTGCTAGGGTGGGGATATGGCTTAGTGTAGTACACTTGTCTAGCATCCATGAAGCCCGGGCTTCAACCCCCAGGACCACACCACAACACTCACATGTATGTATGCACGCAGGGAAAGTAATTGTAGTTTTTAGGAAATTGCTATAAATAGGAAACCATCAAGATCTGATTCTTTCAGCACACAGAGACTAAAAATAGCATCTGCCCAGGTCAACTAGTGTCAGGAAGCCTGGGTTCTAATCCCAATTTTGCCTCTGATCAGATGTGTGACCCTGAGCTAGACCTGTTTCTTCAGTTGTAAAATGCTGTTGATTGGTGTTTGAGAGGAGCTAATATGGATGGAAGTGGAGAAATTCAAACCCACTTACTAGCTGTGTGACCTTGCACAAACTACCTTCTTGGGTCTGCAGTTTGCTTATCTGAGAACATTGTAAGGAATAAATGAGGTTCTCTATGCAAGGTGCTTCATAAATAATAAGCCTTAAAAAATGTTTTTTTTCCATTGTTTTCATCTTGGATAATCAGATACTGATTTGACTATGAATAGACAGCAGAATGTGATGTTCTGGGCAATCTAGTTTTGACTTCCCATTCCATCTCTTAGCGCTTGTTTATTTATTTATTTATTTTGTACTGGGGATTGAACTCGGTTCCTTGCGCTTAGCATAGCAGGCGGCAAAACCACTGAGCTAAATCCCCGGCTCTTAGTGCTTGTTTAACTGGTGAGGTTATTTAATCTTTAATCCTTCTGAGTCTCAGTTTTCTCATTTGAGAAATGGAAATGATGCATACCTTAGAGTTGTGAGGATTAGATGAGATAAAGTATCTGACTCACAAGAAAACGCTCAATATATTTGTTTTGTCATTTTTAGGGGTAGTTTTAGGGCAGAGAACCCTAATGGAATGGAATTCTAGATGGTTGGAAGCTAGAGTTGCAGATAATTTTGGGGGACACTGTGGCAGCATCTTGTTAGAGAGGAACAAAGGTCTCAGCAAAGTTCCATAGGTCTTTTAATTAAGAAAGTTGGGGGCGCGGATTAAGTAGAATGCTGAATCTTAGACACTGAAAGATTGGAGCAATTGATCAGGCTGGGACCTAAAGAACCTGTTATACTAGACTGAGGATATAACTTGATTCTAAGTATAATAAAAGTTGTTAAGGAGATGTGCATTTCGAAACGGTCTAGCGGTTATGTAAGAATGGCCAGCAGATGAGATTGGGATATGGATTGAGATCCAGCACAGTGTGTGGAAAAGTAGGTAGAGGATCTGAGCTATGTTAAGGAGATGGATTTTTAGAGGGCTTTGTAGGCGATGTGCTGTGGTCATGGAAAGAATAGCAAGTCAAAGATGGAGTTGAGCTTTTTGCCTTGAATAACTAGATGGATGGACGGTGGCGTTCTCTTTTGAGATAGCTAATAGTGACCCACAGAGGCTGTAGGGCAGTAGTTAGTGCTTGTGGAGGTTGGGGACCATAAGCTTGTGGGGCCCTAATCTGTGTGGGATATGAGGTTCCTCCAGGATCCAGTCAGCTCTGAGATAGGCACGGAGAAGTCCATTTGTGAGTCTGATCCAGGGCTGAACTTTGCTGCACAAGGGAGAAAAGGAAGCAAGGAATCTGGAAATGCTTGTAAGCATTGGAAGTGGTGGTCCACTGAGAGGAAGCTGAAGCCAGTGAGAGGACAGATTTGGTGGGTGTGAGTGGACAAGCAATGCTGGTCAGAGGTGGAGGAGCTCTGGGCAGGGGAAAGGTCAGAGTAGCTGGAGTGGACAGCAGGTGATGGGATTGAAAGGCAAGCGGATTGAGTGAGTTATTAACAAGTATGCTGCAAAGATGATTGCTTTAAAGGAGAGAACACCAGTATTTCTGTGCCAGACTCCACAATGAGTGTAGGGAGCTAGATGATGGCAAGGAGGGAGAATGGGTACAGAACCCTCTGTCTGATAGGAGTGTCTAAAGAAATCAAGACATTGGGACACTGAGAGAAAGCCCTCTTACCTAAGGCCTGTGTGGTGAGGAGAAACAGAAGCAATGAACTTTCTCAAACATTTTCACAGAGCTATCGTGTCAGTATCATCTGCATGTGATCAGTTTCATACATACTCAAAAGATGGAATGTCTAGGAATAAAACCGAACCAAAAGGCCACCCCAGGTTTCATGGTGACATTGCATCCATCAAGTTTAATGGTAGTGATTCCTGTAATTTATATTTTGGCATAGTTTGTAGTTTTAAATATGTACATGTCAACTAAAAAATGTATTTAAGAAATAAATTTGAGGGTTTTTTTTTTTGCAAATTTCATTTCTTAGCAATGAGTTTGTTTTCTCAGTTTGGAACATAAATTAGGGAACTTGTGTTGATTTTTTTTTCCAAATGTAGAGCTTAGGGCTGCATTCAAGCCTTTGAAATGCCATGAATTTGAAATGCAGCCATTTTCCTTTCTGCATCCTTGAAAGGGATTACAAGGATTTTATTAGTTTTTCAAATAATCTTGCCAGCACCTTCAGACTTCCCACGAGGGTCTCCTATCAGTAATGTTAGATGTGAGTGATGCTACAAATGTGTTGTACGTAGGATATTTAAGACAAGTCAAATAAGCAGCTAATGTGTGGGCTTGCCAAACAGCAGCTCAGTTCGCAATTATGAAACTTAGTATAGAATATTAAACATGCATCTCAAAGTTAATTGAGAAAAAGATCACCATGATACCTAAAGCAAAAAGGACAAAATCAGTTAATTGGTTTGACCAGTATGTCTTTTTTACAAAAGGACTGTTATTTCAAAATATTTCTGAATATATGATATGTCTTGGTAATCTTAAAATAGGCCTGCAGTTCGAGCCCCTTGAAACAGGGTGCTCAGAAAATATTTTTGAATCAATTTATGAGTGTTTTGATGATCTGTCCATTGTTTAAAATTCTTCTATCATCTTAAGCTTTCATAAAATATTCTTATAAGGGGGAATGATTCTTTTAAAACCCAAGTCAGATCATGTTATGCCTCTATTCAAACTCCTTTAGTGGCCTCTCTGTGTTCTTGAGAACACATCTGGAACTCCCCATGATAACCTTCAGAGCCATATGTGTACTCTGACTTCCACTGCCTCTCTGATTCATCTCCTGGGCCTCTTCTGCTGCAGCAGTCAAACTTTATGTAGTTCTTTGACTGCATCAAACACACTCTGGCCTCAGGACTTTTGCACTTGCTGTTCTCTCTGCTATTTCTCTAGATTTACTCATGGCCATTCCTTATATGACAGTGCCTTTACTTTTCATGCCACTCTGTATCCCTCTTCCCTGTTTTATTTTTTCAATAGCACTTATCACCATCTGACTTACACATTCTTTTACTTATTTTTTAATGTCTGTCTCTTCCCCACTTTCACGTTTCCAGGGATTTATTAGAATAAACTCCACTAGGGTAGAGACTTTGTTTATTTTGTTCACTGCTGTTTCTATAGTATAGTACATAAAACAACTCTTTGTACATAACAGGTATTCAATAAAACACATAGAATGAACAAGAATAATAGCACATCATCCCAATATATGACCCTAGTAGCTATTTTTAATTTTTTCTATGATACAGTCTACATCTAGGACACATGTATAGATAGTCTTTCATATACTGGAAATCATAGCTTAGATTTAATCATTAGTTCTGGGTTTTTAAAAAATGTGACATTTCTCCCTCTTGACTTCATTTGTTCAGTTACTCATGCACTCATTCATTCAAAAAATACTCAATGAGACTTTGGTGTTGTGGACCATGATGGGGATGCAGTGGTGAACAAGATGCAAGACTAGTCCTTGAGGAGCAGTGGTTTTTTATAAACACAATTTGTAACAATGACCTAATATTCTACCATATTATGTAAGATTTGGCTAGTATTAATAATTATGCAGTGAATATCTTCACGTTTATAGCAATTGCCTTTTACAAATCATTCTTTAAGGTAAACACCCAAGCATACAGTTAGGGGGTTGAAGGATTAAACACGGTTTTGTTTTTTTGGTACCATCTGCCACACTGTCTTCAAAGGATTGCTAGTCATTTTATCTAGGCACCATGAACGATCCAACTTTGTTACAACCTCCCTAAAATTGGACATTACTTTCAATTATTGCTAATGAAGAGGATACAATGGTCCCTCCTTTTAATTGTGCATATTATTGATGACTAGGAAGGGTGCATATCATTTCTTTTCTTTCTTTTTCTCTTCTCCTTTTCTTTCCTTTCTTTTGGTCACTGGTTAGTTTAGTAGTTCCCTAAGTGATTTCTGGGCTTTTAGTGTTGTAACTTGTAGATCATGCCCAATGTTTAACATACAGTAAAGACTTAACATAACATCTTAGAGTTGGAAGGGACTGCATTCATACCTAGTTCAATTACACCTTCTGATAGATGGCTTTCTAGTCTCTGCTGTGTGCCTGTGGAGATGGGAACCTCATCACTTCATGGGACAGAATGTCCAGTTTTTGCAGTGCCCTGCAGGTGTTGGGCTGGAATCTGTGTCCTGCAGCTTTTATGTGGTTCCAGTTCCACCCTCTGAAGCAGCAAGGCCCACACACCAGATGCTATGGAACCACTCCACCTTGACCTTCTATCTCTACTAATATGTAGCCAGACTAGAATTTTCAACCCCAGGAGAAGTCTGGCAGGCCCAGAGGCCAGGACATTGTCCCACATATAAGTCAGCAGCCTTTTCAGCTTGCTAATGTGAAGTTTATCGTCAGCTGAGATTCTAAGATCTTTGTGTGATCCTCAGCCAAATCTAGTTCTGCTGTTGATCTTTTTAAACCTAACTGCATGACTTTGCTTTTTTTCCTGTTATTTCAGCCTGTTGGTAGAGAAGTGGCCTTGGTCAACTTCTCCTGTCTGTGACGGGATTAATAAGAGTCATCTTGACAAGATGTGTGGTGTGATGATGGAAGGAGATGCAGTGGTAGACATTTGTCACTGTTTGGGGTTGCCTGGTATCTGAGCCTCCTGCCTGTGCTTAAGGAATTCCATGTCTCATGGAGTGACGTCATCTTCCTTTCCAGCTAGGGCATGGGCACAGCCTTGAGGTTCAGGCTCCTCCAGGAAGGAGTCACCATCAATCTCCTTCAAATCCTCACCCCATCCCAGGCTCAAACTCAGGACCTTGCGCTTGCAAGGCCGGTGGGCGCTGCTAAGCTAAATCCCTGGCAGCCAACCTCCTTCAATTTTGAATCAGAAGTGAATGATAGCAAAAAAGAGAGACCTGCTTAGCAACTTATTTTTTTCCAGTGTGTTGCCCAGCTGGAACTTCTGGGCTTAAGTGATCCTCCAATTTCAGGCTCTTAAGTAGCCAAGACTACAGGCATGTGCCACTATTCCTGGCTTTAGCAACCCTTCTAGTGATATGATGGGTAGGTATAGTTTCAGTTATTTATAACAGTAGTTTCATGGATAGGATCCAGCTTGCGAGTGTGGATAGTGTAGGCAGTAGGGGCAGTATGCCAGCCTCATTGGTCACAGTGTTTTCTGAGAACAGTACTTAGTTGGTGTTTGAGGCATTGTTCCTGATTGTATCCTTCCAAGCCTGATTCTCCTGCCTTCTTGGATATTCTGTGAGCTACTCATTATCATTTAAATAAATTAGGGCCAGGGATTTAGCTCAGTGGTTACGCCGCCTGCCTCGCAAGCACAGGGACCGGAGTTTGATCCCCAGTACCAAAAAATAAATAAATAAATAAATAAATAAATAAATTCCTTTGCTGTACATGGCAGGCAAAACAAGTTGTTTTTATTTACAACTAAAAACTCTTATTAATACACAGAAGATATAAAAGTTCACGGAAAAGTGCATACCTACAAAAGATACTGTTTTTTTGGAGGGGAAGGAATTGGGAAGAGCTTGGGCTGAGCTCTGTACATGCTGAGAGTTTAGACAGGTCTAGGCATGTCTGAAAATGTGGACAGAGTGAGGTAGTGATGGGAAGAAACTGTGCCAGACACTGGCTCCACAGTTGAAAGCTGCTCACTGACCCTAAGGCAGTATGAGCATGGCAGGGCTAAGGGCACACATAAGCAGATTGGCTGCTTGTTCTTCAGCCCTTGAACAGCTAACCAATAGCTAGGGCCCTAGGGAAGCTGGAAAGCAGGTTACCAGGGATTTGGAGCTGCCCCTCAGTGTTCTTACTGGAGTGAAAGAGGAAACCCACTTGGGTATGCTTCCTCCCCTGGAACCAGAGCATCATTGTGGGTTTGTGTGTTAGGACAAAATACTTCGCACTGCAGTTTAAAGGAGGAGAGGTTTACTGTGGCTCACAGTTTCAGAGGTTTCAGTCCATGGTTGGCTGGCTCCAAGGCAGGAACACCATGGTGGAACAAAGAAGCTTACTTCATGGCAGCCAGGAAGCAGTGCACAGGGAAACAGCACCAGAGAGAAAGGGGCCAGGGATAGATATAGCCCCCAAGGTCAGGCCTCCGTGACCCACCTTGACACACCTAGAAGTGTGCTTTACCAATCCTCTAGGCATTTTTCAAACTAATCAAGACTAACTGTCATACAGTATGCACTGGACTGGGTCTACAGTCCAGCCTACCTATACCTCCAGTCTTGTCTGACAGGGTGCTATCTGGATCCCTGAGCCTGGGGCGGGGCTGGCTCTATTGCTGTAGCCTGGGAACCTTGTGAGAATGAGCATAGGTCTCTCTGAGTTCTTCCTGTCTGGAAGCCCAGATTGCCCTAAATCAGCCCTTCTTTGGATTATGTATGAGTGTTGGTGGGATGGGAGTACTCCTGCTTTGGGGCAGTCCCTGATCGCAGTGTACATGGAACACTGATCCTTGCCTCTGGCCAGTACCCTGGCACCTCTTTGGGGAGGCCCAAATCAGCCAGGGGTCACATATCAGAGTTTGGCCACTGTCCTATCAGAACTATGGTAACATCATCCAGAGGGATCTTTGCAAGGAACTGTAGAATCTGTCCCTTCCTTAGCCACTGATTTCTGTGATATTAGATTGCAACTGCAGATTTTAATTATTTTACCAAATATGACTATATATAATATTGTTTTGACACATATGAAAATAAAATTCCACTATAAAAACAAAACCTTACCAAATCTATACAGCCCTACAATGTATAAGTTACTGTGAGTCACACAGTGCCCTAGAACTTTGCATGATTTCTCCCATTTAATCTTCACCACAATCCTATGAACTAGCTACCATTATAATTACAGGCAAGGGAACTGGGATTCAGAGAGGTTACAGGACTAGCCTTAGGTCACACAGCTGGTGCCCCACCCTCTTTAGAGTCTTGCAACTGCCCCTTTCTCAGCCTATTCCACTGCGGGGCAGCTGTCTGTTGAAATGTTTTCCCTCATATGGGGCGAAATCTGTTTCTCTCTAAGTCAGTCCCATTCCTGTTTCTACTTCCGCCGCTAACTCACTGAGGCAACTCTTGGTCTCTTAGTCTTCTGGCTCGGTAGTGTACTTCATTCATGCCTAGGGACATTTCACTTCTGGAAACATCTGAACCATTTCATATGAGCAAAGTGCTTAGGAGAACCACTGAAGGTAGGTTGCCAATCCTCTGGTTACTTTGATTCTACAGGAACTGGCATCCTATCTGTCCTACTCCTGGAAGAGGCCTAGCAAGAAATCATAGATCTGCCCACAAGCTTAACTGGGTTGGTAGAAAGTCTAAGAAAAATGGCAGAAATACAAGCAAAGCAGCAAAAAAGTATTAATACTGCATTAAGGAAGCCAGGCATGGTGGCGCACACCTGGAATCTCAGCACTCAGGAAGCTGAGGAAGGAGGATAGCCATGGACTACGTAGTGAGTTCAAGTCCAGCCTGAACTACATAGTGAGACCCTGTCTCAACAAACAAAGTACACTAAGGATTGCATTGTTGTACAGGATTTTCTGTCTTTCTCAATTAGAATGCAGGCTTCCTGAGGGCAGGAATTTTTACTAATTTTGTTTGCTGCTATATCCCCAGTGCCTAGAATGCAGCCTGGACCATAGTAAGTATCTGATCTCTGTACAGTTTCGTATCTGGTGCTACCTCCATTAATTACTGAGTTGTCTAGGGGAGTAATGTGACCTCTCAAGTTTATGGCTTTGAATTTTTTTTTTTTTTTGGTACTGGGGATTGAACTTGGGACTTTGCACTTGCGAGGCAGGCAGCAGAACCACAGAGCTAAATCCCCAGCCCTTATGGCTTTAAATTTACTTCATCAACAGTTTTTCTAATTTTTTTTTTTTTTGGTGTGTGTGTGATTTTGACTCATAAGAAGATAGGGTTAACAATATGTAAAGTACATTGAATAATGTGTGAATTTGGCTTAGCCTGATCAAGGGCAATATGTAAGTTATTGGATTTCTAGTCTCTTGTCCTATGGAAAAACATTCCATGGCTTTCTGCTTTAAATTTTGAGGTTAAATTCAGAAAGTACAACCATCAGGAAACAACAAAGGGAAGTATGCTAGGCCTTACATTTTTTCATCACTCATATACAAGCAATACACACTAATTGTTGAAAACTAAAAAAATACAGGTAAGCAAAATGATGAAAATAGAGATGGCTTATATTCACACAGCTTTGATAGTCACTGCTAACTTTTTTTGTTTATATCAAATATTAATGGTGATTAATTTGGAAAAGGAGGTGCATTTTTCTGATGAGAAAACAAACACAGGTGATTTGGTTCTCAGCCCCAGTCTACCCGAGCTAAGAGAATCCTGTAGATCTGAGACCAACAGGGCACAGGTATCACAGGGAAAGGTTTGGGATTACCTCCAGTTCATATCCCAGAATCTGACCTTCAAGAGTGACTTCTACTGTGGAAGGAAGCTGGAATGGGTGTAAATAAGGAAAACAACTTTGACCTGGCTGAACATTGCAGATTTGATGCAAAGCAAATTTTATGAATTTTTCCTAGAAATGGGAGTACCTTTGCCTGAGAACAGAAGACTAGATACTCTTGGAAGTTCTACCCCAGGATGACTCACAAGTCAGAAGGACACAGACTGTGCACATCAGGCTCTAGGGACAGTGACATAGTGAGCATTAGGGTCATTGTGTCTTCTGGTTTGTCCTCCTCAATTTCCTAGCATGATACAGTGGCACTTCTGGTTCATAACTCACAGCAGAAAAATGTGGGAATCTGTGTAAAGCAAACCTGAGGCCATGCCCTTGGATGTCACTTTCTTTAAACTTCCTTGTATGGGATCCCTGAAAAGTTGGGGGCCTGCACCAAACAGCTCATAGTTTCTTTAATGTTAGTACAAACTTTGCATTCCTCTCTACAGTATTTATTTTAATATTCGTTTTTTTCAAAAAAATATTTAAGTGAAGTTGGTGTTCCAGAATGCTTGGCACATTGGCACTTTACAGAAATGTTGGTTGGATGAATATTGTTAACCTCCACTGGGCTGGGAGGAAAAGAGATTAATTCTCACTGGACACTATGAATAAACCAGGAAAAGTGCCAGATGCTTTACTTACATGGCTTCAGTTTAATTCTCATAACTTTGCGAGGACCCTTATTTTATAGCAAGGAATCAGAGAGTCAGAGAAATCAGCTAAGATTCTTAAGGTCTGGAGTAGAGAGAAACAAGATAAAAAACCTGGTCTATCTGGTGCTGTGCTCTTTTCATATACCATCTGGTCCCCTGAGACCTGTTTACCTAGAATTTTCTTGGAGAAGGCTCAGGAGATGTGGTCCACTGCTGTGTTCTGGAGGCATGAAAAAAACTCTCCACCTTGTCTTCCTCTCTTGAAGGCTGAAAGGACAGAGATCCCAGAACTTGCCAGTGGGCACAGGAAATCAGCACCTCTTTGGGGCTGGAGCAAGCACACTGGGAGAAAGGGCTGCATAGGGAAGGAAGAGGAAGGCATTCTGATGGGTGAGAGTGGGAGGGAGTAGAGGCAGGAGGTTGCTTACAAAGAGCCTGGAGCTGGACCTTTAGGCTATGCTAGGACAAGGGTTGAGAACTTCCTGCTTGTTCTTTGCCTTGCAAGTTCGAAATCAGCCTGATCCCTTGGAGCCCTGTGTGGATGATGAAATCAGCCCAGCTCCATCCCAGCTGTGCATTTGTAGCCCCTTGAATGTGCAGACCTCTACCAGGCTACACTAGCAAGCCAAGGGTGCAGGGTTCAGCTCCTATCCAGGGAATCAGAGCTCTGAAAGGTATCTCATAATGCCTCGCTTTACTATGTAATTGTTCACCCCGTGCATCCTGGAGATGGGAGAGAATTGAAGCTTTTCTCCTCTCTATTGCCACCCTATTCTCTTTCTGGGGTTCACTGGGCCCTCTGGAGATATAGATAGATAGAAATAGATATATATATACATATATCTATCTATCTCTATATAGATATATTTTTCTTTTTGGTACCAGGGATTGCTTTTGAGGCATGCATGGTGCCACTGAGCTAAATCCCCAGCCCTGGCAATAGATTTATCTCCCAGAAAAAAGGGTAGATAGAAGTGGAGGCTGCACTGTCCTCATTTCTACCAGTCCACTCTCATCACTTTTGCCCATTTGTGGAATCAGATTCCTTTGAAGGATCCATAGCACATGGAAACCTCTTAAAATCTCTGTCCTCAAAGTATGGATCTGTCCTGCTCCTTTGGATCTGACCAGTCTGTGGTTCTGGGGTCTGTACTTTTCATGTCCCCTCTGGCCATGACCTCCTCATGGCCTCTATCTTAACCATTTTCTCCAGCTGATTTCTGGAGAGCTTTCTGGAAACCTCTCTGTCCCTAGCAGGCCTTGTAGCTAAGCATTTGGGGCATGAGGTATATTGTAGTCCTTCCCAAGGCAAAGTGGATCCTTATTGCTTTTTGTATAAGAGGCACTTGAATGTGGTTTTTGTTTGTTTGTTTTATATCCATTGTTCTCCAGGCTGCAGGACCTTCAGATGCACTGATCTTGGATAAGAATGCTTGTTTGACTCTGTCTGCAGTGCCACAACTGTGCACATTGGCCTATCCCACCTCACTCTACCCTGTCATGGGACTGCCCTGTAAGTCGAGCAGCTGTGAGTTTTGTTGTTCTTCACTGAACTTTGTCCAGCTCATCCCCCAGACATTTCAGGGATAGCCGGCCACCCACACTCTAACTGCTGGGGCACACTGGGATGCTCCATGAGGAAAGGACACTCTTGCCATGCCACTCAGGGTGGTGGTGGGCATGTTTAGCTCATTTAATCTTTCAAACTTTGTTCTTAGTCTGTTTCTGGCTCAAGTTCTAGTTTCACTGGCTTCCCTCTGCCATGAGTTGAGTATCTCTGGTTGAGTGGCCCACCATAGCTTTGTAGAACTCTCCAAAAACACAAATCACAAAATTCCAGATTATTCACAGATGTCTGGGAATGGTTGTTGACATGCTTATTCAGTGAGAGCATTGTAGTCCCTGAAGGACTGCCTCACTTTTCAAAGGCAGCCCATAGTATCCTTTTCCTTTTCTCAGGTTAGATATAAAGCATCTCCAATGCTTGTTTCCAAAACCCCTTCTCTAGAGCACAGAGCAGGTAGGCATTGGATAGGGAATGAGACTCAAATCCTGGAGAGCTCACTTCTGCAAGGCAATTACAAGATATGAGGTTGCAAGAAGTAAACATCCAAGCTGGGCATGGGGGCTCAAACCTGTAATGCCAGCACTTAGTAGGCTGAGGCAGGAGGATTGTGAGTTCAAGGACAACCTGGGCTACACAGTGTAATTTTGTCTACAAATAAAAAGTAAACATAGCTGTAACCTCACTATATGCAATGTGTACAGCATTTTTTGCAACAATAGCTTTTGCTTTTCTTCTTCTCTGGATAAGTCAGATCCTGCTCACCTCAGAACAAGATTTCCTTTGGCCGTTACAGGCATTTCACTGCTTCTGAGTTACTCTTATTCTCTTTGTTATGATCATCCTCATCTGAGATCTCACTGGCCATTGGCTCCTCATGGATGCCTTGGCCATAGGGCTCTGATCACCTTTATCCACCTGCCAAGCCTCAAGGTCTTCTGGCTGCTTCTCTTGGGGATGCTAATCTACAATGTCTTTTGAGTATTTTTCTTAGCCTACATCTTTAACAGCAATGTCATGGTGAAGGTGGCTACATAGCTGATGGACAATCCTCTCCGCATTCTATCCTGGAAGCTCCAGCTGGGGCCCAGTGATGGGTGTGATGTTCCTGTGGGGTCTGGACCTGCCAACATTTCTGGGCGCATGTAGAAGGCCTCCTACTTTCACTGCACCCTCATCAGATACTTTGTAGGTCTGCTCACTACTACTGAGGCATCTCACAGCCACCAAGCCACCCAGCCTGCCCTCCTCTACCTGGTGCTGTTTACCTTACTGCTACTCCTTACTGTGGCCTATTGAAAGGGTAACCTACAGTGGCTGTGGTCTGAGCCATTCCACTCCAAGTCCAGCAGCTCTCGATTCCTGGAAGTATGATGAGTCACGTCAGAAGTGACAAGAATGGCCATTGTGTCATGCTTTTCTCTCACTACGTGGTTTTGTTTCCTCTCAGCGCTGGTTCGGTAACTCAGTGCCTGTGTAAGGAACTGACATGTTACTGGAGGTTGCCTCTAAAGGAGCTTGTTGGCTGGAGAGGGTGCTGGCCCTGCTGGGTCCTTCTCTTCCTTCCCCTTCCAGAATGAACAGCCTCTCCCTAGCACGGCTTCCCCCCATTTTTATGAACTGCACCAGACCATTACCTTGGGGGAGAGATGGAGATTTGACTATTTAAAAACTGCAAACGGCAAGGAGTTCTAGAACTATTGAACACTAAAAGGATGAAAAAAAATTAGCAGATCAAAGATTCTTCAGGGAACCCTCCAGAACTTTGGGCCAGTTTCCTCTGGGGGACTCAGTTTCAGAAAACTAAGAAGTTCTTCTGTCACTATAATCTTCTTTCTTTTTTCTTTTTTGGATTTATTAAATATCTTCTGTGGTGTGAAGTGACTTATTAAATCCATAGACATTGAGTGACTCTTACAACATACATATAAGAATTTGTTGTAATGAGTTCATGTCTTTCCAGACACCATGTTGGCAGTGAAGAAGGGCATGGTTTATATAGAGACAGATATATAAATTAAAACCCACTAAGATCATGCTGTGTAGCAGTCAAGGGCTTGCTGTATTTTGAGCATGTAGAGAAGTTTACTGTGGCTTCCTTGTATAAGCTGCCATCTCTTCCCTCACAAAAGTATCTGCAGTTACAAGCCAGCGTAGCATTTCAATGATAGACTTGTGGGCTTTAGAGGACTCTTGCTTGGTTTGATTAGTGTAGTAAAGTAGAGGTGAAAAGTTAAAATTTTGGGGCCCTTTTTTTTTTTTTCAGGCTTCTCCCTTACAGGGTTTTAGTATTTTCTTCTTGAACCAATGCATGTCATGTATTACGGCAGCACATATCTTTGTTTCTTCTGATCATAGTAATATACTACCCATAAATACGTTTTTCTATTTTGTAAAAACAACAAACAAAAAACTCTGCTGCAATGTTCAACAGCATGGTCCCTATTCAAAAAGGCAGTGACTGGACATAAATTTTTCAATAAGTTTTCAGGTTGACCAAAATAGCACATTATAGAAGCTTCTAAGAAACACCCCCACCCCCCCACCCCACCCCCGCCGCCCAGGTATTAGAGGTCGAGCCCAGGGCCTTCACACTAAGCTGTATTTTCAGTCTTTTATTTTGAGACAGGATCTCACTAAGTCATTATGTTACCCAGGCTGGGCTCAATCTTGTGATTTTCCTGTCTCAGCCTCCCAGATTGCTGGGATTACAGATGTGCACCATCACAGCCAGCTAAGCTTTGTTCTTAAGCACTTGTACTGGTCACCTGCATGGGGTGGGATGGGAATTGAGAACAAAAGTCTCATCCCATTGTTAGCTCTGAGCTGGTGGGACAGACAGGCTGAGAGACGCAAGGTCATGTGGTCATAGAAGGCCCTTGGCACTGGTCCTCGACCCAGACAAAAGTGGGGCATAGGTTGCTACCTCAATGTTAAAAACATAAACTTGAACCATTGGAAGGGAGTTTCTATTTACTGTCTTTTAAGTTACAACAGATTACGATCTCCTTTAAAAAAAAAAACTGGAAAAGTTTCTTTTGTCTGCCAACCCAACCTGTTTCCAGAGCTGTGTGCCCCATGTCCAGTGTACCTTCTCTGCCTACCCAGCCTGGAATAATCCAGATTCCATCTTCTCTGCAGGGCTTCAGGACTGTCAAGCTCTATTGGGACAAAAGAAAATTAGCCCCACTACAGAGATAGGGTTCCCAACTCAGCCAGCTCTTTGTCAGTCCTTTTATTCACGTCCAGCTGGGATCTGATTCTATTGCCCATGGTGGCTGTTTCCTACTTTCCAGCTCTCCTCAGATTGTCCACCCTACCTGTCTCCAATGTCCTTATCTGTCTTCAGGGACCTGAACTTCTGCCCTCCCCAGAGGGTGAAGCACATCAGGTTCTCAAATCTTTGCTTCTAACAGGATCCATATGGCTTTTCCAAGACTCATACCTTCCACCCTCTCTTGCCTCTTCCAGGATCCAGTTTAATAAATTACCCTTGTTTCTCTGATCCTCTAACCCTTCCCTTGTGTCCAGTTCTTTTCCTTTACCCTACAAGCATAATTCTTTCCCATTCTAGAAAATCTTTTTTTCTCCCCTTTTCCCCTTGAAGCTCCTACCTTGCCTTTGACAAACTTCTTGAAAGGAACCCATGTTTTTTGCTTCCACATCCTCAACTTTTACTCTATTTTCCAAGGTTGGATTCTACTCCTCCCTCCGTCAGTCTACTGCCCCTGCTAGGGTCACCAGCACCTCCACTCCTTATTCTTCCTCCTTCTTCTTCTCCTCCTACTTGACCTCTTTTTCACCATAGTGGTTGAACCTAGGTCCTCCCATGCCAAACACCCACTCTACCACTGAGCCCCAACTCAACAACCTTTTTTTTTGTGACAGGGTCTTTCTAAGTTAACCAGGCTGGCCAGGAATTTGCAATCTTCCTGCCTCAGTCTCTCAAGTAGCTGGAATAATAGGTGTGAGTCACTACACCCAACTTCTCACCTTTTAAATTGTCAAATTATTATTATTATTATTTTTTTTTTATTTTGAGACTGTGTCTCATTATATAGTTCAGTCTGGTCTTAAACTCACTATATAGCCCAGGTAGGCCTCAAACTTGTGGGGATCCTCCTACCTCAGCCTCCCAAGAGCTGGGATTACAGGTGTTCGCCACCACACTTGGCTTAATTGTCAAATTATTAAATGACATCTTTTAGTCTTCACCCAAATTGACCTACTTCCTGGTATTTGGCCAGTTTCCACCTTAAAACTTGTGAGTTTTGTTGACTTTTCTTGTCTCTTGATGCTTTTCAGGTGTTTCCTTAACTTTTCATTATCCAACCAATCCTTAAAAGTCCATATGCCCAGAGTGTTGTCCTTGACCCTACTTTCCTGCCTGTCAGTTTCCCTCCAGGAATTTTTTCACGGGATGTTTGGGCTATGGCCAGTGGCTGCTCAGTAGAGCTTGGTAGAACCAGAAATCATGGGGCCTCTTTGATTTCCAACAGAGTTCATGGCCTTGACCTGCAGGAATAAATTTTTAATCATGGGAATTCAGGTGTTGGACTTTTGGTGTATTGGGTGTAGGTGAGTCTTGTATGTGACTCTCACATTCCCTTGCAGGAGGCCACCCCCTTCCCTGTTTCAGGACTTTGCCTTGAAGAGTACAGAGCTGTGGCTCATACAGGCTGAGTATCTACTGGGCTCCATGTTGTATTCCAGTGTCTTCCATGTTGACACATGTAGCTCTCATTCATTTCTCTTCACTGCTCTACAGGCTCCCACTGCATGGCTATATACCACATCCAGCCTCCTGCTGATGAACCTGGAGACTGTTCCCAGTTTGGAGAGATCTTTCACAGTGCTGTGTGCCAATCTCATGCTTGTTTCCTTGTACACATGTACAGGAATTTCTCTACACTGATATGCACCTTGAACTTTAGAAGTTAATGCCAAGTTTGCTTCCCAAAGGTTGTACCACTGTGCACTCCTATCAGCATGCATAACAGTCCCAACACTCTAAACAAAAGGCAAATACACAAGGCCTGCACACCTCAACCCAGCCATCTACTTCCTTCTCTTTGCTTTCAGGCTGTTGACTGGTACCAGAACACCCACGTGGCCATGTGGAAATCATGCCCAACTACAGCCTCACCTGGGCCTTCAGCACTCTGTTGGGGTTCTTGTTTGATCCCTGCTGGGAGAGGTTCCCCCCTTCTGCATAGTGAAATTTTCCCCAACATTCCCAGGGCTAGAACTCTCTTCCTAGGAATGACCAGTGCCAGGGCCAGCTATGTAATTTTTGAGACCTAGTGCTAGTAAAAATGTGAGTCCCTAGTTCACAAAGAAGGAAAACCCTTTTTCCTTTTTTCCCCAGGATCTCTATCTGTAACGAGTTATTGAAAGTTGCTATTTAGTGCTGTGCATCCTCAGGCACATGGGTTACTTATAGCTTGAGTGCAGACCCTCATATCATTTGGTGTACACAGTCTGCCCTGGTCCTTCCTATGTCAGGGCTCAGTCCCCTGCCAGGGCAGGTGTAGTCACTGAGTGATGCCTGAGGGCGGCATGGGAGGCGGGGAGATGGCAGGAAGAAGGACCACAAGTGAATGGAGACTTCCCAGCCCCTAGCTCATGCTCTGTTGTCCTATTGGAGTTTACCTATAAAATATAAAGAAAAAATTATTAACAGTTTCAAGATGGTGACTGCAGAGTCAGTCCCAAGCTCATGGCACTGTACAGCTGCATTGGTTGCTGGCCCATTGGGGGCGCCCCTCAGACAAGTGCCCGAGGTCCCCTCTCCTTCCCTATTCTAGATTTTCTGGAGGACCCCATACAAATGTGTTGAGATTCATTGGCACAGGCATCATGGTTTCTGCAAAAAGATCCCTGAACTCTTACATTTGTGTCTATTTGGAGTTGTAGTCATCCCTTTCTCCCACAATGGCCTCAGCCACTTAACCTAATTATTCTCTTGATCTTCTTCTTTTTTGTTAAGCATCACAGTGTTTTTGTTTATTGCAGTTACAGATATGTCACTAAGGCTTCAGGTACCGAGCAATGTTTAAAATTATTCAGTGGAGACCTGGGTATGGAGTGGAGTGATAAAGTGCTTGTCCAGCATATCCACGAGGCCCTGGGTTCTATTCCCAGCACCCAAGGCCTGTCCCATAACAATAGCAGCAGCAGCAACAACAACAACAATTCAAATGGGAACAACTATCCAAATGGAAAAGCACAGGAACTTGTATTAGAGGCTAAGCCAGTGAAATTCTGTTTGGCAAGTCCTTGTCCAATCTGGTGAAATACAAATCAGCCTGATAATCATCAGTCAAATAAAGCAATTAAAACTGTTCTACAAAATAATCATGTCATTATAAAAATAGTGTAAAAGTTCTGAAACATTTCTGAAGAAATTTGTCTTAAAAATGGTAAACTTGCTTTCTCAAAAACTGTTGAGAATAGAAAAGTTAATCCAGGTCTGGTGACATATGCCTGTAATCCGAGCTACTCAGGAAGCTGAGGCAGGAGGATTACAAGTTTGAGGCCAGCCTGGGCAATTTAGCAAGACCTTGTCTCAAATTAAAAAAATAAATAAATAAAAGGGAATGGGGTTGTAACTTGGTGGTAGAGTACTTGTCTAGCTTGCATGAGGCCCTGGATTCAATCTCCAGTACTATGAAATAATAATAATAATAATAATAATAATAATAAGTGTCTTATTCTGCTCTATAGGAGTGAAGGCACTCTCTTCTTAAACTGAAATTGGATTTGGGTCAGAATGGAAAATTTGAAAAGAATTCCTGGATTTCCTGAGATTCAGTACCTAAAGACTTTGTGGAAGAAATCCTCTTTGTGTGTATTCTTGCTGTTTTAAGATAACTATTTGCCATAAAAAAAGATGTTTCTAAAAATAAAAATGCTTTCAGTTTTGTTTAGTTTTTCTTTTCTTCTCCTTTTAAAGTTTCAGGGCTAACAGTGTTTTTGCTAATCCTATCCAGTGGAACTTTCCAAACTACAGGTTTAGCACCCTCAATCTGAAAATCCAAATTGCTCCAAAATTTGAATCGTTTTTTTTGGTACCAGGGATCGAACTCAGATAACCACTGAGCTAAATCCCCGGCCCTAAAATTTGAGTCTTTTTGAGCACCAACATGACACTGCAAGTAAAAAATTGCATACAATGAGACTTGGTTTCATGCATAAAAAATGTTAAAATACTGTAAAGTATCCTTAGCCTATGTGCATATGACATATCTGAAACAAATTAATTTCATGTTTAGACTTGGGACTCATTCCTAAGCTATCTCATTATGAACATGCAAATATTCCAATCCAAAGAAACCTAAAACACTTTTAGTCTGAAGCGTTTTGGAAAAGGGTTACTGAACCTGAAACTGGGTCCTGTGCAGTTAGCGGTAGCCTTTGCTAGAAAAAATAATACGTTGTAAAGAAAGCAATCCAGAACACCCACATTTTTGTTTATTTAAAGTATGGCTACTCATTGTTATAGTCAGTCATTAACCATTTCATGATATAGCCTGGGGAGTCAGATTCCTGCTTTGTCTTGTGACAAACTGACATAGCAGCAGCTTGCCCTGCTTGGAGGTGGGGTGACAGCGTGGATGGAAGCAAAGCCATGAGGGAAGTTATGTTTCTGGGGTGTTCCTTATGGAAGACTTGTCTAAAACACATTCCTATTTAATCTTCACAACCATGCCATCTGGTAGGTGGGGGAACTGAGTTTCAGAGCAGGGTAATCACTTGGCCAAGGCCACAGAGTAGGGAAGTCACAGGTCCCTTACACTACCCTGAGTCTCTGTAGAACATCAGGAAATGAGCCGTGCTGAGCTCATGTTGGGGGAGGCAGCTGAGTGTTCTCGAGTAGAGTAGCTTCTACACTGCTTCTCCTTTCCTTGTTCCCCTTTCAGCTTCCTTGGTCACTCTGAGCCATAGAAGAGGAGCGGCTGCTGTCAGAGGCAGGCTCCTGAGTGGCCTGTGCCTGTGGCAGAGCCTTCCACCAGCCACAGACCTTTAAGGGAAATTCAGTTTCTCTTATGGGGAAGGTGAAAGGGGCAGGGCTCCCCCATGCAGCTTGATGTGAGCAGTGAGACTATTGCTGACTATGACCCTGAGACCGGGGGAGAAATGATTTCTCCAGAATCATAGCAGAGCCTGGCTCCAGGACTGGGCTTCTTGTGGCCTTTGCCAGTCAGTATGTACCACACAGCTGCAGATGGCTAGCGATGAAATCCATGGGGGTGGGAGATGTTGGCATCTCAACATCATCTTTGTTTGTTAGGAGCCACATTCTCCTTGGGAATTGATTATATGGTTCCAAAATTAAATTAACTCTTTGAAGTTTGAGCTCTTGGAATATGAATAAATGCTTCATGTCTCACCCCAACTTTGTGCCAGATTCTTCATGATGAATAGGTGGGAAGAGTTAACTAGAAATTCTGCAGGGCAAGGCTTACTAGCTGTATTTTTGTGGCCTGTGGGAGCTAAGAAAAATTCCTAAATTCTATGCCTGAGGAGTCATGCTGTAGGGAACATCCAACTCAGGCTACAAGATGAGAGAGCTTAAATTGTCTTCAGACCACTCAGCAGCCTGCCCCTGCTCTAGCTGTCTTGGTTCCTACAGCTCATCTCCCCGAGGTCCTCTCTCATCTATCTGGCTTGTTTTGACATGATCCTTCAGGGACCAGAAGTAACTGACATAAGAATACAGTAAGCCCAAATGACAAAGATGCCAACTTTGACAGTTGTCCTGGTCACTTACTGAGTTCCCTGCAGTCTTTCAGATGCCTGGCATCAAGCCCAGTTTAGTTGCTCTTAGTACTTCTCAGCTCAGCTCCTGGGGTCCCTAGGAGGCTTCCATTTCTTTTGAGTCTGGAGCTGAACCTACCCTCAATTCATACTTGCCCAGTGGTCCCTGGTCCCCTTCCTATCCAGCTCCTGAGTGGGCCCTGGTTTCTGACCAAAGTGCTGACCTGACTCCCTGCACTTTGTTCTCTTCCCAAGAGCCTTCTTCCTGTCTGAACCATTCCCCATTAAATGGGTTCAAGGAAAATACCGTTTGTCATGACCAGCAAATATATTTCTGCAGGTCGGTATAGGGTGGAACTACAGCCATGTCAGGTGGAATCCCAAATAGCCAGAAATGAGAAGGGGAGCTGGAGATAGGGCTCCCCTGCAGTCAAATCAAGGACATCTAAATCTTATGTTCAGTCCACAGCCTGAACACAGGGAACACAGCCAAGAAGTCAGTCTGGGTGAGTGGCTTGGAGGGAAGTTGTCAATTATAAGCAGAAATTAGAGTCTAGATAGAGCAACTGAGGGGGTTCAGGCTCCCATACATTTCAGATGGGCACATGTGGGAGATGCAGCCATGGGCCCCAGTTCTACCTGGAGTCTGCTGCTTTCACTGTGATGCATAGTGCACCCTGTCCATTACTGTCACCTTTATGCCTGCTCTCCCTCTTCTACCTCCCGGTCTCCTGCTGAACCTTTCCTCTCCTCCCGCACTCCTAGCAGTCCAGTCTTTGTTCCTGGTCCATATTGCTGGACCTCTATCCCCAGGCTTGTGCAGGAGCTTTCCTAAGACCAAGAACAGAACCTCCAGTCTTCAGCAGAGACCCTGGTGTGGCCTGGGACTTTGTTTAAATCCTCTTGGAGCATAGCTAGCCTTGGCTATTCTATAAAACAGTCCAGCATTCACATACTTTTCTCTGGTTTTGGCCAAGGTCTCAGCTGTTTCAGCCCTGTATCTTGCTCTGCCCTACCCTATCCTGAGCTCTTACTTTCTTCAATCAGAGATGGAGTTCTCAAATTCTATCTGGGCTGCTTTGGGCACCCAAACTGGCCAGCCCTGCCCTTTCTTCATGACCTCTCAGGACTGATACTTCAGGGATGAGGCTGTGAGAACCATGAAGGCAATGGCCTCACCCATCTGTGCCAGAACATATTAGGTACCCAATAAACATATGATCAAGGGCTTTGGCTCCCATGAAGGAGGTGGATGGTCTCAGGGTCTGGGCCTCTATCCCCCTGCACTGGATGTTGCTTGGACACACACTTGCATGGGGTACAAGGAGCACATTAAGTGCCAGGTGTGTCTCAGGTCACTGAGGATAGATCTGAGATCTCAGAATTCTGCATCTTCTCCATATGATTCTGCAGCTGGCTTTTATATCCTGCTCTTTCACTCCATTGTTTATATTTCAGTGGCTGTGAGAACTCTCATGGGAAGATTTTGTTCTGCTAAAATACAAGTAGATTATGTGGGGGAAATGTAGGCTTGGGAATGTGCCATGCCCTGTGCATAGGCTTGGTCTGGGCAGAGGCCATTCAGGGTTGCCTCAAGCACACAGGTGGTCATTGTGGGCACATGGTTTCAATTAAAATTCATCAAAAGGATTTCCCAGGTTGCCTGACCAAGTGGTGAGTTGTTGCCTGGTTCTTCTGGGTGAGAGCTCTAGAAGGTTGGTCTTTTCTACCATCTGGGATGCTGAGCTCAGTCGGGAACATCTGGGAACATGAAACGTGCTCCCAAGCTCTGGGTCTTCAGAGATGCAGGACACCCTGGAGCACAGCAAGGTCTTTGGTGTCTGCTGAAGTCACCAGGATACTGATAATGACCCAGAGAAAGTGCAGACAGTCTGCCATGCACGCTCCTACACCCACCCTGCAGCCAACCCTTCTCAAAGTCAAGCTGAACTTGTTAAGGAAGTGGAGCCAAGAAAGCCACAGAGGAGAGGACACCTTCACTGGAAGAGTGATCTTTCTTCCCAGGCACACCTGAAAATCCACCTGCAGGTGATTTCTGCAGACCAGACTATTTTGTGGAGGCCTGTGAAAGAGTGTGCAATTTAAAGGAACACACAAGACACTGTCCATCAGGTGTCTATCTTTTTTTGGTCTTATAAGTAGTAAACTCAACACTTTGTGATTTGATTTTGAATTAAGATTTCCTTTAGTGAAGCTAATTCTGTCAAGGAAAATCCACTGAAGATGAGGGCAGATCATAGCTAGGATTGACATCAAGGTGAAGAGTTGCATTTTTAGCCTAGTCTATACTTTGGTTCACACAAATTTATGGGAACTGCCACCATGGTAGGTCTATGTGTGCTTAAATGCAACAGAAATTAATTCTAGAATTGCTGACCTGTCTTCTAGAAGGGAGAGAGCTCCAGATTTGGCTTGAAGTTGTCAGCCTCTGGGTGCCTCAACTAGAGTGAAAGTCTGGTCACAGAACCTTAGAGACTTTAACCAGGTCAGTGTGGTAAAGGTTGGATCTGGGTTCCACAGGCACAAAGGAACACCTTGCACATAGCATTGATGTCCTGGCTCCAGAACGTCACAGCTCACTGTGGATTATGTAAGGACTGCTTGTCTGACAGCCCTGACCTGAAGGGTAAGCCCCAGTGGTTCAGTTCCTGCAGGAGCCTATGTAGCTCAGCTTTGTCCTCTCTGCCTCATCCAGTTTCTCAGCAATGTTGGGAATCCTCCCAGAGTGAATCATGGAACATCTTCCACAAAAAAGGCTGGAGTGACAGTGGTGTTATTGCCCCACCACTGGAGCACCACTGCCTCAACCACTGCTGGTCCTAGTGATAAGCTAGCCCTTCTGCTATTGCAGGTAGCAGCTGTTTCATCTTTGTCATTGTCGTCTTCCTCAACAGGACAAACTTGACACAGAAAGCATGGTTGCTGCCCTTAGGGAATGCAGAACAAGTAGGGGAGGTGCAGTGGAGTTGGTAATAAACTTCTGGCTGGCAGAGCAGATTGAATCTATAGGTTGCACAACCAGACCCTACACCTTCCCTCGATCAGGAGAGCAGAGGAGTGACTGATGTTCACCAAGAGCCCAAGGCTGCTTCCTCCCAGCCCTCCTCCTTTTGAACAGCTTTATTGAAGTATAACTGAGAAACAGTTAACTGCACAGAGTCTATAATCTGATGTTTTGACATATATTTACCCCTGTAAAAAAAATCACCAAGGTCAAGACAATTACCATATCTATCATCTGATTTCATTCTCTTTCAACACAATTTGAAATCCTCTCCTTCCTGCCTCTCTTGCCTCATTTCCAGCCAACCACTGACCTTCAGTCAGTTGCTAGAGATTAGCTTATGTTTTCTGGAATTGTATACATGAGGAATCATAACGTTTGTGTTCTTTGTCATCTCTCATTCCACAACATTATTTTAAGGTTCGTCCACATCATTGTTTTTATACTTTGTTTCTTATTATTCTTTTTCTTTTTTTTTGGTACCAGGGATCAAACTTGGGACCTTGTGCTTGCAAGGCAGGTGACGGAACCACTGATCTAAATCCTTGGCCCTGTTTCTTATTATTTTTAAGTAATACTTCATTATATGGATATACCAAAATTTGTTTTTTATTCATTTTTTAATGGATTTTTGAGTTGTTTCTAGTTTGGGCACTATTACAAATTAAGTTGCTAAAATATTCATATACAAGTGTTTGTGTGAATATATGCTCCTCTTTCTTTGATAACTACCTGGAAGTGGAGTGGCTGGATTATATATTTAACTTATATTGTATATTTATATGTATATTTAACTTTTAAAGACATAGCCAAACTGTTTTCCAAAGTGGTTGAACCATTTTATGTCACCACCAGCTATTTATGGGAGTTGCAGTTGCTCCATATCCTTGTTGACACTTGGTATGGCCAGAATTTTTAATTCTAGCCATTCTAGTGGGTGTGTAGTGGTATCTTGTTGTCATTTTAATTTGCATTTCCCTAATGACTAATGATGTTGAGCATTTTTTCATGTCCCTACATACCATCCGTATATCTCTGCTGGTCTCTTTAAATATTTTACATTTTTAAATTGGACTGTTTGTCTTCTATGATTGACTGTAAAATATATATATATACATATATATATATATGTATATATATGAAAACTATATATCCAACAAAGACTTGTATTTTGAATATATAATTTAAAATATTATATATATATATTTGAAATATGAACCTTTTGTTGAATATATAGTTTGCAAGAACTTTCTCTCAGGCTGTGACTTACCTTGTCTTGTTCATAGCACTTCCTTTCAAAGCACAAAAGTATTAAATCTTGAAGAGTTTTAGATCAATGTATATTGATGTTTATCATTTATAACTTGTACCTTTTGTGTATTACACTACTTTGTCAAATCAAAGGACACAGAGAATTTCTCCTGTGTTTTCTCTAGTCATTTTATAGCTTTAGTTCTGACAGTTAGGTCCGTGATTCATTTTGAGTTAATTTTTGTATATTGAGTGAGGAAAGAGTTTAGGTTCAGCCATTTTCTTTTGTGCTTCATGGTGCTCTGGATTAATATTCTGTCTCTTCCTCACCACACCTCCATCTCCGCCTCCTCATTGAAGGCACCACCTGTTCTAGTCGCTCATGTTTCCTAAGCTTATCAGCCTCTGACCTCCTTCTGCACAGTCCATGACGTGGGTACAGAGACTGCGCCTCACCTGTTCTCGATGCCTGGAGTACCATCTCGCATCAATCATCGGACACAGAACAGACAGCATCCCTTTGAGGCCATTCTATTCTTGATGGCTGTTTATTTCTGGTGACAACTGCCTTCCTAGACATCCCTCTGCTGCAGTGACAGCCAATGGGTCTGGAACTCCCCACTGAGAGAGAAAACCAATCAGAGTTTAACTAGCCTGATACCTTGTCGGCACAGTGGAAACCCATGTGCAAGGAAGGTAGGCAGCCTTCCAGTGTGAGCCCAGGTCTTGTTATCTTCATTTCACGAGTGAGAAAAATGAGGTTTCACAGGATTCGGTGACCTGCTTAAGGCATCCCAACTGCCTCATCACAGAGTGCCTGCCTCCAGAGAATACCTTAACTCCTGCGCCACACTGCCAGTCATCTGGTTGTCACCAACTCTCGAAAAGACTGGGCTTCAGACCTCCTATTCCCTGGCCAGAAGTTCCCACTTTGTAAATGCTGCAAGTTGCATATGGAATTTTCCTGTGCTCAAGACAAGCTCCCGTCCCGCATTCTTTTATGGTTTCAAAGAAAAGCAACTTCAATGGATGAGGGATTTCAAAGGATGTGTTTAAGTTCTCAGGAAAGTGCAAGTCAAAGAACTGGATTTGGGAGAGGCTGGTTTTCCCCTTTCAAATGAATCCAGGCTTTATTTTTGTTGTTTTTTTGTTTCTGCGGTACCAGGGATTGAACTCAGGACCTTGCACTTGCCAGGCAGGCGTGGAGCCACTGAGCCAAATCCCCGGCCCCAGGCTTTATTTTTTCTTTTGCCCTTTTTCAGTTCAGAAAGGAAATGCTGAGGGCTTAGGTGTCAGTTCTCAGCACTAAGGCTTTGGAGGGAAGGAGGGAAGGAGGGAAGGGCTTCCTAACATACTTTCCTTCAGTCCTGCAGGCCCTCTTTGATGTCTCATTATCCCCTTCAAGATCTATGAACAATTTTCAACTTTTTCCCGAGCCTCTGTTCACTCAGCCAGCCCGATCACTCAGGAACATCCACACCCTTTACCTCGTGCCTGCCTTTCTCCTTGCATGCACCTGCATCCTTTTCCCAGGGGGACAAAGAACCAGCTTGGGTTCCAGTTTGTGTCACCTAGACAGGTCGTCTGCTTTCCAGGCACCCTAGGCCTGGCCACCATAATCTGTGGCGAGCCTATCTTCCAGACTCAATCTTGCAGAATTTCTTTCCCTGTGGTCTGAAATCGGCAATTAGGTCTCATCCCATTTCCCTCTGCACAGCACTCCTACGCATCTCATGTCACCTTGACTGTAAGATCTTCCTGGGCACAGAGAGTCTGAGCCCTCCTCATCGTCTCCTGTCTCCTCAGCATGGGCATTGTCCACAAAGTCCAAATCTACATGGTTTGCTTCCATCCAATCAGTCCAGGTCTGAGTGTTGGCCAGGAGGTTTGCAAGCTAAAGTTTCCAGTTTTCTTCTGAGTTTTAGAAAGTAAACAGGCAATGGTGGTGCACAGATGCATTTTTCTGTCAGTGCTGGAGGCTTGGGGGTGAAAAAAAGCTGACATTCATCTCTGAAGGTAGGAGAAATAAGAGCATCCAGGAAAACGAGGTCCTGGGCTCTGGGCCAGTCCTTACACCACCCAGGAGCACCCCGCCCCTGGAGATGTATCCATTGCTTCATAAACAGGGCGGGCCTGTGGCTGGGATAATTGCACACCGCAGCTCGCAGGCCCACGTGCCAAGCTCCAGGAGAATGTGCCCTGTCCTCCAAGCTGTCCTGCTCAGGAAAGAATCTGCTCTATGAGGCTTCAACCCATCTGCTTGAACTAGATTTAAGAATTCTGAAAACACAAGTGCCATGCAAGGGGTGGAGGGGGGACACCTCTGCTGGGCTGAAGGATGAACAAGTCATGGTCTCAACTCTCAGTAAACTTGCTGCCTACCTTGCTGTCTAAGGTGATACATAGACACATTCAAGCATGATGCAAGTTTCTGACAATCACTAAAGGAAGGCAGTCTTTCCTTGGGAGCTCCCAGGTTTACAGAAGGATAAGGATTAAAGAAGGGTGTATAAATCATACCACAGTGATATATGTGCGGCCATGTTCATAGCAGCGCAGTTTGTAATAGCTAAAACTTGGAAACAGCCCAAATGCCCATCAACTGGAGACTGGATCAAGAAAATGTGTTTTTTTAATAAAATGGAGTACTACTCAGCCATAAAAAATGAAAAATTAGAGATATTTATAGCTAAGTGGATGCACATTGAGGCAATACTCTTAAGTGAAATAAATAGGACACACATGTGTAAATATAGAATAGTTTCTCTGGTGTGAGAAACTGAAAGTGTAAATAAGGACTAAATGTATAATAGGTAATGTGAAATAGGAAGAAAAGGGGCAAAGGGGAAGGAAGTGGGAGGGCTAGGGGAAAGGATAGAAGGGAATGGGATTAATATGAGAAAATGGAAAAATAGGAAAAAATCTTTGTAAATAGGAACAAAATCTTTGTAAATAGGGAGGACTGGAGGGGTTGAAGGGAGGGCTGGGCAAGGGTGAAAAATAAGAACCAAGAGAGACTATGTAAAGGTGCAAATTTCCAATGAGCAATGTCATTATATTGTATACCTAAAATGTACCAATGATTAGAATGAATAATTGATAATGCAAAATAGGAAGAAAAGGTCCAAAGGGGTAGGGGTAGTGGGAGGGGCAGGGGAAAGGAAAGAAGGGAAAGGAAAAATGATGAGAAATGGAAAAAGTGGAAATAAAGTCTTTGTAAATAGGGAAGGGTGGAGGGCGTGAAGGGAGGGCTAGGAAAGGGTAAAAAATAAGAACCAAGATGCATTATGTAAAGGTACAATTCCCAGTGAGAAATGTAATTATGCTGTATACCTACAATGTACCAATAAAAGAACTTAATACAAAAAAAGAGAAAAAGAAGGGTGTATAAGCAAAGGTAGGGTGTTAGGATCATTCAGGGCATGGTCAGAAGACAGTGAAGAGCCAGCATTGCCTGTGTATAGATGAATACAGGGAATATGAGTCTCTCACAGTAACCTGGAACCAATTTATAAATATCCATGAAAGCCAGCTTAACATTTTATGGGCCTGACCACTGAGTCAGAGAAGTAGACTTAGCTTTGTTGCTTCACAGCTGGGAAAACTTGGGCAAATTAGTTAATTTCTCAAAGCCCCAGTTTCCTCATTGTAAACTGGAGTGATTGAATAACTAACTCATAAGACAGCAGGGAGGAGTAGATGGACATATTGCTTATAATATGCACAGTATGTGCCTGCATTTGATAAGTGCTCAAGAGATGCTTATTGTTCATGTTAGGTGTTCACACTCTGTAGTCTTTTTTTTTGGTACCGGGGATCAAACTCAGGACCTTGAGTTTGCAAGGCAGTCACTGGAACCACTGAGATAAATCCCCAGCCTGACACTATAGACTTTTTTTTTTTGGTACCAGGGATCGAACTTGGGACCTTTCGCTTGCGCAGCAGGTGGTGAAATCACTGAGCTAAATCCCCGGCCCCCTGTAGACTTTTTGAAGTGATGGGTAAGTTCTGAGCTCAAGAGCAGCAATGTTTTGGCAGCCTTGAAGAATGGATTAGCAGAGTCAAGTGGCCTTAGGAAGAACCACTGGGAGGCTGTTGCAAGGTCTAGGGGATGCCTTAAATGTTCTGAGCATGTGCACAGGCTGAGCTGGAATGAAGAGGAAAGGGCTGACATTTATCAAGCCCCAAGACAGCCTTGGCAGGGCCTAGGGGACTATGACAGAAGTAGTGATACCTAAGAAGGCCACGCATGGATCTCAACTCACCCAAGGTTTAGACCCTGCCATTTGCTGAGTCTCAAGGAGCCTAGCATTGAGGAGGGTCCGAGGAAGGCAGATGTGAAGCCTAGTGGTCCTCAGACAGATGCAGTAGACAAAGAGGTGTGTCAGGAGACAGCTGGGTGCTAGGGAGTGGGGGATAACTTTCCAAAGTCACGTACACCAGGAAACAAGGCCTAGCTCCATCACATACACACACACACACACACACACACACACACACACACACACACACACACACACTATGTGAACAGGAGCCTGCTATCCCGCTTTGTGCTTTCTGTTTTTCTCAACTTTTTCTTTTGGATTTCTAAAAATTATTGTAGGATTTCTTTTCTTCTCTCTTCTACTGATACTCTGTTTCTTTTTAGCTGTTGCCCTAGAAATTACTGTATATATATTTATCAAGGTCTGAAATTAAGTTAATTAATTTACCTTTCTCTTTGATAGCACAAGACCTTAAAGCCCATGTTTGCCTAGCCTTGCCCAGCTATTTACTACTTTCTCAGCTCTTCCTATCTTCTTATATCTCTGATCTTCTGTCTGGGGTCATTATCCTTGTGCCAAATCTACATCCTCTAGATTATCCTTCAAAGAGAGTTACCAGCCTTCACATTCTTTCAGTTTTTGTTGTCTGAAAGTGTGTGTGGTGCTTACTGATGGAAGATAGTTTCACTTGATAAAGAATTCTGAGTGGTCAGGTCGTTTCCCCTCTTCTATTGTTAAAGTTGACAAACCAGCTTTAGTCTAAGGTGTTCTGACTTTTTGCCTCTGGTTCTTTTGGTGCCTCTATCTATCTATCTATCTGTAATTTACTGAGTGGGTTTCTTCCTTTACTTTTTCTTCTTTTTAAAACTCCTGCTTGAGAGTCCTAACATCTGTGAGAGGTGTTTCCTATCAACCCAGGGAAAATTTCAGCCAACACCTTGGCTCTCTCCCTTCTCTCTCTCTCCTCTTCTAGAAACCCTATCAGTCATAGGCTACTCTTTCCATGTCCCTTAACTTTTCTTCCATATTTTTAATCTTTTGTCTCTCTGTGCTGTGTTCTACTGCTTTTTCTTTTAATCCATCTGCCAGATCACAAATTGTCTTTTAAGCTAAATCTAATCATTCGCTGCATTTAAAAATTTCAGTTTTGGTATTTTTAATTTCTAGAAGTTCGGTTTCCTTCTTTCTCAAATCTGTTAGGTCCCTCTTTACAGACTTCTGCTCTCTGCAGATATTCTCAAGCTTATCTTTTATTTCATTACACATAGTAAGTATGGTTATTTCCACAATCAATGTTTCAAAATGCTATGACCCATGGTTGTTATAGGTTCTTATCTGCTGTCTGTTATCTCTGATGGCTCAAATTCATTGTTTCTTCCTATGTTTGGATATTCAGGGCTTGTGTTCTGTTCAGTACACTTGAAAACGTATTCATGGCAATTTATTGAGGCCTAGGATAAAGAAGGCTCCCCCCAGAGAGGATTTATGGGTCATTTTGCCAGCTGCCTGGGGATATTAGCAGTCCAGAAGTACTTCAAATGTATGACTAGATGTTTTCTAAACCATTCACATGACGTGAATTGGGGCTGCTAATATGTATAAAATCTAGTTTGTGGTTTTTGAACTTCTCAAGAGTCTCTCCTTCTACCCAACTTTTACATTCCCATGGTAGGGAGGGCATTTGACATTAATCTTGAAGGGTCTACTGATTGATTCCCCACTGGGGACAGACCTGAGTTTGACATTTGTCTACACCACCCTGCATAATATTAAAATTGAGTTTCTTGCAAGGGGTGCACACTTGTAATCCAGCTACTAGGGAGGTCGAGGTGAAAGGATCACAAGTTTGAGGCCATCTTGGGTAACACAATGAGACCTTGTCTCAAAATAAAATAAAAAAGGCAGAGGATGTAGCTCAGTAGTAGAGCACTTGCCTAGCATGCATGATGCCTTGGGTTTGATTCCCTCACATACCAAAGAAAAAAAAATTCTCATTTATTTAATTATCAAAGACTTGCAGGATCAGAATGATTCGAATGCTCCTTTACCTAGGTTCTCACCTCCTCTTAGATTTTGAACTTATCCTTTTCTGTCTTGTCATTGATGCTTTTAAGATTCTTTTTGTTTCATCCAACATTTTTTGTTTTCTTCAGAAACTGTATTCTCTAAAACAGAAATTGGTAGATCTCATGTTGTATAAACTTGAATAAGTCATTTTCTCTCTCTGGATCTCAGCCTCATCTACCCCATAAGGTAATTGAGAAGATTAAATGAGAAAATGAAGGTAAAAGGGCTAGCCTAGTGCTTGGCTTACTAATTCTTTTCCTTCTTACTATCTGGTTAGGCTGGACCCTTGAGACAAAGAAGGCACTTGGTTGTCTGATCTGAGGCCCAAGGTTCAGATTATGATACTAGCTGGGTTACTGGATCAGTGGCCAGAGTTCTTTGTCCTCCCTCAATTGCTGAGCTACCAGCTAAATGTTTGACCCTAGAGATGGGGGTTCAGTAGCCCAACCAATCTGTACCAAGAGCCAATGACAGGGAAGAAACCTGACCACTTGCTCTAGTGCTGGAACAGGAAGGGGCCCTGGGGGAGATCCATGATCTTCATGGAATCCCAGGAAGTGCTGCTGCCAGCCCCATAAGGCAAGGAGGACAGCAGATTGCTTTTGGTAGTTTGGCTTATGAGCTGAGTCTCTGGGAAAAACCAGCCATCTTGGATCTAGAAGATCTAGGTCAGGAAGCCAGGATGGCCTCTGTACCATGGGGAGCTGGAACAAGGAGGAGATGCTCCTTGTTCAGAGTCAGATCTGAGCCCTCCCCCATTCTCTTCCATTGCAGTCCTCCCCCTGGCCATCCATCTCTTGCTAGGGACACCACAGTTCCTCCTGACACCAGTTGGTTTTAATGAGTTTCTGAGGTCATGGACATTGCTTTCTGTGGATGCCATTCTCTTCCTAGTGAGAGTTCCCAAAATTCAGGGTCAAATGGCAGCATTGTCTCCTCTCCCCTGAACCTGATTTAGTGTTAATTAGGGAACTTTGTGCCTTTTCCTGAGCCTAACCTCAGCCATTTCTGTCTTCGTGGTCCATATACTAGTTCCTTGGAGAATGAGTTCTGACCAGACAGGCTGAGTATGTCCATTCTACCAGTGTTCACAGCAGAGTCCCAGCCAGAGACCTTTCCAGGTTCCAGAATCCAGGGGAATGGGGAAAAGGTTGTAAACCATTGCACTGGCTATCAAGCCACCCAGGTCTGGAAGAATGAAAGTCCTTTGATGCCAAATCATTATAGAATGAAGCTACCTTCTAATCAAATTGCAGCACACTTTTGCCATTTTATCTGTATACATGCATAAAACAATCAGCTTTTTAAGCAAGCTCATCCATGTCAAAAAAAAGAAAAAAGAAAAAAAGTCTAGCCCTAGCAATATAGCTCACTATATTGAGTTTAGTTCCCAGTTCTGCAAGAGAAGAAGGGGGGGGGGTAGAGGAGGAGGAGGAGGAGGAGGTCGTCAAATGTATCAATTAAAGAGGGCTAGTCCCTGGATGCTGCAGTTATCACCTTTAGAGAAAGCAACCATTCTCAGAGGATCCCACTGCATCCTAATTATCCAGTGGGGAATCGGTGTGTCTTCACAAGAAACCATTACTAAGGGCTTTTAGCATGAACTGTCTCAAAGAAATTCCCTGTAGAGACAAAGGGAGGAGGATTAGGCAAGGTCCAGCCACATTTTGGCATCAAGAGGGAAACATCACTACATCATGTTCTAAAGTCTGGAGTTTCTCTGGAGTTCTTTAGCTCCAATAGCAAAGCTCGGACTTCATTGGGGGCATGTTTTATCTTACCTCATAAGATGTTTTCTGATATTTGCTTAGTTGTTTGTTTGGCCTGGGCTGCCCTTTTTCCCTTTATCTGCCAGACAGACCTCTGTTTATTACTCAAGAGACAGTTCAGGCAGTCCCTCCCCATCATCTGCCTTGACCCTCAATGGTCCCAACAGAAAGACCAATTCATCAAATTCTTCTGGAGAGTCAGACATAAATGCGGAGATAAAACCAGTGCTATTCCTCAAACTCACAGAATGTCTAACCCCAAGAGTGAACCGTAATGTGAACCATGGACTTTGAGTGATAAATGTTGTGGCAAATCGATTGTAACATATGTACCACCTTCTTGAGGGATGTTTATAGTGGAGGAGGCTGTGTGTGTTAGGGGAAAGAGGATATAAAAATCTCTGAACTTTTCCCTTAGTTTTGCTCTAAACTAAAAACTGCTTTTTAAAAAAATGAAGTTTTTTTGTTTTGTTAAAAACAAACATAAAATAGTGCTATTGCTGCCTTCCCCCAGTATCCCTGTTTTGGAACATTCTTTGAGCATCCTTTGAGCATTCTCTGAGCATCATGATTGTGTTTGGTTCTCAGGGCCCCAGTGGGCTGTGGACTCCTTGACAGCAGGCTTGAGACCTTCACTGTCCACATCCTCAGGGCCTTTTGCTGGACCTGGCTCTGCAGGCAATGAGTGTTGGGTTGGGCATCCATCTGTCTTCCCCCATGGCAGCCAGGACAGTGCCCATGTAGCCAGTGCCCCAAACATACCTGTGCCATGAAAGAAAAGGACTGGATTGCAGACCCTTTGCCAGGAATATGCTGACATGCTGAGTCTTAGCAACTTTCCTAAGCCAAAGTCTGTGAGCTTCAGGAGTTTCTAGGACTTCACTTTGGGGTGGTATCTTGAAAAATCTTAAAGTAGCATGACATTAGAAGGACCATCCCCAAGAAAGGTGCCATAAGAGAGGCTGGCTTTGAAGGAAGCTGCTGGTGTGAAATGAGTTACTCAGCCAGCTAGGATCCCATCCAAGATGGGCCAGCTCATGGTTTGTTCTCCTCAAGGTTAAACAAGGTACATAGTCCCATGGATGTCACTCTGGTTTTGAAAGGAGTGTTGCATAAATGACCCTCTCCCTGTGGCATCAGGAAGTAGTTTGACCATGATTGGACAGCATTTCTGCCTCACTCCCCCCACCCTGCCCCGCCAAAGTGCCCCTGTTTCTGACTGCCCCTCCCCCAATGTACAGGTGTAGTGCAGGAACTTTGGGCCCCTGTATACACGTGTCTCTAGTCACCAACATGGAATCTTGGGGAGCATTATTTCTGGGTATTTACCTCTCAGATTTAATCCCCAAAGCCTGATTTCCCCCAGGCCTCCTATACTTGGCTTCTGCACTATTCTCTGATTGATCTAGGTGAGTGGGAGTTCTTACTGCCTGCAGGGCCTGACTTCAAAAAGATGACCAGCTTACCTGGGGCTGTTGTTGAATGGGAAGGCCAAGGCATAGGCTGGATGGGGAAGGGGTTTTCCCTGGCCACTCATCAGGCCAGAGACCTGCCCAGGACCCTTGAGATCTGAGGAGAGGAGGCCAGGACTTCCCCCAGGCAGTCACTAAAGCCATCAGGAACTCATGTGGCTCCCAAGGCTGTTTCTCTGTGTGTGTCCAGGAATCATTGTGGAGCCTGCAGCCCAACCCACACGCCAAGCTGCTAGATGAAGGCAAGCAATAGGCTTTGGCACCTCCCCCATAAACACTAAGATGGAAGCTTCAAATCTCTCCTCTTTCGGGGAGAAGGGATGTAAAGCCAGACCTCCTCGGTCAAGGAAAGGGCTCCCCTGTGGCTTACCTGTGTGTTCCCCTGTACAGGGAGGAAGGGGCCACATACCACTCAGCTCCCATTTCCCCACCACTGGCTAAAATCCCACGAGTGATCAGTATGAGTCTCCTTCTTCCCATGAAAGGAGCCTGGCTCTCCCTGGATACAGACCTTTTGCTCTTTCTGTCTCTTCCCATCCCTTACTTCCTGTTCTACAGAACCTCTTACACCATGTCTCATGTTGACCCATCCTATCTTCTTGAACATGGAATCCACTGAGTAAGGGCTCCTTGATGCCCTTGTGCCTAGCACAACCAAGTCAAGGGTACTCATGCATTGTGCTTGGGATCAAGGAGGTCACAGTCTGCTGGGGAAGATGGTTATTAACAGTCAACTGCACCACTGGACCGTGGGGCACAGAGGAAGAAACCATGGGTGATGACCTGCCAGGGCCAAGAAGGCTTTCCTGGAAAGGGCACAATCGAGTAGGACCTTGACAAAGCAGTAGGATGAAGCACGAGCCCTGCCAACTATTGTGACACAATTTAGAGAGTCAGCCTAATAAATGGAATGTCAGGAAACAGGGAGAAACAAGAGAAAGGAAGCAAGAGAAGACAGAGCAGGTAGCCTGGTGGCTTAAGACCTTGAAGACCTGGGGAGCAGCTGCTATATCCCGAAGGCAATGCAAGGAGACTCTACCCTTTCCTCTTTTTAAAAAAATGGCTTTATTAAAAGAAAGCACACACATATTATACATACTATAATATATATTACAGATACTTGAAATGTTCAGCCTGACGAATTTTAACATGTGCATATACCTGTGAAACCATCATTACCAAGCAACAAATATATCCATCACCCCCAAAAGTTTCTTCCTGTCCCTTTCTGATCTCTCTCCCTCTTATCCTGTCTCCAGGCAACCACCCATCTGCTGCTCTCTGTCACTATAGATGAGTTTGCATTTTCTGAATTTTAAATAAATGGAATCATCCAGGATGTACTATTTTTGTTTGTTCTTCTTTCATTCACCATAATTATTTTGAGATTCATCCATGTTGTTGTGTATGTTAATAATTAATTCCTTCTCATTGCTAAGTACTCTTCTGTTGTATAGATTACATCACAATTTATCTTTCTACCTGTTGATGAACATTTGGGTTGTTTCCAGTTGGGGCTGTAGCAATTACAGTTGCTCTGAATGTTCATGTGAAAATGTCTGTATGAATATCAGCTTTTGTTTCACTTGGGTAAATACCTAGGAATGGAATGCCTGTTTCATATGAAAGACATACATTTAACTTTTTAAAAAATTGCCGAACCATTTTTCCAAAGCTGTATTCCCATTTTACATTCTGTCAGCCGTCTATACAGCTGCCACATCCTCTATTTTGTTTGGCAAACTGTGGGGTAGGAAGGAGACTTTAAAATTGAGTCTTTATTGGATTTTTCCAACTGGTAACTACAACTGAAGCCCTCAGACCCATACTCCCTAGGACCAGAACACAGAGGCAGGGGTGTCTGTGAATCCTTCCTGAAGATGGTATCAGAGACACTGCATTCTCTCAGGCACCAGGAACACCCCAAGGGCTGAAGAACTTGAGCAGGATCAGAGGAGATAATGAGCTGAGGGGATCTCTAGCTCAGCACTGGAGAAAATCCCTCTGGCCCTGAAGAGACCACAGTCCCATTAGTTACAGCCCAAATACCATGGAAATTACTTTTTGCACATATGAATTAAGACTGTGAGCTGGTATCAGGGCCTCAAGGGTTGTGGGAGCCCCCATGTTCTCTGACCAGAGCCCTGTCCCAGGGATGTAGTCACTAGTCAGACTTACCAGGAAGAAGACACAGAACCAAAGGCTCCAGAGCCCTGAGCACCTTTCTAGGTGGAAGGATCCTGCTCTAGGCCCATTTCTTGCAGGAAACAGTGATGGGACAGCATCCAGAACAAGGGGACAATGTTAGTATGTGTCCCTGTGACCACTACTGGGGCCTGATCTTTCTGGCTGGCCCTGTTTGTGGCTCAGGATCCTTGATGACAGGAGATAATATAATCTTTAGGGTGTGAACTCCTCTAGAATTTGTGCTCTGCTATTTATTCATTAACTCATCCATTCATTCATCAACATTAATCAGTGCTTCAGCAGAACCAGAGACTCAGGCAGGTTGGGTTCTGGTTGTGAAACCTTCCATGTCCTGCCAAGAGATTTCAACAGTATGCAAGGAGAAGGGCACTGATTCCACAAGGGAGTGATCAGGTGGGATTTGGGTTGTAGAAAGATCCTCTGCAGCCAATATGCAGGATGGACTAGAGCATGCATAGAATATGGGCAAGGAGGTCATTAGGAAGAGATGTAAGAGGATCTGAATGGGGCAGTGGTGGTGGGAGCTCAGGGAAGGTTGATAAGGGGTGAGGGAATGTGGGGGATGGATTAGCACAGCCCAAGGCCACTAGCTCCTTCCTCTCATGGGTCTAGTGAAAACTGTTCTTGCTGACCCCACCAAACACTGATCGCATAAATAATAAACAGATGGGGCTGCAGGTTGGACAGGTGTACAGATAGCTGTTTGGTTTCAGGAGCAAAGCCTGAAACAATCACCTGAAAGTGACACTGGAGCCAAGGCACGAATCTCCCCACCCACCTATTCACCCACTTTGCCTGAGCAGCCATCATTCTCAGAGGTGAAGGTGGGGACCACAGGTGTCCTCCTGGGTCTAGTAGGAAGCTGCTAACTCAGCCTAGACTGGCTCCCAGAGGCTTAGTCACCTGTGAAAGGAACAAGGACACTGTGATCCCCTCTTGCCCCAAATTCCTTAGGCAGCGAAGGACTCCCTGAAACCACAACTTTGAACTTCTAGAAAGGAGACCTCAGGGTTAGGAGGGGAAGCTAGAGCCTGATAAGGAGGTTAAAGGTTTTAACTTGATTCCTGCCAAGCAGGAATTGGGTCTTACCTGTGATCACTGAGGTCTGTACCATGTGATGTTTCTCTGCTTATACCTAACCAGTACAGCACAGGCCAGGCACGTTCCTGTCATTTAGACTTACCTGCTGAAGGCTCCACCTGCAGATGACCTTAGAATGACACTCACCAAATCCAGAATTCACTTTAGAAATACTGTGCAGAGGCCAGGGTGCAGAGACCAGAGGAGCACCAGGCAGGGACTGCCATATTTGCTGGTGGGGACAGAAAAGCACTAGGATGTGTGAGAAAAGGCCCAGAGGCTGGGGTTCCAAGTTCTGGACTGGGTGACACAAGAATCACTTCACCTTGCTAAGCTGCTACTGGACCATGATCACAGGGGCCTGGGAATCTGTGTTTGTATTCACCCTCCTCAATCTGGGTCATGAGGATCAAGACTTCGGGTCCAGGCATTCAGATACAGGTCTGAGAAGATTCGCAGAAGCAGATTCCTCCTGCTTCTATGGCTCAGGTAGCAATTTATTGCTTATATTTACAGGGAGTGAATCTCCACCTGAGGTCTAAATCCAAAGCCTCTGACCTGATGTTTAAATCAGACCAGCAGGTCACTTTGGTTAGGAATGTGAGGAATGCGATCATGTGATCATTGGCTCCTGGCCTGGGAGCTGCTCATAAATTTTTGGAAGCACCTGCTGTTTTGGTATCAGGGTTCAGTGCTGAGAGGGCACTTACAGGCATCTACTTAACTCCTCCTTTGTTATAGGATGAAACAGAGACACTGAGAAGGAAGATAAGCCCCAAGGCCCTGGCTAGAAATGGTTGAGCCTGTCTGCCTGAACTCTGGCTTTCTGGACTGCTCTTCTTAGGGGTACCCAGAGGTACTAATTTAGTTACTGTTCTGTGGTCCGTGGCACCACCTGCAGGGGCCCCTTACCCTTGCCCATCAGATCACTGAGAGAAGAGAACCTGCCCTGGCAGGCCTGCTGGGTGACAAAGCCTCCCTAGCTGCAGGGGATGGCAGCTGCAAGGCGGAGGGACAGCTGCCCAGTTCGGGAATTCCATGCAGGCAAGAGAGGTGAGGAGTTTAAGGCCAGGATGGGGCAGGGCCTGGACTCTCACCCAGCACAGGAGATAAGCTTGTGAGGAGCCAGGCAGTGCCTGGCATGGAGCACAGACCTGTGGGCTGAGCTGTCATTCTCAGACTGGGCAGTCTCCTGAGGCTTGATAGTAAAGACCAGAACCAGGCACTGAATGGTGATGCCAGCCTGTGGCTCCCTGGGAAGGAGATGTTTGGGCACAGGCCAGACGGTCCAGGCCGGGCATCTCTGGACCCAGGCCATGAATTCTGCTAACACCTCAGGTGGAACTCTTAAGTCTCCTACAGCCCTACCAGGCAGCCCCTCTTGGATGGTGGCCACCCTGCCTCAGGTGAGCAGAGGAATGCCGAAGAACTGGGTATAATGTGCTCCAGGGAGGGAAGCTGTGACCTTGGTGCTATATTTGTGCCCCAAATGCTCCCACTGCAGATGTGTGTGGAGGGTGCACAGCCCAGGTAGCTGGCTCTACTCCAAGACACAAATCACCCACACAAAGTTCCTCTAGACTTTTCTCTCTGTCCTTCATGGTCAGCCTGGGCATGAGAGGCAATTCCCCTGGCTGCTTGCCAAACGAGCACGGATGGAGCAAGCAGCCAGACAGATGGGCCCTCACCCCCCAGGCCTCTACCCACCACATGGGAGGGAGGGTATCCTGAGGCGCCAATATTTTTGGGTGGGGAGAAAGCAAGTTGGGTGAGCCACTGACCTTGGCCTTCTTCTTTTTTGTTTTTGGTACCGGGGATCGAACTTGGGTCCTTGTGCTTGCGAGGCAGGCAGTGGAACCACTGAGCTAAATCCCCAGCCCATGACCTTGGCCTTCTTAATGGCCACCAACATTTGCAGTGTCAAACTTGGGTCAGGCTGAGGCTCCACTGAGGTACCAGTTGGAGCTATGGTCAATGGCAGAGACAGGAAGATGAGGAAGAGCCAGAGATGTGGGTCTGGGCCTCTCCAGATGGTGGGGTGAAAGCTGAGGTCCTGCTTTGTGCCATCTCCTGTAGGACTCTTTTGTTTGTTTGTTTGTTTTTTGTTTTTTGAGACAGGGTCTCACGAGGTAGTTTAGGCTAGTCTTCTAGGCTGGCCTAGAACTCGAAGCACTCCTCCTGCCTCAGCCTCCTGAGTGCTGGGATTACAGGTGTGCGCCACCACACCTGGCTCCCCAAGGACTCTTGACAGTAGGAGCCAGGTAACAGGATCTAAAGGCGAGTCACCAGAGAGACTATTTTGGTGCAGACTATTTTGCTCCCTATTGAGGAGCCCCATGCATTAAATGGGGTAGCATCTCTTTCTTGGCAGGTTTGGCATGGAGCTTGTGGGAAGCAACTGTGGGACCTCTGATATGGGCCTTTGCTATGGGCAGCTCCACCCTATCATTTACTCCCACTCCCAGTCCCATGATGCATCGCTACCCCAGAAGGGGCCACCATGAGTGACTAAAGGTATTCTCCTATCAGTGTTGTCACAGGCTCATCTAGTTACCCAACCAGCCAGTCCATCACAGGTAGGGAACTAAACATGGCGCAACTGCAGGCACCACTCATTTTGAGTAAAATGGGGCTCACAGAACAGTCCTGAGCCTGCCAGTGGCTCCCTCTTAGGCCTTTGGGTGGCCTGGGTGATCCCAGCATCCCAAGGGACTGGTATCTGGACCCAGAGCCCCGGCCAGTCACACACTACATGCCAGGATCACCTGTTGATAAAACACAGCAATTCATCATTGCTAGTCATTCAGAAAGTGCAAATTAAAACCACAAAGAGAGACCACCACACACCTATTAGAATTGTTAAAGGAAAACACTGACAATATTAAGTGCTGATCAGGTTATGAAGCAACGGGAACTCTCAGGCATGGCTGGAGGGAATGCAAAGTGGCATAGCCACTTTGGATAACATTTTGAAATCTTTTTATAAAGTTACCAATATCCCAACTATCTCACTCCTAGATATTGAGCCAAGAAAGATAGAAATTTAGGTTCACACTGTCAGCAATCATTTATGGCAGCTTATTCATAATCACTCCAAACTGGAAATAACCCAAATGTCCTTCAGTTGGTGAATGAATGAATGAACTATGGTACATCCATGGAGAGGAACACTACTCAGAAATAAAAAGGGATGAACATCTGATGTGAGCAACAACAAAGGTGAATCTCAAATGTGTTATTCTATGTCAAAGAAGCCAATTTCAGTTACCATACTTATTCCACTTATACTTTAGAGAAAGCAAAACTGTACGCACAGAACACAGATCAATGGTTGCTAAGTCTAGAGATGGGGATGGTGAAGGCACTGTCTACAAGAACACATGAAGGAACATTTTGAAATGAGGGAAATATTTTCTATCTTGGTTGTGCTAGTGATTGCTTGACTGTATACATTAATCAAAACCCCTGTAATTATATACCACAAAAGATGGATTTTTACTACCCATACATAAAATGTCAATAAAGACTTTTAAAAACACACCTATTAATCACAGTCATTCTTTCTGAGCTCCAATGATTTCCCAAGCACTGTACCAGGGCCCCCAAGTCTGTTTTCTTATCCATTCACTCTGTTCATTCAGTGAGCACTTATGGGGTGCACACACCAGGCTCAACGTCTGTTTACTCTTGTCTGCACCTTCAAGCTATCCAGCTAGCTCCCTGAGCCATGTGGAGCAACCAGCTGGAAGAGTGGCCAGAACCCAAGCCTAGGCTCATTTCCATGGGGTGAGGAATTCCTAGCTTTGTCAGCCTCATTAGGGGGTTCATAACCTGGAAAAGGTGGCCTAGGCTAAGGAGCTAAGAAGGCCCAGGAGGGAGCAGTGCCCTTGGTAAGGTGCTAGCCTCATGCCAGGGGGACAGGGATGACGTGTCCAGGTGGCCAGGTCACATTGCTCAGAGCTGTGGCCACAGAGCATGAAGTATGTGTTTAGCTTTCTAGCTAGGATGCTCTTCCTCTGATCAGGAGGGTGTTTGTTTCTACTCAGCTCAGATGAGAGTGGCCTTGGTTTCGATGGTGAGAAAATTCAGAAGTGAGAAATCCCAGATAAACTCAGGGTCAGTTACTAATGCACAGAAACACAGAACCATGGGGAAGATGAACAAACCAGACCTGAGCATGTTATGGAGACATCTCAAAAACACAATGTGGAATGGAGAACAAGTGACAGGTTGGACAGATATGACCACTTAAGTATGTTTTTAAAACACAAAATAGTACTGTATATTGTTATGAATACAAACTTGGATATATATTATAACATATAGTACCATATATTGTTATGGATATAAAATATTTTAAAAGCATGAACAAGAAAAATACATACTAACTGAATTATCTCTGTAGAGGACACACACAGAAATGACAAACTTAACATCTGAGAAGTATGAATTAAATCAAGGAAGTGTGTTTCACATTGTTTTCAGTCGTTTGGGTTGAAATACATCATAATTTTAAAACAAGCAACAGTGAACCTTGAGAACATTTTACCACAAAACACAAAAGATAAATTTTGCGTAATTCCATTTCTATGAGATACTAGTCAAATTTACAGAGGCAGAAAATAGGATGGTAGTTAGTGGGAACTGAAAGTAGGGGATGAGGAGTTTGTATTTAACAGGGACAGAGTTTCGGTTCAGGAAGATGAAAAAGTTCTGGTGATGGATGGCAGTGAAGGCTGCACGTGGTGAATTACTAACACCGCGGAATGATACACTTAAAATGGTTGAAATGCTAAGCTTCATGTTACACATACCTGCTCTAAGAAAAAGAAATGAAAACAGGCAAATCTCTAGAGACAGAAAGTAGATTAGTGGCTGCCTAGGGCTGGGAAGGATGCCAGGAAAATGGCCAGGACGTATAGGGTTTCTTTCTGGGCTAATGAAAATGTTCTAAAATTGATTGTGGTGATGGATGCACAGCTTTGTGACTACACTAAAAGCCATTGAATTGAACACGTTCCACAGTGAAATGTAGGGTATGTGACATATCCTGATAAAGCTGAGGCTTTTTTGTTTTTTTAAAGCCAGAGGGAGATATTCTTTCTGTGTCAGTCACTCTAATAAAAACTGTGAAGCAGGTCTGAACTAGACTTGTTATGAGGGTCACAGCATCATCAAGGGCCACCAAACCTCCCCCCACATCCACACACCCCACCATGGCACAGGGAAGGGACTCTGCCAGTGGGGCTCCTGGTTTGGAACCATTTCTGTGTCCACGGACTCTGGCAGGGAAACAGAATTGGAGTCTCTGCAGAATGAGGTTAATGAGCATCAGCTCCAGGCTCCAGGGGTTTTGAGCCTTAATTAATACCTGCAAGGCCCCCAGTGATTGTGAAGTCCCAGGTTCTGTAATGTGAACATCCCTGGCCTTGTTAGCTCTAGCGTATTACATGGGAGAAAGATGGCAGCCTCTCACTTTCTAATAACTCTCTGCAGGAGCTGGACCCAGGGAGTGCGGGCCAGGCAGAAGCTGTCTCTCTGGCCCCTTGTCTTACCCTCCAGGCCATTCTTAGTTGATCATCAAGAAGACCTCTACTGTAAGTTACTGAGGAGGGGAACCCTTGGCAGCAGTCTTGTTGACAGTTCCTCTAAGCCTAAAGAAGGACTCCAAGTGAAGGTGGCTGATACTTTTTGTACTGAATGTGTCTTCTTGGGTTCAGCCCAGCCAGGCTCTGTGGGGCACTGCCGTCTGCTCAGGGCAGGTGGGATGTGGAGTCAGCCCATATGACTTAACTGGGCCTTTCTGCCTGTTTGCTCCTTCCTGCTCAAGTCACATGCCCTTCCTCTTTCCTGGATTCTCCCAAGGCTGTGTGGCATAACTTTTTTTCTCCTTTGCTCTGACACTGTCCTCCCAAGGGTGGGGCCTCAGATCAAATCATTCTTTGGGCCACTCACCCGAAAACACCTCACACTGGCCTTGGTGCCCCCATTTATGGTGGGCTATCTGGTTTCCATGAAGAGCCCTCCCCATCTTAACAGAGCCTTACTGCCCCACAACACTATGTCCACAAGCCTATCTGTAACCACTGGGATGACCCTTGAGCCTGGGTGGCAGGAGACAGAAAGGGCATCCAAGAACCAGGGTCTGTAGCCTTGGGGATCCTCAGTTCTGGGATGGTCACCTTAGGGACATTTCAACTTAAGAACTCTGGAGACCCATGAATTTGAGGATCTGCAACCAAGAGAACCTGTGGCACTGGGTGTCCTCAACCCAGAGGACCCATAGTCCCCAGTGCCTGCTGACTCTGGGAGAGTCTATGACCCTGGACTACTGCTATGGTTACAATTTGGCTTGTTCTCCTCAAAACTCATGTTGAAGCTTGGTCCCCAAAGGTACCAGTGCTGTGAGGTGGTGGGAGATTTGAGAGGTAATTAGGTCATGCAGGCATCACCTTTATAAATGGATTGATGTCTTTCTTAAGACATTACATAATGGCATAATGTTCTCTTACCTCTCCTGGACTAATTATGACAGGAATGTGTTCATTCACAAAAGAGTGAGTTTTTACCAAGGGGCCCTGGCATGTGCCTTCACTCTCTTGAACACGTACTTGTCTTCCACCAGGAGGCCCTCACCGAAGCCAAGAAATACAAGCTCCATGGTCTTGGATTTCAGGAGTGTGAACCAAAATAAGTCTCTCTTTTTTTTTGGTACCAGGGATCGAACTCAGGACCTTGCCCTTGTGAGGCAGGCGCGGTGCCACTGAGCTAAATCCCTGGCCCCAGAATAAGTCTCTTTCCTTTCGAAATTACCCACCCTCAGTCATTTTATTATAATGACAGAAAACAGATGATGTCAGTCAGCTTCTGGTATGCAGGATTCCCTAACCAGCCCCATCAGTGGGTTCCAGTTGTGTGCATTTCTGCGTCACACTGGATCCTGCTTCCAGGGACTAATCTCAGTTTCTACCTTTCCCTTAGGTATGTTGCATCCTAATGGAGGGGACCTGTCACTCCTGTCTAGTAGCTCTGAGGATCATGGACGTGAGCCCACATGTTGGCCATCCCTCCCTTCCTCTCTCCCTCCTGGCTTCCTGTCATCCTCAAACATAGCCAGCCAATGTTAATATCTTTCCTTATCCAGGTCCTGTCAAACTAGATGGGGCTGAGGCCCATGCCCTTCCAGACACTTCCCTTAGGCCTGAGGTAAGGTCTCTCTCAACCCTCTTAGGGAAACAGGATAGTGATGTGATTAGACCACATGCACTAGAGACAGGTTCCTGGGTCCAACAAGTGTCTCCTCTTCTTGCCTGCTGTGTGACCCTGAACAAATTGCTTAAGCTCTCTGTGCATCATTTGTAAAATAAGGCCATTCGTAATACTATACAGGCTTGAGGATGGAATGAGGTCATGTAGAAAGTGCTTAGTGTGGGCCTGGCATATAGTAGATACCTAAGGAAGGTCAGCGGACAATGATGCTGAACCAGCTGCTGCTGAATCACCCTGAACATCCATCATCCCTGTTTACGAATATGTCCTGAGAGCTGGGTGTGGTAGCACATGCAATCACAGCTACTCGGGAAGTCGAGGCAGGAGGATCATAAGTTCTAGGCCAGCCAGGGCAACTTAGTGAGAACTTGTTTCAAAAACATTTTTTTTTTGGTACTGGGGACCAAACTTGGGACCTTGCACTTGTGAGGCAGGTGGCAGAACCACTGAGTTAAATCCCCAGCCCTCAAAAATAAAATTTAAAAAGCTGGAGGGCCGGGGATTTAGCTCAGTGGTTTAGCTGCCTGCCGCGTAAGCACAAGGACCCGAGTTCGATCCCCAGTACCAAAAAAAAAAAAAAAAAAACCTGGCTATCTGGCTCAGTAATAGAGCCCTTGACTAGCATACATGGGCCCTTGGTTCAATCCCCAGTACCACACACGCACAAAAATTGTCCTGAAAGGGCAACCAGGCATCCTGCTGAAGTCTAAGGGAACTTTGTCCACAGCCTACACCTAACCCATTGCGCCAGGATAGAAAATACTGTCATCAATACAAGTATGCTGAAAATCCCTCCCTCAGAGCTCACTGATGTGCCCAGCAAATGCCCCCAGGCCCATAACCAACTGGGCTGCCTCCTGGCGCCTAAGGCAAGTCTGTGGTATGCTTAATGATGGGGTGCAGCCTCTGCTTAAGCAGACCATCCCTGGGCAGCTTGGAGAAGGCTGGCTTTTTTCTATTTATAGTTAAATCTCTCTGCCATTACAGCTCGTCTCTAATTTGGTAGGTCTTTTATTATGTTCTCTTCATGTGGATCAGTGGAAAAATAAATGAAGGGGAAATCATGGAGGTTATGGTTATAGAGGGATAGCAGGCTTCATGTTCCCCTCCTCGAAGACATGCCTGGGTGTTCCAGGGCACCAGAATAAGAAGCGGGCCTGGTTGCAGGTTGCTCGTGTGACAAGGCACTCACAGTGGTAGCTGCAATCCTGGTTTTGCCGTGGGCTCTCTGAGTGCCCTTGGGCAGATCTTACCTCTCCAGCCCTTACCTGCCTTGTCTTTAAAATGTGAAGCAGTGGCCAGCTTAGCATCCTGGTAGGCAGAGATGCCTGATTCCCTTAAATGAGACTAAGGACAGCTTAACACCAAGAGTAGGAGAGGCTGAGGCCCACATCTGTCCTGCCCTTGGTGCCCAAGACCTCGGTCCTCCTGCCTCCTGGGACTCAGGGAACTCTTATCCCTTCCTCCCTTTTTACTCCACAGTAACCACTGGTCTGGGGACCAGCAGTGGCCAGGCCAAGAGGAGAAGAGCAATCGTGTCTGCCATGGAGGCTCTCCTGTGGCCTTACATGGAGAAGCAGAGGTTAATGAGGTCACAGTGGGTCACCAAGTTGGATCCAAGATCGTCCTCACTGGTCCATTTTAGGAAGCAGGCTGGCACTTCTCCCTGTGGAGCAAGAGTGGAGTTAGTGGAGTTATTTTAAACTGGGTAGAGCAAAGGGCACTTGTGTCTGTGGTCTGTGGTCTGTGCACATGAAGAGACTATGCTGGGTGGGATGCTGGTAGGCTTGGCTTTCAACTAAGCTCCCATGGTCAGCCTTCCTGCAAGGATGCTGTTCTTCACCCCAAAGGTCTGGCCTGACCCCCCTCAGGCCAGGTAGGAAGGGCAGGGCAAATGCTAGAGGTGGGCCTCGTAGCCAAGGTTGTGTCCAGAAGCCGTGCCTGGGTCTAGGTCACTCAGCACTGGTCAGTAGCAGGTCCTCAGACAGGGGGAGTGGGAGAAGCCTTTCAGGTGGGAAAGGAGGAGGGGGGTGAAGCCAGCAAGGGGTTAGGAGGAGCAGGAGGGAATAATATAGGTGTAGGTGTCCAGTGGTTAAACGGGGCCAGACCACCTGGGTTCCAGGCCCACCTTGGTCGGCTACCAGATGTTGTCTGGCCCTGAGCAACTCACCAAACCCTCTGCTCCTCCATTTAATCTGTAAAATGGAACAGTAACAGAACACTGGGCCAAGAATCACAGAGAGGGTTCTATGAGTTTAGTGTGAAACAGAACCTGTCTGGTGCTTTGTAGCCTTTGTGGCCCAGCCCTACAGTGTCCCTGCTGTGTCCCTCTGTGGGTAGAGGATGAACCGTGGTCATCCGACTTTAACCTTAAAGGGCAAGAAAAGAAGCAGCCTAGCACCGGAGACCAGCAGTGAGGCAAGGGCAGGCTGCTGGCTGCTGTGGCTCCATACTTACTAGATTGGAATCCCAGAACCCCAACTTCTCTGCCTACTTTCCTCTGCTCAGGAAGGAGCCTCAGCCACGTTCTGCTCCCCCCGCACTCCAGGCCCCATGTCTGGAGCCCTGCCATACTGGCCAGGCCCTTCAGTGACCCTCTGCACATTGGCTTTTCCTCTCAACACCTCTGGTGAGGCTGCACCTGGCCACCAGGGAGCCACACTTGGTGCCCTCCACATGAGGCACCCCTGGACAGATGTGTCTGTCTGCAGACCCAGGACTGTGCAGTCCAGGTGCCCACCCCTGGACATGCTTGGATTCCAGCCCTGGCAGCATCCTCACCCAGGAAGGTGGCCTTGGACCAGTAACTGGTCTGCTCTGAGCCAGTCTCCTCACTGGCCAAACAGGGAAGGTGATTCCCACCTCAAGGGTCATTTGAGCGTCAGTGGGAGAACAAATGGACAGACCCACCATGGTGCCTGGCATACAGTGGGTGCTCAGCTCCTCCCACGGGCCTCAGTGACTCACTGGGACAGCAAGGGGCCTTGGGACCAATACAGCACACCCACCAGTTTCATCTCCTTAATTTCACACCAGTCCACCCCCTCTTTGCCAACTCCACCACCTTTGCCCTTGTTCAGGCCTCTGTCCTGGCCCCTCCAGTCTATTCTCCACACTCAGGGACAGAATGAACTTTAGACCACATGCATTGTGTCATACTTCCTGCCTGTAACCATCTGTGGCTCCCCTTTCCCCTCAGGGTGAGATTTAGATTCCTGGCCCTGGCCCTTGAAGCCGATGTGGTCTGCCCCTGCTGGCTACTCACCCCCACTCCATAAACTCTCTGGACATATTCCATGCAAGAGCTGCAGGGTGACTTTTTCCCTGGACATAGCTTCCACCCTTCTATCTCCAAATTCCCTGTATCCAGGGTATGGAATAGCTGGACTTGGCCTCTGCAAATCCCTCTCCCTAACTTTCACCTCCATTTGCTGGAAAGCCTCTCAGCCAGCCTCCAAAGGTTTGCCAGCCACAATCAGCATAATAACAATGTATCCTGTTTACACTCTCTTCCTGTGTCCACATCAGAGGGCTGCTCCCGGACAGGAAGTTCTGGTGCTCTCTCTTTCTTGTTTGCTCCAGCTCATCCTCTACTTACCAGATAGTGCTGATCATCTCTTCAGGGATGGATGAGGGCAGGGCAGAGAGGTGAAGAGAGAAGAAAGGGGCTGAGCACTGGAGCTGGAGTCTGACATCTTGGCCTTCTCTGTGGCAGGTGTACAACTTCAGGGTACTCTCTGGGGCTTCTCAGAGATGCTCCTTGTCTGAGGACCCTCCCAGCAGTTCTCCAAAAGGGGCTTCACCTCCTCAAGCAGCTGCTTGCAGCCCATCCCAGCCACTTTCTGTCCCTGTCATCTCACCTGAAAGGAAGTGCCCTTGGGCATGACACCTTCATGATGACTCCAGGCTGCTCCCTTCTGTTGAGCATCTGTAATCTCAGAAGTTTGGACCTTGCTCTGATTTGTATCTGGAATGGTCCCCAGCCCATGATGCTATGGAAGATGGTGGAAACTTGAGGAGGTGGAGCCTAAAGTGAGGAGTTTAGGTCACCAAGGGCGTGTTTTTGAAGGGGATATTGAGACGCCAGTCCCTTCTGTCTCTCTGTCTTTTGCTTCCCAGTTGCTGTGAGGTGAGCAGTTTTCTCCACCACATGTTCCCACCATGGTGTATTGTACTGCCATAGGCCCCAAACTGAAACTGTGAGCTGAAATAAACCTTTTCTCTTTATAAGTTGTATGTCTTAGGCATTTGTCATAGTGACGAGGGCTTACACAGACATTCTTCTAAGAATACGGAGGGTTTGAAGCAGGGAGTGGCATGACAGGTGGACACTGCAACAGTCCAGGTGAAAGATGATGGTTGTTTTGCTTTGGATGTGAGCTGTGGAGGACAAAGAACTCAGCCTGACTGACAGACTTGCTGCTGGGCTGGATGTGAGAGGCCATGATAAAGAGTCTAATATTTTGGCTTGTGTAATTGGGTGAACAGAGTCACCAATCATTGAGGAGGGGAATACAGGGGTACAGCAGGTAGAGGGGCACAGAAGCCAAAGGCTCAGTCTTGGTAATGCAGACTGAGGTACTTGTCAGAGGCCAAGTGGAGCTGTCCAGGATACAGAGAAATAATTATAAACTCAAGTCTCCACCTGCTCAGATGGTCCCTTTGTGCAGATGAAAAAAGAGTGCCCTTTCCTCTCTATAAATGTGTCCTCCTGACAGGACCCACAGCCTGTGGGCAGATCACAGCCAGATCTCACCCCTGGTAGTTCCCTTGGCCATACACCCTTGTGCAGCAAACAACTACGCAACCATCCATGGGGAGCCCTGGGTGTGTCAGTCTGAAGCTCAGAGGAGTATTTAAGACCAGAGCAGAGCCAATAGTTTATAGGATGCTTGTTTGGATGCTGTGTGGCATAGTAACTCCACCAGCCAAAGTGAGCAGGCAGGCCAAAGATCAGTGGTTTGCCTTGGGCTACCAAGAGCCCTTTATTTCCAAGTGTTCTAAACAACTCAATCCTAGTGTATGAGGACCGGCCACAAGATGCTATGAGACCAAAGAAAGAGGCAGACAGCTCTAGCATTGGGCAGAAGGCAATTTATGGGAAGGCCTACGGACAGAAGCTTAATCCTTGGGGACAGCAAAACCAGCTGGATCCCCACTATTTGGGTCAGAGAGATGGGCTGTGGGGGTTAGCTTAATTGTGTCAAATCAATTGGCTTGGGAGCTGCTAGAGGAGTTGTAAAGCACATTTCCAAGTATGTCTGGGTGGGTCATGGAGGAGTCTGTATCTGCCCTTGCCCCTTCTTCTCTGGAGATGTTCCCCTGTTCTGCTTTCTAGCCACCATGAGCTAGGAAGCTTTGCTTGGCCATTCTGCCAAGAAGTTTCTGCCTTGGAGCAGATTGACCATGGACCGAAACTGTGAGCCAAATTAAGCCTCTCCTTTAAGTTGTGAATGTTGGGGATTTTGTCCCAGCAACAGAAAAGTGGCTAATACAGGAGTATAAATATATGGGTTGGGACAAAAGTGAGGACTGTTGCACATTGGCTAAACTACACTCTCTTTTCATTGCCTTTCACATCCCACCCATTAACAACTGTGTCAGTCCATCCATCTGTGTTGTCCTGCACAGCTTCCATCCAAGGAAAAGCAGCCATCATCTTTTGCCCGGACTGTTATAGAACCTACTTATTGTGTGCTATCATTCTAGCTGGGATGTACCTGATTTATCTTAAGCTACTGTCAGAGTCAGGCACCATCCTGGAGTAAAGCTTCACATGCTGTTCTAATCGTTTTTTATCTATTTTTAGATTGCTGGGAAACTATGCAGGAAAACCTGACTGAAGTTACTCTGGGGCAATCATAGCAGTCACAACTCAAGATGGCTGCAGTCATGTCAAGCTGAATCCATATACCAGGGCCAGGACTTGCTTTTTTTCCTGCAGATGAAGTTCCCTGCTTACCTACAGGGCTGAGTAGATGATGTCCCTTTAATCTTGACTTCTGGGAGGGGGTGCACAAAGGTGGGGGTGAGGAGGACTCATTCTCTCCTCTCAGTTTCTATCCTTAATGCCAGGTTGATGATCTCTGTCACCATGCTGATGGCTTTAATGTCCCCAGAGGGGATCCACAGACAGGGTAAGCATCAAGTGGGAGGAGGGACAGGGACATTCAGAGCTCCCCTTGGGACCTGGCAGGAGCAGGAGTAGTCAATAGGCCACAGAGACAGAAATGGCTGAAGAAGCAAGTGGCTAAGTATTTGATAAATGGGTGCCTGGGATCAGACTGCCTGGGTTCAAATCCCCAGAGTGAGTTCTTACTAGCTGAGAGTCTTCGGCCAGGCCCTTAGTGTTGGAAAGCCTCTGTTTGCCTTGTCAAATGGAAATGCTAACAGTGTCTACATACCAGCTAACATGAGAAATGAGCAAGTTCCTCCACATGGAGCACTTAGCGTGGGAGCTTCAAGTTGTCAGCACCCAGGGAATATTGGCATATGTGGTCAATTTTAGGGAAGTCCTTCTCAGTGGAGTTCCAAAGCCTCTGCTAGTTGCTAACCAAAGCTGGCAGAGGGTAAATCTCAGAGCTGCTTCTCAAAGCTGAGCTGGTAAATCTCAGAGCTGCTTCCTGATTCCTCAAATCTGGGTCCCCAAGAGGTCACATTCCAAAAGCTTCATGAAGAGCAAACATGAGCCAAGGCAGCTTACTGGGGGATCCTCCCCTTCAAAAACACTTCCAGGGAAGGCAGTTTCACAACTCTGCAGGACCTTATCCACCCCTGCACAACCCCATCCTCCACGGGTTTTCCTGGGGTTGTGCCCAGTCTTGATCTCACAGGTAAGCACTTTCGATCTTCAGAGTAGAAGGAAGGGAGCCCAGCGTTGGAGCCTTTGTTATGTCACCCCTGAGGTTTTTTTGTCAGCCTGTATGGGGCCCTGGTCCCTTTCAAAACTCTGATGAGCACCTTAGATCCTCGTCCCAGGGGGAAAAAATGCTTTTCCAAATAAACAGAATCCTCCCAAGCCAAATTTTGCAAGGTTTCTTATCTCTTAGGAAAGTTCCCTGTTTAACAGTGGTGGTTTTATAGCAGCACGGTGTGTAATAGCTAAATCTTGGAAACAGCCCAAGTGCCCATCAACTGACGAGTGGATAAAGATGTGGGTTTTTTATACAATGAAGTACTACTATTCTACCATAAAGAAGGATGCGCTTCAGACATTTATATTATAGCTAAATGGATGGACCTTGAGACTGCACTCTTAAGTGAAATAAACCGGACACACATGTTTAAATACCACATTGTTTCTCTGCTGTGAGAAACTGAAAGTGGAAATAAGGACTGAAATGTGTACTAGATATTGAGAAATGGGAAGAAAGTGTTCAAATGGGAAGGGGAACAAGGGAGGAGGGAGGGAGAGAGGAAGGAAGGGACAAGAAAAAAAGTGAAAATAGAGGGAAAAAATGGAAACAAAGCTTTTGTACATAGGGAGGGGAAGGGACTTAAGGGGGGAAATGGGATAAAATAAAATACTATTTTTTTTTTTAAAACAGTGGTGGTTAAGCTGGCAGGTTCTGGAGTTCAATTTTCTGGGTCCCTTTGCTGTGTCTATTGCTTAATGGCTATGAGACCTTAAACAAGGAATGGAAATATTTAAACCTCAGTTTTCCTATCATTAAAATGGAAGCAGAGGGGGCCGGGGATTTAGCTCAGTGGTGCCACCGCCTGCCTCGCAAGTGCAAGGTTCCGAGTTCAATCCCCGTACCAAAAAAAAAAAATGAAAGCAGAACTAGTCTCTCTTTCAAAATGTTTTGAGAGGGTTCAATGTAGGGGAAATAATTTGTTCCTATTTGTCTTGGACTTTCTCCTTTTTTGCACTGAAAGTCATATCCAAGGAGACCCCTCATTCCTGCACAAACTAGGATGGCAGGTCTACCTAGTAAATGAGACAGGACCAGAAAACATTTAGCCTAGTGCAGGTGGTTCATCCAAGTTCCATCACTGTCAGCTGACATTATGGGTCTTTTCCCCAATTCCATTTTGTCGGACAATGCCTGGACATCACACTCTGTCCCCATCTGCGTTTCTGGCTTCCTAGGCAACATTTCAGCCTCTCTAGGCCTCTGTTTGTTCATTCATCAAACAAAGAAAATAAATGAACTTGAGATTCTGGGAATTCTTCCCACCAAAGCCTCTGAGATTTATTCAGAGGCCCCTTCCCAGGTAAGGTCATCTTGAAGGTAGCACCACATGTGCAGTCCCCTGCTGGACATTTGTCTAGCAACACAGCCTGCCCAGGGAGAATTGGAAACTTCATTTGTACCTTGCTGATGATATTTTACCTTCTTCTGGGACTTATTTTGCTTGTAGGAAATCTTAACCTGTGTGCTTGTGCATGTGCGTGTCCTTGATCTTTGTGAGGGTAGAATACAGCCCTGGTAATAGTGTGCATGGAGAACTGCAGGCCATGCTCAGAAAAGCCTTTCCCTGGAAGAGCTGCAAAAGGCAACTTCTTCTGGTGGGCAGATTTTAACTCCTCTTTATAGGATTGTTGTAGTCAGGGTTTGCAAGTGAATAGATTTAATACAGGACACAGAATTTATTGAATTATTTCATAATATTCACCCAAAAAGTCAAGTGCAGAGGAGTACAAGAGATCTGTCTTCGCTCTAGAGGACCTGAAGAATCCAGCCGAGGGCCTGAATCCCATGGCAATGTTCTGTATGAGTCCAGCTGAAGGCCTAGAGCCCATGGCAATGTCCTCCAGGAGTCCTGCTGAAGGCTAGAGCCCATGACAATGTCTCCTGCAAGTCCTTATCAATGATCTACACCAGGAAGGCCCAAGGGCCAGTGGTGGAAGCTAGAAAGGCTGCACTGGTAGGGTGAAGTTCCACAAGGCTGAGGTGTCTGCCCTGGAGCCAGGAAGCAACGCTCACAGCAAAGACCAAAGCTCCCTGAAGAGAATAGCAGCCATTTCCAGTGACAATGAAGCCTCGAGCTCTTCCAACGACGAGAGCAGCCGAGCTGTTTCAGGAAAACCAACCCCAGAAAGCTTCTCCAGGAAAATCAGCGGTGTGCAATCTTCTCCTCCTGTTCTCTTTTTATGCCATTCCAGCAACAATCCTCAGGTGGGTCCTCCATGCCCAGAACCACATGGACTCAGTTCAGCTTGGCATTCCCACCCAAGTTGACCATTAATTAGTCCACCACAAGGACCCACCCCAACATTTGCATTTTTAGCTGAGCCAGGTGTCTGTAGGAAATAATGGAGACTCTATGACAAAGTTTGGGGTCAAGGACTTGAATCTTGTCAACCACCCCTTCCCTTACCTGTGTGCCCTAGTGCAGCAAGGCATGCAGAAGACGCTCAGGAATGGCTCTGCTTTGTCCTGTCATTCCTGGGCACTTCACTGGCCTCTGCACACATCCTCCCCGCTAAAAAGAGGACTGCTTCATTTCAGCAGTCATGAGGGTGGGTGCCAAGGGGAAAGCTCACCAGTCTTTGGGCCTTGGGCCCCGCTCAGACTGTTATCTCACGTTATTCTGACTGGGATCAGTTGCCTCTGAATATTCCTTTAGGTAAGTGTCCCAGAAGAGATTAACCCAGAAATGAGGCTAGTCTTTTTACCAGGGCAGGGAGAGACTTTTTTCTCTCTGTTCTCTCTGGGGATTCTTGAGATGTCTCCAGACATCTGTGGTGTGGAAACAGTGTGATCAGCTATCTTGGTTTTAGCATTAAACATCAGACCTACACAAAGCAGGACAGTTGGTTGCCCAACGTAGAGACGTTGGCTGGTTCCAGCATGGGGACCAAAGTCCCCACAACTGAGACAGGAAGAAAGGAAGAAATGCAGAATAGGGGCCCCACTGGGAGGCTGCTCTTGGCTGGAAGAGGGATCTCGGTGGAAGGCACAGCAGTGCCCAAAAGCAAGCTAGTTCTGGGGTGATGACTTTTAGAAGGCCTGACTGCAATGAGCCTTGTCAGGCCTGATCTCTTGGCCACAACAAGAAAGAATCCTTCCCAGAAGCCAAAAAGGGACTTCAAGGGTGGCCAGGACAGCCAGTAGTGCTTGGCCAAGTAGCCATTCAGGATCACCGCACCAGAGGCAGCCTCTTGGCCAAAGAAGCTGGCCAATGTGTGTGATGCCCAGGTGAGGCCCCAAAAAGTCTCAGACGTTGCTGGATAGTTCCCTTGGACATGGTGCTGTACCAGATGCTGGCAGGAGCTCTTGCCTCTGGAATTGAGCACAGAGATGAAAGCAGTTCTGGATATTAAACCAGTTTTCAAAAATCTGCAGGAACAGATCTTTTTTATAGTGAAGAATTTATTCATCTTACTAAAAAGAATCCTCAAGGGAGAAGAACATTTTGTCCGAGGTACCAACTTCTTCATAAAAAAATTGTGGGAGGGACTCTTCCTCTAAGCCTTAGTGTCTAAAGTAGAAATGTGCACGTTTGGATTGACTTGTCACAAGTCATCTCTTTATAAAAGAAAAGTGTCTGGTACACCTCACAGCTCTGGAGAACACCTAGGGGCTCATTTTGGCTACTAAGAGAGGCTGGCAGTGACAATGGGATGGTGGGGAGCTGCTCCCACTGCTGATGACAGGGTTCTGTTGTTTTGTCCTGGTTTTGTGGTGACCTGAATCCACCAGGTGTGCCTCTGCACAGCAGGGACTAGCTGTGCCTTGTCTACTTTGCCCCATTCCATTGCTTGGCATAAATAGATGTCCCAGTAACATTCCCAGAATTTCACTGAATTGTCCCTGCAGCCCTGTGCAGTGAAACATTTACATGACAGGCACCCACAGTTCTGTTGATAAAAGTTCTCCCTCCCCCTGGTGACATCAGAAGTGAGACCTATGGAAAGGGGCCTGTCACTCCGGTCACTGGTCCCTCTGGTCTAGCCAGCTCCCTTGATCCCTTGGTTCTCAGTCTGTTGACTCACGCAGGGCCCCACAGTCACCTGTGACTAAGCTGACTCTCCTGCTTCACTCCTTGTTATGGTTTAGATCTAAAATGTCCCCCCAAATTCTCAGGTGTGTGGAAGGCAACTGGATTATAGAGGCACTATACTCATAAGTGGATGCACCCATTGACAAATTCAGTAGCAGTATGTACTTTAGTTCCTTCCTTCCCTCATATTTGGGGTACACGGGTGGCCAGCCATGTTCTAGATGCTGAGGACACACCTAGCATATGAGACAGGCAAGACCCTGCTTGGAAGGCTACCTCCTGAGGTGCACAGAGAAAGAAGTGGATCTTTGCTTCTCAGAGAAAACATGTGAGGGTGTGGAATTACAAGTTCCTAGAGAACTGAACATTCAGTCCTGTGGCTGTTGAGCATCCATTCCAGCTTCCTTGACTACAACTGTCCCCATGGTAAATGGGCATCTACCTTTGCTCCATGAACTGCAGCACTTCCTGCACTTCCTCAGCTGCAGGGAGGGACCTTATTACATGGACTCCCATCAGCAGGAGCCACCCACCTGGCCACAGTGATTAGCTAAAGGACGGACCAGCCTGATCAGGATCAATCAGACCAGAAGGGACTTTGGATAGGTCCCTGGGAAAATCCTTTCTTTTTTCTTTCTTCTTTCTCTTTTTTGTTTTTTAAAAATTTTGTTTTTGTTTCTTGGTTTTTTTTTGAGACAGGGTCTCACCATGTAGTTCAGGGTGGTCTTGAACTTGTGGTGATTCTCCTGTCCCAGCCTCCCAAGTGTTAGGATTATAGGTGTGCACCACCGTGCCTGATGAAAATACTTTCTTGATCATCTATAGAAGCCATCTAAGGAAAGGCCTGCTGGATCTTCTTCTGGATGGTCAGAGTGTGGACCGGATTTGGAGCACCTTTGAGACCTTTGCTGCATTGAGCCTGAGCAGGCTGAAGAGGAAGCCCACGGCCAGAGGCAGGAGAAGGAGGGAATTCCAGGGCAGCAGAGACAGTGTCCTTGCCTGAACCCCGGCTGGACCCTCAACTCCCTCTGGACTCTTGAGTGTATGACCCAACCTACTCTTTCTCTTGTTTGTGTTAGTTTGGGCTGGGTGTTCTGTGAGCTCCAGCAAGAGCACAGTAGATGGTCTCACTACAGAGGAATTTTCTTTTGGGCTACAGGGTCAGGACTGGGGCCTCCTGGGTCCAGGAGAAGGAGGATCAGCCATCTGGCTGGTGGCCCATACAAAAGCCAACAGCTTTCACCCCCAATCCAGGGGCAATGAGAAGGGGATCTGAAATGAATGTCCTCAAGGTGGACAGAGGGGCTGCAGGTCTGGAGAGGGGCGGGTGGTGCCCAGGGCCCTCCCCCTAGCCTCAGCTGGAGACCTCCTTAATTTAACTCCCCCTGCCTGTTAAGTGCAGAGTGCTGTCCACTTAAATCAGAGCAACTGCCTCTTTGAAGAGGAAAGATGTGTGTAGGTGGGTGGGGAGGAGGTGGGTAATTATGCAGGAAAAATCATTTTCTTGATATTCTTCTGGAAATATGCACAGAGCAGAGAGCAGTGGGAGAGACGATAGCAAAGGAGAATATATTAGCAGAGGGCGCGTAATGTACCTCTCAAAGGTGCGTAGAAGTAGAGGGTACAGTGCTTTACCGGCTGATCTGACCATAGCATTTTTGGAGGGGAGCATCTGGGACTCCATGGGACACATCCGGAGAGACTCTTTAATGTGGGATTTCAGCCATTGGTTGGTGAAAGGATTTGTTCGGAATGGTTGTGTGATCCCAAGTATGTGGATGTGTGTACTACACACTGGCTCTGCCTTTTCCATGAACAGTGGGGTGGGTGCCACTGGCATTTCATGTCTGGACTTTTCATACTTCGGGGAAGGGAAGAGAACTTATATGGGGGGTGGCATAAAGAGCATTGGGAGCTCTACATGACATCTCTTTGCCCCTAGGGATCTCACATACCCTGCATGCCCTAAGGGACAGAGGGAAGCCCCCAACTCTGAGAAGCAGCTCTGGTGTTGTGAACGTTGGATGCAGATAATTATCCAGCTGTGAGTAATCTGAACATTTCTTAGGGCTATTTCTGCATAATTATAAATATTTGAGGATATTAAGCTCCCAGGTTATGCACTGAGGGTATTATTTGAGCAACGGTTGGCTGCAGAGCTGGAAATGCAAACGTCTTTTCATTCCTCCCTCCTGGTGTACTTAGAATACTTCATGGGATTCAAAAGAAAAAAAAAGTTTTCAGCTGAGAGAAAAAAACAACAACTTGGAAGCAAATCCTGTTGCTAAATAGCTTTAAATAAATTTAAAAAAGAGGAATGTGACCACTTTAGTTAATTGTGGTAGGTTTGTGATACATTTTCTCTACGGGTTAGGAATGCAATTACCACCAAGCAACCTATTTGTGCCTCCATTGTGATAAAATGTTCCCTCTAAGAGGGCCCACTGGCCACACAGTGGGTCTTCACAGTGCTCAGGGCTTCCAGAAGCAGTCTCATGTGTGGGGCTCCCTAGAGTGCAGTGAGAATCGTGCTCACTCTAAACATCTGTCTTGACGCAGGGGTCTTGCACCTGTCTTGGTTTTTAATCGGAGATGGAGCCTTCCAAGCAAGGCTAGTGTTGGGTGCTGCCCTGGCTCTGCCCAGTGGCCCGTGTGACACTCAGGGACCTGTCTAGCTTCCCACCTTAGGTCACCTCATCCTGTCTTCTCATTCACTGCAGTCTCTTACTGTCTCTTGCACTCTCCATTTGCCATCCTTGCACCCTGAAAAACAGGGATTACCTGCCATAGACACATCCTCAGCCTCTCCTTCCATCTTCTGCTTGCTGTCCCTGCTGGCCACAGGGACAGCTTCCCAATAGCCCCCTGGAGTTGTTTCTCATTTTCCAGACACCCCCTCCAATAGCCTGCTCCTGTGCCTCTAAAAGACACCTCCCACGCAGGTTGTGGGGTTCCTTCATGCTGCTCTCCCCTCCCCAGGTCTCATGGTGGGTCTCCACTCACCCGTTCTCCTGTCGAGACCCACCTGCATCTTGGGTAAGTTGGACGGGGTGAGCCCCCATCTATCTCATTGTCCAGGCCACAAGCTTCTTTAGTGCTTCCTCATTCTCTCCCACCTCCAGATTGCCACATTCAGACCTGGCCCTGTACAGTTTTGGCCAGTGGTAGGGTGATGCCACTGCCACACCAAGCCCCTGTGTCTCCCTCGTCCTCGTGGCCCCACCAAGGCCCCTGGTCCACAGGGCTGAGGATTTTGCTGTTCTCTCATTTCCAGCTGGGACCCTGTGGCCAGCCTTTTGCCTCCCACTCAGGCTCCTGACGCTTCTGCTCTTCCTTCACCTGCTGCGAAGCCGTTGAAGGCCTCTGCCTGGCAAGAGCTGCTGCCCAGGCCTCACCAGCTCGGCCAGGGGAAATTTTGGCCGGACCTCGCCTTGGACCCTAGTTCCTCTGGCCGCAGTGAGACGCTGGTAAAGATGAGCTGTTGCCCAAAAGTAAAAACTTTCCTTCCCGCCCGGTCCACTCACCCCTATAAAGGCGAGCAGCTGGCAGGGGGCGCCCTTGGAGACCCTAAGAAGAGCGCCTGGCTCCCTTAGGTAGGGTTACGATGGGCGTGGCGGGCAGCGACAAAGGATCCGAGTTTGAAAGCTCAAGGTCCCAAACGAAGGTGGGACCGAGCAGGGTCCGTGCGGGAGGCTGCGCTCCCCATACAACACGTCCAGCAGTCTGCGACAGGCCCCTTTCCCGCTCACCGCCCTGGGGGTGAGAGTTGGGCAGAGAATCCGGGACCGAAGGGACAAAGCCACGTGGAGCAGGTGGACCTGGAGTCTCCCGTCCGGATATCCGCGGTCCAGGTACCGCGGGCCGCGGGCGCCCCCTGGAGGCTGTGCGAGCTGCAGACTCCCAGCATAGACCACGGAGGGCGCTGGCAGTGAGAACTCCCTGCCTGTCATTTAGAAAAATAGCCTCCATAAAAATGGGCAAGGACAGGAACAGAAACCTTGAAATGAAATGCAAATGCCCAATAAAACATCAAGCTGCTGTTTGCATAGGCAGAATCTGTTGCAAGCCCTTATATGCTCCTTTAAATGTCACAACAAAGCTACTAGGGAGGGGCAGATTGTTCCCAGCCTAAGGATAATAAAGGGAGATGCAGAGAGGCTAAGTGATTTACTCAAGGCCATACACTACGTGACAAAGCTAGTATCTAACCTGGTAGCTGGGCACCAGAGTCTATGGCCTCACTCATTATGTGAAGCTAATTCTCAACATCTAAAAAATCTAAAGTGTAAATTAAAGCAATTCACTCAAAAAGGAATCCCACATGAGTGCATTCTGTGCCTTTTGATGGGCCAAACAGGATCCTGGGTGTCCTTGAATCTGTGCCCTTCACAGGTGCTGAAGGTGCTATCTTGCCACCTCTTTCTTTCTTCTTTCTTTCTTTCTTTCTTTCTTTCTTTCTTTCTTTCTTTCTTTCTTTCTTTCTTAAGACAGGGTCTATAAACTCATTGTGTATTCCAGGCTGGCCCCAACTCATGGGGATCCTTCTGCCTCAGCCTCCAGAGGCTGGGATTACAGGCATGTACTGCCACACCTGGCTTATCTTGCTCCATCTTGAAGATGCCTGGAATATGAAGTAAGCTGCCATCTTCTGACTCCCTGTGTGCTGATTCCCTGTTTGGGGCAGGAGAGCCGGCTGAGCTGTGACCTACACAACCTCCTTTCCTCCAAAGGCAGAAGAAAGGTCAGAGCAAGGTCAGAGGGGGGTGGCCCCAGGGAGATGAACCTGATTCTTCCCTAGTACCTGCCTCCCTCTTTCTTGCTGTGGCCCAAAAGGCCATCCCTTCCTCACTGCTTTGGTCACATCCCATCCCTTTGAGAATAGATAAATCACTCTAAAAACAGCTTGTGTTTCAGACCACGGTGAACGGCTCTGTTGTTTAGCATAAACCAGCTTCTGTTGATTCTGCGTCCAGCTGGGCTCTCTTTGAGTGGCCCTGCTTAGGCCACTCTAAGCAGGAGTGAGATTGTCTTTGAGATGAGCCCAAATTTGGCAGAAGCTACAGCAGGAGCTGGCTGAGAGTGAGGGCCATCTGGGGCCAGTAGGTCACTCCTTCAGTCTCCACGAGGTCTCTCCCTGTGCTTGCTCTTTTGTCCCAACCAATAGCCCATATGTGTCCCCTCCACTCTGAGTATCCTTTGCCTGTCTCCCAGCTTGTTTCCTTGTGGTTCCTGCTTTCTCTTTGCTGAATGTGCTGTGGATCTGAGCACCCCCTACCTTCTCTCTCTCCTCCTTTCAATGCCTACACCAGCTCCTGTCCTCCTTGTCTCTGGAGTTCTTCATTCGTGTTCCCAAGCCTGCTCATCTCCCTCTGGCCAGGACACATCATCTATCTCTCCACTGGCTACACTGGGTCTCCTCCCCCTGTAGTTTAATCAGTGGGGACAAGAAGGGAGGGCATTAATGTGGCTGGCACAAGGCTGTCCCTTCAGCTGGTGCCACAGTTGATATGGGCACCACTGTTAGATCCATGGAAGTCCCAGGTTCTTTTTCTTTTCCTGTTGACTCATGCTTCAGTTTTATTTGTTGACCTTTGTTAGTGTTGCCTAAAGATCTTTTGTGCTTCTTAAAATTTTCTCTGGTTCCCAATGATGGCTCCAACCCAGAAGCCTGGCAGGAGAGGGTCATCCACAGTTAAACAAACAAGAAGTCATTTCCCCCTTCGTCTTTAGTCTCACCTTTCATTAGAGAAAAAAGAGGGAGCCATATTTAATAAACACCATCCATTAGATTAGATCAACAGTCTCTGAATACTGCATTTCTTCTAGAAACAGTAGCTCTCTTGCCCTCACCGAAGAGCATGTGGTCAAGAGGAAATTGAATAAAGTCCTTTAATCAGCCACAGTAGTATTTGAATCATTTAATTCAAGATCTGACAACCACAAATTACTTTATTTTTCAGGCCAATTTTAGCAAACCAGGAGAGCCAGCCCAGTTCAACTTATGCTTAATAAATGCCTGATTGTGGTAAGTTTGGGGAAAAGGTTTTTCTGGGTCTTTTCACATATAATCAAAACCAATCTCCCATGCTGTGTGTGTCTGCTGTGAGTTCTTGAACAATCTTCTTTCCCTTCTGTCTGGTACTCAGAGTGAACCCTGGGGGCGGAGAGAGCCAGGACACCAGGCAGGGAGCTGTCACCTATGCTACCCAGGCTTTTTATTCCTGGCTCTGAGTTCTCATGGCCAAGAAAACAAGTCAAATCAAATTAGACACCAGACATACACTATCTTATGGCAGCTCACCCTCTGCTGCCTTGGACTTTCCAGCACCCACTGAAACCTTCCCTGGAAGCAATGGAAGTGAAGGCTCTAATAAAAGGACACCCCCAATGTGGCCTCTGCCAGCATCACAGTAAAGGGAAAATTGCCAGACCCCGATTTTAGAACCAGTGTGACAGCAGCTTCACCTGAGCCCCTAACAGAAACCTCCCTTAACCACCAGGCAGATATGACTGGGTTGAGAGCAACCCACGAGACTTCATTCTATCCCTGCTGCAAATGACAGTCACTGCACTGGAGGCTGCTTTTAGCCCAGACCTGCCCACTTCTCTCCATCTACTCCATTTTCTCAATGTGTCTTACTGTGTTCATTGTGTTTGTCCAAAGTCAAGGAGCTGCATCTGGTTAGACCCTACTTGCTGGTGGGGACTCTGCAGCATCCTGAGGTGCCAAAGGGCATCAAACAGCAGCAGTGGTGGGGGATCCATAGAAAGATCAGAGCCAAACTGACTTTTATAGCAGACCCACTCTTGAAATAATCTGTTAACCCACTAATCGCTAATCTTGAATGGATAAGCCATTCACCCTAATCACCTTTTAAAGACCCCCATCTGTCTTCACCTTTTAAAGACCCCCATCTGTCTTGACCTTTTGTTTGGGGGGGGTACTGGGGATCGAACTCGGGACCTCACGCTTTCGAGGCAGGCACCAGAACCACTGAGATAGATCCCTGGCCCTGTCTTGACCTTTTAATACTTCACAATGGGGATTAAATTTCAACATGAGTTTCAAACCATAGCAGAAGGCAGCAAAAGGGCAGGAAAGAAGCTGGGGGCCAAAGCCAGGGCCTGTGAGGTTCTTAGGGACACACTGTAGTTTTGGAAATACAGTACCCATGAGTAAGTGGCATGAAGAAAAGAAGAATAAATTTTTCATGAAACACAGTCTTGTTAGGCTTTCTAGATGTATTGATGTGACAATAGATTGTCAACAGCCAGTTTACAAGGGGGAAGGTGTCACTTTGAGAACCCAGGGGAATCTCTTGACAGGGGAGACAGAGGTGACAGCCCTAACAGGCCCCCTGGGAACTGCGCAATCACAGGCAGGGGCCTCTCGGTCCTGGGCCTAGGGCTGTTCCTGTATCTCCTGGCCCTGGACACCTATGGGTCCTTGGTTCTTGTTTCCTCTCAAAATTTAAGCTCATACAAATGAGGCTCTGGGTTCTTTTGTTTTTAAATTTTATTTGATTGGTACATTTTAGGTATACAATATAATGACATTCATCATTGGAAATTTGTACCTTTACATAATCTCCCTTGGTTCTTATTTTCTCCCCCTTCCCCTGCCCTCCCTTCAACCTCTCCATCCCTCCCTATTTACAAAGACTTTGTTTCCATTTTTTCATTTTCTCATATTAATTCCATTCCCTTCTTTCCTTTTAGTTATAATTCTTGACCCAGTAGTTCAGAGCCACTATCAACCAAGCAGACTCTCTTCTGACCCCTTCATAGGAGACTCCCAGGAATCAAGCGCCTTGTGCACCCTTGCCAAAGTCCTGGTCCAGTTACTTGGCCAATATTCTTTTGTCAGAAGACCTTACCCAGAACCCCCTCAGAGGCATCTAAACAACTTCCCATGCATAAGAACATGGAGGGGGTGATGGAGAATTGGGGAAAGGATGCTGAAGCCCCTCAACCTCTCATGGCACCCTCACTGTCTGAAATCCCACCCCAGCCTAGGCCTGACTTCCAATGAATGTTGACTCTGCTACTTGCTCTCATGTGCTCTTGGACCCCTTCTTTAACTTCTGATCCTCTGATATGAAACAGGGAAAACAAAAGCCCTTCCCTCCCAGGGTTGTTTTGATGAGGTAAGAGTTCAAGAGCATAAACTGCTTGGGGCTGGGGATTTAGCTCAGTGGTTTTGCTGCCCACTGCGCAAGCAAAAGGACCTGGGTTCGATCCCCGGTACCAAAAAAAAAAAAAAGAGCATATTGGAAAATAATAAGAAAACAGATTCTCTGACCTAGATGCAATTGGAGATCATAGAAAATATAGATAAGTGTCGAGTTGGAGACATGATATTTTTCTAGAAAGATGAGCATGCTTTGAAATGACACAAAAATAAAATTCATTCAAGAAAATAATTACATGAGATCATATATATGTAATCCTATAAATATATTCATAAAATACAACTATAAAACAACATCTTTGTCTCTCTTTGCTCTTTTTTTTTTTTTTTTTTTTTTTTTTGGTGGTACTAGGGATGAACCTAGGGCCTTCACACTGAGTTACTGATTCAGCTTTTTAAAATTTTGAGGCAAGGTCTTGCCAAGTTGTCCAAGCTGGGCTCTGGGCCAGGGATTTAGTTTAGGGGACGGGAATTTAGCTCAATGGTTCCACTGCCTCCCTTGCAAGTGCAAGGATCCGAGTTCAATCCCTGGTACCAAAAAAAAAAAAAAAATCAACCAAGCTAGGCTCAAACTTCTGATCCTCCTGCCTCAGCCCCCCAGAGTGCTGAGATTACAGGCCTGTGCAACTATAGCCATTTATCCTTTAAGATTTTCACTTACCCCTTGATGCAATATAAGCCAAGTCCCCTTATGACTCCTCCTTATCCCCTAGTCCAACAGCAACTTTCAGCTTCTTTTTGCTAATGTCATTTTGCTTCTCCAAGAGTTTTTCTGTTTATTCTCTGTCTTAGAAACTTTCCCATCACGGAGACACAATACCTGAGAGCCACAATTTAAAGGAGGAGAGGTTTATGTTGGCTCACAGTTTCAGATGTTTCAGAACATGGTCAGTCAGCTTCAAGGCAGAAAGGGCATAGTGGAAAGGCCAGGTGGAGGAAAACTGCTCATGTTATGGCCACCGGGAAGCAGAGAGACAAGGGAGGAGCTGGAGAGAGAGACAGACCCTTATTTGTTGTGCCCCTAGTGACTGGCCTCCAGCCAATCCCCACCTCCTAACAGCTCAGCTGTAGCAACCCCATGATCCAATCACCTTGCAAACACATGAGGCTTTTGGGGCCACTTTAGATCTAAACCATAATATGCTCTAAGACATCTTCATGCTGCTTTCTCTTATCAGTGGCCACCTCTTGTGTACCTGAAACAAATGCATCCTTTGCTCTCACAGTCTCAAGATGCAGGCAGATCCCAACCTGGCTACCCTCCTTGGTATACCATAAAGTCACCTGGTCAGCTTGCCTCCTGGCACTACAGTTCTCTGACATAGCTCACTCTGACATAGTCCCATGGTTCACTGTGTCTCCAAAGCTTCAAAGGACACAGATTGAGCTTCCCAAGTGGTCCCACAGAAGACCCTATCTGTAAGATTGAGGTGAGCAAGCATCCCTCACTACTGACCTAGGGAGGGGGATATTCACAGCACCAACTCTCCAAATATACCCACAGAGCCCAATACGCTGCAAATGCCCAGTAAGTGCAGCCCTCTGAGGCTTTCAGTCCTTCTTCCTGGGGCCCAGGCAGAGGCATTGTGGCTGCTGGGCCTTGACTACTCCTGTCCTAAACAGTCCTAAGCCCTGAATCTCAGGTGCAGTCCAAAGTCCCCAAAGGACACAGGTAGTGAGAGGCCAAACTGGGATTCTAATCAAGCTAAAATGTGCCTTTTCTGGTCTTCGCAAAGTCTCCATGAGCAAGAAAGCTCTTCTTTACATTATGAGGTTTAATGAGAAACAAGATGGTGTCCGGGCCAGTGTGGTAGGTGTGGCAGTTTTCCAAGCAAGCACCCAACAACCGCCATATTTATTGGATGTGCTGCTAGATATGTTGTCCTTTTAAAGACCTACTGAGAGAAGAATTTTGAGGCCCCTTTGTCAGTGTGACTTAAAGGGGGTCCCAGAAGTGCCAGGTCCAGGCAAAATGAAAACCATGCTCCAGAAAGCAAAAGAGGAGATGGGAGAGAGGGGGGCAATGAGTGTGGTGGGAAAGGGAGAACCCTGAAGTCAGAGTTACCTGGGGGAGACCCAGAGTCTAAAGATGGCCCAGAAGCCCTGCCTCCTGGGGGAGGAGTCAGGGCTCTGTACTCAGAGTAGCCCAGGAGGAAACAGATGGTCTGAGGAGGAAAATCAGAGCCGTAGAAACATCCACACCAGCAATCTTCTCTGATGATTAAATGGCAGTGGATAAATTTAACTGAACGTGAGTAATGGGGACACAAAGGGGAAGTGAAAAGAAACAGAATATTTTAGCAACATAAGGAAATGAGGAGAAAATGACTTTGCAACAAAATGTCAAACTTCTGTGCCTGGAGTTGATGTAATCTGGTCACTGTAGACTTAAGAGACCAGGGGGAGTCTATGGTTATTTCAAGTGAATTTTAATTCACTTTAATAACATATGGTCAAATATTTTTGGGACAGTGTTGGGATAGAACTGGGAATCTGAGAGTCAGAGAATGATGATCCTATTAATTGGGGATGCTTCCTGTTTGTTGTTTTTACAAGCAGAAGCTGTTCATCCGTTCCTCTATCCACTCATTCATCCCTTCGGGGAATGAATGATAAAGCATGAGGATTAAAAAAAAAAACACATCCAGCTTGTAGAAGATCCTGGCCAACTGAGGAGACAAAATAGGTTGCAATGTAGGGCCGTGTCTGGGCCTAACACTCATTGGTTCATGGAATGGATGCATGATTGAAAGGGTGGTCCTAGGAAGGCACTAGAAAGGGTGAACATCAAGCTGGATCTTGAAGGACAAATGAGTTCACCATCTGTTTCCTCCCGGGCCACTATGAGTACAGAGCCCTGACCCCTCCCCCCAGGGGCAGGGCTTCTGGGCCATCTTTGGACTCTGGGTCTCCTCCAGACAACTCTGACTTCAGGGTTTCCCCTTTTCCCACCATATCCATTGCCTTCTTCTCTCCCATCTTCTCCTCTTCTGCTTCTTGGAGCATGGTTTTCATTTTGCCTCCAGACCTGGCACCTCTTTAAGTCACACTGACGAAGAGGTCTCAAAATTCTTCTCTCAGTAGCTCTTCAAAGGGACAAAATATACAGCCGGGCAGACATTATGGCATTTGCCAATAAGGCAAGTAAGCCAAGAGCTGTTCAGGTAGAAGGGACCATATGTAACAATGGGGTGCTTGTTGCAATCTCGGAGCTGGGGGAGAATGGCCAGGGAAAGAGGACAGAATGAGAGGAGGAAAAGGGAAGGGAGGAGACACAAGGGACCCTTAATGAGGTTTAACACCCTCAGGAATTCAGAGCCTGAAGAGAAAACCTCCTTCAACCCAGCCAACCAACACCTTCCATCAGGCTCAGCTCAGGGATTCCTTTCTCCAGGAAGCCTTTCTGCCCAGTCGAGGCTAGGGTGGGCCCCCTTCACCGAGCTGGTGTTTCCAGGACACTCTGCCCCCATCCTTGTCTCTGCCCACCGCCAGCCCCATGTCGGGTTGGCAGGTCTGTATGGCTGCCCATCTCACAACTGAGGCTGCCAAGCCCAGCACGAGTGAGGCCCGCTCCACCCTGCACACACTAGTGGCTCCCTCGATGCTGGCTGTGCTGTTCCGGGTCCTGCCCCAAAGATGAACAAGGTCATCCGGGGAAGAAGCTCTGGAAGCTGAAGTCTGAATTAAGCCAGAGAAGTCTGAACCCAGGCGAAGGAGCAAAACAGCAGGAGAGGTGGGGCGGGAGGAGACTGAACCAGGGCTCAGCTCAGTGGCAAGTGATAAAGGGACCCGGTACGTGAGCCACTTCTCTAGGCAATGGGAAAGGATAGAGTTGCATGTTCCCCGAATGTCCACTGGAGGGCAACAGAGGCTACAGCCGCCGGCGGGTCGCCACGGTAACCTTTGAGCTGACACCGCGTTTTCCCAGGGCAGTGGCAGGGTTGTACAGAGATCGCCCCAGGCCGGTCTCTGGAAGGACTGAGGCTATCAGCTCCAGGCAGGTTGTGATCCCAAGGCAACGCCCAGGCAGAGACAAAGGAGCCAGGTGACTTTCACTCTTGTTTCCTCACCTCCACGCAGCTCACACTTTCACAAATTGAGCCACCCATAGCACATAAAATGGGGATTTGGTTTAGCCAAACCAGCTCCTTCCTTGCACAAATGAAATAGAAAGTCAGAAAGAGAAAGACGCTTGAAGACCAAGCAGCAACAGAACTGGAAATAGAGCTGAAGAGAAAGTGGAGAAGAAAGGAAGCTATGCAAATGATCAAAGCCCAGTCTAGAAATGGGTTTTATTTTTTAATTTAAACTGTTATAGGGCCGAGGATTTAGCTCAGTGGTTCTGGCGCCTGCCTTGCAAGAGGAAGGTCCCGAGTTCGATCCCCGGTACCCCCCCCCCCAAATTGTTATAAGTACCAGCTTTTTCCTAATAAGTGTTTAAAATATGGTGCTACACTGTAATTTAGGAACCCCTTCACTGATCACATGCATCTCGTTCTTCTTGTTTCATATTCCTCCTCCAACTAGTGTCTTTCTCTCTCTGGGCTTCTATTTCCTCTATAAAATGAAATGGCCCTCGCTGATTTCAAAAACCATTACTTTTTATAATAAAGTGAAGCTTCCAGTCAAGTTAACTCAGCCCACATTTACTGGACACATGAGTGGGCTTGAGCTCACTTAGCAAACAGATGTCTCTGTACCTGGCCCTTGGCAGATTCAGCCTCAGGACAACCCAATCTATGTCCCTTGGGTTTATGTATGTGGTTTTAGTGTTGGAGGACATTAGTCACAAACAAAAACTGCCTCTGAATATTTGCATATCACCTAACTTGCAATTTATTTTATTTATTTGTTTATTTATTTTGGTACTAGGGATCGAACTCGGGACCTTGCAGTTTTGAGGCAGGTGGCGGAACCACTGAGCTAAATCCCCAGCCCCCTAACTTGCAATTTATTTTAAAACTCAGATATACTAGCTGAGCATGGTGGCACACACTTGTACTCCCAGCTACTTGGGAGGCAGAGGCAGGGATAGGATCATTTGAACCCATGCTTTTGAGAACAGTCTGGGCAATATAGAGAGACCTCATCTCAAAACAAAACAAAACCCAGTTAATTCAATAAATATAACATTAGCTGGGGATTTAGCTCAGTGGTTCCAGCGCCTGCCTTGCAAGCACAAGGTCCCAAGTTCGATCCCCAGTACCAAAAAAAACAAAAACAAAACAAATAAATATAACATTAAAAAATATTGTTAATGCCCAGTCCTTCACTCTTTCTCTACCCTCCTCTATCTTGTGTTTGGGTCATTTCCAAGCAGAGTCCTTGGCTTGGCTGTACAAGTTTGAGATGCCATTTGCATACTGGAGGGGCAGGTGGAATCAATTCTCATGCACAACCAACCAGGTTCCAGGGCTACTGAACATCCTTGTCTCGAGAGCACAGAGGAACCTGGAAATATTATTCATGACTCCTAGCCCAGGTGAAGAGTCTGAGATAAAAAAGGCCAGGCCACAGGATCCAGGCAAAGATGGGATGCTGGGGTCCTCCTGGGCCCATCCTCTCAGTTAACAAGGACAACTGATAAGCGACTGGACAAATGACTCATCAGAAGAGGGCCTCTGTGGGACAGCTGGGTGGCTGAGCCAAAACCCAAAGAGAGCTTCTGCGCCTTGATCCTTTTTACCTGCCTAGACTACATTGTCCCTGAGGTGACATCACTTGGCTGAGCTTGAGGTTCCTTAGCTGGGATGGAGTAAGGATGTGTGGAGCCCTCAGGTTGGCCCAGGGAGGTAGGAGAACACCATTTGGGGCAGCAGGGACCCAGAAAGCTTTGGCTACTCTGTGAACTTTTGTGGAACTGAAAAACATTTTCTGGGGCTTGTAGAGGCTTCAGGGAATACAAATTGGCTTGAGGGTGACTGGCAGGGTCAGTAGTGGCCAGGACACTGACCAAGATCAAACCTTCTTGGAGATTGTCACAGAAAGTCTGAGACAAGGCCCCAGGTGCTTATGACTCACTGTGCATGGGTCTAGGGGATTTAGTGTCTAGTTTTGTTAGTATCTACTCCCACATAGTGAGTCAATTAGACTGAATTAATGACAAACCGTGCTACAGTTGTATGAAATACAACAGAATGATGCCTAGCAATATAGAGGAATCAACTATTGATACACACAATGACTTGGATAGGCATTGATCTGAGAGGGGAGGAAATCCAATCTCAAAAGCTCACAAGCTAGGTATGGTGGCACATAACTGTAATCCCAGTACTCAGGAGGCTAAGGCAGGAGGACTGCCATGAGTTTCTGAACTACATAGGAAATCCTGTCTCAAAAAATAAAAAAAGAAAAGAAAAGAAAAGAAAAGCTCACATACCGTGTGATTTCATTTATTTAATATTCCAGAAATGATAAAAATACAGAGGTGGCTTGGGGATTTAGCTCAGTGGTTCTGCCACCTGCCTCACAACCGAAAGTTCGATCCTAAGTTTGATCCCCAGTACCAAAAAAAAAAAAAAAATATATATATATATATATATATAGAGAGAGAGAGAGAGAGAGAGAGAGAGAGAAAGAGGTGGAGAATAGACCAGGTTTTCATCAGAGAAGGAAGCAGGCAATATATCACTATAAAAGAGTAGCACAAGGGAGTTTCTTCATGGTGATGAGAATTTTGTATCAAATCTAATGATGGGTCTGACAGCATAGCTCAGTGGTAGGGCATTTGCCTAACATATGCAAGTGGATTGGATCCCCACTACCACCACCACACAAAAAAAATGGATAATGGTTTCATGAATACATACATGTGATCAGGTGCCACAGAATTATACATAAAGACATACAAAAAGCTGAGCAAGGTGCCACACACCTGCAATTTCAGAACTCTGTTAGGCTGAGGTAAGAAGATTGCAAATTCAAGCATAAACCAGGCAACTTGGAGACTTAGTGAGACCCTGTTTCATAAAAAATAGTAAGAAGGGCTGGGAGTTTAGCTCAGTGCAAGGCCCTGAGTTCAACCCTTAATACTGAGAGGGAAAAAAAGGACATACAAAAAAAAGTATACACAAAAAAGATAAAAATCTAAGTAAGACATGTGGACTAGTTAAGTGTATGGTGTCAGTATCAATTTCTTGGTTTTGATAATATGCTAGAGTTTATGTATAATTCTACCATTGGGGGGAGTTGGATGACGGGTATACAGGACCACTGCATACTACTTTTGCAACTTCTTGTGAGTCTATAATTAAAGATAAATTTAGTTAAAACCATACTAGTGAGCTGGCTCTATTCTGTTTCAACTATTTTTAGTTTAGGGGAGTGTAATGGAACTATTATCCAGGACTGTTTAGTTGCAAGAGTCAAGAGAGCCCATTCTAAACTGACATATGACAAAAAGGAGGAAATTATTAGTGCATGTAATTAAACCATGGACATGCAGGACTAGCACTGATCACAAGGCCAGCTAACTAAGGACTGGCACAGATATTCTCTCTCTGTCTCTGTCTAGTCAAACCCTATTTTAGGAATCCTCTAGGCTTTATTGAACATCCTCTGTGTTGTGTGTGTTTGCCTGATACTATTATTCATTGTCTTTTATTGTGAAAAATATTTGCATGGGTTCCTTTTTGTTGTTGTTTATGCTTTCTTCCCTCCTCCCCTGATGAAATCCAAATAACATAAAATTCACCACACACAATTAGAGTGGCTATAATAAAGAAGACAGGGCCGGGGATTTAGCTCAGTGGTTTTGCTGCCTGCTGCGCAAGCGCAAGGACCCAAGTTCAATCCCCGGAACCAAAAAAAATAAAAAAATAAAAATAAAGAAGACAGATACTAGCGCATATGGATAAGGATGTGAAGAAATTGGAATCTTCACACACTGCTGATGAAAATGTGAAATGGTGCAGCCACTATGGACAAGATTTTCAGTTCCTTAAGATGTTAGATGTAGACACCAAATACTCAACAATTTCATTTCTCGGTACCTACCCAAGAACAATGAAAATGTATGTTCCCATAAAAATCTGTGTACACAAAAATTCATAGCATGGCCAGGGATTTAGCTCAGTGGCACTGTGCCTGCCTCGCAAGCTCAAGGTCCTAACTTTGATCCCTGGTACCAAACAAACAAACAATTTCACTGTTTGGGCAGGGCATCTAGGTCAGTGGCACCTTGCCAGCCTAACAAGCGCAAGGTCCTAGTTCGATCCTCAGTACCAAAAAAAAGAAAAAGAAAAAGAAAAATTCATAGCAATGTGGCTACTATGAATACATAAAAACCCAAAGTGTGAACAACCAAATGCTCAACAACTGATGAATGAATGTGGTATATTCATACAATCAAATACTGGGCCAGGGATGTAGCTCAGCAGTACAGCACCTGTCTGGCAAATGCAAGTCCCTGAGTTTGATTCCTGGTACCAAAAACTTTTTAAAACAAAAACAAAAACAAAAACACAAACTCAGTGATGAAAAGCTGCTGCAACATCAAAAATCTCAAAAAGTGGTAAGTAAAGCAGCCAATCACAAAAGTTCATATATTACATGTGCCTATTTATACAAAATGTCTAGAATACACAAATCTATTTAGACAAAAATGTTGATTAGTAGTTTCCTAGGACTGAGAGGTGGCAGGAGTAGGATTAGAGAGTAGCTACTAATGGACATAGGTTTTCTTTTGGGGACAATGGAAATGTTTGCTATAGTGATAGTTGTAAATCTAAATATACTAAAAAAAATTGAATTATACTTAATTTAAAAAATGATTTTATTAATTATTAATAAATATTGTAAATATTTGTTTATATTTATATAAATTATTGATAATAAATATTAATAATCTCTTTTTTTGTACTGGGGATTGAACTCGGGTCCTTGTCCAATTTATTGATTTTATTATTTTTATTTTTTGAGACCAGGTCACTATGCAGGTCAGGCTGGCCTTAAACTCACTATATAGCCCAGGCTGGCCTCAAACTTGCAGCAATCCTCCTGCCTCAGCCTCCTGAGTGCTGGGATTACAGGCATGTGCCACTGTGCTCAGCCCTGAATTGTACACTTTAAACTGAATTCATCTGTGTATAAAGCTGATGAAAAAAATGGGGTGATGGACTGTCACAAAATTCTAGGAAGGCCAGAAAAGGCAGCACAGTGGCCCTCCTTATCTGTGGGGGATATGTTCCAAGACCCCCAGTGAAAGATTTAAAGCACAAAGTCTACATATATATAACATGTCTTTTCCTATAGAAATTCTATATATATAATATATACATACTATGTCTTCTCCTATACAAAACACACCTGTGAAAAAGTTTAATTTATAAATTAAGTATATGAGAAATTAACAATAACTAAAACAAATCAATTATAACAATATGCTGGAATAAAATATTAATGTGAGCTGGGTGTGATGACACATCTATAATCCCAGCACTAAGGAGGCCGAGGCAGAAGGATCACCATGAGTTTGAGGTTAATGTGGGCTACATAGTGAGTTCAAGGCCAGCCTGAACTACATAGCTAGACCTTGTTTCAAAAACAAACAAACAACAAATCTCCCCCTCTGCTCTGGGCACCTCCAGCTCCTTGGACGATGGACATTCTTACCAAGAAGGCTCCATACAAGATGTAAGAGATCACTGCTTCATCCAACTGCTGGCCATTCCTGAGGAGACCTTTCACAAGGAAATAGCATCAAGAATAAGCAAATGGAATTATATCTGACTAAAAAGCTTCTGAACAACAAAAGATTCGATCAGTAGAGTGAAAAGACAACCTACAGAATGGAAAAAAACTTTGCCAGCTAATCCTCAGACAGAGAACTAATATCCAGAATATACAAAGAACTCAAAAAAATTAAACCATCTAAAATTAAAGACACAGCTAAGAAATGGGCTAGAGAAATGAACAGATACTTCACAGAGGAAGAAATACAGATGGTCAACAAATATATGAAAAATGTTCAACATCCCTGGCCATTTATTGCAAATTAAAACAATGGTAAGATTCCACCTTACTCTGGAAAAAATGAGAATCATTAGGAAATCAAACAATAACAAATGGCTATGGTGAAAAAAGAACCTTCCTTGGAATGCAAACTAGTACAACTATTATGGAAATCAGTATGAAGATTCCTCAAAGAATTGAAATTAGAAATTCCATACAACCCAGCTACATATCTTCCCCAAAAGAGCTTAAGTTATCATACTACAATGATACTTGTATAACAATGTTTATAGCAGCACATTCATAATAGCTAAATCCTGGAAGCAGCCATATACCCATCAACAGATGACTGAATAAATAAAATGTGGTATCTGTATATAATGGAATACTACTCAGCTACAAAGAATGATAAATTTGAGACATTTGTAGGAAAATGAGTGCACCTGGAAAACAAAATGTTGAGTGAAATAAATCAGACATACAAGCTTGAATACCATCTGGTATCCCTCATTTGAGTGAGGCAAAGTACAAACAAAGAAAATGATCAAAGATGGATAGAAAGGGACAAGGAGACAGATCTCATCCAATAGGGAAAAGGTCCAAGGAAACAAGGAGAGGGATGAGGAGGAGGGGAAGAGGAAATAAGAGGAATAAAGATGTGCCACGTGCAGAATCCTAATAACGCCAATCAATGTAAACTATATATGCCATAACATGTGCTAAGACAAATAGTATCAACAGGCATGAAAAAGGTGATTGAGGAACCAGAGGAGGAGAGGAGAGGGAGAGGGAAGGGGTAGGAGAAAAAAAATTCAAGCTGTAATATGTACATGTAAGCACTCCCCAAGCTGACTGTAAGATGCATGATATATAAACATGTACTTATAAAATAAAATTTTAAAAACTAAAACAGACAACTCTTCACCAAGAAAATAGTATGTTAGGAGCTACTGACTCTGTAACATTTTAATAAAGGCTGAACAAATGTTAAAAAAAAAAACAAATCAAGCAAACCAAACCAAAAAAAGAAAGACATGTTAATGTGGTTCCCCCAAATATTTTATTGTCCTTAAACACAAGCACTAGGGCTGGAGATTTAGCTCAGTGGCTTCGTGCCTGCCTTGCAAACACAAGGTCCTGAGTTCAATCCCCAGTTCCGAAAACAAACAAACAAACCACAAGGACTGCAATAGGAAGACAGTTAATCTGATGACCAAGATAGCTAAGTAACTAAAGGGCCTGAGTGTATAGGTGGAATGATTCATGTTCAGCATGGGTCAACATAAAATTTTATCATGCTTCTCAGGATGGTGCTCAATTTCATCAGTCATACAAATTTATTAATTATTTATTTCTGGGATTTTCCATTTCTTATTTTCAGACCATTGTTGACCTTGGGTAGGTGAAATTGTGGAAAGTTAAATAATGAAAGATAAGAGGTCGTACTATATTGGGAGCCAAGGGAAGAAAGAGTTTGAAGAAGGTTGGTTTTGGGTGGACAAAGTAAGTCAAAATCCAACAGATGTTCATTGAGTTCAACTGGCAGATCAGTGTCAGAGGAAAGTAAAGATGGAAGCCGAACTACAGCCAAACAGTGAGCAGAAGTGGGGATAAGGGAGCAAGGAATAATCTTCCTCCCTTCCTCCCTCACTTCTGGATAGAGAAGATTTGAGCATGTGTGTAAGTCAGACAGGAAAGGCCAGAAGAGGACAACCTGGAAGAAGCAGAAGATGGAATGACAGATAAGAAAGATAGGGGCTGACGGTCCCCAGAGGGAGAACTTTGCTTCAAATCAACAAAAGAACATCTTCTCGAAGACTGGAGGGAATGTGCAGACCCAAGTTTGGAGACATAAAAACTCAATAGGCTGTTTTCCCCCACAATTTTCAGCTAATATGATATTGAATTTTGCAGTTCAGTTTCAGCAAAAGGTGGAGACCAAAGAATTAAGAGTCCTCCTGGGAGGTCGTCTATAGAAAAGGAAAATAAATTAAGAAAAAAGTGAGAGACTGAGGGCCTGCAGGGATCTTCACGATGTACGGTCACCCCGCTGACGTCCCCATCTTTATCCTCCCAAACAATACAAGGACCTTAGAACACTGAACCTCTGATCAGCTCCACACTGATTTTTTTTCTGACATATATTTTAATTTAGTTGCTTTTTTTCTGTCTTAGGTGTATTTTGTTGGTTTTTATCTTTTTTTTAAAACCCACTGGCATGGTTCTTTTATACAATTTTAATTTGCCACTTTCCTTGTTCACTGTTTCTTTACCTCTATATGGTCTCCCATATGGAAAAATTTTCCTTCCATTTGAAGAATGCCCAACTTCAATGAATATATATTGTATTTTTAAAGGCTTTATTTAATTCTCATTCTTGAAGATTTATTCCAGGTGTTTTCTGGCTTCTACTTGCGGTGCTTTCTAATTTTTTGTCCTTCATAGGTAATCTATCTCTTCTCTCCAGCTACTTTTCATATCTTTATTATTCTGGAGTTTCATTACTATAAGTTATAGTGTAAATTTATTTTTATTTGTCTGACTTGGAATGTCAGTATTCTATAATCTATAAATTTATATTTTTCATCAAATGTTGAAATTCTCAGCCTTATCTTTTCAAATACTGCTTCAGTTCTCACTTCTCCTCGAATCCAGTTTAAATAGGTTATAGCCCCCTATTTTAGTTTTTCCATTTTATTCCATCTCTTTGTCTATTGTGGATAATTTCTTCAGGTCTACCTTCTGGTCACTGATTTTCTGTTTAGCTATGTCCAATCTGTTGTTATCCTGATGTATTGAGTTTTTAATTTAACTTTATAGTTTTTCATTTGCAACTGTTCTATTTGGTTCTTACCCAACTCTGACAATACCTTTGTCTCCTCTTGTTTTTTGATATGTTCAACCACCACTTTAGTCTATTAAAATAGCTTTTGAAACACATTAGTCATATTGGAACTCACAATATTTGATATTATTACAAATCTGATCATGCTATTTTTCTGTCTATCATTCATGGCTCCTCATTTTCCACATGTGATTCATGTAGACTTGTGTGATTTATGACTCAGTTTAATATTTCCTAGGCTCATATCTGGGGAAGTCTTTTGAAGTCTGGGGTGAAGGTAGGCTCCTCCAGACAGAATTTGGGAATCCCTGATACCTGAAAGCTCTGTTCACTAGAAATCAATCTAAATTTGCAAGGATTATGAGTTAGGCTACAAATCCAGGAAGGGACTAGTTTGTGATTATACATCCTCAGGGAAAATATTTCCCCTCTCCTACTCATTCTCAAGGTTTGAAACAGCAAATTTACCTAAGAGACCCCAGCCCAAGGGGTTCATCTTTGGAATCCCAATTCTTACTGGGAGTGGGAAGGTCTGTAAGTCATCCTACTTTGAAGGACCAGGATTTTGTCACTTGGCCCCTGTACTTTCAGGAGTATGAAAATCAAAGCTCAAGCTTGCTTCATTTGGCAAACAACTTTAGGAGAAAACTAGTTTTCAGTGTTCTGCCTACCATGCTAAGTTATCAATTTTGTTTTGGCTTTGGCCACTGTGTATTCCTTATTAATTTTCCAGCTCATCGATGCATTTTTAAAAACTTTTAAAAACTATTTTATCTGGCATTAAAGTTTCTGAGCCACATGGCCAGAAACTAAAGTGCATTTATGTGGTCCTTAGAGGAAACTCACAGATACCTGACTTGGGAATTCTGGCTTCAGATGCTGGCTCTGCTTTAACCTCTTCCAATCCCCTCAGGTCTTTCTCACATTCAGTTAATTCCACAGCCTCTAATTAATATGGGCTGTGCTCCCTAAGCCCCTTGGGGCTAAAGCCTAATTATTTTTCATTTATCCATTTCCTACCAAACAATGGAAATTCAGGCTGCCTTCCTTACTCTCAGTGTTGCTTCCTGGTTCCCCTTTTGCTTGCTTGGGGAGGCTTTGGGGGTAATTTATAAAATCTTCTCCCCCTGGAGTGCTTCTCTTTCTCACCTTCCTCTCAGCCATGGGGGTACAACATGACTTTCCATACTACGTGAATGACTTGTGGTTCTCAGAATTTCTACCTCTTCTTTCCCATCCCAGTCTCCTTAGCCTGGGGAAGAGGAGTGGCATTAAAGCAATGCTTAACAGCAGCAGGGCAGATTCAGCATCCAGCCTCTCTTTGTAAGACTTGAGGTGTCTATGTTTTTGTCTCTCTTTAGAATGAAGAAAGTAATCCCCCACTCTTGAGTCCTGGTTACCAACTCCAGGACAACAGGAAAAGTTCCTCTTATTGCCTCTTGGTAGTAAGTGCCTCTGCTGCTTTGCTAATTCAATGGTTCCTGTCACTCAAAGTAAAATTCACACTCCTTGTCATGACCCCTCAATCCTGCCCCCTCAAGTCTACCTTACCTTTCCTACCTCTACTCTGCTCACTCTCCTGTCCCTCACTTTGCTATCAGGCAATGCAACAGGGATCTAGAGTCCAGATTTGCAGAACCCCAACAGGTAACTGAAAGCACAATAAAGCTTGGCATCTCTGCATTCGTTTTATATTTGTCTCCTTTATTATCTTAAAACTTTGGGTCAGATCCCTGTTCAGCTGTGCATGTAGGCATATTAATCTTTTAAGAAGTGTTTATCTAAAAACTAGTTATACAGATTCCAGATAGTAGATCTTTGTCTGAGGAAGAGCAGGTGAGGATTTTTTCCCTCATTGTGGGTTGTCTCTTCACATTGCTGGTGGTTTCTCTTGCTGTGCAGAAGCCTTTTAATAAGAAGAGATCCCACTTGTTGATTGTTTGGGCTAGTTCATGGGCAACTGAGGTTTTGTTCATAAAATATTTTCCTACACTGATGTCTTCAAGGGTTCTACCTAACCTCTGTTCCAACTGGCTCAGAGTTTCTATTTTAATATTTAGATCTTTAATCCATTTTGATTTTAGTTTACTGCATGGTGAGAGATATAGGTCTAGTTTTAATCTTTGGCAAGTTGAAACCCAATTTTTCCAGCACCATTTATTAAAGAGGCTATCTTTCCTCCAGTGAGAGTGTTTGGCTCCTTTATTGAAGATGAGATGGCTGAGTGTGTCTGGAGTTGTTTCTGCATCTTCTAATTTGTTCCACTGGTCCCTAGGTCTGTTTCTTTGCCAGTACCATGCTGTTTTTATCACAGTAGCTTTGTAGTATAGTTACAGGTTGGGGATTGTGATACCCCCTGCCATGTCTCTGTTACCTAGAATTGCTTTTGCTATTCTGGGTCTCTTCTTGTTTCAAATGAATTTTTGGATTGTTTTCTCAAGGTCCATGAAGTATGCTGCTGGGATCTCAATTGGAATTGCATTAAATCTATAGAGCAGTTTTGGAAGTATGGCCATTTTCACTATATTAATCCTTCCTACCCAGGAGCAGGGGATCTCTGTCCATTTTCTGATACCATCTTCAATCTCTCTTTTCAGAGTGCCATAGTTTTCAGAGAAGAGGTCTTTGATTTCTTTTGTTAGGTTGATTCCTAGGTATTTCAGTTTTTTGGATGCTATTGTGAAAGGAATTATTTGCCCTATTTCTCTCTCAGTGAGTCTGTCATTGGTGTAGAGGAAAGCTATTGATTTTTGTGTGTTGTTGACCTTGTAACCAGCTACTTGACTGAATTTGGTTATTAAGTCTAGAAGACTTTTGGTGGAGTTCTTGGGGTCTTCTATATAGAGTATCATGTCATCTGCAAATAATGACAATTTGACTTCTTCATTTCCTATGTTTATTCCTTTTATTTCTTTCTCTTGTCTAATTGCCGTGGCTAATGTTTCCAGAACTATATTGAACAAGAGTGGTGATAGTGGACATCCTTGTCTTGTTCCTGATTTTAGTGTGAAGGATTTCAGGTTTTGAACATTTAGTATGATATTGGCTGTTGGTTTTTCATAGATGGCTTCTATCAGTTTGAGGTAGAGACCATCTATTCCAATTTTTTGTACGGTTTTTATCATAAATGCATGTTGGATTTTGTCAAATGCTTTTTCTGCGTCTATGGAGATAATCATATGGCTTTTGTCTTTGGCTCTATTGATATAGTGTATTACATTGATTGATTTGCATATATTGAAACATCCCTGCATCCCTGGGATGAATCCCACTTGATCAGGGTGTATGATCTTCTTGATGATCTTCTGCATTCTGTTTGCCAGTATCTTATTAAGGATTTTTGCATTTATGTTCATTAGTGAGATTGGCCTATAGTTCTCCTTTTCAGTTGGTTCTTTCTCTGCTTTGGGGATCAAGGTGATGCTTGCTTCCAGGAAAGAATTTGAGAGTATTGCTTCCCTTTCAATTTCATCAGACCTCCCAAATTTAAAGACCCAATCTGAAAATGGGCATCTGAAATGAACAGACATTTCTCAGACAAAGAAGTAGAAATAGCAAATAAATACATTAAAAAATGTTCAACATCACTGGTCATTTGAGAGATGCAAATGAAAACAACACTGAGATTCCACTTCACTCTAGAAAGAATGGCTGCTATCATGAAATCAACCAATAACAAATGCTGGTGGGGCTGTGGGGAAAGAGGAACACTGCTCCACTGCTGGTGGGAGTGTAGACTGGTGCAAGCACTGTGGAAATCAGTATGGAGATACCTCAAAGAACTAGGACTGGAAGTCCCATTTGATCCCGCTATTCCACTGCTGGGGATCTTCCCCAAAGAATTAAAAGAATCATACCACAATGATATATACGCCCATGTTCACAGCAGCACAGTTTGTGATAGCTAAAACTTGGAAACAGCCCAAATGTCCATCAACTGGAGACTGGATAAAGAAAATGTGGTTTTTTAAATAAAATGGAGTACTACTCAGCCATAAAAAATGAAAAATTAGAGACATCTATAACTAAGTGGATGCACATTGAGTGAAATAAATAGGACACACATGTATAAATACCGAATAGTTTCTCTGGTGTGAGAAACTGAAAGTGTAAATAAGGACTAAAATGTATAATAGGTAATGTGAAATAGGAAGAAAAGGGGCAAAGGGGAAGGAAGTGGGAGGGCTAGGGGAAAGGATAGAAGGGAATGGGATTAATATGAGAAAATGGAAAAATAGGAACAAAATCTTTGTAAATAGGGAGGACTGGAGGGGTTGAAGGGAGGGCTGGGGAAGGGTGAAAAATAGGAACCAAGAGAGACTATGTAAAGGTGCAAATTTCCAATGAGCAATGTCATTATATTGTATACCTAAAATGTACCAATGATTAGAATGAATAATTGATAACGCAAAATAGGAATAAAAGGTCCAAAGGGGTAGGGGTAGTGGGAGGGGCAGGGGAAAGGAAAGAAGGGAAAGGAAAAATGATGAGAAATGGAAAAAATGAAAATAAAGTCTTTGTAAATAGGGAAGGGTGGATGGGGTGAAGGGAGGGCTAGGAAACGGGAAAAAATAAGAACCAAGATGCATTATGTAAAGGTACAATTCCCAATGAGAAATGTAATTGTGTTGTATACCTGCAATGTACCAATAAAAGAATTTAATTAAAAAAAAAAACACTAGTTATACAAAGTTTAGCAACCCTAAATTTACCCAGCCTATTACATCCTCCTTTAAGACTTAGGACACCAAGAGTAAAGTAATTTTCAGTAGTTGGAAGGACATCCAAGAAACAGCTTTTACGATGTTCAATTTCTGATCCCTTGAAGGAATGCCTCAAAGTCACCAGTCATTGTCCTAAACCTGTAGTCATCTTGAATTTCAGGGAAAGCAGAGCCTTGCAGACCATTCAATATAAGTTCTACTCACCCACCCAAGCAGGAGCAGTCATTTCAAAGAACCAGTCCTGAGGTAATGATCACCCAGGCCACAGCCTGACCAGGATTACCTATGTTGCCAGCTATGCAGCCTTCAACCCTTGCCTTTGTTCTTCTTTTCTATAAAACTCCAAGGTTTCTGACAGCCCCTAAGAGGCAGATCTTGAATCTCTTTATCTCTCCTCCTGGCATGGCCTGTCCTTCACTTCTGCTGTTTTTGATTGGTGTTTTGGGAACTATAGCCCTAGCCTTTTTTGAGACAAAATCTCACTATGTTAAGCAGGCTGGCCTCGAACTTGCAATCATCTGGACTCAGCTTCTCCAGTAGCTAGGATTACAGATACGCACCACCATGGACAGAGAAGTCATTAACTTCTTAATATCCATATTCTTGATAAAGCAATGCAATGTCAGGTACTTTTAGTAGCAATCATTTTCTCTTGTGAATATGTGATGCTCTAAGGTTAAGAATTCAAATCTGAGGCCTCACATGGTGGCACATGTGTGTAATCCCAGCACTCTGAAAGGCTGAGACAGGAGAATTGCAAGTTTGAGCCCAGCTTGAGCAATTTATCAACTTAGCAAGATCCTGTCTCCTTTCTCTTCTTCCTTCCCTTACCCCTCCTCCTCCAAGCTCGAGTTTAGGAAATATAGACAGATTTTTGTGATCTATAAATCTAATAGCTGTATCTAAAAGTTCACCTGTTTTGAAATTTTCTACTATTTATAGACTTATTTCAAGCACAAAATCCCGAGCAATGGGATACCAAGAAATGAAATAACATGCTAGTATTACAGAGAGCTAAGTTAGGTAGAAATAGTGTAGGCAGTCAGATAGGGCTGGGCCCTCAACAGAGTCAGTGCAAAAGTTAAAAACACATTACAACCCTGGCTGGAGATGCATCTGTTGGAGACCAGGCCTCAAAATACAGACAAAATGATCAGACTTTCATACTTTCCCAAAGGACAAGGAAGGTAAGAAGTAACACCTGACCTAATGAAGTCTAGATAGACATCAGTCACCCCAGTGTGTGACCAAGACCTCCGAACCCATCATTTCCTAGAAAAAGTTTTTATTCTTTCCACATATACTTGTTCTTTCATTGGATCACTATTATCTATGCTACTATACGTGTAACCTTATTGGTTGTTCATAGTTTTAACCCACGTTATATCCACGTGGTTTTTGCTCTAGAAAACTTCCCTTGAAAAGTGGGGTCCTAGCTGGGGATTTAGCTCAGTGGTTTCACCCCCTGCTACACAAGTGCAAGGACCTGATTTCGATCCCCAGTACCAAAAAAAAAAAAAAAAAAGAAAAGTGGGGTCTTGGGTACCTATTTGGGACCCCTCCTGCCTCTTAGAAGTTATCCTCTCAATAAATAGTTCCTACTCTTAACTTCCGTTGTTCCTAGAATTCATTCTTCAATTTTAGAGATCATGAATGTGGCATATCAGACACCTAACAGGTTCAGAAGTATAGTATTTCCTTATATCATTTGGAGGTCCTATTTCATCTCCTATATCATCCCTGTATCAGTAGTAACAATTTGGTTCAGTCACTGTTCAGGTCACATATCTATCTTTTTTCAGGAGCACCCAAGATTGGGGAAGGAGGTGCCGGGCTACCTCGAAGAATGGTGAGAGAGCAGAATAAATTTTTTTGTTTTGTTTTTGGTATCAGGGATCGAACTTGGACCTTGCGCTTTGCCTGCGAGGCAGGCGCCGGAACCACTGAGCTAAATCCCTGGACCTTATCTTGGTTCTTTTTCTCTGAATTAATATTAAATATTTCATGGAGTATCTTAGTTATTATAGTAGGTATTGTTCAGGGGGGTCTCAGAGAGTTCAAATCATTGATAGTGACCGACGGGTGGTCTCACTTCTGCAATTATCTTGTTCTATGTTTACGTTTTAGTCTTCTACCTGGTCCACTAGCACCTACGCCACCCCAATTTGTATGCCACCACCAGTGACATGACCGGGACACACAGGAGGCGCTCAGTCCAGCCTTCCTCTGCACTCATCCCGGTCCCCACCAGGCCACACAGCACCTCCGGAGACTGCCTTTGTAGGGCCCACGCGCGAGGGATTCTGGGAAGTGTAGTTCGCACGCACACGGTGCTGGAGCGAGGTTCCACGTGCGCAGGCGCACTTCTGGCTCTGGCCCGTCGCTGCGGCCATTGTGCGCCCCCCATTGCGACGGAGACCGCTTTGGGCATCTGGCCCTTCTGAAGAAAAGAAGCAAAAAGAAAGCCTGCGGAGCGGGAGGGGCCGATCCGAGGCCCTGGGTGTGCTGGAGGTCCCAAATCCGGAGCCCTCTGGAGGCAGTGTTTCCGAGTGCGCGGGTTGGCGCGGCACCTCCCGCGTTTGGGGGCCTCGCCCACCGCCCTGCGGCTGGGACTGGGCGTGGCCACAGGGGACCTGCGGGAGCAGCAGGCAGGGGCGGGGCCCGTGCTCCCAATCCTCTAGCTGCACAGTGACGGAGGGGGGCGGCGGTCGCATCCCAGTGAGCGCCCTCTTCTTTCTCCGCAGTCCCTGTCCCGGAGCCGCCCCACGAGTCAGGAATGGCCCCCAGGCGGCCCACCGCAGCACCTCAGGTGAGACGCGCGTTTGGATCCGGCGGGGGGCCCGGGACCTTTTGGGGACAGTTATTGTTCTTCACCTAGAGATACACAGTCTTGGCTCGATTGCCCCTCGGAGGCTCCTAACCACGTGAAACCCCAGCGTGTCCAGAGCTGGGCAGTGCGAGATTCTCAAGGGAGAGGAGGAGGGAATAGACCGCATCAGGGCAGTGCGATCTTGGGAGAGTAGCTAAGGTTGGATGTGTTGGAAGTGTCATTGCTGAGTCCAGAGTGCGGGACCACTTCTTTGAAATCTTGTCAATGAGGAGTGGAGAGGGTAAGGTGACAGGATAGAAAACTGTAGAGGAGAAAGAGAATATTGGTAAGTCTGGAGGGGAGAGACCCAGCTTCGGGGTCAGGGGCCATGAGAGACCTTAAGATTCAGAAGTTTGGTCAGTATGCCTAGGAAGAGGCTGGTGGTGGGCTTTCACGGGCAAGGATAACAAACCAGGACTGACTTCCCCTGAGGTTTTTATGTTCTTTACTGCTGTTTTGGTTTGTTTGTTTGGTTGGTTTTTTGTTTGTTTGTCTGTACTGGGGATTGAACCCATGGCCTTCACACTGAGCTACATCCCCATCTCTTTATTTTGAGACAGGTTCTCACTAAGTTGCCCAGGTGGGACTTGAACTTGTGATCCTCCTGCCTCAGCCTCCTAGCCCTTTTCTGCTTTAACAAAAATGTACAAGTGCACAACCCCAAAAGTCCAGCCTTCATCTTAATGAAGCTGATTTATGAGCCCGTTTATTTTTGTGGCACAGGGGGCATTTTTATACAGTCATTACAACTCTGAGGTTATCCATTGATTTACATGAAGTATTTCATTGAAAATATAAAATCTAGATGGTATCTGGATCTTTTAATCCATACTGTCTTTAAAGTTAAGAAAAAATTACAGGTGATAGTTGCTAGGTGTATGATACAATCGAGATCAATCCCAATAAAATGCTAGTAGTATTGAAAAGCAGTTAATAAATTAAACTTATATAATGTATAATGTATGTATGTATGTATATATATAAATATTTTTTAAACTACTTGTTTATAGGAGTTAATTACTTGTTTAAGGAATAAAGCAAGTAATGCTAGAGGAAGACAGTTGGTTTGAGGAGAGCCAGAGCAAATTACTGTCATTCTCACCTTTATACACAAAGTATTCCCTCAGAAGGCTGTGAGACTTGGGATGACTTAATACCTCATCTGGGGCAATGGTCGTTTCTGTTGCCTTTTTTAATGGTGAAAGTAGATAATGTGTTTTGAGTATTGACTTTTAGGGACCACATTAAACTTCACTTTTACAGCCATGTTTCCTAAGCACCCTGAGTCAGTTACATTGTTCTGGAATCATCTGATGGTTCTCTTGAGTTACCTAACACAAGCTGCAGGTGTCTGTCAGAGATGGACAGAACAGAATACCTGCCCTACAGTGGGACTTTTTAGATCGAAATTTCCCTTTGTCAGTAGTTCCCCTTCTCTGAGCATTGTCGTCAAGGGAGTGCAAAACTGAGTAATGAATCACGTGACTGTTGCCCTGGCTGACAGTTCAGTAGGGGTAAACAGGCAGAAGTATAGCACTAGGGAGTTACTCTGAGTTCAGAGAGGAGGCAGGAAATTCTCCCTGTGGGAAGAAATCAGTCCTTTGAATAAGTGCAAAGTCTAAGCAATAAAAATGAAGAGGTTAGGAATAGAGCTGACTTTCTGTGTCAGGAGAGACAAGAAGATGTGGGAACAGAATGTATTCAGGAAACCATTGTCCTCTGTGACAGCAGGTGGTGTGGGTTGCTGACAGTGGGTAGAAAAGAGTTTGGATTTCTTTTTGGCCTTGTAACTCATTCATTCATTTGTTTATGAGACAAGTCATTGAGACCTTATTATGTGTCAAGCAATTGTCTAGGCACCTGGGGAACTTTAGTGAACAAAATTTATAAGGCTGCTCTCATGGCGCTTGTATTCTAGAAACAGGAGACGGATGAATTCAATGTGTACAGTTTATATTATCCTAAAAGATGATAGCTTTAAGTGTAAAAAAAGATAAAAGAAATTGAGTGGCTAGGTGGGGAGCTTGTGATAGGGGTGCAGTTTTATTTGTTTGGTTTTTTTTTTTTTTGGTGCCGGGGATCAAACTTGGTCCTTGCGCTTGCGCAGCAAGCAGCGAAACCACTAGGCTAAATCCCCGGCCCTAGCGGTGCAGTTATAAATAGAATGGTCAGGGTACTGAAGCCTTATCCTTACTGAAATGGTGACATCTGAGCAGACTTAACAAGAACTGAAGGAGTCATGGATCCAGATGTCAGGGGAAGAACATGGTGGGAAGAGGGAACAGTCTCAGTATGTCTGGTATATTCAAGGAGCAGCAAAGAGGCAGCTTGAGCTGATAGTTTTGAGCAAGAAACTAGTGTGACTTTTTGTTAGATACAGATTACCATGCATGCTGAATCATATGGGAATGTTTGAAAGTTGGAGCTCCTTTGGAGAGGTGTTTTGATGAGTAGGACCTTCCCCCGAGTGTAGTTGATAAAGAGCTGGCTAAAGTAGAGGAAATGACAGTGATGGAGCATCATTAGGATTGTTAGCAGCTACATTTGTATTGTTGGCAGCTACATCTGTGTAAACACTCTGCATTCTTGTTCACCTTTTTTTTTTTTTCATTACACATGTACTACATTTTTAGTTAGGGAGAAGAATGGTATTTTCCATGAAGACCAGGTCTCATGGTATTTTACCTTGATAGAGAGGAAATGGGGAGGCATCAAAGCCTAGTCTCTGTTGACTTCAGATCCTAAGAGCTCTGTGGTTAGATCATCTCAAAGAACAGACCCAGTAAAACTTGTAAAACTTGGCTCAGGTCACCAACATTCCAATAGACATAATGCTCCTGGGTCACCAGGGTAGCATTAACCAAGCCTCTTGTTGAATCAGTCAGGATGTTAGTGATCAAGGACATCAGAGCACCTTGGTCCAGAGATCCTCTTTCCCAGCCTCCTCCTACACTGACCAGAGCTGGTGTTTAAGCCTCACTCAGAAACATCTTCCTTAGAGTAAGGTCACAGGCCCTTCTCCGTTCCCAGAGAGCCTGTGACAGCACTGTTTTCACATCCTGTGGGGTGGCATGCTTACCTACTTGTACCAGGCTTTGAGCACCTTTAGGACAGGGCTGTCCAACTTCTTTTGCCCTTGCTCCAGAGTAAACGTAAGGTGAGTGTGTATTGTATGAATGGACATTCAGAAGCACTTAACCCCAGCAGCAAATTTATACTTTCTGTTCCTAATATAGTAGAAATTATATCTTCCAGTTTCAATGACCCTAATTTTGTGATAAAATAATTTCATGAAGCAATGTTCCTTGCACTGAATAGTTTTAAAAAGTTTTGTCCTTAATGTTAAGTAAGATTATCCAAACCTGTTTCATTGAGACTGATTTCAAAAGTTAGAATCTTTCCTTGACTGTTGTCTTGTATTGCTTTTATTTTATTAAAATATACCTTACTGTGAGCATATATATAATATATATCTAAAAATGCTTTTCTTTTTCCTTTAAATTAACTTTTGTTTTAGACTTTTTCCCTCACAATCTGGGAAATTGAACCAGGTCTCACATTTGGTAGGCAAGTGCCCTACCACTGAGCTGTATTCTCATCTCTTTTTATTTTTTTTGAAACGTCTAAGTTGCTTAGGCTGGCTTCAAATGTGTTATCCTCCTACCTCAGCCACCCAAATAGCTGAGACTGCGGACATGGACCATGCACCAGTTTATTATAGACTTTTTTTTTAGCTTCAATATCTTTTTTTTTTTTTTTTTAATTGTGGTAAAATACACATAACATAAAATTTACAATCTTAACTTTCATGTATGTGTGTATGTGTTTTAACTGGGGATTGAACCTAGGGCCTTAGCACTGGCCCTGGCCTTGGCCTTTTTAAATTTTTTTTTTTTGGTACCGGGGATCGAACTTGGGACCTTGCAATTGTGAAGCAGGTGACAGCACCACTGAGCTAAATCCCTGGACCTGGCCTTTTTAAATTTTGAGACAGGTTTTCTCTCCATTGCCCAGGCTAAGCTCAAGCTTGTGATCCTCCTGCCTCTGCCTCCCAGAGTACTGGGATTACAGGTATATGGCACCATGTCTGGCTCTAACTTATAATTTTTTTAGCCTCAGAACCACTCCTTGTTTCCCTTCAGCAAGAACTACCCAAGGTTCGCTCATCAGATGTTTTTGGATTGCCTACTGTGTGCCAGGCAGTGTTTCTTAACCAGGGTCACACTTCAAAACCAGGAAACTGGTGCTTCCCGTGGGGTGCCAGTAGACTTCAGTGAGGAAATATAAAGAGAGTGCACACAATGACTGAGCTCAGTGCCTGGCCTATGGTGAATGTTCAGTAAATCTTCCTTGTTGAACTTATATCTTGAACCACCTGAGGAATTTTTTTTTTTTTGAGACAGGGTCTCAATATGCAGGCTAGCCTTGAACTCACTATGTAACTGAGGCTGTCCTTGAGCTCTCAGTGATCCTGCTGCCTCAGCCCCCTAAGTGCTGGGATTACAGGTGTGTACCACCACACCCAGCCCTGAGGAACTTTTAAAACATACTTTGTAGGGCCCTGCACTCTTGGACAATTTTTTTTTTGGTACCTGGGATTGAACTCGGGACCTTGTGCTTGCAAGGCAGGCGCCAGAACCACTGAGCTAAATCCCCGGCCCTATTCTTGGACAATTTTAAAGAGTTGCCCAGATAATCTGGACAATCTCAACGTGTTTGGTGTTGGCCATTCTGAAATGTAAAGGATTTTGAGAATTTCTTGAGCAAAAAAAAAAATGTAAATAGATGGCTGCAGTTTTTTGGTTTTTTTTTTTCTTTTTCTTTTTATGGTGGCTGCAGTTTTTGAGTGGAGATGTGGACCAAATGCTGAAGGGAGGACAAGGAGGATGGAGGATCTAGAAAACCTACAAAGGAAGGAAACCTTGAGCTGTTTCTAGAATGATGACTAGGAATTTTGGCTATAGAAAATACATTACGGGCAGAATAAAATATATGAAAGCAAGGAGACAGAAAAAAAAGAAAAAGAAAATGAAGTTGTCAGGGCCAAGAGTCCATGTGGCAGAAACATGAGGTCCATGACAGGAGGCAAAGTTTGAGAGAATGATTCCAAAACCTGGAGAGGATGGCCTGAGGTAGAGATCTAGAATAAACTAGGACAACACTGTCCAAAAGAAACAGAAGCTACACATGTGTAGTAATTTTAAATTGTCTAGTAGCAACAGTATACAAAATAACAGGTAAAATTAATTTTAGTAGTACATATTATTTAACCCAGCGTATCCAGAATATTATTTCTAGGTATAATCAGCATCTTTTAAGTACTACTACGGTATTTACCTTTTTTTTTTGGTACAAGTCTTTGAAATCTGGTGTGTATTTGATACTTGTCCTGAAAGCATGGTGTAGTCAAGGAATACCAAGATCAGCATGGCTAATTAGTGGCAGGAGAGCTTCAATTTTTTCTTAGTATAGTGGGATGCTGTTAGTTTTAGGTAGTAGGTATCTTGTGATACAACTGTAATGGATGACAGTGAAACAATAAGGTGAAATTATGTATCCACTATGGAAGGATCTTCCAGATACATAGTCAAATGTAAAAAGCAAGTTGTAGAACAATATATGATTGTTTCATAAAACAAGACTGAGTGGTGTGTGTGTGCACGTGTGTGCATGCGTAAAACGTGGATAAGAGACTCTTAAGTGTATAAACCAAAATGTTAAGAGTGATTATTTCTGGGACTGAATTTGTTTTGGAAACAAAGGAGGGCTATCAATTTTCACTCCCTACCATGTCTGGGTTTTGTGACAAAGGAGGTGAATGGGCAATGAGGAATTAGTGATTGTATAAAAAAGCTTGGCTTGGAAGCAGATGGGAAGGTAGGTAAGTGGGGACACAAGTTTGCAAGACAAATTGCCCCTCATAACTTCTCAACAGATACACTAGATCCTTTACAACTTTGTGTGAATGACTAGCATATATAACCCAACATTGCCCCCTCAGGAGAGCAAGCACATGATCACTGCTGATAGATCCCACAGTATGTTCCTAGTATTGCCATGGAAACATTGATGTTGTTGAGCAAGATTGTGATCCTGCAGGAATCAGTGACATTCAAAGATGTGGCTGTGGATTTCACCCGGGAAGAATGGCATCACGTGGACTCTGCCCAGAGAAGCTTGTACAGGGATGTGATGCTGGAGAACTACAGCCACCTGGTTTCTCTTGGTAAGGTCCACTTCTCTTGTTGCGCTCACAGCCTTGGTAACTGTGAGCAGGGTGCCTAGGGGCTAAAGCCTGTTCCTGTCTTTGGGAACTAGCTTTCTGGGGTTTTGTGCCTGCTCTTTAGGTGATAGGTCTTTATTTTGCAGAACCGGACATAGCCACTTTGATTGCATGACTCCTTAAGTTGCACCTTTCTTTTCCTTCAGAGTTCCCGAGGACCAAGACTAGTACTGACTTGTAGGAAGGTTCTTTGTCCACTTGCACCAACAATCTTGTGTATTTACCCACGAGCAGGATATCAAGTTTCCAAACCAGAGGTGATCTTCAAATTGGAGCAAGGAGAAGAGCCATGGATATCAGAGGGAGAAATCCAAAGGCCTTTCTGTTCAGGTAAATGAGTGCGATCTCACCTGTAGGAATCAGTGCGGACAGTGACACAGCTTGAGGGTGGTGCACCTTGAAGCGGCTGGCTGGGGAGCTCCTAAACCTGCCAAGGAAGCTGAACCCATCTTCTGAGTGACAGCTTTCCATTCCTCTGTTCTCCGGGAGAGTGCTCTGTTGTCAGTAGGTCTTAGAGAAAGTTACCCCTTTTTCTTCTCTAAAAGTAGCCTTTGCCCTGGCTCAGAATACCACTTTTGCTTATTTTGCATCCCTTACCTTGCTGGATTATTTTCTTCTCTGGTGTCTCACATTCCTTTCATTATGGAGAGAGGGCTTTTCTTATTCAGACATGAACTCCCATGTCTTCTTGTTTTGCCTTGCTGCTTTCACGGTTGGATGGCCCAGACTTGTAGGAAACAGTCCAGTCTTGATTTCCCTCCCTTTGTAACTTACCTTCAGACTCCTTTTCTTGACCTTAGTCCTGAAACACCTGTCTAGGGAGCAGCACCATCTTCTTGCCATATCATCTTTATGCTGGTTTGATCCATTGCCTCCTGGGAGGTTGAGGGGAGAATGGGATACCCACCATGTCCTTGAACTATCATCATCTCCCAGTCTTTTGCCTTGTGGAGGGCTTTTGGGCCTTAGGTCTGTGGTAGTCAGCTTTTCATCACTATAATGAAATGCTTGAGGCAATCAACTTATTAATAGAAAAGGTGTATTCTGGTTGACAGTTTTAGAGGTTCCAGGCTGTGATTGGTCAGCACTTTTGCTTTGGGCCTAGGGTGTGACAACATAGCAAGACATGATGGTAAAGGAAAACTTCTCACTTCACCAACCAAAAAGCAAGAGGGAAAGAGGCAGAGCCAGGGTCCCACCATCCCCGTTAAAGACACACACCCAGTGACCTAGGCCCTGCCTCATAAAGGTTCCACTACCTCCCAGTAGCACCTCCCTAGGGACCACACTTTTGACACATGGGCCTTTGGAGGGCATTTAACATCCAAGCTATGGTATGGTCTTTTCTTATTTTCCCCCTCTGTGAAGCTGCCCTCAGGAATCTGTCCTTCAACCTCTGCTTCTTTCTGTCTGTGTTACCTCCCTAAAAGGGTGACTGCCTTCTCATAGTTGCAACTCTTTATGCTGTAGACTTAGAAAACTCCCTGACTTAAACCCTGGCCACTTTTTTCTTCTCACAGGACCACCACTTGGAAGTTTCACAGAGCTCATATTAAATATATAAAACCTAAATTTATCCTCTTTCATCCCCAGGCAGCACATCTTGCTACCTTACCTATTACTCATTTCTGCCTTTTGTTATAGAAACCACTGGACTTGTAATCCTGAGGCTAGACACCATAATCAGTTTAGTCTTTTCCTTTCAACCCAGATTATTTTCTTCCTTTGAGAAGTTTCTTAGATTTTCCTGCATTCTAACTTCTGGTGGTAATATTCTAAACCAGGTGCTGAGCTTAGATTACTATAACTCCCAGGTGGATTTACTCATTCTTTGTTTCTTATAATCTATATTGGATAGTTTTTAAATTAGGATTTTATCCAGGTATAATTCACATACCCTAAGAGACAGCCTGCTTCCTCCTCCTCCTTTGACAGAGGGTCTCACTATATATTTCATGCTGGCCTTGAAATCACTGTGTAGCCCAAGCTGGCCTTGAGCTCATAATCCTCCTGCCTCAGCCTTCTAAGCACTGGAATTACAAGTGTGGGCCACCAAGCAAGAGTCACTCTTCTAAGGTGTACTCGTCATTGTTTTTGTGTGTGTATTACAGAGTTGTGCATACATCACTACTGTGTTGTTCCCTATGTCATGCAAAACATTAGAACTTTTTCATCACCCAAGCCAATTAAGAGTCATACCCAATTCCCCATTTCTCCCAGCCCCTGGCAACCATTCATCTGCTTTCTGTCTCTATGGATTTGCCTCTTTGGACATTTTGTATTACTTGAATCATATAACATATGACTGACTTTTTTCTCTTAACGTGATTTCAAGATTGATTCATGTTATAGCATGTATCAGTAATTTATTCCTTTTTACTGCTGAGTAATATTCTATTGTCTGGATATGCCACATTTTGTTTAAATTTATCAGTTGATGGAACATAATTGGATTTTAATATTTTATCTGCATAAATCACCCACTGCTGATAAAACCTTGCTATTACTCCCTGTACCTCATTATAAGAAATAGAAAATCCTTGATTTAAAGGTCTATTAGATCTTTCAGAATTACCTTGTGTTTCCTTAGATTGAACATCTTTTTTTTGTTTTCCTAAAGGTAGCATATAGTTTCCCTCACTACAGTCTTCCTGTCCAAAGCCATCTATTGTTTGAGTTCAAAAATCTATCTAATCCATGAAACCTAATATATATTAATATATTTATTTCTTTCCTGATCAGAAATACCAGTCATATCATCTCTACTATACAAACTCAAATTTAATTATATTTTGATATATTCTGTGTTGCAAAACACAGTCAGAAATTGATTTGATATGGCACCTGGCAGGGGAAGGAATTTTCTCATTCTTTTCACTTGACAAATTTTCACGAATGACCTACTGAGAAAGATTCTTAAAAAATATAGCTATGGGCTGTGGATTTAGCTCAGTGGTTTTGCCACCTGCTGCACAAGCGCAAGGACCAAGTTCGATCCCCGGTACCAAAAAAACAAAAAACAAAAAATATAGCCATGCACAGGGGCACAGGCCTGTGGTCCCAGCTACATGGGTGGCTGAGGCAGGAGGATCACAAATTCATTTCTTTTTTTTTGGTACCAGGGATCAAACTTGGCATCTTTTGCTTGCGAGGCAGGAGGTGGAACCACTGAGCTAAATCCCTGGCCCTGTAGGATCACAAATTCAAAGCCAGCATAGGGGACTTAGACCCTGTCTTAAAATAAAATGGACTGGAGATATAGCTCAGAGGTAGAGAACTTGTCTAGTATATGCAAGGCCCTGAGTTCATTCCCCAGTACCACAAGAAATCAAACCAAACAAACAGAAAAACAAAGCATTCTCTGCCCTATGAGTTTATAATTGATTCTTTTTTCAGAGTAAGGAATTTGGAGGTTTAGGGTCCCTTAATTGTTTTTTTCCCCTTAGAGCATTTTATGAAAAGTTTCAAATACATAGAAAAGTTGGGAAAAAATACAGAGGACACTGTATACATGCCACCAAGATTATAACATTTACTCTTTACAATTTGCTTTATCATATATCTTTTCATCTATCCATCAAACCGTTTTACTTGTTGAAACATCGCCAAGGAAGTTGGAGACAACAGTACATTTCACTTCTACACACATCATTACTGTTCAGTATTTTTGTAGTTGTTTTCTTTAAGAAAATGGTGCATACAATGAAAAATATACACCTCTTATATGTACCACTTAGTTGGTTTTGACAAATGCCTTCTTCTAACCCAAATTTCTATCAATATGCAACATTTCCATTGTTCCAGAAAGCTTCCTGCCTTCAGTTCTAAAGGTTACCATTCTTAGATGCTAGAAATAAATTAATTATCTGGTATTAATATTCTGAGGTTAAAAACAGACTTAGAGATACATTTATTAAGCAGACTGAAATAAATCCTTCTGGTTAAGAGATGTGATTAGTGTACAATCAGAGCTTAGACTAAAACCACAGTTGTAGTTAGTTGTAAATGAAAAGATGCCACCTGAAACACTTTTCTGAATTTGTATAGTCCCTGATCTCCAAGTATAATATTTTCAGTTAGATCATTGGCTATAGATTTTCTCCGCACTATTTGAAGACCTGGAAACTAAGAAGTTACTTTATTTATTTATTTTGCTTAAATTCTTTTATTGGTACATTTTAGGTATACAATACATTTACAGTTATCATTGGGAACTTGTACCTTTACGTAATGTATCTTAGTTCTTATTTTTTCCCCATTCCCCTGCCCTCCCTTCAACTACTCCACCCCTCCCTATTTACAAAAACTTTGTTTCCATTTTTTCCTTTTCTCATATTTTTTCCTTTCCCTTCTTTCCTTTCCCCTACTCTTCCCACTTCCCCTTCCCCTTTGCCCCTTTTCTTCCTATTTCACATTACCTATTATACGTTTTAGTCCTTATTTACACTTTCAGTTTCTCACACCAGAGAAACTATTTGGTATTTACACACGTGTGTCCTATTTATTTCACTTAAGAGTATGGCCTCAGTGTGCATCCATTTAGCTATAAATGACTAGTTTCTCATTTTTTATGGCTGAGTAGTACTCCCTTTTATAAAAAAAAACCCACATCTTCTTTACCCAGCCTCAGAAGTTATTTTAAAGATAAGGTGGCATGGTGGCACAAAGCTGTAATACCAGCATTCTGAGAAACTGCTGCAAGAGGATCTCAGTTTGAGCCCAGCTTGAGCAACTCAGTGACTTAATGAGACCCTCTCTCAAAACATAAAAAGAGCAAGGGATGCCGCTCAGTGCAAGGGCCCTAGGTTCATCCCAGAACAATTTTTTTTAAAGGTAGATTTTGTGGGAGATTTTGTAAAATGGACAAGAGGTATGGAAATCAGATAGGATCCTGCAAAATGCCCTGTGATCCTACCTATTCCAGTAGTATCTATGCCTGTACTCTCATGCTCACTTCTACCCTTGTTCCCTAACAAGCCCACCTATGTGGGCTTTCCTAGTTCTCTGGACTTTCAGCATACTCTGGATCTGCAGTCTTCACTATCACCTCTCCATACTAGTCCTTCCTGTATTTTGGTCTTCTCCACAGGTTACAGGACTAATTTCAAAACATAGTCATGTATAATTTATTCTTCTTTCATTTCTTCATTGCTGTTGTAGCAGTTTGTTTCAATAGGAAGGAATAGGGAACTTTTGCGCTTTGCATTTCTTTTCAGACTGGAAGACAAGGCCAGAAGCTAAATCATCAAAGCTGCAACACAGCACATCTGAAGTATCCCCTAGCACAGATGATTTCTCACATGTCACATTAGAAGATGCCTGGGATATTAGTAGCCAGCTAGAGAGGCAGCAAAAAAATTGGAGGAGATATCTGGGGCCAGAAGTATCTACACAGAAGAAAATAACCACCCCAGAGGAAAATTTTGAGCAAAATAAATTTGGTGAAAACTCTAGATTGAACATAGACTTGATTCCACAACTGAACATTCCTTCAAGAATAAGGCCTAGTGAATATGGAACACTTGGAAACAATTTGGGACATAATTCAGACTTACTTAATCAAAATAATATCCTTGCAAAAAAGAAGCCCTATAAATGTAATAAATGTAGAAAAGCCTTTATTCATAGATCATCACTTAATAAACATGAGAAAACTCATAAAGGAGAAGACACATTCCCTAATGGTACAGGTCAGGGAATTTATCCTGGCAAGAAGCACCATGAATGTACTGACTGTGGGAAAACTTTCCTCTGGAAGACACAGCTTACTGAGCATCAGAGGATTCACACTGGAGAAAAACCCTTTGAGTGCAATGTGTGTGGAAAAGCCTTCAGGCATAGCTCATCCCTAGGTCAGCATGAGAATGCTCATACAGGAGAGAAACCCTATCAGTGCAGTCTCTGTGGGAAAGCCTTCCAACGCAGCTCCTCCCTTGTCCAACACCAGAGAATTCACACTGGAGAGAAGCCCTATCGATGTAATCTTTGTGGGAGGTCCTTTAGGCATGGCACATCCCTTACTCAACATGAGGTCACACACAGTGGAGAGAAGCCCTTCCAGTGTAAGGAATGTGGGAAAGCTTTTAGTCGATGTTCTTCTCTTGTCCAACATGAGAGGACTCATACTGGAGAGAAACCTTTTGAATGTAGCATATGTGGAAGGGCTTTTGGTCAGAGCCCATCCCTTTATAAACACATGAGGATTCATAAAAGAGGAAAACCTTACCAAAGCAATAACTACAGCATAGATTTTAAGCACAGCTCTTCTCTTACTCAAGAAGAAAGTACACTGTCTGAAGTAAAATCCTACCATTGTAATGACTGTGGGGAAGACTTCAGTCACATTACAGACTTTACTAACCATCAGAGGATTCATACTGGAGAGAATCCCTATGATTGTGAGCAGGCCTTTAGTCAACAATCTATTTCTCATCCTGGAGAGAAACCCTATCAATGTAATGTATGTGGAAAGGCTTTCAAAAGGAGTACAAGTTTCATAGAGCATCACAGAATTCATACAGGTGAGAAGCCCTATGAATGTAATGAATGTGGAGAGGCCTTCAGTCGACGCTCATCACTTACTCAACATGAGAGAACCCACACTGGAGAGAAACCCTATGAATGTATTGACTGTGGAAAAGCTTTCAGTCAGAGTTCATCCCTTATTCAGCATGAGAGAACTCACACTGGAGAGAAACCCTATGAATGTAATGAATGTGGGCGTGCATTCCGTAAGAAAACCAATCTGCATGATCATCAAAGAATTCATACTGGAGAAAAACCTTACTCTTGTAAGGATTGTGGGAAGAATTTCAGTCGAAGCTCAGCTCTTACTAAACACCAGAGAATTCATACAAGAAGTAAACTGCAGGAACCCTAAAATTAAAGAATATGTAGAAAATAATGTTCCAGTTCAGTATCAGAGGATTCTTACTGGAGAGAAAGTCTGAGAATGTAATTGTGTGTTTGTATGTTGCGTGTGGAGAAATTGTGCCACTGGACTTTTTTTTTTAATAAGTTAAAAGCCACATTCTTAACCTGATTACAGGCTTTTATAAAAAGTACAGACAACATATGTAGCTATTTGGAAATGATATGCCTATATATTGGACTTTACAAAGCTTCCAAATATAGGTATGCAGGAGATCACCAACTTTTGACAGCTTGATGTGTAACTCTCACTGTTTACAGCCTTTTAAAAAATAAATAAAATTCCTACAATAAAGACCAAAATTCATTTTAAACATTGTTTGACAATTACACTCAACTTCTACATGAATTTCTTCATGGAAACCAATTCCATCTCCAGGAATTCACTATTCAAAGAATTAGATCAACTGATGCAACCACTTTATTATGCAGATGAATAGGACTGAAAGCCAAAGATTTGAAGTGGTTTGCACAGTATGGTGCAGCCTATAATGGCACAGCTGGGTGGAGAAAGGTTTTGTGGATCTTTGGCCTATAGTATTGCTGCCTAAAATGTATTTTGGAATTTAGAGGGTTCTAAGTAAATGTTAAATAAGCCAGATACCCAGACATTTAATAGGCACCCATGGGTTGGACACATTGGAATTCATAAAAGCCTAAGAGGCAGCAAAATATATACAGATTTGTCACAGACTCATTCAAAGATATTTGTTAGAGGCTTATAAGCCAAAATATTAATGGAAACTGTAATAATTGATCTACTGATGACTTTTTCCCTTTCCCAGTTATAATTTTACTTTCTGCAAACATGTCAGTTTTATAGAACTACGAAGTTTTTTTCAAATTGTACTTTTAATGGGACTTCCATGAAAAAATACTGCCCTAACCTTCCTATATCAGATCAATGGGAAAAGAACAGAAAACTAAGCAAATTGTTTCCTAAATTAGTTTTGTTATAGAGAAGTATAAATTCAATTGCCCATTCCAATAAATTCTATCTTTGACTTGGTTTAGAGAAACAGCATGTTTAGGCTTATATTATGTGTGAAGAAAATATGTATCCACTAAAAAACAAAACTTGTCTTACCTCCATGGTTCTTTTCCATCAGTAAAGCATGAACTTAAGTTTCAGTGGCCCACTTTAATCCTTAATGTCCCCTAGTGCTTCCTATGAGCTACCCTAAAGGAATTTCCGGAACTTTTGTTCGTTCAGCAACAGTACAAATTTGGAAACAATGGTGGATATTGATCCCTTGCATGCAAGAGCCACGCCTCCACACACTTAAGTTTTCCCAGCCCTAATGATTCTCAGGAAGGGGAATATGAATAATGTTGATGGTCAGCCTTTCCTACTGGCTTCTTTGCATTCCAGATAGTGGAATCCACTGCCCTTCTCTTATCCTAGATGGCATGAGGTAGCTCTCAAGCATTCATCATTTGGCGGGGGGGGGCATGGATAAATATGCATGGGAGCTGAAATGTGGTATGTATAGCCTAAAAAGTCTTTCACCTGTGAATCAAGATGGATAGCATATTCCAGAGCAGATCTGTCCTTCCAAGATGTTAGCCATTAAAAAGAAAGCCTTGTTTATGATGCTCCATGCTTAGCACACATGTCACAGCCATGTTCTTGTGTTTTGATACATAGTTTGACAACACATGATTCTAGTCAGGTCCTCCCCTACTGAGTGGCTATAGTACCTGTCAGGAACTTGTTGCTGATTGGGGAATCCCTGTAGTGAACTACTTGGAGGGGATGGCATGAATTGAGATCAATTGAGTGCTGACCCATTGTTATTGAAATTTGTAAAAATTTGGTTCCACAAAACCTAAAAGAGACCCCTGGTTGTGTGTGTGTGTAGCCTGGCCTTGATCCCAACCACCACTCAGAATCTCAGCACACCTTCATTGACAGAGAGGGAGCCATGACGAATGTGTGACTTATTGAGCAGAGGCTTTCCTAGTACCAACAATCATGCACTGTGCACTTCGGAAGACAGCCTTTTAGGGCTACGTGAGATGTATCCTTGTAACATCATTGTATTCTTTCAATAAATGGCCTTCTGAGTTGAATAGGAGTCAGTTTGTCTTTTTCAATTTTCAGAATTTGGCTAAGGTTAAAGGATGGCACATGAAGCAGGTGAGATTTACTGGTAAATTCCTCACAGCCAGGTAAGTTAATAATATCTGCTGTTTCTTTGTTCCTTGGGTGAATGACATTTTTCTGTTTCACTTCTGTCATTTAGGTTTTCTTTACTCTTAGTTGGAGGTGCTATGGTAGCTCTTGTTTTTGGCCAGTGTTTTCTTCTTTCTCTTGTAACAGTCCCTGCTACACTGACCACAGAAACAGAAGTCACAGTGTCCCCAGGGCACCAGCATGTTTCTAGGGGTAGTCATGTGACCTGGTTCAGTCAATCAGTTCTTTGCAAGAATTTTCAAAGTAGAACTATGAGGGGAAATTTGGGGGTTTCTGGGGTGGAGAGGTGGAAGCCTAGAGCTTCCTAGAGCCTGCTTTATTACCAGAGATTGGGGATCTTTTGTAATTGGAGAGAATGGGTATTCTGGTTTCTATTCTCTGAGATTCCTTGGGTCTGCCTTAATTTCTACTGTTCTCTGGGATTCAGTGAGTTCCCCACTATCCATTTTGCTTAAGCTAATTTTTAAATTTCTGTTGCTTGTATTAAATAAACCTTTAAGAGAATGGCCATTTCTCTTTGCTTCTAGTGCTGTCACCACAGCCCAAATCACCATCACCATCTCTGTTCCAGATTTTTGCAACAGCCTCCTAATCAGTCTCTCTCCTTCCATTCTTGCTTCTCTATGTTCTCAGTTTAGCAGCTGGAATAATATCATTAAAATCTAAGATCAGATCACTCATCTGCTTACAACTCTCTAATAGCTCCATTTCCCACAATAAATCTAAAGTAAAAGCCTTACTTGGGATTGGTACTTTCCACTGCCAGGCATTATCTGACTTGCCTCTTGCCTCTCCCATTCATTCATTCATTCATTCATTTATTTATTTATTTATTTGCATAACAGAGGATCAAACTCAGGATCTTTTGCCTGCCAGGCAGGCGCTGGCGCCACTGAGCTAAACCTCTGGCCCTCTCTTTTCTTCTTGATCACTCTGGTCCAGGGCTGCTGGCTCCCTGCAGTAGCTTACATAGGCCCAGCCAGCTTCCACTTCAAAGCCTTCACATTTGCTCTTCCTCTTCCCCTTTTAGATCATTGCTCAAATGTTTTCTCAGAAAAGAACACTTCTTTGATCACTCTACAAAATAGCAGACCCCCTCTGTGGCAGGCCCCAGCTCACCTTCCAGCTTTACTTTTTTCTGCAACACCTGCTGTCACCTGACAAGCTGTGTATTTTACCTGTTTGTTCTATGTTCCTTCCTTAGAATGTAAGCTCTGTAAGACTAGAGGGAGATTTGGGGTGGAGCTACATATTATTGAAGTATAACAATGCAGAAAAGTGCACAAATAGCAAGTAAACAGCTTAATGATTGAGAGCAGGAACTTTTATGTTTCTTATTCAGTGCTGTGTCCTGAATACAAGAAATACTCAAATATTTAATGAATGGTTGAACTGGATTTACACATGTTAACAGGCTGGAATATTGAAAATTGCAGAAGAATACATACAATGCAATATAACTTTTTAAAATGCATATACATGGATTTGGGGATTTTTTGGACTTGTATGAAGAAAAAATAGGAAAGTATTAAAATACTAGCTTCAAGGGAGTAGTTTCCTATGCAGGTAGAGGGCAGGGGAGTGGGTAGGAGTAAAAGAAGGCTTAAACTGTCACATTTTGTTTCTTAAAAAGCAAATATGGCAAATTTGCAAAAAGATGATGCATAAGTATTCACTGGATGTGCTTCTCTGAAATTTTAAACCCTGTCAAGGTTAAAATCTGCCTCCTTGCTCTTAGATGTACCTTCACCTTACAAGGCCACTTGCTTGGTTCCCCTTAGGACATGAGCCCAGATAACTTGTGCATCCAGCATACCTGAAGGAGTTAGGAGAAGTAATAATAGACATCCATGTTCCCAAGAGTGAGAAGTTGATCCAAGCTCAAAGGAAAAAAAAGATATCGGCACTGTCATGCTCAAGCAAAGCATTCCCACTCCCAAGAAGAAGGGAAGGGCAGGGAGCAGAGGGCCTCCTGTAGATAAGGAACATAAGTGACTCTGTGCCAGAGTTGGTGTAAAATACTGCTTTTTTTTTTTTTGGTACTGGGGATTGGACTTGGGTCCTTTCACTTGCGCAGCAGGTGGCAAAACCACTGAGCTAAATCCCCAGCCCAAATCTCTCCTTTAAAAATCAGTGAAAGTGGGTTGGGGATTTAGCTCAGTGGTTCTGCTGCCTGCCTCACAAGCACAAGGACCCAAGTTCAATTCCCGAACTTAAAAAAAAAAAATCAGTGAAAGTCCTGTGATTTTTGAAAAACACTTTTTGACACATTTTAGTAGAAGTGGGAACCAAAATTTGGGCCCGAACTATAAATAATATTTGATTTATGTGAACAGATACTAATTGTAATTGTTTTGATTTACTATATGGACTAAGAAACTAGCAATGAGCTTTTATTCTTGAATTTTAATGTCCAGTTTCCAAAGTTAGAGTTGTCACAGCATTTTGACAGGGACTTTTGTGCTGGCTTGGAGTTGCTGATAAAGCCCCAAAGGAAAAGAAGCTATGATGTTTCCTTGCATTCTAAAGGATACCAGAAAGACCTGGCACTGTTCACAGGGCTCACTAGGAGGTGTGAGATTTGCATAACCACTCCATCCTCAGCCCCTATGAACATGGTACCATGTAACAAGGTTCTGGTCAAGGGAAAAGGTGCCTCATATTCCTGGGGTGAGGCCTCTGCCCCTCCCCATGGGGCTGCAGCACTCAGGTACCAAGAACGACTGGAGATACTGCGGCATCTGAAAGCACCGGGTACTTGGCATCTCCATATCTGACAAAATCACAGGTCCATTTCAGGGCTCCCATCTGGAGTTCTTCAGAAAGCTTTATGTGTGTTCCCTACAGTGTATGTTGGGGTGAAGGGTGACAATGAATTGAACAGAAACAGATGCTTGAAACTGGAGATTTTGAAAGGGTGACTGCTTGTGTAGCCCCTAGTAGCCAAGTGTGAAGCCCTGTAAGGGTCCTCATTTGTGTTGTGTCTGCAAAGAAAAAGGATGCCATAGTCCATTCCCTCCATTCTTTGCTGCCAGAGATTACCAGACAGGATTTTAGTCATTTCTGCGAGGCAAGCAGAGGCACCACTGAGCTAAATCCCCGGCCTAGTCATTTCTGGAATCAGAGTCCATAGAGAGTAATTGATGGGTCCAAACCCAGCCCCTTGAGAATGAAAGGGAGCTAACCAGAGGGAAAGCTCAGACTGTGCTAAAGAACCTGGAAGTGTTTACCCTGTGCCTGGAGCTCACTTGAAGGAGGAAGGAGGACCGGAAGGCAGGAGCAGTAGGGCTGTGTGCCAGTGGCTGCCCTACCAAACTAGAGAATAACTCACCTGGAGAGGAGAGAAGGGTTAGAGGTGAGAACTGCATGGGGCCAAAGGGGAAACTAGGCTGCCCTGCTATGAATCAGTAGGGGGCTAGGGTGGGGAGGAGTGTGGGAGTAGAATTGGGCAGGCCAAGGGCCTCAGGTGGAACAAGACTAACACAACCAGATGGGGCACCAGAGGGTCCTGCCCTGCATGATCACTAACACCACTTCTCCCCTCTGTCTCCTTTCTGGCCCCAACCTACCTGTCATGAGCTTGGTCTGGGGATCTCTGAGGCTGAAATAAGGAACTTAACCCACCCCTTTAAAACAAGTATGTAGGCTTGCTGGCTACTCTTGTCACAAAAAAGAATGTTTACAATGCATTAGTTTAAAAAGGCATAGAAAAGATTTATTAGAGGATGATACAGGGCACACCTAAGAGCGGAGTGTGGGTGTTTAAAAGAAATGAGGCACAAGTTATAAGCCTGGCTAGGTCACATTTAAAGGCTATTTTTGATATGGGTGATGGTTGTGTATTCTCACTGCCTGCCAGATTACAGTGCAAGCCATCTACATGGATTTGAAGTGGAGATAGGAAATAAGACATATGTCTCCAGTGCACCTGCTTTTGCAATTGCAGATAAATTGAGCCATGTGAAATTGGGAAAGCAGAGAAACTCCAGGGTCACCATATCTCCTCTCTGAAAAAGTGTGGCTTTTCCTGAGGAAATCAAAAGTTTCAACTCCCCCAAAACAGGGCCTTAAAGAAATAGACACCCTCTCCTATCTGCTCTCTTTCCCTTTCCTGGGACCATCGGGTTCTACACAGGCAGACTGGAGGGAGAATAGTGAAGCTTTAAGTGAGGGTTTAAACTTCTGGTAGTGGTAGCCTAAATTAGGACTACATTTCCCACCAAAAATAGGATGAGTAAAATGTTCCTAATTAACCCCCCCCCCCCGCAAAACTAACTAGAGTGAAAAATTAGGGATCAAACTTTGGGAGAAGCAAGAAACAATTCCCAGCTCTGAAAACTGCTTTTGCCCGAAGGTTCGCTGATGAAAATCACCTGTGAAACCTAGCTGTGATGTTAGTGAACTTTGCCCCTGTTTGAACTGGGGCCCCGAATGAAGACAGCATCAGGAATACTTGGATTGGAGAAAAATAAGTCCTGACAAACTGAGGTCCTTGGAAGTATCCAGAACTTCACCCTGGAACTCTTGTTAAATGTTCAACAGAGTAGTGATGTGCTAAGGTGCCTGAAAGAAATAAAATTGAAATGATCCTTTAAAAAAGCTGTTACCAGACCTCAAAGTATACTCCCTTTTAAGAAAAGGTCCAGGGCCGGGGATTTATTTAGCTCAGTGTTTCCACTGCCTGCCTCACAACCACAAGGTCCTGAATTCAATCCCCAGTACCAAAAAAGAAAAAAGAAAAAAAGAAAATGCCCAGCACACTCTCAGAAATAACAAGATAATACAAGGAAGTCACTTGAGAAATAACATGCATTTAAACATGAAAGAAGAATTAATGTAGATGAGAAAAAAACTGTATAGAAACTTGGTAAGAAGGCCAAGTTTAATCAGATTAATCAAAAAGGGGGGAAATTATAAGGAATACTTGAAGAGCTAATCACTGAGACTATTGCAGAATTGATGAAAGACATCAGTCAACCTGTAGATTGAAGAAACCTAGTGCAAAGATAAAAAGAAATCTACAACTAGATACATCATGATGAAACAAATGAAAATCAAGGCTGATCATATTTTTAAATATATTAATTTTACACAATAATGGGTTTCAATATTCCCAAGATTTGCCTTTCTTTGAACTGACTTTGTGTTTTCCTAGTGCAAATAGAGTTTTCTGTAGGGGTATTCCCCGACACACACCAGGCATCCAACTCAGGACCTGCGCTTGTGAGCCAAATGCAGCACCATTGAGCTAAATCCCTGGCCCGTATAGGGGTATTTTTGGAAAACTCATGGCAGTTGTTCAGTTTGGCTTCTTTTTATCATACTTACATACATACCAGGCATGGATTTTTGCAGTGCTGGTGATCAAATTCAGGACCTTAGGCAAGTGCTCTACAACTGAGCTACATCCCAGCCCATGGCAATTGTTTAAACACTGTGATTTACCCAGTAGATAACAATCAGGTTTAAACAATAGGCCAACCAAAAAACTTAAAAGGTAAAGCTGGGGTATGAGATGTCTGACTTCGAAAAGCTCCAGAATAGTCCTCGGACTTGGAAGGCTATGCACCCCACTGAGCTGTGCGGCATTCCCAGGACTGCTGAGGTGCTCAAAAAAGACCCAGAAAGGCCCGAGGTTCTCATTTCTGGCTAAACTTCAGACTCAAGGTAAACTGAAGTGAAGCCTGTGGCAGAGTTGTAAACTGCCTGAGTGTTCAAAGTACACTCCCGGTATACCCCAAGAGTCCCTTGCCCTTTGGCAAAAAGATTGGGAGAGTTTGTGTTTCTAGGCATTTAAGGAAATCTCTACTCATTTGCTGATCACTAACTAAGAGATTTTATTGGCCACATGACAAAGAATATAGACTTTATCCAGAATTCATTCACAAAAATCCCTAAATAATCAGTAGCAACCATGAAGGGAGGGGAGGGGCTGAGCAATCTGACTGGGTGAAGCTTGGAATGGGGGCAGCTTCACTGACTCAAGGACCCAGCACCCCAAGAGAACAGCAGTGGTGAGCCTGCCAAGATGGTTCCAACACTGGGATTTTTCCATGGGACAAGAAGGGCCTCTGTATTGAGGAGCCTAATGAGCCATGGGCCCCTGCCCCTCAAAGCCACAGCACTGGGGGTAGGGGGCTGGCACTTTCCTTACACCATCCTCCACCACTGAGGCTGCTCCAGGGGTCAGCAAGGAATCAGATGGAGTCTCCTCCATGTCCCAAAACTCTCACCAACAACTAGAGAGCCAGAAGTGCAGAAAAAAAAAGAGAGGGAAGTAGAAAGGTGGAGTTCAGGGAGCGGGGGAGGGAAGAGGTCAAGAAACCAAAAGGAGGATGAAAGAGGGTGGAGAAAGGAGGACAAGGAACAGAGGTATGGCTGGGAAGAGAAAAATATCTTAGGGAGCCCCTCCTAGGAGCTCAGGGGTGCTGGGTTAAGGGGGTCCTGCACATTTCCCCCATGCTCACCCATTGCTAGCTCTAGGCAGGTGAAATCAGCTATTGGGAAAGACAATAGCTTTTCCACTTTCTATTCATTTTCTAGTTTGACCCCATGGAGAGGGAGGATTAAGGAACCCCATGTCTCATGACCTGCTCTTTTCTGACTGAGCAGATCTGGGATAGGTAGCTTTGCTTTTTTTTTTTTTTTGGTACCAGGGATCGAACTTGGGTCCTTGCACTTGCAAGCCAGGTGGCAGAAACACTGAGCTAAATCCCCAGCCTGAGGGGTAGGTAGCTTTTACAGTTTTAAAAAGTGCCCGGATAGTGCTGTTATTGCTCATCCAGGGACCACATTTTGGGAACCAGAGATTTTTCGACACTTTTTTCTGCATGTGTTTTGTTTGACTATTGCTATACTGTAGTTTAGATCTTAATGTCCCCCAAAGGATCACGTGTTGAAGGCTTGGTCCCCAGCCTGTGGCACTGTTGGAAGGTGGTGAAACCTTTAAGAGGTGGAGCTAATGGAATGTGGTTAGGTCATTGGGGGCCTGACCTAGAAGGGGATATTAGGACCCCTTCCTGCCTCTACTTCAAAGCCACCATGGAGTGAATGGCCTTCCTGTGCCACAAGCTCCTGTGATAATGTACCATGTCACCACAGGCCCAAAGCAACAGGGCCAAGTGGCCATAGACTGACACCATGAACCCAAACAAACCTCTAAGTTGATTTTCTCAGATATTTTGTCACACTAATAGAAAGCTGACTAACACAACTATATAAGTTAAAAAGAAATAAATATGTGTTGGGGGAGAGGTGGGGACAGAGTCCTACAGGTGCTGAGTGACGTTCCAGCCATAGCACAGTGCAGGTCCCCTCACAGACCTAGATGAGGACTCCTGGGTGACTTTTTCTCCCTGGTGAGGAAGGGATGGTCTCTAACAGTGGCCTGGAGGGCCCAAGTCTGGGGCCTTCTGAAGATACCCCATTGCGGAGTGCCAGGCCTGGATGAGAGGGGAGGAGCTGCCTAGCAGACCGCTGTAGCTGGGGTTTCCCAGACCTGAGAGGGAACTGAGCACCCCACACTGCAGAAGTGGCTGCTTTGCACAAGGCCTGAGGCTTGGAGCTCAGAGAGTTGGTTGCTGGTAGTGGTTAAATATCACTCTCTGGAAGTCAGACTGAATTGCCAGAATCTTTTTCTTGGTCATAGGGATTTTAATATATTTTCAAAGAATGTCTCCTTTTCTGAATTTCTCAGGAGAATGGCAGCGTCTTATCCTTTCTTCAAAGTATATATGTTCATCCAAGCCTTAAATTAGGACTTAGCAGTGTGCTACAGCTGCTGATGAGTTGCTGTTGATGAGGGTGAAAATGTTTATATTCACTTAAACTGTCTGTCCTCCCTTCCCACAGAAGTTATTCATGTTTACTTTTATTTCAGCTGCTGTTAAGCCTTTCCATGCTCCTTCTTAAGGGTGTTTTTAAGAATGCACTTTTGTAAATCAATTAGTGTTGTCTTTGCCTTTTTTTTTTTTTCTCACTTTCCAGTTTAATAGCATTGTTTTGTCTTCTTTCCATTTTGCTGCACACTCAGGTTCTCTCACACTGAGCTGCACACAGGTTCACAGCCTGGTACTCAGGGCTCAATAAACATGAACGTCACAATCGCAAGGTTCCTTGATGCTTTATAAGATGCTCAATACTCCTTGCTGAGTGACCTGGGACAAATTTCTTAAGCTTTCTGTACTTTAGTGCCCCCGGCTGTGAAATGTGCATTTTCACAGAACAGGGGCAGGTGGAGTAGATGAGTTAATCTGCACACTGTGTGGCCTATTGTCAACATTGCAGGTGTGTTTTGCTTTTATTTTTTTATTGTCACTGCCAGAGAAACAGGTAGGTTGTAGTGGGCACAGCGTTGTCCTGGAATTAGAAGGTGTGACATTCACTAGCTGTGCAATCTTTGCTCACGTTGCCTGGCCTCCCTGAGCCTGTTTGTCTAAAATGGGAGCTACTAGTCCCACCCACTGGGGTTGCTGTATTAAATGAGTTAATATCTATAAAGTACTTAGCCCCATGCGCAGCTCAGACAATAGTAGTTACTTTTTTAAATGTTCCGGTCTTAAGTGACACGGGGTACGGTCGTGGGATACCTTGGCCCGCAGGGGAACTTTCCCCAACGCATCTTCCAGCAGCCAGGGCTGCAGGGTCCCGCCCACCTCTAGGCTGCCGCACCGCCTGAATGCAAAGTGACCACCAGGGGGCGGGGGCGCGCCGCGGAGAGCAGCAGAGCTCCCGAGCCTCCCAGCACTGCAAAGCCTGCGCGTTTGCTCTTGGATTCCTCTTGGTTTTTTCTTCTTTTCTCCATTCCCTCCGTTAAATGACACTGGGATTTCATCTCCTCTCATGAGATACATGCTCTCAGCGTCCTCTATCCACGGGTCGTGTAACCAGAAGGAAGAGACCTGGGGTACCGAGCAATAGCGAGAGCTGGGGGTCAGCGTCTTTTGAAATGAGGACGCCCACAAATCCACGCACCCCTGATGTGAAGGAGACACCCCACAGCTCCACCAGCAGAGCGTTCTTCTCTCACAAGTTCTTGTTTTGAAAAATGTTTTATCTATAGAAATGTTTTTAAATTATTCAATCAACAATCACCTTTATACCTTTCATCTGGATTCAACAGTTGCTAGCACACTCTGCCAGAATATTTACACATTTCTCTTTTGTTGTTTTGGCCGAACCACACGAGTTACTTGCAGAGGTCCTGCCACATCACCCACGGATATTTCAGCCTGTGACTCCTAAGAACAAGGACATTGTCTGTGCAGCCACAGTGCCATTGCCACTCCTAAGTGCCAACACTGGTAAACTACATATAGCCACGTGTTCGCATTTCCCAGTTACGTCTTTAATAGCTGTGGTTTTATTTGTGAGCCCGTCAATGCTCGCATCATTTTTTCTTTCATGCTTTGTTTTATTGTTCGTTTTGGTTTGGGGTTTTTTCTTTGCTTGGTTTTTGTTCGTTGTTGTTGTTGTTGTGGTTGTTGTTGTTTGAGACAGGGTCTCACTCTGTAGTCCAGGCTGTCCTTGCACTCACTGTGTAGCCCAGGCTGGCCTTGAACTCAAAGCAGTCCTCCCACCTCAGCCTACAGGTGTGCACCACCATCACCTGGTTTCTTTCACGATATTTTTGAAAAGTCCAAGCAAACTGTCTAGTAGAAGGTCCCATAATGTGAATTTATCTTACTTATTCTTCGTGATTATTTTCAGGCAAGTCACTTTTGATAACAACATTGCATACGCCTTATTATCTGTTTCTCATATCATATTAGGAGCCAAATGTGTAAGTTTGCACCATCCTGGTGTCCCTAAGATTGATCATGGGGTCATATGTGACAGTTTCCTGCCCGCCCCCACCTGAATTAATCTGACATAAGAAGCAACCAACCAAGTTTAGGATATGGGACAAATAGTCCGTTGTTTTTTTTTTTCAACAAATTCATGGTCATATTGGTCTCCCTGATGCCATTCAAAAAAGCTGAGCACATTCCTGCTACAGGGCCATTGTATTTGTTCTTCCACACACTTAGAATACTCTTTTCCATGAAATGCCTGGTTTCCTTCCTCACCTTCAAGTCTTTGGTCAAATATCAGCTTTTCAGCAGAGCTCTCAATGATATCCTTCCTCCCTTACCATACTCCACTTTTTCCCAAAATAAATTGTCACCTTCTAATATATGTAATTGCCATCTGTCTGCCTCTGGTGATGTGTAAACTCTGGAAGAATTGGGATTTTTCTGTGTTTTCTTCACTGTTGTATTTCTAACATGTCAGATAAAATTTGACATATCTTAATACATATTTGCTGAATCAATGTTTTGTTTTTCTGGTACTGCATTACAAATTACCCCCAAAGCCTAGCAGCTTAAACCACATTAACTTTCTCATATGGTTTCTGAGAGTCACAAATGTGAAGCTGCTTAGCCAGGTGGGTTGGGCTCAGGCTTCCCCATGAGGCTATAATCCAGCTGTTGGCCAGAGCTGTAGCCATCTCAAGGCTCTCTGGGGCTGCAGAACCCAATTCCAAGTTCACTCACATGGTTGCTGACAGACCTGGGTTCCTTGCTGGGTATGGGCTGGAAACTTCAATTCCTAGCTGCATAGGTCACTCTAAGAACTGCCTAAAGTCATGGCAGCTGGCTTTCCCAGGGGGTGGGGGGGAGGGAGAGAGATCAATCCAAGATGAAAGCCGCAATCTTTTTATTACCTAATCACATAAATGTTAGATGTAAATGTGGCAGAATATTGTCCCCTCCGAGATGTTCTTGACTTGATCCCCAGGACCTATGAATGTGTCTTCTTACATGGCAAAGAGATGTGCAGGTGTGACAGAGCTAAGCATTTTTAGATGGGGAAGAGTGTCATGGATTGCCCAGGTGGGCCAATGTACTCACAAGGATCCTACGGGAGAGAAAGAGGAAACCCTGAGAGTCAGCGGTAAGAAGGGAGATGTGATGATGGGAACAGAAGTCGGAGTGAAGCACTCTGAAGATGGAGGAAGAGGCCACGTGCCAAGGAATGCAAGTAGCCTCTAGAAGCCTGAAGAGCCAAGGAAACAGAGTCTCCCTTGGTGCCTCGAAAGAACACAGCTCTGCTGGCACCTTGATTTTAGCTCCATAATACCATTTAAATGTCTGATCCTCCAGAACTGCAAAATATTACATTTGTGTTGTTTTAAGCCAGTAAGGTTGTTGTAATTTTAACACACTAGCTCTACGACATTTAAGCAACACACAGCAGTGATAGGACATTCACAGGGTGGAGATACCAGGACACACAATTATTAGGGGCCATTTTCAAAGCTGCCTATCACAATGAAGGAGTTGTTACTAACCCCACTTTAAAGGCAGGTAAATTGAGAGGCATGAAATAACTTGCCTGCGGTCATATAGCTAATAATAATAATAATAATAATAATAATAATAATAATAATAATAATGGAGTCAGTTCCATCTGACACTCAGAATTAATTCCAGACTCTTTTGACAAATAGCTATGGCTCATCTGGGCCCTGCCTCCCTCCCTAATTTTAAATACATCAAATTTATTCCCACCCCAGTGCCTTTATGGCTGCTGTTTCCTCTCTAGAATTGCTCTTCACTGAGCCATCCCCTTCTCATCCTTCACGCTTAGGTCAATTGCAAGTCTTCCCGACAGGTGTGGCAGTGCACGCCTATAATCCCAGCATTCTGGAGCCTGAGGCAAGAGGATTGCCAAGAGTTCAAAGTCAGTTTGAGTTACATAGTTCATGATTAGCCTGAACTACATAGTGAGATCCTTTCTCAAAACAACAAAAATGTAAGTCTTCCCTGACCACCGCTTACAGAAGCAATGACTTCCCAGCTGTTTGCTGCACTTTATCTTATTGCTTATTTACTAATACTGGTGGCCACTACTCCCATTTCTTATGAGAACAGGGGATTTGCCTGTTTTATTTACTGCTGTATCCCCAGTGTTGGCATACAATAGGTGCTCAGGAAGTATTTGCTAAGTGAATGAATGACTTCATGGGGAGGTAAAACGGTTCAAAACAAGCCATCTCACTTTTCTGGGCATCTTGAAATAACAGTTATTACTTGGAAGAGCTTATGAGGATTAAAAGTGATAAACAAGTGGCAAGGCCTAGAATCACGGGGTATATTTTGAAAGAAATGAGAGTTTCGATTCTTACAGCATCACCACCCAGGACCTAGGGGCATTCACAAGGCCCTGTGCTCTGAGAGCTCTTTGTCTCCAGAGAGGCAAAAAGGCTGGCAGGAGGTGAGCAATCCACCAGCACCAGTATTTGGGTAATAACTGACCCTTTTATTCCCAAGCTTGTTCTGCTGGTCCCCATACCCTTTCCCACAGGAAAAAATTTTAACCAGGGACTGCAGTGCTCTGAAGATCCTGAAGGTCAACTGAGATTTAATGAAGGTATGGCAGGCAGAGGGAGCCCAACCTGACTGGGAAAGCTGGGTTCTTGTGGTTTTGGGCAAGGAAACAGCTTTCTCATCTCTCTCCCTGTCTCTGTCTCTGTCTCTCTCCCCCCACCCACCATGTGTAAATGTGTGTGTGTGTGTGTGTTGATTAAATTAATTATCTCAGTTCACAGCCCACCCTTATAATTGGTTCATGTATGATTCCTTTCTGGATTTATTAACTCATTCATTCATGTCTTTATATTCCTATCTCCCCTCCCATTACCTTCCTCCTCTACTCGTATTTAATAAATATCTTCGAGTTTGTCTACAGCTTCTTCTAATGTGTAGTATTGTTTTATGTGAATAAGATCTTAACTTTTTAATGAAGAGGTATCTTGCCATACAGATCAGAGTCTGTTTCCCGCCTTGGTAGCTGGCCTCCCAGGTGACCCCCAGTGGATCTCCTAGTCGTCACATCTTTGATTAGTCTCTTCTGAGATGGATTGAAGGTTTGTGTTCCTGCAAAATTCATATAGCAAAGCTCTAATCCCCAGTGTGATGGCATTTGGAAGTGGAGCCTTTGAGGGATAATTAGGGTTAGATGATGTCATGAGGGTGGGGTCTCTATGGTAGGATTAGTGCCTTTCTTATTTTTTGAGACAGTCTCAGTAAATCTCTAAGTTGCCCAGTGTTGGCTTGAATTTGTACTCCTCCTGCCTCAGCCTCCCAGAGTGCTGGGATCACAGGTGTGGGCTACCACATCTACCTAAGATTAGTGCCTTTTTAAGAAGAGATGCCAGTGCTCAGTTTCTTCATGTGCACACACTAAAGAAAGGCCGTGTGAGCACACAGCAGAATGGTGACCACCTATAAACCAAGAGAGGCCTCAGAAGGAAACCAGCCTTACTGATCTTGAACTTTGCAGCTTTCAGACCATAAGAAGTAAAAGTTACTTAAGCCACATAGATTATGACATATTGTTAGGCAGCCCAAACAGCAAAGAGACTCATGTTGGACAGAGCTGACCCTGTTCAACTGGTGGGATAGGGCTGTGTGATTTCCAAGGCCAGATGATAAAGACATTGTTACCTCCTCCTTGCTCTCTTGGCTACCCACTCTATGTGAAGCCAGCTACCATGTCATGAGGATGCACAAGCAGCCTTGTAGAGAGGTCTGACAGGAAGTGAGGCCTCCTGGCAAGAGTTAGCACCAATTTGTCGCCACATGAGGACACTCTCCAGCCCCAGAGATGACTTAACTGCAACTTGTGAGAGATATCAAGCAGAACCACTAGCCCAGCCGCTCCCGAATTCCTGACCCACAGAAACTGTGTGAGAAATAAATGCTTATTTTCACTTTAATACATCAACTTGGGAATAATTTGTTACACAGGATCAGATAACAGATACATTGACTTTTACGTAGCTGTATAGCTTGTAGATCTGTCCAGGTTTCTGTGTGTTCATCTAGTTCAAAAATCAGCAAGGTTCTATAAAGAACAAGATAGCAAACATTTTAAGCTTTCAGGCCATATGATCTTTGTTGCAACAACTCAATTCTGTTATTGTAGCACAAAAGCAGTCAAAGATGATATGTAAGTGAAGAAATGTGGTTATGTTCTAATAAGATTTAGGGATGGTGAAATTTGAATTTCATGTAATTTCCATGTGTTACAGAATTTTCTTATTATTTTTCGCCAACCAATTAAAAATGTACAAATCGTAATTAGGTGATAAGTCACTTGTACAAAAAAAGGGGGCAGGTCAAAATTGTGGCTCACAGGCCTTACTTGTTGACTCCTTGTATTTCATATTCTTTTGAGCAGCAACATAATTATTCCAAAAAATGCTTTCATCATATTTCACAGATCTTCCCCAGTGAGGGGCACCCAAGTTTATCTTGTACTCTCAGCTACCACAAACAATAGCTTCAGAGAACATTCTCAGCTGTGTGGGAAGGTTCCTGGATATTTGCCCAGGAGTGGGAATTGTTGGATCTCATGATCTTAGCCTACACTCACCAGTATGGGAGAGAGCTGCCATTTCCCCCATACCCTTCAACACTTGGTGTTATCCCACTGCCTAATTTTTGCCAACCTGTGAATTGGCGTTTCCTCTTTGGGTTTTAGTTTGCATTTCCCTGATAACTAATGAGCTTGGATGTCTTTTATATGCTTGGCTCCCACACAGTTTTTAGTGATTTATAATCTCATTCAGTTCTCGCAAACTTTATGAGTAGATACTGTTATGGCCATTTTGCAGGTGAAGGAACTGAGGTCAGAGAGGCAAAATGAGATGGCCGAGATCACACAGATCACTAGTGATCAACAAACTACTGAGCTGCACACCTTCTGGGTTTTTTTTGGTACCAGGGATCGAACTTGGGACCTTCCATTTGCCAGGCAGGTGGCGGAACCACTGAGCTAATCCCCAGCCCTCTGCTGTTAGTTTTAACAGCTTTATTGAGACATAATTCTTCTACTAAATGTTTCATACAATTTGTGCAATCCAGAAGGTTTTAGTGTAGTCCCAGGGTTGCACAACCACCATCACAAGAAATTTCATGACATTCTCACCACCCCCAAAAGAAACCCCGGATGTCAGCTGTCAGCTCCTCCTTTGCTCAGCCCTCTCAGCCCCTTCAACCCCAGGCGACCACTCATTGCCATTCTGGCCTAGAGATACTCTTTTTCTCTGGACATATCATACAAATTAAAGCATACAGAGGGGAAGGGGATGAAAAAAAAAGAATTAAGATGTATTATCTACATGTTCCAACTCCCCACAGGAATGTGATCATTCTGTACTATAGGTATGTACTAATAAAAAGAGTACATTTTTTAAAACATTAAAGTATACAATATGTTCTCTTTGGACTAGTTCTTTCACTTAGTGTAATGTTTTCAAGGTCCATCCATTTTTGTATCATATATAAACATTTTATTTATTTTTTATAGTGAATAACATTCCATTGTATGGATATACCTCTTTGATTTAACCATTCATCAATTAAGACAATTGTTTTCCTTCTATTTTATGGCTCTTATGAATATGCAGCTATAAACTTTTATGTACAAATTTTCGTGTAGACCTATATTTTCATTTACTTTAGGTATATACTTAGGAGTGGAGTTTTTGGGTCAGATAGTAATTATATTTAACATTTTGAAGCAATATCTGTTTTTATACATTCCAGGAGCTAAAAATGGCTTTTACATTTTACTGGTTGGAAAAAGATCAAAAGAAGATTAATGTATGTAACACATGAAAATTACATAGAAGTCAAATTTCAGGGTCCGCGGTTTTTTGGAGAGCTGTCTTTGTTCGTTTAGGTATTGTCAATGGATGCTTTTGTACAATGACAACATTGAATAGTGTGACAAAGCCAAAAATGTTTATTCTGTAGCTTTTTTCTCCTCCCTTCCTTACTCTCCCTTTCTTTCTCTCTTTCCTTCCTTCTTTCTTCCTTCTGTGTGTGTGTGTGTGTGTGTGTGTGTGTGTGTGTGTGTGTGTGACTGGCAATTGACCCCAGGGCCTTCATGCTGAGCTACATCCCTACATCCCCTATTTATTTTCCCCTAGCTACATCCCCTTATTTTTTATTTTGAGGCAAGATCTCACTAAATTGCCTAGGCTGAGCTTGAACTTGGAATCCTCCTGCCTCAGCCTCCCAGAATGCTAGGGTCACAGTCGTGTACCAACACATCTGACTTTATAGAAAAGACTCATTAGAGCCGGGGATTTAGCTCAGTGGTTTCGCCGCCTGCTGCGCAAGCACAAGGAGCCGAGTTTGCTCCCCGGTACCAAAAAAAAAAAAAAAAAAGAAAAGACTCATTAACTGCTGAAGCTCTGTGCTGGTGTTATTGTTATATATTTTTGTTAGCCACCTAGTGAGGGCAGCTTGGGCTTGTACTTCCTCCAGGCTGGGTAGTAACAGGGCTTATGTCACCAGCCCCTCTCTACCAGGTCCTTCCTTGTCTAGTATCATAAGAGAATGAGAACTCACATTTGGCCTTATTGTTTAAACTAAGCAAATGAGCCCAGTGGGGTCTGCTCAGGGTCATGCAAATTGGGAGAGGAACTCAGAGGGCTCAGTTTTCTCCTCTTCCTGAGCAGCTTCCTCCCCTCCTGGCTCTGAATAATTCATGGCTGATGTTTGCAGAGCACTCCATCTTGTCAGAGCACTCTGACCATCATTAATTAGTAAGAACCTGGCTCTGGCTCTCACCCATAAAACAAAACCAGAAGTGGCTTTGACATCTCTGCACCTCAAACTAGAAGTTTCCATCTCCATACCAAGGTTTTGAGCAGCAGATTCCTCCTCCCTGCCCACTGCCCCAGCACCTCCCAAAGACCTAAAGTCTACTCTTTTGGCTCCAAATTCAGGCTTTGTGTAGGGAAAAGGCCAGTCTCAGGGTTTGGCACCCAAGCCTTCAGTCCTCATAGCTGGTGTCCCCTCGATGGCCTCCCCTGGAAGATACAAATGATGTTGTCCGTCTCTGGGCTTGTTGTGAGGATTATTATGTTTGTATTTACAAAAGGGTCCTGAAAGAAATCTTCATGCACAGCCTGTGGGAATGTAAAATGGCGCGGTGGCTTTGGTGAACAGGCTGGCAGTGCCCCAAATGGTTAAATGCAGAGATACTATATGATCCAGCAGTTCTACCCCTGGGTATACACCCAAGAGGAATGAAACTACATCCACACAAAAACTTGCACACAAGTTTCATAACAGCATTATTCATAATAGCCCCAAAGTAGAAACAACAATTGATGGAGTCAAATTGTATGGATCTATATCATGAAACATTCAGCTGTAAAACATAATGAAGCTTTCTGTGATACATGTGACAGTATGGATGAACCTTGAAAACATTACACAAAGTAAAAAAAAAGCCACACTAAAGGCCACAGAGTGTATGATTTTATATATATGAAAAGTCTAGAATAAATAAATCCTTAGAGACAGAAAATAGACGAGTGTTCACCTGGGGCTAGGGCGGGGGAGTGGAGAGTGAAAGTGGGCACCAGGTTTCTTTTGAGTGATGGAAATGCTCTAAAATTGATTACGGTGACGGTTACACAACTCTGTGATTATATATGCATATTTTTCAATAGTTAAGAGACTTTATTCTAATGATTATGATTACAGTGCTTGTCAAAATGAAAACTGAAAACAAGTATACAAAACAGTCGATTACTAATCGTGTGTTGAAAGCAGTAAGAGGTTCCATAACACCAAATAAACCAGTTTCCCCAAGATAAATTGAACAGCTCCAGTTTCTTCAGTGTTTATCAAAATACAAAAGAAAAAAGTACAGGTGGTCTTTTCTGATGGCAAATCGGACCCTTACAGGCTGAGGGAGGAAGGCACTTCACACACGGAGGTGGGAGTGCTCCGGGACCGTGGTCTGGAATGGACCGGCCGACCCAGCTTACAGGTGCTCCTTCTGGTGAGACCCAGACTTTGGCCAACGTGTCTGGGTAGGGACTGAGGACAGGGCTGCTACTCCAGCTGCACTGGGCGAGGGTGAGGCTGGTTCCCACGCCCCCATCACAGTCCTCCCAGCCCACCCTGAGGGGACCATGAGAACATGAGTACAGGCACGCTGTGGAATGCAGGTGACCCAAAGATAGGCAGGCCATGGGGTCTTTACTTTGACCATGCAGTGGATCGCGTTTGTTTGTCATGTCTTGTGTGCCCAGTGCAACAGCCAATCTGATGACTAGTGTTCAAGCAGAACTGCAAAACCTACACTAGGCATAGCCTCCTGTGTGTTCAAGTGTTCTCCTTATCTTGTAATTTTTAACTATTTTTAAAAATGCACTGAGTTTGGGTTACAAACTGAATAGATCCTGATAACAATCTACAAGCCCAGTGGCCCCTGGAGGCCAGGTGCCCATGTGCCCAAATCCCTTCTCAGTACTGACAGTGAGTTGATTCTTTTTTTTTTACAATAAAAAATTTGAGTAATATTGCATAGGAGTACCAGAAACTGCCTCAGTGGAAACAGAAACTATTTACATTAAATAAAAACCTGGCTGCAGGCTGCATCTCCACATGTACAGCACGGTGCATGCACACGGTGACCAGCCCATGGAGGCAGCTTCTGGCACTCAGGACCAGAGTCTCACGTTTGCCACATGAGAGGAAAGTGCAGAGCGGAGAGGAGGAAGTGAGGGGAAGGGGGTTCTGGCTCACTTCTGGTTCCGGAGCTGATTGGACAACCAGTCCAGTCCTTCATAGAGCCCATCCCCACTCGTGGCACAGGTGGCCTGAATGTACCAGTTCCTGTGGCGTAGAGACTGCAGCCCCAGCTTGTCTGTGATTTCAGCTGCATTCATCGCGTTGGGGACAGCATCCCGGAGCTCATCCTCAGCCAGCATCCTCATGAGCTCCTCACGGGCCTCGTTCACACGCTGTCTGTCATTGCAATCCACCACACAGACCAAGCCTTGGGTGTTCTGAAAGTAGTGGCGCCACAGTGGCCGGATCTTGTCCTGGCCACCCACATCCCACACGGTAAAGCTGATCTTGTATTCGACGGTCTCAACACTGAAACCTGTGGTAGGAATGGTGGTCACAATTTCACCAAGCTTCAGTTTATACAGAATCGTCGTCTTCCCGGCAGCATCCAGGCCCACCATGAGAATTCGCATTTCATTTTTGCCAAAAAGGCCCTTGAAGAGGTTCACAAAGATATTCCCCATCCTTGTGGATTCTTGGAGTGACACTGGCCAGAGACCTCAGAGGTGGCTGCTCCGAGCCAGGTGTTGGTTTTCCTCCCACAAGATGGCAGCCCTGACGGTGGCCCAACTCTGTGATTATTTTAAAAACCATTGAATTGCATGCTTAGTGGATGAATTTTATGGTATGTGAATTCTACCTCATCAAAGGCATTCTTAGAAAATGCTCTAAAAACCTAACGAGCACGGTGATATTCCTAAGCATAATGTGTGATCATATTTGTAATGGATGGAGCTGAGTTGTAGGGAACAGGGAAAGGGGACATTACTAGCACCTCTGCAGTAAGTCCCAGTCTGCTGCGAGCCACGGCAGACAGCACAAGGTGAGTTGACTTATTATACACAAAAGGTAGAAAAAATGAGACTTTGAGAAGAAGCTGAGCTTTGGGCCCAATCAGTGCTGCTCTTGGCTGCAAAGAGGAAAGCCCTCAGCTTACCGCACCTTTTATTCAGTACATCGTGAGAAACAAATGTTAACAAATGACTTTCAGAGAGTTCAGTACATCGGGATAAACAAAGTGTAACAAATGACTGAGGGGCAGCGGAAATCCAAGAACAATGAGGAATTGAGTAGATGAAGATTTTGTTCCTCCCAGGATGTCTTCAGCTGATGTAATCTTGTCCTGGTGCATCACAGCATCACCGGACCATTGAGGTCTTAGCTATGACTGGAGGCCAAGATGGAGTTTTGTCTCGAAATCCCATAGCTGGCCTGTAGGCAGGAGAACTAGGCCTAATCAAATGATTTTTCCCCAAAATGATGCAGAATTGCTCCTGACACTGAGTGTCCTAATCAGTCAGTTTAGGGTGATTTCTAAATCTTCTGACACCAGAGACACTGGGATCTCTTGTTGTATGTGACCCTGGGCAGTCGTTAAACTCTGATAAATTGGGCATGGTGGCACACCTATAATCCCAGCACTGGGAGGCTGAGGAGGGAGGGCAGCAAATTCATTAAACTCTGAGCTTCAGGTTAACCACACAGATGGTTAATTGGGAATTGGGACAATAATCCCCATCTCCTAGGAATCTTGTGACAATTAAATAAATATTGTAGCCATATGCTGAACTTGGTACTTGACACACAGTAGGTGCTTAGTAAATAATGATGATGATTTCCAGATGGGGTTATCTGACCCTTCCTAGCCACCTTAGGGAATAAGTCCATGCTATTCCACCCACTTAGAATCCAGCTTCCCAAACTTGCCTGATCTGTTACAAATATAGATTCCAGAGCCCCATTTTAGACCAGCTGATCAGAATCTGTATTTTTAAAACTCTCCAGGTGAGTCCTATAATCAGGTGAATTTGAGAAACAAGACAGGTCCAACTTGGAGTCATTTTGCTTCTTATTTATACCTTTTCCTACAAACCCTTTTATTGTTTGCTGTTTCCCATTGACTTGCCAGTCTCTGCCAAGGGTTTCTCTATGTAGAGCTCATACTCTTCCTTCAGTAATTACCGACAGGCTTGAGGGCTTATAATTTCTTCCTACTTTAATTTAGGGTGAGGATTGATCCCATTAATAACAGCAATAGTGAACCTACATGTACTAGGTTCTCTGCGGGAGTTTCCAGGCACCATCTCCTTTATATCCTCCCAGCAACCTTAGGAGTGGGTTTGATTGTCCCCACTTTGCTTCAAAGAGATTAAATAATTTACCCAAGACTGTTAGTAAAGTAAGTGGGAGGATCAGAATTGAGACTTGGTTTTGTGTGACCACCCAGCCTAATTATTCCTATACTGTACAAAATCAAAGGACCTTTTTATTGGGCGGGGGGTGGGGTGGGGTACTGAGGGTTGAACCCAGGGCTTTCATAATGAGCTACAACCCCAGCCATTTTTTATTTTGAGACCAGGTCTCTCTAAATATCTCTCTAAATTGCCCAGGCTGGCCTTGAACTTACAATCCCCCTGCCTCAGTTTCCTAGAGCTGGGATTACAGATGTGTACAACACAGCAGCTATCAAGGGATTTTTTCAAAGATCAAAAATGTTAAGTTCCTGAGTGTGCTAATTGTACTGTAACCATAGTGTTCTCCTAAATTGACTAAACAAGTAGGAAACATTTTTTTTTTCCAGTACCCGGGATTGAACTCAGGACCTTGTGCTTGTGAGGCAGGCACAGTGCCACTGAGCTAAATCCCTGACCCTAATTGTACTGTAATTATGCATTGAAATGTCTTTGTTCTTAGGAAATACACACTGGTGTATTTAGGCCTACGGGTGTGATGTTTTCAATGCAATCTTAGTATATGTGCTGCCGAAGCGAGCACTTCAATACAATCTTAAATAGTTTAGAAAAATACATACACAAATATATATAAATATATATATATATTTTTATATATAAATATATATATATTTATATATATATATTATATATATATTTATATATATATAGAGAGAGAGAGAGAGAGAGAGAGAGAGAGAATTATAAGGAAAGTGGGGAACCAAACTGGTTCATGTGGGTAAAAGGTCTCTGGGAATTTATTTTATTTTATTTATTTTTTTTTTTATTTTTGTATGTCCTTTTATTGGTACATTTTAGTTTTTGGTTTTGTGGTTTTTTTGATACCCGGGATCAAACTCAGGACCTTGTGCTTGTGAGGCAGGCACCAGAACCACTGAGCTAAATCCCCGGCCCTATTGGTACATTTTAGGTATACAATATAATGATGACAGTCATCATTAGAGATATGCGCCTTTATCTGGGAATTTCTTGTACTATTCTTACAACTTCTCTGTAAATTTGAAATTATATCAAAATTACAAATTTTTTAAAAAGAGGAGGAGGAAGACAAACTTTTACTCTTTTAGGATTAGTGCTAAAAACTAAGATTGGAGAAAGAAATGTATTAATTTTCTAAACAATCTTTTAAAAAGTAATAAAGGCAGGGCTAGGGATCTAGCTCAAAGGCATAGGGCCTGCCTGGCAAGTGCAAGGTCCTGGATTCAATCCCCGGTACAAAAAAAATAAGAAGACTGGGGATTTAGCTCAGTGGTTCTGGCGCCTGCCCTGCAAGTGCAACGTCCCAAGTTTGATCCCCGGTACCAAAAAAAGAAAATTAATAAAGGCAAACCTGTGTGGTGGTACATGCCTGAAACTCCAAATACTCAGGAGGCTGAGATAGGAGGATTGCAAGTTCAAGCCCAGCTTGGGCAACTTAGCAAGACCCTGTCTCAAAATTTTAAAATTTTAAAAAATAAAATAATTTGTTTTAGGGCCGGGGATTTAGCTCAGTGGTTCCGCCACCTGCTTCGCAAGCACAAGGACCTGAGTTCGATCCCTGGTACCAAAAAAAAAATTTGTTTTAAGTTTAAAAAGATGTGTTCAGTGCTCCCAGTGTTCAATGAAAAAACAAAAAGTAGTAAGGACAAGTGGTGTAGCTCAGTGGTAGAGTGAGTGCACAGGCTCTGGATTCAATCACAAGCACCAAAAAAAAAAAAAAAAAAAAAAAGGTGGGTAATAAAATAGTGGTACACTTGCCTGAAAGAGAAAAAAAAATATGGAGAGACCAAGCATCAACTGTGCCAAGGTAGTGCTGTGTGACCTGGATATAAATATGGACTCTGCTGGTGATGAGACACAACACGCTGGACAAATTACTCACTTTCTCTGGTTCCTGTTTCCTCACCACACCGTGCAATGAGAATAGCAATGCCTCCTCTCGGAATCCTCACTAGAGACACCTCACTTGTATCAAGTCGGCACATACCGAGGCTCATGTGAGTCATATCAGCTTGGTGAGACTGTGGGGGAAACAGTCTGGGTATTTTCCAAACTCCACAGAGTGAGCACTTGTACTTCTGCAACCAGACAGCAAAACATTGAATTAAAATGTCATTAACAGTTTTTAGGGGATGAAGGGAGATGCCTCTCCAGTGGCTCAGCTTTTCCCTCCTCCTCCTCTCTCCCCACCAGATTGCATTCCTCACTTCTTTTCCCAAAGAACTATAATTAAGCTCTCACTCTAATTGCCATTTCATGGTTCCCCATCTGAAATCAGCGCCTTCCTGGCCCATTTCCCTTCTCTCTCTCCATCTTAGGATGCAGGCCCAGGAGGGCCATGAGATTTAAATTTATCGACTGTGCCCTCTGTGTGTGCCAGGCGCGGCTGTGTGTTCAGCCCTTTCCTCATGGTTCCTGCTTGGTCCTCACAGCAGCCCTGGGAGGAAACTGAAGCTGGGGAGGTAGAGTGAATCACCCAAAGGCCTCAAAGTAAGTGTTAGAGCTGGGATTTGAATTCAGCTGATCTGGCCTCAATGCTGGCAGCTGATTCTCCTGCCTCCTCCATGGATAAATCTATTCTGAACTCCTAAAACCAGGCATGCATGCTCTAGGGTAGTTTGATATCAAAACTGTCCACTGTCTCCCTCCCTGTATCCTCACCCTTCATAATATGACTTTGTGGCTCCTCCTATCTCAGCTGTGGGGTCTGTTACCCGACTCTTGGATCTGGGCTGGCCTTGCTATGGCCATTAGAAAGCCACAGAAGTGAGTGTGCCGCATCAGGCAGGCTTCTGCTCTTTCTTGAGATGTTGCCTCTGTCATGAAAATAAATCCAGCCTCAGCTGATGGAGAACCATTATCTAGTTACACCTGTTGTGCCCGTGACAGCCAGCCAACTGGCAGGCACGTATGTAGTCATCCTATACCTGCCAGCTGACTGTTGGGAATGTCAGAGAGCCCAGGTGAGCTTAGCCAGGCCTGCTCAGAGCCACAGAACCACCCTGCCAGCCTACAGACTCCTGAGTGATTATTTTAGGCTGCTGGGTTGGGGGGTGGTGGTGATTATATGGTAATAGCTCATGCTACAGCCCTTTGCAGAAGAGGCTACATGAAAGGGTGTTGGGAAGAATACTTAACAAACATCTTTTTAGGGCTGGGGTGTAGCTCAATGATAGAGTGCTTGCTTTTAACATATGAGGTCCTTGGTATGATCCCCAGGACCACCAAAAAAAAAGTCTTAATGCTTTAATGCTTAGCATGTGCCAAGCATCATCACTGAATCCCCACAACAACTTTAAGCAGTAGGTACAGGCTGAGTATCCTTTTGCTGAAATGCTTGGTATCGGAAGCATTTTTGATTTTTTTAGATTTTGGAATATTTACATATTTGTAATGTGATATTTTGGAGATGGGCCCCAAGTCTAAATACAAAATTTGTTTTATATGCACCTTAAGTACAAAGCCTACAGGTAATTGTATGCAGTATTTTCAGTGCCCCTTGCAACCTGTCAGTCACATGAAATCAGTTGTGGAATTCTCCCCACATCCCCCCCAAAATACCTTCAACTCCAAACTTTCTGACAAGTGGTATATTCCTCTGTATACTGGGTCTTCGTGCATCAGCAACTTGAACTTTCTGTGGCTCTGACTATGTGGGCTGATTGATTGACCAGCCTGTTCTTGGATTTGAGAGCTCAGGCTTCCTATCCCCATCGGTCATCAACAAAGACCAAAAGGCCTGGCATGAATGGGAGGTTATTATTCACCTGAGAAGACATTATAAACCACAAGAATGCAAGCCCAGCAGGCAGGAGCAGCCACCCAGCTCAGAAGGCACACTGTGTCTTCATCCCTCCATCCAGCATGATCTATAATTAAATCTGTGGCAGGCAGGAGGCAAATGAGAATTTTGTGTAAACTGGCACTGGGGAAGCACTATGAATACAATTTCATTGTGAAATCCTAGAGTTCCAGAACTTGATATCCTTGTGACATTTTGGTTAGAGGCTGCTCCTCCTTACCCCTCACTAGGACCATCCCCTGGGGGAAGATGACTTAAAAATTTTTTTTTGTCACTAAAGTCTAGGTTTGGAAAATGTGGCATCAAAGATGCATATGCTCAGGCCCAATGTATGTTTCCAGCTAAATATATCATGAAAAGAAAGAAAGAAGAAAGAAAGAAAGAAAGAAAGAAAGAAAGAAAGAAAGAAAGAAAGAAAGAAAGAAAGAACAGGGAGCCAAGAAGGGAGGGAAGCAGGCTGGTCAGCCAGAGTATGGGCAAGGGACATAAAGAATTTACAGAAGGAACTAGTAACTTGCTTTTACCCATACTATAGTAAACCTAAATGACTCTAGGAGGCAACACTCACATTGTATTCTATTCACACAGATGTACATTTTTGTTTGTTTGTTTTGGTATCAGGGATTGAACTTGGGTCCTTGTGCTTGTGCAACAGGCGGCAAAAACCACTGAGCTAAATCCCCAGCCCCAGACGTACATTTTGATGGCTTGTAAGACAGAATGCTCAAACTGGGCATGTGGTATACCCTATAATCCCAGCACTTGGGAGGTTGACACAGGAGGATTATTATAGTTTGAGGCCAGCCTGGACTATGTAAGGAGACTGTCTTAAAAATAAAAACAAACACAACTAAAACATGGGATGCTCAACATCTCAAGAGAAATTCCAATGAAAGGATTAAGGAACCTTTTTCATGTATTGGATTAAAGTTGATAAGCTCCTATATTGGTGGGAGTGTTATTTGGTGCCACGTCTATGGAGGGTATAGTGAATGCTGTGGATGGGCTCTCACAATCTGGCTCATTCCACTCTCTTCTGGTTGGAGACATTAGAAACCTAAACCTATACTTCCCAGACTCCCTTGCAGCTAGGCTTCCAGATACAAATTAGGTCCTACTTGTTGGGTGAATTAATGAGAGATGTGGTAGGGAAAAGAAAGGAATTGAGAAATTTCATGTACATGTACCAACTCCCCATGATGAATGTAATTATACTGTGCTACAAACATGCACCAATAAAAAACAAAGACACAGATTGGCCGACTGGAACCCAATGGTATGGTACATCCAGAAAAATAAAAAACATAGATTAAAGTCACAGGATAGAAAACAAGGTTCCATGCAATGGGAGCATGAAAGCAAGGAGTAGATAATCTTATTTTTAGACAAAGTGGACTTAAGGCCAACACTGGTCAGAAGGCAAAGAAGTTTACTACATACTGGTTAAGGGAATAATTCAATAGGAAGATGTGATTATAAACATGTATACACAGAACAGCAGAGCACCCAACTTCATAAAACAACACTCAAAGATGAGATAAAAATCAACAGAATTGTAGTGGGAAACCTCAGTATCCTATTATCACAAATGGATCAACTAGACAAAAAAAAATATCATTTTTGAACCACACCTTCAACAATATGGACTATGTATATATATCCACAGTGTTTCACTCAACAACAGAATGCACATTCTTCTCATCAGCGCACAGAAATTTCTTCAAAATAGACCATGTGCTAACCCAGAAAACATGTTAAAAAGAATTGAAGTTATACCATGCATATTATCACTACTAGAAATCAACGGCACAAGAAAGCACAGAAATTAAGCAAACACATGGAGATTAAGCAACACACACTTGAATGATCAATGGGTCAGAGAAGAAATAAAGGAAGAAATTAGGCAGTTCCTTGAGTCAAAAAGTAATGCCATAAAACATACCAAAACCCATGAAACATAATGAAAGCAGTTTTAAGAGGGGAGGTTATAGCTGTGAATGCCCATATCAGAAAAGCAGCCCAAATCACCTAATGATGCACCTCAAGGTGGTCAAAAGTCAAGTACAGTCCAAACCCAAAAGTAGTACAAGAAAGGAAATTATAAAGATCTGAACAGAAATTAATGAAATTGAGACAAAAAGTACAAAGAATTAATTGAAGAACTGATCCTTCAAAAGAAAAAAAAAGAATAAATGGACAAAAACTCTTAACCAGTCTTACCAAAAAAAAAAGAAAAAAGAAATAAAAGACATATCAATGCAATTACAAATGCAAAGGGTAAAAAAAAAAAAGAAATGCAAAGGGTAAAGTGACAATGGACACCACTGAAATCCAGAAGACTATTAGTAACTACTTTGAAAATCTGCACTCTAATAAATTGAAGAATTTAGAAGAAATGGATAGATATCTAGATACATATGAAACACTGAGTATTCCAGTAACAGTTGAAGACATATTACAGTGATGCATATATACCCCTATTTATAGCTGCACAACAAAAGCTTAATTTTGGAAGTGGTCTGTATGTCTATCAACAGATGAATGGATAAAGAAAATTATATTTATACACAATGGAGCACTATGCTATAAACAAGGATAAACATTTATAGGAAAATTGATGTACTTTGAGACAGTAATGCTAAGTGAAATAAATCAGACACATAAGCTAAAATAATGCATCGTTTCTCTTATGTGAGAAGCCCAAAACATAAATAAAGAGCAAAATGAAATATGTATAATAGGAAACAGGGAGATAGATCTTTTGCAAATGGAACAGAACCAATAGGTGAAGGGATGAGGTGGTAGAAAAAGGAAAGGTAAGTAAAAGGAATTAAATTGTGTCATATGCATGAACCAACTCCCTACAATGATTGCAATTATTATGTATTAACCAGAAAAAAAGCGCTTTTGGAACAAAACACCAAGTCACATATGAAGTGAAACTCATCAAAATAACACATTTCTTAGCAGAAACTCTAAGGGCTAGGAGAACACAGAATCACAAATTTGAAAACTGGCAGCCTAAATTGCGGTATCAGGAAAATTATTGTCCAAAATCAAAGGAGAAATAAGAACCTCCCTAGATGAATATAAATTAAAAGAATTTATGACAACTGAAGGAGCACTATGGAAAATAACTAGAGGGAACTTATACACAGAAGAAAAAGCAAGATAAAAACCAGACATGAGAGCATGAAATCCATTCACTAGAAGAATGGATAAATAAATGAGAATGAGGAAAATATCAAATGTCATTTGTTCAATAAACTATCAAACCTCTACTATGAATAAAGAAATATTTTACAAAAGAACCAGGAGAAAAACAATAGAATGCCAGGAACTAGTACATTCCTTTCAGTAATAGCACTGACTGTATGTGGTTTGAATCTTTAATTAAAAGACCTGGCAAACTGGATTAGAAAGCATGACATAATAAATTGCTGCCTTTGAGAAACTCATCTCATGGGCAAGACGTGCTGAGGTTGAAAGTGAAAGAATAGAAAATGATATTCTAAGCAAATGGAATGTGAAAGCAAGCAAGAGAAGCTATACTCATACTGAGTAGAACAAACTTGAGGTCAAAGGGACAGAGAAGTTCACTATATACAAAGAAAACAATTCATGAGAAAGCCGATGACTTTATACATGCATGCATGCCCATACAATGCCCTGAATGCAGTGCACTCAATTTTATAAAATAGACAATACTAGATGAAAACGAGAGATAAGCCCTAAAGAAGCAATAATAGGTGATTTCAACACCCAGCTCTCACCAATAGATCATCTAGAGAAAAAAATCAACAAAGAAAAGTCAGGATTGTACTACATTTTAGATAAAATCTTATCAAATCATGACAAGAAACTAGATATGAGTAGCTAGAGAAAGTATAAACCCATGGAAATTGAATAATCGGGGTCATTTTAAAAATCAAGGCAAATTAAAACATATATATCCTAAATGTATATGGAAAGGAATCCAGTACTCATTCCATAAATATTACAAGAAAATAAAGAAATGTCATTTACAACTGTATGGTCACAATTCTGATAATATAAATTGATAAATTTTATTAATGGAGGCTTTCATATTATAAGTCAGTTTCTAATGGCTTCATTAGTTAGGATGAAATTTGAGGCTTCCTGCCTTGCCCTCGTCACAATGGCTCCTTAGCTACAAAATGTTCCACACCTCACCTTTCAGTCATTTTGGTTTTTTTTTTTTTTTTTTGAGTCTGGGGCAATGACTTTGTCACGTGACTAATCTCTTCTTCGCTCTTTAACTAATAAACTGCCTGCATCTATTGATTGTATTTTAACCAATAGAATCAGGCAGATTTATGTGCACTTGATAGAGCTATGCTACTCACCTTCATCCAGATCAGCCTTTTGACCCACAAGCTCTTATATGCACATATCTTCTTATATATGCATTCTTGGAGAAGGGCAGAGAAGTTTTAAAAAGCCAATAATGGTACCTTATTTATACTATGAATAAATAGCAGGACAAAGTCTGCTGTTATAAATTTCACAAGTAGTGACTTAGTGTCAACCATGTCTAGATGTTGATGCCCCAGAAGAGCTTTAGTTATGATACTGTTAACCTTCTGTGGTGAGAGTGGAGTAAAGGAAGCACTCACTGTTTTGGGATTGCTGATAATAAACTACACAGCCACTGTGTTCTCACACAAGTCTATGTGTGGATTGAATTGATACACTTCCATGGAGGCCAGCAGGATACTTATTCACAAGATGATTATGAGAGGCCAAACAGGTAGTCTTCAAAACTGACCTGCCATTTTCTAAGAGAGGCTATCAAAAGTCCTGTCCCTTTGTGCCTTTTAATTTTACCATGTTCTGCAAATAAATTTGATGGAGGATGAAGGGACAAAGTAAACACAAGTTTTTAATGAGATTAGTTAAGTCCTTTCAAAGATTTAAAACAAAACCAAATGGGCTGGCAGTGGAATGCCTGTTTATCGTGTAAGGTCCTGGGTTCAATCACAACACTGCATGAAAAAGTGGGTAACATTTTAGGCCTGGGGTGTAGCTCAGTGGTAGAAGTGCTGGTCTAGCATGGCCAAGGCCCATGGGTCAGTCCCTCACAGCACAAAAACAACCAGTCACCACAAACACACACTCTCACACATTCACACACACACACACACACACACCAGTGTGGAACATAATATTGATAGGGAAAAGTTTTAGATAACTTAGTAGATTGAATATTAAGGTAGTTGTGGAAGCAAAATAAGTAAGGTATTCCTTTAAGATTTGCTTTTCCCATAACTCTTATTGTTTAAGGTGATGGTTATCTGATTCTTTAACCAGTAACTTCATTATAGATAACCTTTTAACCTAACAAAGTTGCAAATGCCTGGGTGTGCTTATCTTGTGTCTGTGACTTATAAATGGGAATCAGAATTGTATTCACACATCAAAGACCACTAGGGATGAGATAATGACTAACAAAGGTATAAAAAGAAGAGACTTAACAGAGAACAGCACTGACAATGACCAGACCAGTTTCTGGCAGTACTGCCTGCTTGCAAGTAAAATTTTATTATTTTACCCGAATTCTGTGTCTCCATGTATTTCTTTCTGCAATTTCCAGAACAATATGGGAAACACTTGCTTTTATATAGTCCTAGTGGAAGGTGACGTAATACAAGTACCACATGTCTTTAGGACAGCTAGACAATATATAAATATGTGGAATTTGGCCTGGTAATTTAAATTTGACTGATAATTCTATACAGAGAATTAATCTTAATATGATGTATGAACATGTATGTGTTAATTATGATATGCTTATTGATAGGTCTCCCACCACCTCAGCAGCTATTATGTATAGTTGCTGCCCTCTTCCTATGGTGTCTTGCCCCTTCCCCTGTGTGACGTCATGCCAAGATGGTTGCTCCCACCAAAGAACAAACCCTTCTTCCCAGCATGCCCCTGTTCCCACCTAGAGAGTAACCTAATACTCGCTCACCTCCTACCACCTAGTGACATCACCGGCTCCTCCATTCCCTAGTCACTACCTCAGTCAACCCCACCTCAGCCCCTACAAACCCCACCCCAGTCTCTATAAAAGACTCTCCCTGCCCCAGCCATATTGCTTTTGTCTCTCCTTTGTTCAGAGACAACCCAGTAGATCTATTCCCCTAATAAAGGCTTGTTGTGGCCTGGTCTGGTCTTGGTCTTCGGCCCTTTTACCTGACACTTATAATAGTAAGATATTGAAGACATACACTTTCACAGCTTATGTAAATTATGGTATGATATGCTTATAATAGATACTAGAACACACATTTTACAGATTATATACATTGTGGTAAACCCATGTAAAGAATTACCATATATATAGTTTCTTTTTTCAAATGAGGCAAATCTGTAGGAAAGATGCCTATGATGTATATATGAAGAAAATCTATTCAAAGGATACAAAGTATGATCCTGCTTAAATGTATAAAGTATATGCAAATATTTGGAAAATCTAAAAGGAGAAAGATAGTAGAGAAAATGTTTATATGTGAAATTACTAATAGTGTCTGTGAGTGGATGGGTGTATATAAAATTTTTTGGAATTATCTTTGCTTTCTGTTTTTCTGTAACATATATTGCTCTTATAATGAGTTATTTTAAAGTAAGCAGATTAATGATTAAGGCTTTTTTCTTTATTTAGGGAATCACTCTTCAGCCAAGAACAAGAGACAAAAATAAAATGATTGTTCCGTTATACATGGTGATTACAAACCACAAGTCAGGGGTTACAATTTATATCTAATGTCCCCTCAAAGCCTCATAGACTCATAGGTGGGTTTTTGGGGAGCTCTACCTTTTTTATGTCCCTCTGGGGGGTGCCTCAAAATGTGGGTTATTTTCAAGGCTACCATGAAGCTAGAGGGTGAGTTATTGGACAGTGTCACAAACTTTATTGTTTATACTGAGCTTTGGTTGTTTCTCTTGAATAAATGCTTTACATGATGCTGCAGGATTTTCATTGTTTTTCAGAGTTCTGAAAAAGCTGACTCTTAAAAAGTTTTGCTAGGTTTTTCATTGTTTTGTTGAGAAAATTTTCATAGATTGTTGTGTTACAATTTTCTTGAAATCTTTTCTGCTGTTCGTGACCTCATTCATGTTTTTGCCAGAGCAGCATGGAATTACCTGTGGTAGTTAAAATAACTCCCTCATTTAATTGAGTTGGCTTTGCTTGGTCAAACTACTTGCAAATCATAGAGACCTGGCTAAAATGTGTATCCTAATCCAGTGGCTTTTTTGAGTTTTCTCCTCTTAATGTACGATATGATGCCCATGAACCTATATTTGAATGGCTATATATTATTTCACTCTGTGAGTAAGACATAAAATCTAACTAATCTTGTTTCATTGACCTTTTAGCTATATGAGTGTTTTTACATATCTGCCCCCCCACATTATTGTCTTTTTTTTTTTTTCCTACCGGGGATCAAACTCAGGACCTTGCACTTGCAAGGCAGGCGTCGGCACCACTGAGCTAAATCCCCAGCCATTATTGTCTTTTTAAACTGATTGGAATCCCGTATTTGGTTTTGTGTTGTTGTTTTGTTTTGTTTTTGTTTTTTGAGACAAGGTCTCCCTACATAGCTCAGGCTGGCCTTGAACTCACTATGTAGTTCAGGCTGGCCTCCAATTTGTGGCACTCCTCCTGCCTCAGCCTCCCGAATGCCGAGACTATAGGCTTGTGCCACCATACCCAGCTCACATCTGGTTTCAATTAGTAGTCATACCATAAGTTTCTCTGAAGGAAAGAAAACCTAAAAAGGTAATGATTTAAGGTAATGTTCAGGCATTTCTATTTCCATTGGTGCTGAAATATATCTGAGCATGGACTAGAATTCAGAACTCCATGAAAGGGAGCTGCTATAGAGAGAGGTGATGTCACAAAGCCTGGGTACTGACTGAGGCAGGCATTGGAGTTAACAGTGGCTTTCTATTCTACCTACTCTGGTGGAAGACTGAGCTTCTGAAAGTGAGTGATTTCTTCAACTTGAATCTTACTAATTGGAATTCTCCTTTTCAAATTAAAGGTATGAGAAACTTCTCATAAGATGTTCTGTTTTCCTAAAGTGTATTTTAATTGTATATATTTTTAAAACTTGGCCTTCATCCAGCCATGAACAGTTATAAGGTAGTAAGTATGCTTGGCAGTCAGACTGTTTCTTCTACTCCCCTTATTCACATTTTTCCAGTTTAAGAGAGTTAGACTAAGCAAAATGATAACTAAAAATTGAATTTCCCGGGAGGGTTTAAGATTTAGGATTTAGAAGCATAACAACAGTTTTTAGTAGAAAAATTCAAAATTTTTCCCTCCTAAAAAATGCAAAATTTACAAAATGGATTTGGAGATCGTCAGAACAATAACATTCTGGAGCCATCATCCCCATAGGAGACCCTGAGCCTGATGTATAGCGAATGGTTACTTCTGACTGTGAACATAGTTTGGGAGGTCCAGGTGTCTGTGAGTAAAACCACTAGCTCCTGTGTAAGCCTTTTTTTTTTTTTTTTGGTACTGGGGATTGAACTCAGGATCTTGCACTGTAAGCCTTTTTATTACATAAAGTCACATCACTGCCTGTGAAAGGTAAAGATTCTTTCCACTGCCTGTCATTCTGTTCTCTATGAATTTTGCATCTTAGTTTCTTTCATGTGGAAATAAACCATCTTATCCACACAGGGGGTCCAAGTTCTCCCTGAGAAGATTCTCTGTTGTCTTACACATATAAAGATCTGTGTTTGGGCTCTATTCCTTTTCTAGGCTACTCATTCCTGAGAGAGGAGGGAGGTAACCTTCACTGATTGTCTGTGCTTCTTTGCCTAGGTATGTCTGTGACTTTTGACCAGACAACGATACTACTTATCATTTGTAGTGGAATCATGGGGATCATGTTCATGCTAATAGGCGCTGTCATCTGTTTTTATGTCAAAATATTCCAGGCACTGAAGTGAGTCCTGGGGATGAGTGAACAACACCCCCCTGAAATGGGACACCTGGGGCTGTCTGCTTGGTAGGGTCTAGTCCTTGCTACTGGTGTCATGCCCTAGGTGAGGTCAAGAACCAAAGGCAGATTTGTACAGGCAAAGTTGGGTGGCTACAGGATCTTGGGTTTGTAAGCTAGTAAGTAGAATGTTGTTAACAAAGAGGGAGTGTGTGACAGCAAGTGGTGCTTTTTTGGGGAGAGGATCCAAAAGATGGGACAGACTGGTTGTCAGCAGCAGTGGTGTCCCCATTCTAGGGAGCTAGATGGTAGGCCCTGGAGCTCAAGACATAGCTTCAGCCCCTTCCTCCTTCCTCCTGCTTCTTCAAGACCTGCAGCAACTAGCTGGGTGTTGTCCACTTGCTAGTCAGTTTTCCTTACTTTTGTAGCCTGAGTTTATATGTACAGCAGCTGTAGGAGAGGAAGGGATGAGAGAGGAACTCGGCACAGGGGCAGGGAGCTATAATCCAGGCCTGGTGTCATATGTGTGGTTGGCTGCAGCCCTGAATTTCCCAGAGAGCCCCAAGAATTCTAAGAAATGCACTGAAAAGAGAACTTCTAAGCCTGTGCTTTGTATATGTCTTTTTTTAAGGGCTTCAAAGGAATGTGGTCCTCAGGCTAACTCAGCCAACAACACCGAGGACAAGGTCATCCTGGCTGAAACCGCTGCCGTGGACTCTTGTTCCACCTTTGAATTTGTGATGAATCCAAAATGTATGCAGATTATGATCCCCTGTCATCTTCCTTTTGTGACATAAATGAGGGACTCTGATGTGGCCATGGGGGACACAAAAATCTTCATGAGCAATGTTTCTCTTAGAAGACTGTTTTGTTATTCAAATAAATTATATAATTTTATTCTGTACTATATACTGTAAGATGTTATTTCACATACATTTGAATAAATATGTAATATTGAAATGATCCTCTCTTTAGTATTTTTTCTTAGTTATACATATCATATATATGTATGATATGCCTACTTTGAGACTTGGGGAAATAGCTTGTAATATTTTATGGCAATAGAAGCTAAAGAAATAAGGTAGAAAATAAGAGTGGCCAGCACTTTTCCAACCCTGGAAAGAAACCATACATTGACCTCAGGGCATTTTCAAGTTCAGCATCTGCTAAAGGTGCCACACTGGAGGAGTGTGCTCAGCAATCCTAAAGGGTTCCCATCTCATCCATTTCCTGTACTAGGGTCAGTGATGTCATATATCCTGACTAGGACGCTATTCACCAGGACAGTGAGGACAGCTAGGCGGGACATCTCTGGGTATAAGTTGTCTGACCTGTGTAATTATGGGATGGAGCTTAGAGGCCTCAGAAGGACAAGTAGAAAACCTGAGAGTCCCCTAGCTGGCTTCCCCCATGTTCAGAGGCAAGTGCCCTCATCCTGAGATCACTTTCACATTGAAATGCTGATTCAGCCCTCAGTGTTCTCAACTGTAGCAGGAAACTCTAGCCCAAGGCCAAAGCCTAGACTCCCTTTACCAAAGCACAGGAATGTGCCTCCATCACTTCTTCTGCTGAGCCCCTAGAACAGCTGTGGCAAACCTATGGCACATGTAGTATTGTGTTTTCCTTTTAAAACAAATGATGTTAATGTAGAGTTATTTTTTCTAAATGAAAACTTCAGTATTCAGGTTTAATTGCAGCACTGGAATTTTGCAATTAATAAGTGGGTTTTGGGTTGCAGTTTGGCATTCAGTCTCTAAAAGGTTAGCCGTTGCTGTCCTAGGGCCTCTTAAGTGCAGATGTACCACCTGTAATCACAGTATACTTCCTCTTGAACAAAACCCTCACTGATGAAGATCACAGATATGCTTCATCTAAAGAACCATTAGCTAGTTACAGGAGATCACCTACTAAACAGGGATAACAAAGGAACAGAAGAATAGGAAATGAAAGAAGCCACCGCTGCATCTAGGCCACAGGGTGCCAACTCTGTGGTACTGAGCTCTAGAAGAGGGCTTTGGGGTGGCTGAGTTTAGTCCAGTGGGTCAGGATGTCAGTGTTTGATAAAAGTGGGTGGGGCCTCACTGCTCTGCAGGATCTATCCTTGGATAGCTGAGCAGCTCCCTGGAGGCTGACACCCCCAGCCCCAGCAGGCTTTGGAAGCTAAATCAGGACTCTTCCCTGGAGGCTACTCTGAAACTCTAGCTGAAGATGACGTGTCCATTTTCAGTTTCCAGCTGACTGTCCCCATTCCTCACCTGGCTTTGCTTTTCTCTTGTCACCACAAACTCTAAGCAGAGGGAGCATGAGGTCCCTTCTGACCTCATACAGTGGGCACTTGAATGTTAGCTCAGCCCCAGGAAGCCAGTGGCAGTGTGGTCCTGCATAGGCCTGGTCCAGGAATTGCAGGGAAAATGAGGCAGGTGGAACGAGAGGTCTCTGAGACACCCTTTGGTGGGCAGGAAGCCAGAGCCCCTGCAGCAGCTTTAGAGCCCCATGCATGCAGTTCACCTGCCAACTCTGCTTTCACTCAAGGAAGTTCCTTGACCTCACACAGCCTCCTTTATTTTTAGGTATGTGGGGGCTTGCACAAGTAACTGAGTGGATCAACTAGAGGAGGTCTGGCTACCTGATAGGACTCGATAATTTGTGACCACTGGACTGAAACTGGCTTTTTTCCTTTCTAGATCCCATGCTTGCTTCCTTTTTTGCCAGGCAGCCTCCAGGAGTGACCACAAGATTCTCATATGTTGTCATTAACTATGATATGTCAACTTGAGTAAGAACTGCATAGCAGATTTGTAAAGGTTTGTGTGTGTTTGTGGATGACTGACATGTAGGCCATCAAACTAAGGAGGAGAGACTCATCCTGGAAAGAAGAGAAAGTCTGCCCTTTTTTCTTCAGAAGAGTTCCAGTCACCATTGCTTTTGAACATTGATCTCTAGTTCCCTCAGGCTTCCAGAGCAGACTCTCCAGCCTTCCTGCACAGACCCTCAGATTTCTGACTTAGAATCTTCCTGGACTCATTAATGACCTTCAGGACTTTGACCTTCAACTGAGTCCCTAGCCTTTCAGCAGGCAGATGGCCATTTTTCATTCTTACACTTCTGATTTGCCAGATGGCCACTGAGAATCTTTGACTTCTTTTTTTTGGGGGGGGGTTAATTAAGTTTATTCACATTTTTCCAAACATATACAATATTAAATATAAGCTAAAAACAATACATAGTTCTTAGAAAATACTACCCAATGCCCCCACTGTCTGAGCTTCATGATTATAATGTGCTCAGCCTTTGTTCTTCCAGAATGTTAGTGAATGTGTTGCTCAAAACAAGTATAGAGTAACAGGAAACCTCCCCTAAATAAATTTTATTATTATAAAACAGATCCAAAGAGAGGCCTCTAATGTCTTCATTAGGTATCTGGAATTTCAAAATGGAAATAATTACTGAAGGAGCAAGCAGTGCTGTCCTATCTAACACTAGCAAGGAAAGGCATATTTGGGCTGAAACTCTAAACACAGCCCCATGCAAGGGCTTGTTATCAAGCACACTTGCCCTGAATAACTCCCATTCATTTTGTTGTACAGAGACCCACTTCAAGAGCAAGTATTTTTAAACGACCAAGTCACAATTTTAGGATCACCTTTTTTTTAATAGGAACTGATCATAGACCACACAGGAAGGACCTTCTACGGGTCTGGCATTGGCAGAATGAAACAGCACCAGGTTCACCCAGTTAAACGTACAACACATGAACTACTCATTCCCAAAGCAGTCAACTCACCCAGAAGTTTGGCTTCACTTCCAAAATGTGCTTTGCTTCTCACCCTCTTTGCCAGTAACACTTTAGGATATTGTAAGCACCAAGAACTCTAACATTCCATTTACAAAGTTTATGCCCACTACAGCAGTCAGTTTAAAGGGATAGGGAAAGATGCTACAGATTTTTTCTTGGGAAAATTCTACAGGATTCTTTATTTGAAGTTAAGGCTACCAATATCCCATCAACCACTTTGCTTGCTCTCTTCTTGCAACTTTAGTTCAGGTCCCACAACCTAAGTGTACAGTCCTTTTGAGTTGCCAGCAACTGATGATGAAACACAAAGATACTATATATGAAATGAACATGTGCACTGTGTGCAAGTCAGATAACCTACAACCAATTATACCTTCAGCTAACTTTAAAAAAGAATAAAAGCTGGACACGGTGATACAGGCTAATAATCCCAGCTACTATAGCGCCTCAAGCAGGAGGATCATGAGTTCAACGCTAGCTCCAACAACTTAGCAAGACCCTATCTCAAATAAAAAATATGAAAGGCTGAGGATATATCTTAGTTGTAGGCTGCTTGACTAGCATATCCAAGGTCCTTGGTTCAATCCCAGGCACCATCATCAACAAAAAAAGAAGGCATGAAAGTACTCAGGAATTTTATGGGGTAAGTGAGAAAACAACCAGGAATGACATATTCAGACACCTTCTGAACAAGAATAGATTCATATTTTCTTCTTAATCACTCAGATCCTATAGAGTGTTAGACATTATTACTTTAATATTCTATTTCTAATTTTCAGGTAAAAGTAACACCAAAAACCAAAATATATGTTTAGGACAAATTGTTGTAATTAAAAACTTAAAAATTTAAAAAGATTTATGTAGCATTTTAAAAATTCCACTTGATTCTCAAACATTTTTAGACATTTTCCAACATGAAAGGTAATTTTGAACTATCTCACTATCTTGCATTTTGTCCCAAGAATTAGAAATATGATTAAAACCACAGTAGTTCTTAGAATAAAATGGTATGACCATAAAATTATTAGAACTTTAAAAATTTCATAGATAATTTTAAGTATCAAAAGATAATTGCCAGTCTTTTTTAAAAAGGGGAAAAGAAACCTTAACCATTAAGCACTTGAATATAGGAGGGGGATTCATAACTAATGCATACTTATTTGTTTTGGGGTGCATTAAAAATTCTTCCAAAATTGTGTTCATTTTTCCCCTACTTAAAAAAAAGGGAGGGTGGTGCACAATATTCTCTTTTAGATCCATCTCCTCCATTTGGAGTTTTCCAGTGTTAAGCACAAACGCAAGTCTGTTTTCTAAGATAGTGAAGAAGTCCAACTGTTCACAATCAGGTAGAGTTGGGGGGCCCACCTGTGAGGGCTTCGGCACTCCCAACCCATCAGACACTCACATGTGATTCATCCACAATGGATGGTAAGATGACCCAGGAGCATGACTTTCATTCTTGACTTTCTTGGCTCCAGTTCTTTAATAACCAGCCTTCTCATTTTGTGTCACTAGATGTCCTGGAGTAAATCTGTCTTTTTAGGAGCTGGCATTGCCACTTGCATTAGTAGACTCTACCTCCTTCTCCCCTCATGGCAGACATCTGAAGAACCTGACCCAATCCTCCTCAACCTATGATGATTTTATTTGCTGGTGCAATATCCTTCCTCCAACACTAAGAATCATAATTTTCAGTCATTTCAACATCAGTAAAGAGAATGACCCTTAAGTAGGAGTGGTGGCATGCACCTGTAGTCCCGGCACTCTGGGAGGCTCAGGCGAGAAGATTGCAAGTTTGAGCCCAGCCTAGGCAACCTAGTGACTTAGTGAGACCCTGTCTCAAAATTAAAAATTGAAAACAAAAGAGGTGGGAATGTAGCTCAGTGCAAAGGCCCTGGGTTCAACCCCCCAGTACCAAAAAAAAAAAAAGGATAACCCTTTAAAATATGTTAAGTGAAAGAAGCTAGTCACAAAGGAACATATACATGATTCCATTAATATGAAATGTCCAAAATATGCAAATCTATAGAGACAGAAAGTAAAACAGTGGTTACTCAGGGCTGAGAAGGATTGGGATTGATGGCAAAGAGTTGTGGGCTTTAATTTTGGAGTAATGAAAATATTTTGAACTAGATCATGGTAATGGATGCACAACTGTATGAATATACTAAAAGCTCTTGAATTTCATACTTTTTTTTTCAGTACTGAGGGTTGAACTTAGGAGCTCATTCATGCTAGCCAAGTGCTCTACCTCCGAATTACATTCTTTCTTTCAGTTTTTTTTTTTGTACCGGGGATCGAACTTGGGACCTTGCGCTTGCGAGGCAGGCAGCGGAACCACTGAGCTAAATCCCTGGCCCCTCTTTCTTTCAGTTTTGAGACAGGGTCTCACTAAATTGCCTGAGCTGATCTCAAATTTTGATCCTCCTGCCTCAGCCTCTCAAGTAGCTGAGATTACAGGTATACACTACCTTGCCCAGCTTGAATTTTGTACTTTCAATGAATTGATTATATAATATAAGGTATATTTCAACTAAGCTTTAAAAAAACCCTCTTGACTGGGGGTGTCAGCAATAAAGTGTGTGCTTAGTATTTCCAAAGCCCTGGGTTTAATCTCCAGCACCAAGGCGTCCCTGATCTCTTCTCCCCCAACGAATGTGTCCCAACCCCAGCAATTCTTGGACTCCGTTGGAACTGACAACCCTTTGATCTCACCACCTTCCCACTGTCTCTTCTGCTTAGTTCCTCACTTTCTTCTTTGTGTGTCCTAAATGCCATGGTCCATCATCAAAATCACTCCTTTATATACATGCTCAACTTCCTGCCCCTGTACTGTAGTCATCTGGACAAAAACATCATTAAATCCAATTTGTCTACTCCGAAACTGCACCCAGGCAGCTGAACAAGCTGGGGAAACTTGCAACCACCTTGGCTGCTTTTAAATGCCTGATCAGTCAGATCACATGGAGCCCCAGGGTCATCTGGCAATCTTACTACCTTTCCTAGACCATTCACTCTCCTAGATTATTTCACACCTTCTCCTCTCTCTTCTAATGTACTCACCTTCCTGTGCTCACTCTCAGCTGATGATTTCATCAGAAGAGAACTTGTGAGAGCGCCCACACCTTAGTGTTCCTGCCTCCTTGTGTGGGTCCCCATGCCCTGCCTCGCTTCCTGTAACTTTGCTCCTTTTTTGGTTTTTTTTGAGACAACCTTGAACTCACTATGCAGCCCAGGCTGGCCTCAAACTCTCGGCAATCCTTCTGCCTCAGCCTCCCAAGTGCTGGGATTACAGGTGTGTGCCACTGCACCCCGCTTGACTGTGGCCCTTTTTAAAGACCAACTCCACTCTTAGTACTAGATCCCAGGGCTTCCTTTCTCCTCTGCCCATTGCTACAATAATCCCTCCACCTTTCTCCTGCACCTTCAGCCCTCTCCACCCACTGAATTTCTTCCATCAACTTTTGGTCATTCTCTAACTTATCAATGTTAAAATAAACAAAACTCTACATTAGGGATGGACAGATGGACAAATATGTCAAAAAGCAAGTATGTCCTGTGAGTTGTAGAATCTAGGTGATGGGTCTATATGTGGTTAAAAATTTTTAAACTTTTAGTATGTCTTGAAAACTTTCATTGTAAAATATTGGGGGAAAATTCCTATCTTGCCTTCACATCTCCCTCTTGCTTATTACTTCATTTCTCTGCTCTCCTTTACACAAAAACTCCTGAACAGTTTCTCTGAGCTTGTGTCTCCTTCTCCTCTCCTGTACATTCTCACACCAATTCTAATAAAGTTTTTGTCCCAACAGGCCACCAAAATGTTTCATAAAGCTCACCAGTGGTTTCCACTTCAGGAAATCCAATGGTCAGTGATCAGCCCTGGTCTCGCTCAACACATCTCTGCGGAATTTGACCCAGTTGGTTGCTTCCTGCTTCTTACAAAACTTTCTTTGCTTAATTCCAGGATGGTACTCTCTCCTCCTTTTCCATCTACCTCACTGCTTACTCCTCTTTAGACTGTTTTATTATCCACTTGGCCTCTGTCCTTGTCTCTATCTCTGCTGTCTCTGTCTGTCTCTCTGTATCTCTATCTCTCTCTGACTCTCCATGCCTGTCTCACTGTCTCTGTCTGGTCTCTGTCTGGTCTCTGTCTCGTCTCTGTCTCGTCTCTGTCTCTGTCTCTGTCTCTCTCTCTCTCTCTCTCTCTCCTGAACCCAGGGCCTTCACACTGAGCTACTATATCTCCACCCGCCCTTTTTATTTTATTTTATTTTAATCTTGAAACAAGGTCTTGCTAAGTTGCCCAGGCTGGGCTCTAACTTGTGATCCTTCTGCCTCAGTCTTCCAGAGTGCTGGAATCACAGGCATGTACCACCACACCAGGCCCTCCTAGTTTCTTAATATGTTCACACAGGGTCATAATTCCTATGTTTTGCTACTAGGTGACTCTGATTTTTTTGTTTGTTTTTTGAGACAAAGTCTTACCATGTAGTTCAGATGGGCCTTGAACCCACCATGTAGCCCAGACTGACCTACCTCAGCTGTATTACAAGTATGTGCCACCACACTTAGCAGGGTGGCTCTGATTTGAATGTGTTGTGTTCCTGCTGGCTTGAACCACTGGTGGTGCAGGCATGACGGTCCATTGGGTGGCTTGTACTGAAGCAGGAAAAGCAAGTCCTTCCCAGCTTGGACAGTCCTGCCCCATCACCCCCCTCTCCCCTGTAGCTGTAACTCCTTGTTCTGGTACAGATAAAATTAACAACTATGTCCTATATTGATAAGACACTGTCTTCTTTTTTTTGGTACCAGGGATCAAACTAGGGACCTTGGGCTTGTGAGGCAGGTGGCGGAACCACTGAGCTAAGTCCCTGGCCCAAGACACTGTCTTCTTTCAGGGCAAAGTTACAAAACTGTCTGTCCTTGTCCTGCTCCATAAACTCACTTGCTACATCACTAGAAAAACCACCCCCTTCAACAAAAAATATAAAAGCTGGAACTTCTCTTTGTTTAACACTCAGTCATTTTAGACACAGAGATTGCTGAGCTGGTGTATACCTTAAACCTAAAATGAATCCTCCTGACTCCCATTTGGTCGTTCTCATCCCTTGGAATTCTGCAATAGTACCACAGCTCTAATCACTTTTATTGGTCTTTTTACTAACAAAATTAATAAAAAGTCAAAAAATAAAAAAATTTTAAAAATTAATAAAAAGTCTATAAATGGACCAAATCTAGTTAGTTATTTGAATTTGAATAAATAATGCCCAAATATAAATATTATTTATACCAATTAAAATTATTACAATAATCAATAAATTTACTTATTTCATTAAATTAAAAGAAATTTATATTTGTGAATTTCTTTAAAATATTTTATACATGAAGGCAGCTGATTGGTGCAGTGTGTGCAAAATGACATATTGCTTTTGGCTTTTTTGCAGCCACAGCACCACCCATTTTTTTCAAATAATTTTCTTTTTTTTTTTTTTTGGTACCGGGGATTGAACTTGGGTCCTTGCACCTGTGCAACAGGCGGCAAAGCCACTGAGCTAAACCTCCAGCCCCTCAAATAATTTTCTATAACATTCTCTACATTGCTTGCATGCATTCCTTGTCAATCCTAAATTCGTATCTATAAAGTGAGTTATGTAAAGAAATTCACAAATATAAATTTTTAAATGTAATGAAATAAATTTGTTGATATTATAATTTTAATTGGTATGAATAGTATTAAAATTTATATTTATTGAAATTCAAGCAACTAGATTTGATCCATTTGTAGACTTTTAATTAATTTTGTTAATAAAAAGACCAATAAAAGTGATTCGATCTGTTTGTACCACCAGTGGTACAAGCCACCCAATGAGACAGTCATACATGTACCACCAGTGGCACAAGCCAACAGAAACATATTGGTAATGAGTAATTGTAAAACTACTTGGTAACTAGTAAATGGTAACTAGTAATTGGTAACTAGCAATGATTAATTGGTAATGGGTAACTAGTACTATTCAACTAGTCATGGGTAACTAGCTGTAGGCAACTATCAATGTGTAGCTGTTATTAACTAGTAATTTTAACTAGTTGTGGGTAACTAGTAATTGGTTACTGGTAGTGGGTAACTAGTTGTGATTTAAAACAAGGTGTGTTACCTACATGTTCCAATTGCACACAATATGGTTAACCATTATGTACTGCAAATATACCAAGAAAAAATTCTAAATGCTGGATATTTTTTCTATGATTATTTTTGTTACAATCATCTAAAGGATGTATAACTATGCAAACACTGACTAATATTTTTTATCTAAACAATTGTTGATTGTATTTATAATCAAACATATGGTAAAAAAATAATCAAGCAGCAAAAGAGTACAAAATGACAATAAAGTCTCTGATTCTGGTCCTTTGTAAGTTCTACAACCTAGAGGTAAACACTACTTAGGGTTTCATCAGTGTTATAGTCAAGGTGTAGGGAATCACTTCTGATTGATTCAAAGCCCAGAGTACCTGAGGACCCTTAAGGACATGACCCCACTGTCTAGCACATGAGTACAATGGGACACACTTATGTAAGCATGACTTAGCATAGATTACCACGCATGTATTACACAGTTATGTAAGGACATAATGATGTAAGGGTGTGTAGCAGCCTATATAAGGGCCAAAGAATAAAGATGTTTGCTCTTGGTCTCCTTGCTGGTGTTGGCTCTGTGTGCTTTCTTTACCCTGGGGACCTCACCTTTGAAAATACCCCTTCAGGAAGGAAGGAACTCCTGTACCTGGTGTCCAAAATGTTTGGATAGCTCCCCAGGTCTCCAGATTCCATTTGCCACACTTCAGTGTCAGCACTGAAGAGAGAGCAGTAAATGCCAAGGACGCTGATGGTTTGTAAGGGTGGCAGAAAACCAGAGGAAGCAGACCCATGGGCAGTGGTTCCCTAGCATTTCCTCTGTCCTGAATGGTTCACACCAAGCAAACGTCAGGTCCCACCAGCAACGGTAGCAGCAGCTCCTACCCAGAGGACTCCCAGAAGCCAGTAAAGAGACCAGGAGCCACCTCAGTCAGCAGGACATTCTTACCACCCATCTTGCAGTTGCCCCTCTACCCATCCTGAATGCACATTCTCCCCATCCTTGCCCTTCAGTCCCCTGCTTGGCTGTATGCACTGTCTGTATTGCACTGAGAAGGGAAGGAGCAGCAGGAGTGAGGTGGAGAGGGTGGAGAGAGGGCAAGCTTGTCACTGAACCTCCAAGCCCCAGCCCCACCAGCCTGAGCTTGCTGGCCTCTCAGACCAGGGGGCAGTGTTCGATGGGAGGGGTTTCTGCCTGCCCCCGCCCCCGCCCCAGTCCCCGGTGGAGCAGGTGCTTCTGGGTGGGCCAGCCTCTAATTTGCACACCCGAAAATCACAGAATTGAGTTTAGATAGATTGATTTTTAAACTTTTTTGGGGGGGGGAGTAGGGGTTATAGGGGAATCATTTAATTTAAATCATTAAGATTCCCCTGCCCAAACCCAGACTCCTGTGTACAGATGCTATTTAGAGAGAATCAGAAAAATGCCAAGCCTTTTTTCTCTTTGAATGTGCTATTTTTATAACTGAACTTGTATATATGTATAAAGAGAGACACATCTTTCTTTTACTAACTGGATAAAAAAAATCTTAAATAAAATGGAGTGAGATAATTTTATGTTAAAAAAAAAAAAAAAAAGAAAGAAAGAAAATACCCCTTCAGCTCCCCCAATCCTGACACAGGGGTTGCAAGGAAATAGATTTAATACAGTACACATAATTTAAAGGATTACTTTATAATATTCACCCAAAAAGTCAAATGCAGAAGAGTGCAAGAGATCTGTTCAAGTGCTAGACATCCAAAGAGTCTAGGCAAAGGTCTGAATTCCAAGGCAATGTCCTGTATGAGTCCGTATCAGAAGGCTGAGGAGTCTGTGATGGAAGACTGAAGGTTGCTTGGGAAAACCCAGGGGCCAGTGCTGAAGGCTAGAGAATCTGCATGGAAAGCCAGATGACACTCAGATGAAGATGAGGACTGGAGCCCTTCCAAAGAGAACAGCAGCCAAAGTTCAGCAGCCTCTTCTCTTCTGAGGATGGAGGCAAGTGGAAGGGGAGATGCTGTTTGGATTCCCTGGAAGCCCCCATAGGTAAACCACAGCAGAGGTCTCCAGGAGTAAGGCCTTTTCAGGGAAAATCAGCATGAAATCCTCCCCTCCTGTTCTTTTATTCCTGTTCTGACAACAATCTTCATGTGGGTCTTCTACTCCAGAACCATACTGACTATGTTTAGCTGGGCATTCCTATTCAAGTTAACCATTAATGAATCCAACACAGTGAGTGTCCTTCTAGAATGTGTCTAAATAAAAGCAAATATATGCATAAATATACATGTATTAGTTATTAAAAAAGAAATACACATGTGAAGTAATCTTTTCCAAAAAGAAGAAGAAATATATGTAAAATAATTCAGGTTTAGGGACTACAGATTAAAGGAGAGTAAGAAAATAAAGCACATATCAAACACGTTCAAAGAAATCAGTAGACCTGTGCCTGCCTGGCAAGTGCAAGGTCGTGAGTTCAATTCCTGGTACAAGAAAAAAAGAAAAAAAAAAAAGAAAGAAAAAAATCAGTAGACTTGGTTCTATGAGGGGATCGATAAACAGGTATCATTCAGACAGGTTGGATATAGAGAAATTATTTTAGAGAAAATGAACATTAACATTAGATAGGAGAAAGAAACCATGAACAAATTCATGTAGAAAATTTTCAGTTCATCACTGTGATCATAATGAAAAATGTTTTTTAAATGAAAATGTAATTACTCAAAGTAACAGAAATAAAAAGGAAATTATCCAAATTCTTATATTTGGTATCTACAGAGTCCTAAGGAAATAAAATTTCTAATATCAAGCATGGCAGAATTAATTTACATTTGTTTCTAAAATTTAAACATATATATTCATCCTGCTATAAAATTCTTATATAAAACAATATAGAAAACAGAGGCATGTGTTTTTAAGTTAATATGCCCTTGCTATAAATACTCAAAAATTAAGCAAAAATCAAAGTTAGATAGAAAATTTGATCCTTTTTTTTTTGGTACCGGGGATCAAACTCGGGTCCTTGCACTTGCTTGCATAGCAGGTGGCGAAACCACTGAGCTAAATTCCCTGACCAAGGGAGACTATTTTCTTAAAGTCATCATCTTTAATGCAACTGAAACAAAATTCTTGTCCAGGGCCGGGGATTTAGCTCAGTGGTTCTGCCTCCTGCCTCGCAGGCACAAGAACCCGAGTTGGATCCCCAGTACCAAAAACCAAAACCAAAACCAAAATTCTTGCCCATATTCACCCATGGAGAGATGTACAAGAGGTGATAGATGTGTTAATTTTCTTGATTTAATCATTTGAAAATATAAATATATATCAAAATATTACATTGTACCACATAAACATATACACCTAGTATTTGACAAAGAGAAAATCAAACAGGAAATTTGTTAAAGAAAAAGCAGAGTCACAACCAGGGTGGATGAAGGGCAGGCATGGAAGGTCACCCTCTATTCAGGGGCAGATCAGTAAACATGCCAGCCACCCCTTATAGATCTGATATGCTGTGATCTCTTTGAGGTTGATTCTTTTTTTTTTTTTTTTTTTCTTTTGGCACCAGGGATCGAACTCAGGTCCTTGCACTTGCAGGGCAAGTGGCAGAACCACTGAGCTAAATCCCTGGCCCTAAGATTCTTAAGGGAGCTGTGTATCAGGAGCATACTCAATAAACTAGGACAGATAGGACAAAAACAATATTTTGTTTTAGCACCAGAACTGTTTATTCTGAAAAATAGTGAGTTTCTAGGCCATAAAATAAATTTGCAAAAAAAAGAGCAAAAAGAAATTGAAGATAGGAGGAGGCATTCCTTTTTTTTTTTGGTATCAGGGATTGACCTCAGCACCTTGTGCTTGCTGGGCAGGCGCAGTACTACTGAGCTACATCCCCAGCTGGCTATCCATATTTATTTTGAGACAAGGTCTCCCTGAGTCACTAAATTGCCCAGACTGAGCTTGAACTTTTGATCCTTTTGCCTCAGTCTCCCAGGGTGCTAGACTTACAGGCGTGCACCACCACATCCTGATAATTATATTTTACTCTACTTAAAATTTGTGTTCTTTTCACCTTAAAGTCACGTGCAAAAATTTTTAAAAGAAAAACAACCCAGTGAAACATTAAAAAAAATTGCTAACCGAATACTTCTTTGCCTAAATAAGAAAATTGTTTTTTAAAAGTGAAAAGGCCTATAGTACAACAGAAAATTGTTAAAGCCAAGCCGTCAAATAAAACATTAGGGTTAGGGCCGGGGATTTAGCTCAGTGGTTCCGCCGCCTGCCTCGCAAGCACAAGGTCCCGAGTTTGATCACTTGGTACCAAAAAAAAAAAAAAAAATTAGGGTCAAATATAAAAATATAATCAATCCAACTCTTAATGTAAGACACATAAACATAATAAATGAAATACATTTTTAAGTAAATATGAAGGAAATAATACTGTCCTGCATGGCCAGTGAAAGTCCCCTTGTTTCTGAAGGGTTCTTCCATAACATGCGTGAAAAGGCCTTAATGTATGGGTAGCTTTGGACCCAGCCATTTTATTCAAAATTAATTTCCTTTTATCACAGGGGAATGATCTATGCATTATAAACTATCTTATAATATATGAAATGTCTCTTTGCTATCTCCCCAATTTTAGGAACACAACTGTAGGAACCAATAAGAAAACTGGAAACATGCCAAAATTGGTATGAATAAAATCAGTCTAGACCTGCATGATACATGTTTTAGGGATAATAATAATCATTAAGATATTGGTGTGTATACAAAAGGCATTTAAATCTCCAGCCCCAATCTACAACTTGTTCATAATAGTTACCACAACTATTCACCTACCACTAGTTAATTGCTGCTGGTTACCAATTTCTAGGTACCTCCATCTAGTTGACTACTTTTGGTTACCAATTACTAGTTATCAATTACTAGTTATCTGCAGCCAGTTAATTGATTATTCTTGGGGTTTTTTTGTTTTTTGTGGTGTTTTTGGTACTGGGGATTGAGCTTAGGACCTTGCACTTTCGAGGCAGGCAGCAGAACCACTGAGCTAAATCCCCGGCCCTGGTAATTCTTAACCAGTAACAGGTAATTAACATGGTTAGCTAGCAATTGGTAACTAGTAATTGATACCTAGTTGTGTATAACTGGTCATGGATAACTAGTTGCAGTTAGTAACTTTAGTTGTAATTTTTAGGCTGCTTGGTTCCAAGTGGGTGGTCCTGGCACCTTGTTTTTTTGAATGGACTATATAGATGAGTGTAATCCCTCTGGATTCTCTGTTCTGACTCTTTGGTCTATACAGTAGCACATCTATCCTTAAAGCTGAAATGCACCAGGGCTGAGTCCTCAAATATTTTCGTTATCTACACTGCTTCCCTTAGCTATCTCATGTTATTTGTGGATTTAATTACTACAGGTTTATCTCCTAATTAAATCTCTAGCCTAGACTTCTCACTATTTAAAACTCATATATCTAACTCAATATGTCCACATAGATATGTAAGAGGCATCTCAAACTTATGCCCACAAACCGATATCTGATTGGTCCCAGTGAATCCAACCACCCTGTATCCAATCAACCCCTTGTATTGTGAGCATTAATCCTACCCCCTTGAGTCTAGGTTGGCCTTCTATCTTGACTTGGCAGTAGAGTGTGAATTGTAGAGCCTAGGACTTAGAAGGTTTTGCAGCTTTCCTTCTTCAACTATTGGAACCTTAATACCACCATAGTCAAGAAGCTCAAGCTAAACTTGCTGAGGCAAGAGCTTATGCAGAGGAGAAATAAGGTGTCTCAGCTAGCAGCCAGGAGGAATGAAATGTCCCACCCATGTGAATAAGGTCACCAAGGGCCCTCCAAGTTCGGCTATCAGATACTCTCAGTCACATGACTGATCCAGGGCAAAGATTAGTGGAAAATCACCAGATTATCAGTCCACAAAATTGAAAGAAAAATTAATCATTGTTTTAAGCCATTGTTTGGGGATGATTTGTTTAGCTGCAATAGATAAATGAAACGCTGACCTTCCTTCCCCTGTTCCACCCACAGTCTCTATTTCTGTAAATGTCAACTCCAGTCTTCCAATTGCTCAGACCAAGAATCTTGGCATCACCCTTATCTCTATTTCTCATACTCACATCTGATCCTTTAGCAAGTGATATACCTTCAAAACATACCCAGATTTCCATACTTACTGTTAACTTACCACCACCTCCAGCAGCCTAACTTCTATTTTAAGTTTAAAGCCAGCTAATGTCTTCATTTCATCCCTCATTTCATTCCCCTGCCTAAGCTCTGCCCCCTGCTTCAGGCTTAAAAGCTGCTCCCCTGCCTCTTGGTGGCGGGATGTAGTCTGTACTTCAGATCCCTCTCAATGTAACCAAACTATTACTCTCAAAAGCCCCCAAGACTATCTCATCGGGTCACTTATGGCATCTCACCTAAGACCCTCCTTTTCTCTGGATCACCCACAACCTCAGAGCCCTCTAAGTTCTTCCGATGGGATCTCATTGACATCTCACCTTCTAACAACTCTATATCAATTCAACCTAAACCAGGGGCCTTGTTGACTGGTTCTATCTTGATCTGGAAAAATGAGCCAAACCTGTCAATTCCAAGAACCTTTACTTTACAACATCTTTTCTCACTACATCTCACAACTTTGCCTTTTCTTTTGTTTTTTTTTGTTGTTGTTGTTGTTTGTTTGTTTTTTGGTACTGGGGATCGAACTCGGGACCTTGTGCTTGTGAGACAGGCACTGGAACCACTGAGCTAAATCCCCAGCCCCACTTTGCCTTTTCTAATCAAGAATCTTTTTTCTTTCTGGCCAACAATCCTACCTATATCTGCCCACTGATTAGACAGGGGCATAGATCTTAGCCTATTTGTCCCCCAATATCAATATGGCCTCTAATAGTCAATCTATCCCTGTCTCCATCACTGATCACATTTGCAAAAAAAAAAGTCTAGTCCCTTTTCTAAAATTAGAGATACCCACTGAAGTAGCCACAGGAGGCAGGAGCTAACCATTTCTCTCATCTTCTACCAAAGCTACCACAGGACCTACAGGAGAGCCTCAATAAAGTCTCACAACACCTAATCAAGATACAGGACTAATATAGTTAGTACTACTGGGGCTTCAGGGTGCTCCCCTCCACTCAGTGCTGGACCACCTCCCTTACTCACTTGAACCTGGAGAGTGGCCCAAGGTTGTCCCTCTCCCCCCATTCTGTCCTAAGGCTTACTATGAGGAGGCAGAGCTAAGAAAAGCAAAGACCTCCAAGCCTACCCTCTAAAATTCCTAAATTCCAAGTCAGGACTCAGGTGTACCAGATCTGCCTGGATGACCTGCAATAAACGTTCTTCACCAGGACCTCATTGAAGCTCATGCATATGGGCGTCTCATACACACAATTTTAACAGGATGAATTATGGGAAAGACAATATGCAAAAGACACAGTTGACATGGCTCAGCACCCTGTCAATCATGTTGTCAACCATGCTCTGAAAGCCCCAACAGGAGGTGCCTTGGAACAGGCTCAACATTTTAACCCACTATACCTTACGGTGCCATTTCCCTTTCACAGGCAGAGCCCACTCACTCTGAGTGTACTATTGCCTTAATGAACTTTGCCGCTCTTTTCTTACTGTCCCATACCATGTTCAATTCTTTGTTCTTTGTTTGTCCTGCATAAGAACCCAGGAACCTGTCCAGGACCCCATCAGCCACAGTAACATGAGGTCCTTAATATCCAACTGCTTAGTGAGTGTTGTCAATTTGAAGATTTGTCTCTGCCTGAGAAAACACAAGATGCCTTGAGATTAATTTGCTTACATACAAAAGAAAATTTTAGGGATTTTCCTGAATTTAATGATTTTAAACTCATTTTTTTTTTGGTACTGGGGATTGAACTCGGGACCTTGAGCTTGCAAGACAGGGGGTGGAACCACTGAGCTAAATCCCCAGCCCAATTTTTGCTGGTTATCTTGCTGGTTATTCCCTTACTTAAGGGATCTCACTACTTATTTTTTGTACTGGGGATCGAACTCAGGACCTTGCAGTTTCAAGGCAGGCAGAGGCACCACTGAGCTAAATCCCTGGCCCTTCATTTTTTAGCATAAAAATGTTTAAGTTTTTGAATGCAATACTGTAAAATAATTTTAAAATAATTTTAAAATGTACTCCTTAATAATAAATAAATAATAATTAAAATTTTTTCTAAGGTAATTGGAACACTCATTTTCAACTATACGTTTCAACTTTTTTTCTATTTTGTAGTACTGGGGATTAAACACAGGGCCTTCACACTGAACTACATCCTCAGACCACTTTTAGTTTTTATTTTGAGACAGGGTCTTGCAAGTCTCTAAGGTGCCCAGGCTAGGCTTGAACTTGTGATCCTCTAGCTTCAGCCTCCCAAATGCTGGGATTACAGGGATGCACCACCACACCTGAATTCAATTATTGTTTTAAAAGACTGAATTATTTTCCTGTCCCTCTCACATATTATAGTCATTGCCATATGAAGAAATAATTGAAGCGTTTGCAGTTTTAAAAAATGACAAATTGGGCCAGGGATTTAGCTCAGTGTTTCCGCCGCCTGCCTTCCAAGCGCAAGGGCCCAAGTTCAATCCCGGTACCAAAAAAAAAAAAGACAAATCGATTTTTAAAAAAATGGTTGGATTGTAGCTCAGTGGTAGAGTGCTTTCCTAGCATATGAAAGGCCCTGGGTTCCACCCCAAGCCCAGAGAGGGGGTGGGAGGTGGAGAGAATCATTAATTAATTAATAAAAGTAATATTTTCCTGGATTTTGTGATGTGGTATTTGTCAGTTTTTTCTTTTGTTTTGTTTTTGAGACAGGGTCTTGCTTATGTAGTTCAGGCTGGCCTTGAACTCATGGCAATCTCCCTGCCTCAGCCTCCTGAGTGCTGGGATTACAGGTATGTGCCACAATGCCCACCTAGATTTTTTTTTTTAATTTGTAGTTTGTAGTGATTTGTTTTCACATTCTAAATAAATACTACTTGGTTTCTAGTTTTATACTTGGAGTTTTGCATTTTTTCTTTAAAGATGGCCTTCCCAAAAGTGTATATTGTTTGTGAAACCTAGATCTGCCAATGAATAAATTAATGAACGTAAGTTTTGAGCCATAGAAAATTTAGTCAGAAAGAACCCCAGGGTCTCTTTCTTTTTTCTTTCTTTCTTTTCTTTTTTTTTGAGGCAAGGTCTCTCCCTTTGTAGTTCAGGCTGACCCTGAACTCACTATGTAGCCTAGGCTGGCCTCATCTCACAGCGATCCTCCTGGTTTAGCCTCCCAAGTGCTGGGATTACAGGCGTGCACCACCACACCCGGCACCAGGGTCTCTTTCTTACAAGGAGGCTTTGGGTGCTGCACCTTTCCCCTTCTCGTGTGCCCAGAGGATGGCAGATAAACACAAATGAGACTTCACAGGGAAATGTTCACCCAAAGCACATTTTTAAGGAGGTTTCAGAGAATACCTCCAAGTGGGAAATTAGCTTCAGGACTTGGAACCAAAAACCTGACTGCCTCCAAGTCATTTGTGTTTGGAGAGAGAGGAGGAGGAGAAACAACTTGGGATGAGCTGATCCCACTGAACAACCTGGCCATGTATTCATTAAACAAGTATCTCTTAGGTCCCTGCTGCCTGCCAGGCACTGTGCCAGACTCTAGGACAAAACAGTGGAAAATCTATGCCCTCTTTGTGTGGACAAAGGGGTGGGTGGGAGGAGGGAAGAACTGAAAACATAATAAAAAGTAAATTCTGTACTACTTGAGAAAGTGAGAAGTCCCAAGATGAGAAACCAAACAGAGAGAGTTGGGAAGTAGTGCAGTGGGGCTCAGCTTTCCATGGGCAGCCAGGAAGGCCTCAGGGGGAAGGTGCCCCATAAGTCAGGCTTGAGGACTGTGAAGCAGGGCGCTCTGTGGCTATCTGGGCAGGAGGGTGGCAGCAAGGGCAAAGGCCCTAGGCAGAAGCAGACCAGCCCAGCTTCTAGAGCAGTCCTGTTAACGGATTTGAGGGTGCTGGAGTCTCCTTCTATAGGTGGTTTCTAGGTTCTTTCTGTCTTTTTTTTTTTGGTACTGGGGATCGAACTTGGGGTCTTGCGCTTGCGCAGCAGGCGGCGAAACCACTGAGCTAAATCCCCGGCCTGGTTCTTTCTGTCTTGAACAAAGAATTGGTTGTGACAAGCACAAAAGGTAGTGAGGTTTTACATTTATTAAAGGTATGAAAAGAAAGAAACGTGCTCTCCAGAGCAAAAGTGGGCCAGTTAAAAGTAGGAAAAGAAGTATACTCCAAAGGGTGAGAGGGGATCACTGTGAAAGAGAGCACAGTAGCCACGAGAAACATGGTGGCTGTCCTTTGTATCTCCCGCCCCTCAAGCTGACATCAGGTCGAAACTGTCCTATCAGAAACCTGCTCAAGTTTTTGCAAGAAGAAACAAGACATCACTCTCCATTGGTTACTGAGCACCGATCAGACGCTCAGTGGCCTGCTCAGGGGAGTACGGTAAGGAATAAAGAAAGAAAAAGACAAATTTGCAGGTACAGGGGGCCAGGAGGTCAGTGCCTCAGATTGGGCAAGAGACAAGACCTTTTCGGCTGGGCCACTTTTATTAGCTAGTGAGAAGCGCAGGGGGAGGGGTAGTGCACTTTTCCTAGAACAGCTACTGCAGTAAGAACGAGGCAGCAGAATGAGGAAGAAATCTAGCATCACAAAAGAAACAAGTTAAAATCCTTCCTCATATCTGGGTGCTTGCTTTCTTGATGCTGTCCTCACCAGATGTTACCTTGCTTCATCAGAGATGGTGTTACAAGATTACTTCCAACCCAGCCAGGAAGCCTGCAGTCTTCTGCAAAGACTTCCTATTCCGGAAGCAAGTCAATGTCTGCCTCATGACTTCGGGGCCTGTAGTTTGGCCCCCGCCAATCTATGCATATCATGGCTGGTCCCCAACAAGTTCTAGGTGCAGGGCCTTGGAACCTGTTCTGCTAATGTGTCCTGGAACTTTGTAATCAGCAGGTCATGCCCACTTCCCCAGCCAATTTGCCATACCCTAATCTCTTGCCTCATTTCCAGAGGTTGAAAAGGACTGAGGAAGAGGAAGAGGAGGAAGTAGGAGGTAAAACCCCCTGGTGGTGGTGAGGTATCAGAACTCACAGGACCTTGTGATCAATGAGAGGAGTTTGGCTTTGGTGCTGAGGAAGTTGGAAACCATGAGAGGGTATGGGGCAGAGCAGGACAGGAAAGAATCAGGTTGCTGTGGAGAAAACAGATTATGGGGGCAAAGGCAGAAGCAGAGAAACCCTAGATTAGGATAATCTAGGGGAAGATGATCAAAGCTGAGCCAGGGTGACAAGTGGTCAGATCCTGTTTTTGAATACAGATCAATAAGAGTTACAGGACTGGAGTGTAAAAGGGGACCAGGGGTCACTTCCAGCTGTGTGACCTAAGCAACTGGACCAGGTCACCATTGTTGAGGTGAGGAAGCCTTCAGTGGAAACTATAGGAGGCCTAACTCTAGGATCACTGAGATAAGCTATGGGGGCAGAAGAGGCCCCACCTTAAGAAGAATTGGATGTCAAATCTGCTGGAGTCTGATTCAACTAGGATACAATAAACACCCCTTCCCATGCTTGGGAAACCGTTTCCTTTTCACACACTTGCAATTGATGAATGATGGTTTTTTTGGGGGGCTGGGGCGCGGTACCAGGGATAGAACTCAGGACTTAGTGCTTGCCAGGTAGGCACAGTGCCACTGAGCTACATCCCCAGCCTGCAGTTGATGAATGAACCCAGTGCTCCATTCATGAGGACATTTCTTTAAACTCTTTTTTTTTTATATACTAGGGATCGAACTCAGGACCTTATGCTTGTGAGGCAGGCAGTGGAACCACTGAGCTAAATCTCTGGCCCCATGAGCACATTTCTTTTCAGCTGGGTTTTTTTTTTTTTTTTTGGTACTAGGGATTGAACTCGGGTCCTTGTGCTTGCGCAGCAGGTGACAAAACCACTGAGCTAAATCTCTGGCCCCTTTTCAGCTGTTTTTTAAAGGAAAGACACTTGAATATTTTCAACTGTAGAAAGTTAAGCTGAATGTGGATAAAGATAACCACAGGATAAGTAACGCTTATGTACTGTATAAAAAACAAAGCATGAGAAATTAAACCATATGTCTGCACAAAAACTTATGCATGAATATTCTTAACAACATTATTCATAATCAAATGCAGAAGAAACCCAAATGTCCATCAACTGGTGAATGGATGAACAGAATGTGGTATGTCTATATAATGGAACATTACTTGGTATTAAAAGAAATGAAGGACTGAGAATATAGCTCAATGGTCGAACACATATGTAAGGGTCTGGGTTCAACACCCAACAACACAAGAAAGAAAGAAAAAGAAGGACGGAAGATAGGAAGGAAGAAAGAAAGGAAAAAAGATACAAAGTACTGATATATGCTGCATCATAGATGACCTGTGAAAACATTCAAAGTGAAAGAAAGCAGTCACAAAAGACTATTGTATGTTTCCATTTATATAAAACATTCAGGACAGGCAAATGAATAGAGAAGGAAAGCAGATTGGTGGTTGCCTTGGTCTGGAGGAGTTTGGGAAGCAATGAGTGGGGACTATGGACACAGGGCTCCTTTTGAGGGACAATGAAAATGTCAAATTTGCTCTGGTGATGGTTGTATAAGTCTGTGAGTATCCAAAAACCATTGAATTGTATGCTTTAAACTGGGGAATTGTGTGGCAGATGAATTATATCTTAAATAAAGCTGTTATTTTCTAAAAGCTTGAAAATAAAAAGCACAGACCACAATTTTCCTAAGGCAGCTGTTACCAAAGGCACTTCACAGGAGCACGTGTCACAGCTGACCCTGAGACCAATCAAACCACAAATGACTCCAACCAATCATACTTGGCAATGCTTGGTCACATGTGGGTCACATGGTGCTGCCAGTACTTAATGCTGATCATGGGAGCTTATGGGCCATTTTATAAATGCCATGCTTGGGTAAACAAAGCCAGTTGCCCAGAGAAGACAACAGTGGTTGTGAGCACAAGCTCCTCAGTGGGGCAAACCTGACTTTGAGCCTCAGCTCTGTCTTAGGACCACTGGCAAGTCAGCCTGTCTCTGTCTCGGTTTCCTCATGAATAGAACAGAGACATACCTACCCCATGGGGTGATAAAGAGGATCAAATGAAGTAACTAGCACAGTGCCTAGAACTGGGGGGAAGGATCAGTAAATGGTGGCTGGCATCATTGAATTCAGCATTCAGCACATGGGAAGAGCTCATGACACAAAATGATAAAGTTACACTTTTCACAACAAAAACATCTGTGAGACAGAATAAACCTTACAAGTAAGGGCAGAGAATTTAAATTCTGCTGCTAAAAGCAAAATAAGACTGTAACTTACCCCAACTTTTTTTTCACTAGTCACCCCACAAATATGCAGCCAAAAGCACCAGGCTTTGCCCCAGAGCCTCTTGACCACTCCCACCACATCAGTAATGAGTAAATTCAGGTTTCAGAGCCTTCTAAGACATTCCACCTAAGAAATGAAAGCTTTTGACATGGAGCCAAGACAGGAAATGATATTGCCCCTCCAAGGCATGACCTAAGTGAGGGAACTAGGAAAGGAACTCACATTAGTAAAGAATTGCAATTGGTTTTCTCAGGAATGCAAGAGCATTTCAACAGCAGAAAAGCTATTTATGTAATGTACCACATTAAGTGGTTAAGGAAGAAAAAAAATGATCATCTCAATACTTGTAGGGAAAAGTTGTAGCTGAAAAAATTCAATACTTATTTATGATTAAACATTAGTGAAGTAGAGGGCCGGGGATTTAGCTCAGTGGTTCTGCCGCTGCCTGCCTTGCAAGCGCAAGGTCCCAAGTTCAATCCCCGGTACCAAAAAAAAAAAAAAAAAAATTAGTGAAGTAGAACTGAAGGGAAATTCCTATGCCAGTTTAAAATATCACATTTTGCATATTATGTATTATATTACATACATTAAAAAACTATCAAACAGCATACTTAATGGTAAAATAAGACTATTCCTTACCCTATATGGTAGTGCACTCCTATAATCCCAGCTACTGAGGAGGCTGAGGTGGAAGGATTGCATATTCAAGGCCATTCTGGATGACATAGAGAGAACTCTTCTTAAAAAAAAAACACCCAAAATAACAAAAAAGAGAACTCTTTCTCAAGCAGGAACAAGGCCAGGATGCTAGTTATTACTCTTATTATTTGATATGGTAATGGTAGCCAATTGATTTTCTACATGGCACCAAAACCATTCAATGGGGGAAAAACAGTCTTTTCAACAAATGGTGCTGGGACAACTGGACAGCTACATGCAAAAGAATGAAGCTCAATTCTTATACCGAATGCAAAAAAAAAAAGAATGCAAAATGGATCAAAGGCCTAAATAAAAGTGCAACTCATTGAAGAAAATTTACTCATAGGTGTACATCTTTATGATGTTGGATTTTACAAGTTTCTTAGATATGACACCAAAATCATGATCAACCAAAGAAAAAAATGATAAATTGGATTTGATCAAAATAACCTTCGTGTGTGTGTTTTTTGAGTACCTGCGATCAAACTCAGGACCTTGCACTTTCGAGGCAGGTGCAGTGCCACTGAGCTAAATCCCTGGCCCAAAACCTTTGTGTTTTAAAAGACACTACTGAGAAAGTGAAAAGAGAACTCACAAAATAGGAAGAAGGTATTTGCACATCATATACCTAATAAGAGTCTAGTAGCCAGAATATATAAAGAACTCATACAACTCTATGACAAAAAGACAGCTCTCTTTAAACATAAAAATAATTTGAATGGAGATTTCCCCAAAAAGCCATGCAAATAGCCAACAATCACATGAAAGATGTTCAATATCATTACTCATTAGGAAATAAAAATCAAACTACATTCAGATACTGTCTCACACACACTAGGATGCCTGCCATCACAAAAATAAATGAAAAAAGTGTTGGCAGGGATCTGGAAAATTGGAACCTTTTTGAGGGAGAGGGAATGCAAAATGGTGTAGCATTTTGGTTGTTTTTGTTTTGTTTTTAGAGTAGGAAAATTTGCTGAGAGAAAGAAAGCTTCTGTCTAAGGGGACCCGGAAAGTGGGTTGCCCGCCCACCCCACTTTTCAAAGATGTTTTATACAGCAAAGGCATGAGGGGAGGCGGGTACAAAGTGGGACAAAATGATAAGACCCAATGGAAATTTACAAGGTGGGCATGAGGTGGGACAAAATCATGACCAACAAATAAGATTACAAGTACAGTCACCCAGGTAATATTGATTAAATGGAGATCAAATGGGAAAACAAGTCACATACAAGGAATTTCTCATTTAGAATATCAATCACTGTGATCTATCCCTAGGGGAAGTAGCACCTCTTTTCCTTTTTATAATGCCAACCAGTAAATGTGCCTTAATTTTTCTTCAGGTTGGCTCCTTGCTGTGCTGGCTCCTTGAGGGCTAGCACCTTGAGTGTGGCCTTGTCTAACTGCCTGTAAGATAATCTAATTAACTTACCTATCTACAATATTCCCCTCTCTGAAGAAGTACCCCTAACTGCCATGAGGGGGTGAAGAGCAAAGACTGTTCTGGCTACTTCCAGCTGAAGAGGGTCGTAGTTGTGATGGGCAGTCGGAGATACTCTGTAGAGGGTCTATCTAAAGGCCTCTATAGGCACCAGGCATTGTCATCTTGGGTGGCTTTATAGCTTTAAGTCAGGAGGATACAAAAACCAAAGAAATAGTTAAGAATACATGGGCTAAACAATAAGGATACCAGGGTTGCTATGAATATAGCCAGTAAGTGTTTTCACCAAGAAGAACTGGCAATAGCCTTCCACAAAGACGATAAAGAGAAGGTCCAGGGAACTTCAGAATCCAATATAGAAGTTGTATTGTAGTTTAGCAGTTATGAACTTTTTACAAGGTCAGTCTGGTAGATTCCGGTAAAAGAAGTCTAGCACATTTGTCTTTGACAGGTGTCCCACTACCTCACCAGCTATTATGTATAGTAGCTGCCCTCTTCCTATGGTGCCTCGCCCCCTCCCCTGTGTGACATCATGCCAAGATGGTTGCTTCCACCAAAGAACAAACCCTTCTTCCCAGCATGCCCCTGTTCCCACCTAGAGAGTAACCTAATACTGGCTCATCTCCTCCCACTAGTGACATCACCAGCTCCTCCATTCCCTAGCCACTACCTCACTCAACCCCACCTCAGCTCCTACAAGCCCCACCCCCACTCCTATAAAAGGCACTTGTTGTCCTGGCCATATTGCTTTTGTCTCTCCTTTGTTCAGAGACAACCTGGCAGATCTGTTCCCCTAATAAAGGCTTGTTGTGGCCTGGTCTGGTCTTGGTTTTCGTCCTGATAATCAGCAGAAAATCTCCACATCTTGTCCCTATCTGGGCTCCTCAGTGAGGTGAAAGAGGAACTCTGTCAGTGATGATCAGATATCCTGTCTCAGAATGATCTGAAAAGGTGCCGTCAGAGCCCTTTCTTAAACCTCCATTCAGAGTTGAGCTACAGGTTTGGACTGCTTTCTCTATTACTAATAAGATAGACCTCTAGACAAATGTAGAAAACAAATCTTTGATAGAGTAAAAACTACCCGAACCTACTCTTCCCCTAGGCATGGTCTTCATCATTTATGTGTGTAGGGGAGAAAAATACCTTTGCTGGTAAGTTGTGGACTTTGGAGCCTTGACTATGGACTTATAGAGTGCCATGTGAAGATTTTTTTGGATGTTTAACTATCTTGAGCTTTATTTGGACTTTTTTGCTCTGCTAGTGAGTTTTAAACTTCCCTTAAACTTTTCTCCAACTCGTTGGGAGATCATTTGAGAATCCCTTATAGTCAGACAGCTCCTCCTTCCAGGAAGTCAAACTAAGACGACTTGAAACAACTGTTTTGTTTTACACTAGGGAAAATAGCCATCAGTAACTTGCATTTGGGTTTTTACACACTAACTAGAATAAAAGAGATTTTGGTTATCCTTTCTCTTCCTTCATGTAGACACAGGAAGTTAAAGGTGCCTTTAATAATATGTGGATTGTGGCTGTTAAAAGGACCCGTGAGTTTCAAATACTTAATAAATGAAAAATGGATCTTAAAGGAGTAGACTGGTGGTGCTGCTGATAAAGTTTGCGTAGATAAGTGTCTGAGATTTCTCCACCTAGGGCCCAGGGCAGAACCTCTGACTTACCATCCCTAGAGGTGATCTCTTTCACAAAAAGTGCCCTAATCTGACCGTTGACCCATTTTCTTCTCTTTCAAGGAACTAGAAAGCAAGAGTTTAAATCTCTTGGTTTGCTAGCAATACCTCCTTCTCTAAACATGATTGAGGCCGGAGGATCGCTGCAAGTTCGAGGCCAGCCTGGGCTACTTAGTTCTGGGCCAGCCTGAAGTACAAAGGGAGACCCTGCCTCAAAAAAATCAAAAACAAACAAACAAACAAAAACAACAAATGAACAAGGATATGAATTCCCTAAGAAAGAGAAGATCGCTGCACTAGTAAAGAATTGGGAACTCCATATCTGAACCTTGTACTCCTTTGGAATGTATTAAAGAGCAATTTAATATTTTTCTACACCCGCATGTGGTATGCCTACCTCTTAGAGTCAAAAATAAAAATACAAAGAAAAGTATTGATTATGATGCTCTTCACAACCAAAATTATACTGTAAGAAAAAAATGGTCAAAATTGTCTTAGATTCAGAATTTCTTTACATTAAAAAGTAATCCTAGGCCGGGGATTTAGCTCAGTGGTTCTGCTGTCTGCCTCAGAAGCCCAAGGACCCCAGTTCAATCCCTGGTACCAAAAACCCCCCACAAAAACCATGGCTCAATCATACCAAAAACAAAACAAGTAATCCTTGCTTATGTTCAAATGTAAATGTGGGCCATAAAAAAGGAGACACCTCACCCTTAAGGCATTCAGTACCTCTAAGCCTGAGGCTACTCCTTGCTCTTTAGAACCTGAGAACAAAGTTTCCAACAACTTTAAGCCCTAACCAGGGGGTGCTGAAGGTGGAATTTCTAGGCCAGCCATAATTAAAATCTCTATGAGGCTATATCCATCTTTAACTAAGTTGTTCAGGTCCCCCAAAGATAATATTGTTAGGTATTTCAGAGCCCCCACAGAGCAAGCCCCCTCCTCTCCTTTCCCTTTACCCCACTCTGGCCACAAGGAACAGGGAACTTCTTAGTCAGATATTCCAGTAAGATAGGGGCTTCCGGAAAGCAGTGACTCCATCCCCCTGACCGAAACCTGTTGCTACATACCCCAGCCCCAGTCCCCCACCCCCACCAATGGCCTAGTGCTCTCCCACCTGCAAGATCCCTATATAAGCTTCCAGCTCAGCCCATGCAGTTGCTGGTCTCCATTCTGTGAGTCAGCCTGGCAGGCTGCAGACTGGCGCCCCAATAAAGCTTGCTTGAACGTCCGTGTGTGCCCCCCTTCTTCGGCGACCTTTCAAATATCTCTTGGAGAAACTAAATGACAAATATGGAATTACTTGTGTTCATGTGTCTTTTTCTTGGTGACCTAAGAGGGATCAAATGAGACCTAAAAAAGTTTTCAGATGATCCTGATATGTACATTGAAGTCTTTAGAGAATTTACTCAGATCTATAGTCTAGATTAAAAAGATGTAATATTGCTCTTATATCAAACATTAGTTTCTAATGAGAGACAAGCAGTATTATAAGCTGCTACCACATTTACAGATATTGTCTTGATTTTAAAAGGTGAAGATGGGCAGCCAAGGGAATAACTGGTTCTTACTGGAACACAAACAGTTCCTATGCAAGACCCCCACTGGCCTACCAATCAGATAGAAGACATTTTCAGGCATGTATTTTTTTCAAAAAAAAATTTTTTTTTTTGGTGGTACCGGGGATCTACCTCAGGACCTTGAGCTTTTGAGGCAGGCAGCAGCACCACTGAGCTAAATCCCCAGCAAAGCATGTATTCTTGAAGGTCTAAGAAACATGAGAATGAAGCCCTTCATTATTTTAAATTGTCAACTATTTACCAGAAAAAGATGAGGACATCCTTAGATCCTGATTTGATAAAAGGAAATACTATAGTTTTTCCTAAGTCACAGTCTTGCAATATGTAGATGGTATCCGATTATGTGCCCACTCAGAAGAGCTTTCTAGCCAAGACACCTGTGCTCTGCTGTATTTTCTAACAGACAGGGGTTATAATGTTTCTGGATCTAAGGTACAACTTTTCAGTCTTGAGGTAAAATATTTAGGCCTCATTGTATCTAAGGGAACCCAAAGACTGGGAGAAGAAAGAATGAAACCAATTCTTTCTTTTCCACAGCCCAAGACTCTAAAACAGCTAAGGAGACTCCTAGAAATTACTGGCTTTTGTCACCTGTAGATAGAAGGATATAGTGAGATTGCATGACCCCTCTGTCAGCTTATAGAGAAACCCAAAAGACAGATACTCATATTTTAACCTGGGAACCTGAGTCCCAGACTGCATCCCAGAATGCATGCCACTTCTAAGTGCCTGCCTATAGGACACCACTTCAGATTGTATGTTAATAAAAGGTGAGACATGGCTTTGGGAGTGTTTCTACAAGATCAGGAACCTGCTCAACAGCCTGTAGGGTAGTTAAATCATAAATTAGATATTATAGATTCAGACTAATTCATTAAAAGGGTAAGTCCTAAACAATATAGTTAGAACACTTTCATTCTCTTTCAAGAGGCAAAAAAAAAAGCAGCCATTCAGGATCTTTGACTATTGGTTTGATTTTCTGCTTGGCAATGGAGTTGGAGTCAATCATAGCTTTTGTCTCTGGAGACATGTTTTGCTAAGGATCGCAGATCCACTCTGGAAAAGCTCCTGATCTTAATTTTCCTTCTACACCTGAGATGGTTAAGATTTAGTTCTTGTGCCATACTTAGAATCACCCTTCTGTCCCTTCTCCACTGCCCTCCCCCTGAGAAATAACACAGTTCTCAACAGTGTTTGGGTCAATGCACTTCCCTCCTCTGTGGCTGCTGGATTTCAAGACAGAGTTTCCAGAATGGTGAGTTTCCCCTCCCTGGAACCCTTCCAGAGTACAGCTGACCTTCACTTATATCTGGGCCATATTAAAAAACTGGTCTTGGTTTAATCCTGAAACTCAAACAATAAATATAAATTTTAGTCCAAATTAATCTTTCAGTCCTCAGGCAGAATTGGAGATTAACTCCTCTCATGTCCCTCAAAAATGATGCTGACTGGTTTTTTTTGGTACCAGGGATCGAACTCAGGTCCTTGCACTTGTACAGCAGGCAAATAGGGCTTGAGGCTGCAAGCTCAATCTTTTTTTGTTTGTTTGTTTTTCATTTTTTGGTACCAGGGATCGAACTCAGGTCCTTGCTCTTGCACAGCAGGCGGCGAAACCACTGAGCCAAATCCCCGGCCCTGCTGACTGGTTTTTATAGCACAGATAAGTTCACTGATAAAACAAAACATTCCTAGGGAACCTTATGAGTTTAATATCAGTTTTAAGCAAAACCAGGTATTAAAAATAGGCACAGGCCCAGTCCCCAGAGAACTGCCTCTCATTGTGATTTCTCTCCAGAACATCTGGCTAGGCCAGCCACTCTTCTCAAAGAGGTGCTAACTGAGGCTCTGAAAGAGGAAAGCCTATGGCTAAGTATAGTCCAAGGGGTCACTGGCTAAAGGATGCCTTAGATTAGGCACAGAACAAGAGGGATCAACAGAAACACCTTTCCTTTGTTTCTTTTCAAAAACTCTCATAGGTAGACATCTGAAGCACAGCAGGTTGGAGCCTTGGCAGATCTTCTTCCCTCACTGTTTGGAATTCATACTTAGCTTCAAAGAGTGTCACCTAGTCTCTTCATGAAAACCTGGCCTGACCATACCCGCTGAAGATTATTACCTTTAACAGTCTCTCCCTTTAGAAGGAACAGTTACATGTGGTTATCAATAACTGGTGATCAAAGCAATCATGAGAAGCCTGTATAGCTGGGTATTGCATCAGATAAATTATCAGCCTAGGGCCTATCTTTAAAATGGTCCTTGCTTTCACAGGTGTAGAAGATTTTTATTTCTTCTGATTCTTATTAAAAAAGATCTCAGTTAATTGACCTACAAAGTTCTGACTAGTCTTACTTATAGTTACAAACCTAAAAATTATAAAAAGGCTATTATAACTCAACTTGGCCAAATACGTATGAGTACACTCTGGTTTATAAACAAGTTGTCTTATGTGTGTGTCTATTTGTCTGTTCAATTTGTTATGATACAGAAAAGTTTTAGATAATAGATTGAATATTAAGGTAGTTGTAGAAGCAAAATAAGAAATGTGTTCTTTTAAGATTTGCTTTTCCCGCAACTCCTTGTTTAAGGTGACGATTATCTGACTCTAACCTGTAACTTCATTAAGCTAACAAAGTTACCATGCCAGGGTGAATTTACAGTGTATATGTGCCTATCTTGTGTCTGTGACTTGTAAATAGGAACTGGAATTGTATTTACACATCAAAGACCGCTAGGGATGAGATGATGGCTAAAAAGGATATGAAAAGGGAAACGCTGAACAGAGGGCGCACAGATACTGACCAGACCGGTTTCCGGTGTTCCCGTCCGCTCGCGAGAAGAAATTTTTTTATTTTATCCGAGTTCTGTGTCTCCGTGTATTTCTTTCCGAGATTTCTGCAACAACAACACGTATAGCTGTTTTGTTTGAGCTCAACTGTTTTTTTTTTCTTTTTCTTTTTGGCCTTTTGGGATGTTTGCTTACAACTCAAGTTGGCTTATAGATAAATGTCACTAAAGACGTGCTTCCCCAGGTTGCCTAATGATCCAAATGATGTCAAAACTGGTTTTGCAAATACAGTATGTATTATTGTCTATGTATAATAACTCAGGAATCTCATGGGTCAAAAATAATGTGTTAATAGTTATGATTTGACTCTCATAGGTCATTCAAAATTTGTTAAGGAATTAAAGACTCTTAAGCTTAAAAAACCACTGGTCAGGACTCCCTTTGGCAAATGAAGGAGCAGCTGGCTGGAAAAATTTATTCCAGCCTCTGTTCACAAAGGGGACCCCAATAATTTCCATAGCCTTGTGGAAAATACATTGCTAAACATATTGTGATATATATACATTGGTCATGGTCAAATGGCTAAGTTTTCTGTGGTAAAACAATAAGGTTTTATTTAAAATGCTCTTGGTACAAAACAAAATTAAGGAACAAAGGGTTTCATGTGATACTCTTTGTTATTTCATGGTGTATACATTCATGCCTTCCAAGTGTACAAGTCCTCTAGGACATTGTTTATGGTAATGAGCTTTTTTGACTCATGTATCTGCCTTTCTCTTGCACTCCAGCTACTTGTGATAAGAGGTACAGGTCAAGCCAGCATAAGATAACCAGTCAAACAATACTTTCTCTCGAGAACTTTTGTTATGTATATGTTATATGTGTCACCACACTTAGGGATGCTCAGACACCAAACAGTTGAAACAATGTCACACACTAAAATTAAAGGCTAGACATTATGAACTTCTAAGGCACATTTATAGACCAATATGTATGTTCTCTTTAGATGGTATCCTATTAAAGATAACAAATAAGAACTTTCTTTTTTTTCTTCTTTTTTTGGTATGGGGGATCGAACTCAGGACCTTGCGCTTTCGAGGCAGGCACCGGAACCACTAAGCTAAAATAAGAATTTTCTTTATCTCATTTAATGCCTTGTGATCAGATGGAAGTGTTTGACTGAAAGACTATTCCATACTAAAATGGACCTGTAAATGTTACAAAGATAATGCCATCATGATTGTCATGCTAAAATACTGTGTGGCTCTTGATCTTAAATTTCTCTATATAATGTATAACTGTTGTCTGTTAACATTCTGCAGGGATTCAACTACTAAAATAACCATGATTAGTAAGAAATAACAGCTCTCTATGCTTTATACTTCAAAAGTGCTTAATCTCCATACAAAATTATAATAGTTAAGCTCATTGCTTCTACTGAACTTCTAATGTCTTTGATCTTCTCTTCCAGGTGTTCAACAATTAAAGTGTGGAGGGCAAAACTAGAAAGGTAACTGGGCTAAGAGGACAATCAATATATTGACCCTAGCCCCTCAAGGTCAACAAAGAATCCAGGACATAAGGGAACCTTTTTTACAGGATCCTACATCTTTGGTAAGTCACTCAACCTCCTGACAGAGATTGCTGGACACCAGAGGACAAATGTACCATGTGCCAAAGGAGAGTCACCAAGAGGGAAATGTCTCCCACACTTTCACTGAAAGCAACATGGTCAATCAAGGACATGACCCATCCTGACAGCTGACAACAGAAGAGCTGAGAGGATCTATGGATGTTCCAAAATAATGCCTGAGGAGACTTAACTGACCTTGATAAAGAGCAAGATGTCTACATTGATTGACACAGGTCTCACTTTAACTTGGTCTTAAACACCCAGCAGAAAACAATAACCAAAAGAAGTGTAAAAATAATGCCATAGTAATAAATCTAGATATAAAAAGGGGCTCCAATCACTGACCCCTTCTAGAAGTTTCCAGCTATACCAGTAGCTGACCATGGTTATGGGTCATTAAAAGAAACTATGGGGAAAAAAAAACCCTACGTTAAAATCTATAAGAGCTCAGCTAGAGTTTTAAACTTCTTAATAAAATTTGTTCTTCAAATTGTCTCTTATCTTCTTACAGCTAAAACTAGAGAGACTTATGACACAGTATCAGACTTATAGATAACCTCTGTCAATGAAAGACTCTAAGAACCAGCACATTACAATCACTATTTCAATTTCTAAGTGTGACTTTCTCCCCAACTTGCCCTTCCATTCTACTGTTCTCATGCTTAGATTATACATGCTCTAATTTCTTAAAAGTTTTGTTTATTCTTTCCTAGAGGCTGCCAAACTCCAAGCAGTCATACAAATGAAACCAATGACAAATGTGCTAGACTTCTTTTACTAGGATCCACCAGATCAACTTTGTAAACAGCTCATACCTGCTAAACTATACAATACGACTTCTGTGTTGGATTCTGAAGTCCCCTGGACCTTCTCCTTATCCTCTTTGTGGGAGACTATTACTAGTTCCTCCCAGTGGAAATGCTTGTTGGCTATATTCATAGCAATCCTGCTGACCTTATAATTTGGCCCATGTATTCTTAACTATTTCTTTGGCTTTGTCTCCTCCAGACTCAAAGCTACATGGCTACCAAGATGACAATGCCTGGAGCCTATTGAAGGCCTTTAGATAGACCCTCTGTAGAGTAACTCTGACTGCTGATCACAACTATGACCCTCTTCAGCTGGAAGTAGCCAGAATGGTCTTCCCCCTTTTGCCCCCTCACAACAGTTAGGAGTACTTCTTCAGAGGGGGGAATATTGCAGATAGGTTATTAGATATCTTGTAGGCAGTTAGACAGGGCCCCCCCTCAAGGCACCAGCCCTCCAGGTGCCAACACAGTGAGGAGCCAACATGGAAAACAATTGAGACAAATTCACTGGTTCCACCAAGATTACTGGATGGAGCTATTAAAGTTACAGAGATCTAGCCATGGATTCATCACTCTTGAATCAAAAAGCCCCATCACGATGACTCCTGAGAAGCCCACACTGATGAGACAACTCCCTTAAAGATCACCTTGAGGAGACAACTCACTCAAAACCCTGCTCCTGTCACTCCAGACATGACAGGCCAACACACGGCTGAAGCCTGAGGACCTCAACACATGAAACACTGCCAGGCTTTCTAGACTTGGTCTTTTCCCTGACATCTTTATTCTTTCCTACCTCATAGTGACTGCCTTTATTCTTGACATAGGCTTAACAATTGTTACTCCAGAGGGCTAAAATACTTTCCAAAGATGTTACCTCTTAGCTATATGTTGGGGTTTTATGCTGGAATTGGCTATCCTATCTTGTTTAGATTGACTCAGAAAAACCTTGACAACTGGTGGAGTGTTCTAGGTGACTAAAAGACATAGATAGGTGCTTTATTAGGACCTCTCTTTGGTATCCTCATGTTATTAACAATTGGTCCATGCTTTATAAATAGGCATATGCTTTATTTCTCAGTGCCTTAACTCCATTAAGATCCAAGAATCATACCAACTGATGGTAACCTCAAGGTCTGATGCTTACACTTATACATGTAAAAAAAATAGGCCTGCAAACAAGTTGAAGATTCACCTAGGATCAAAAAGAGTAGGGAATGAAAGGGAAATAAATTTTTTAGCTAAAGCTGGACTTGCTAACAGGGATAGATGACTTCCCTTCATTACCTTTAACATGCTGGGGCCTGCCTGGGCCCAGCTCTCTCAAACATCTCAGGAATTTCCTTTGTTCTGCCTTCCCACCATATGCAAGTAAGATAAAACTCAGTGCACTGTGTTAACCAATGAACCCACTGTATGTGAATTCTGTAACCAATAAGGTTGCTGGGCCTATATGTAAATGAAGGATTGAAACTTATAAACCCGCCCCTTCCCTAAGTGTATAACAACCCAGCTCTGGCTGAGTTGGATGGTCAGTCTCTTTGTGGAGAAATCCCAGACTGACCCACCAGCATTACGAATAAAGTTGTGCACTTTGCCTCCGAAATTTCTGGGTGTGTCTTCCTGCACCCAGGAAGTTCACCTTCTCCTGGACTACCTGCATGGAGCTGGAACAGTAGAGCTGCATCATACTGGCTGGCACTTTGCTGTTACAAGACCACAAACCTGGCACATCTGACATCTAACAGGTTGGGAGTTATTTTCCCCATAACAGTAGAGTGGTTGCCCATCATGCATAAGGCCCTGGGTTTGATTCCCAGTGCCACACACACACACACACACACACACACACCCAAGGAGCCATATACAGAGAGAATTTAAAGTGATCTCTGAGAGAGAGGAATGCTGCTCTGGAGTGTTGGCTATTGGCGTTACATGACAAAATGTGGTTCATATATGTGCTGGAGGACTTTCCTCTGTAGCCCAGGCCGGCAGAAATGTCACATACATCAACCTGGATGCTTCTCAAAAATACATTGTTGTATGGAAAAAAGAAGTTGTAGAACTATAATGTTACATATACTTTAAAAGTGCTAGTAGGGCTGGGGGATTTAGCTTAGTGGCACCATGCCTGCCTTGAAAGGGCAAGGCCCTGAGTTTGATCCCCAGTACCAAAAAAAAAAAAGTGCTAATAGTGGGTTGAGAAGTGTCGCTCAGTAATAAAGCATTTGTCTAGCATGCATGGGGTCCTGGGTTCCCTTCTCCGAAAAAAAGAGAAAAGTCCAGGAAGGACATTAAGTATATTAACTACCTTTTTAGAGTATTTACTTCTTTGAAGGAAATAATAGAAATGGGTGTCTGAGTAAAAATTGAGAAGAATTTTTCTCTTAATCACAATGTCCTTTTTTATCATATAAAAAGAACACTAGTTGTATAATTTATTTTTAAAGTTATATATAGAAAAAATAACTGGGTGGTGGCACACACCTGTAATCCCAGCACTCTGGGAGGCTGAGGCAGGAGGATCACAAGTTCAAGATGTAAGAAGCAAAAACTTAAAGTAGTCTATTTTTAGGATAAAGCCTTTAACTCTGAGTGGAAAACTGCTATTAGCCTCCAGATGGTTGTGACTGAGGTCATGCATCTGAAAGGATCTCTAAACAAAGGGAGTGGGTAGGTAGTCAATAAATTATGGCATTCCCACAGATGCTAACTGATTGGGAAAGTTCTGGCAGTTTAGAAGTTGCCCCCTGTAGCTTAATCATTCAGGTTTTTTGTTTTTTGGTCTTATTTTTGGTCCCAGGGATCGAACTTGGGTCCTTGCGCTTGCAAAGCAGGCGGCAAAACCACTGAGCTAAATCCCAGGTCCAATCATTTGTTTTTAAAACCCACAGAATGTTTACTGAGGGAGCAGGCCACAGGTACAGGTGCTGAGGAGTCTGTAATCACCATCACCACCATCCCCAGTGCTCAGCCAATAAGAAAAGGAGGAAAAAACTTCATGCTGGGGGTGGAGGGAACTATGTGCTAGGGGTTAAATTGCACATCATACCTGGCTTGGGTGTGTGCATGCTAGCATAGTGGACACCCAGCCTTGCAAGACTGGATTATATTTTCACTTTTGCTGTTCTTTTGTCCATTCTTTGGGTCTGGACAACTGAATGCATTTCTCACAATAACTGCCCTGGGCAACTGAGTGACAGTGAGACCTTGTCTCAAAATATAAAAAATGTTTAAAAGGACTGGGGGTGTAGCTCAGTGTGAACACCCTGGGTTCAATCCCCACTACTGAGGTAGATTAGGACTGGGACAAACTGGACAATGTATCAAAGGTCATAAAAACCCATGGCTGAGGGAGATGTTTTCTAAAGAGAGGACATGTGCAGAACATGGGACCCAAAATGATGTGAGGTTTATGGCTGAGCACTGTGGACCAATCAGAAAAGAGTTATTTTCAATTCTTCACCCGGCCAAGTGAGTTTTTCGTAGGACAACTGCTCTGATGCTTTATCTGCATGAGGAGAAAGCCAATCCAGGAATTTTGGATACAAAGACCCCTTTCCTGTGCCGGGGATTTAGCTCAGTGGTTCTGGTGCCTGGCGCCTGCCTCACAAGCACAAGGTCCTGAGTTCGATCCCCAGTACCAAAAAACACCAACCAAACAAAAAAGACCCCTTTCCTTTATCCGTGGGGGCGCTGTGAGCCTTTGTGCTGGGCCACTCCTGCGCTGTAGAGCATACCCTCTTCTCCTTCCATATGGTTACACCTTCGCTGCTTTTTCTGTATGTCTTGTTCAATTCTTTGTTCAGGACACCAAAGGCCTAGAAAGAATCCCTGCTGGGACCCAGCATCTGGTAACAATACCACATAAAGAAAAGTGGTAGGGAAGGGAAAGGAAGGGATGGGTGAGAAGAGAAAAGAAGAGGAGAGGAGAGGACAAAAGACTGGGTACAAATAAGATATAATATTAACCCTGGCTAACTGGGCCTTGTAGATCAGTGGCTGTTTTCCTGTTCTTTCTTTCTCCCTGGCCACCCCTCCCCCCAATTCCTGAATTAATTTAATTATAATGGTTTCAAATCCTTCCTTTTCTACAGCCTCAGCTTGGGGACCTGACCTGGGCCAGCCCTCACACCTGTCTGTCGGGAGACAGGCCCAGCCAGGTGGATGCCAAGCACCTGGCTCTGCGTGATCCAGGGCTTCTTGGTTCCAGCCCACCATGGCCCACCCACGCCTGCAGGCGGCTGTGTTCTTGCCAGGGCCTCAGATCTCAGGCTTTGATCCTCCCCATGCTTGAAGAGCAGCAGCTCATTAGTTCACCAGGCTTGAAAATGAGGGTCTTTCCCATTGCTCAAAGTCCTCATGCAAGGGGACCTGAGGCCCTGCAGTGAGTAGACGAGGACGGGAGTGTGTGTGGAGGTGTTGGAGGAAGAGCGGCAACAGAGGCCCTTGCCAGAAGCAATTTCCTTCGACGACAGGTGTGGAATGGGGGACTTTATCAGGTTCTTTAAATTTTTAAAGACTTGTGGGTGGTGTTTTATCTTGCTGTCACTCTTTTGTGGAGGAGGACAGACAAATTGGCTTTGGTGTCCCTAACTATTGTGTAAGAGGGTGTGAAAGCCAACACTGTCCTAAGGGCCTACAAAATGCAGATTAGTGGGGAGTAGGGTGGGGACTGGGAATCAGGAGAATTGTTAGCACCTCACACAGTATTGTTACTGGATCTTTCTGTTTGAGTAGTATATGTCCTTAGCTGGGTATCCAAAGGTAGACTCAGAGGATGTTCTTTCTGGTTTTGATCAATAGATTCTGGATTCAACAATCTGGAAACCTCGACCTCAGATAAGACTGGTTTCTAAATTGCAAATAATGAGAGAGAGGGCCAGGGATTCAGCTCAGTGGTTCCGCCACCTGCCTCACAAGGGCAAGGACCTGTGTTCGCTCCCAGGTACTGAAAAAAAAAATAATAATGAGAGAGAGAGAGCAAAATTACAAATAATTTCACCACTTAGAAATATGGTTTTCATCTATTTTCCATTTGTTCAACAAGTATTTATTATTTATTTATTTATTTATTTATTTTCTGGTACTGGGGATTGAACTCAGGACCTTGCATGGCAGGCAGCGGAACCACTGAGCTAAATCCCTAGCCCATCAATAAGTATTTATTGGGCACCTTACTATTTGCTAACTTGCTGAGGATCTGATGCTGAGCTGCATGCTAACTCAGGCTGCCCTTCTATGGGGAGATTAATCAAATAAGCACAAAAAGAAATGCCAATTCAAACAATGACTGAGCTAGGAGATCCATTTCTACAAAAGCATAAAATATGGGATTCTGACCTAGTTAGAGAAGTCAGGAAAGGCTACCCTCAAGAAGTGGCAGCTGAGCTAAGATTAAAGGATAAATTAAATGGAAAAAAAGGGAGAAGATAAAAATGCTCCAGAAGAGGAAATAGCATGTCCAAAAGCCCAGTGGTAGTAATATCATGGTAAGTTGGGGTGAGTGGACTAGAGGGCTTGTGTGGCCAGAGCACAGGGAGATGCATGTGGGAAAATAGACAGGGGCCAGACCAGCCAGATCTTGGAAGATTTTGTTAAAGAATTTTTATATGGGGTAATAGGAAACTGCTAAAGAATTTTTATGCAATAAAAGTGATTTTTTCTTCCTTCCTTCCTTCCTTCCTTCTCTTCTACCTATCTGGGTATGATGGTGCATGCCTTTCTTTACTTCTTTCTTGACAGATGGATATTGCTCTGTTAGCCCAGGCTGGTTTCAGACCCATGAGCACTGTAGTCCTCCTGCCTCAGCCTCCTAAGTAGCTGGGACTATAGACACATACCACTATGGTGGCTCAGATTTTCTTTGAAAAATACTTTTTTAATATGTTGCTGTGCATTTATGCAATTATTATACAAAAGGGGTTCTTTTTTTGTTTTTTGGTACCAGAGATCAAACTTGGGACTTGGTGCTTGTGCGGCAGGTGCCGGAACCACTGAGCTAAATCCCCAGCCCTACAAAAGGGATTCTTTAGATATTGTTTATAATTTAAAAATTTTTAAAGTCCAAATATTTTATATAAACATTTTCAAATGTACAAAAATATGAAAAAATTGTATAGCAAGCAACCACACTTAGATTCTCCTGTTGACTTTTTTATATATTTGCTTTATCACATATCTGTCTAGTTAACTATCACTCTAGCCAGCCATTGATCCATTTCTCTGTATTCAGCAATATACTATGTACATCTTTTCATAAAAAGGTTCTTCTACCACAAAAAGAGAGAATAGAAGGAAAAAATGGAAACACGGGTTTTATAAATAAGGAGGGGAAAAGAGGTTGAAGGGGGGATTGGGAAACAAAGAAGGATCAAGATATATCATGTTGGGCTGTTGATTTAGCTCAGTGGCACTGCACCTGCCTCTCAAGCACAAGGTCCTGAGTTCGATCCTTGGTACTAAAATATATATATATGTACAAATTCCCTATGTTGAATGTGATCATTATGTATGTCTAAAATGTACCAATAAAATTAATTTTAAAACAAAAATGTCATTCTACAATAATGTATTAAATAGCATCCTCCAATTTCATCACTGAATGCAGAATTTATGTAACACTTGAAAGATTTGCCTTCTTTTGAGTCCTCCAGAAAAATATTCCAGTTGTGATACTTGAGAGGATACCAGTAAATAACATCCATCTTTGAAAGCTGAGTTCTAAACCAATGAATAAAAGACCAAGGAATCAGTAGATGGAAGTCAAAATACTGCCTTCATTACTAATAAAGCTGTTGTTGCAGAGTGTGGTTTAACTCTGCTGGCAGGTGGGATTATTTTTTTTTATAGCTTACTTGTAAAGAATAGTTTATTTGGCCGGGGATTTAGCTCAGTGGTTCCACCGCCTGCCTGGCAAGCACAAGGTCCAGAGTTCAATCCCTGGTACCAAAAAAGAATAGTTTATTTAGTTAGCTTATGAATAAGGCGCCTAACTACAGAAAGGGCCTAAGATAGTTGGGTGATTAGCCATATTGCTAAAACTTAAAATAAAGCTGGACATGGTGGTGCAAGCCTGTAATCCCAGCACTTGGGAGGCTGAGGCAGGAGGATTGCGAGTTCAAGGCCAGCCTGAACTACATAGCAAGACCTTGTCTCAATAAACCAAAAACAATAATAATAATAAAATAATAGATAGTGAACCAGGATTTTGGATGAAAAATAAACTTCCTCAGGCAATTGAGAATGCAGCCCCTTCCGTAATTATGGCAGTTGGAGCCACCCTTCACAAAGCTGCAGAGGTTTTAAGGAACTTAAAATGCACAATAACCAGGGCTGGGGATTTAGCTCAGCAGTTTTGCTGCCTGCCTTACAAGTGCGAGGTCCCGAGTTCAATCCCAGTACCAAAAAAATTTTTTTAAATAAAAAATAAATAAATACACAATAACCAGTTTTTCTCTAAAATCTGTTTCCTTTAAACCTTTCCTGCCGAGAAACTGGATTACAGAGGCTGAGGTCCAATTGATCATTATAAATCCACAGAGCCATCTGTGGTAGGTGGCCACAAAACAATTCAGCAATTCCTGTGCTCTGTTTATCTGTAAGTAGCTCTGGATTGAGGGGCCATGTGGCCATGCACTTGGGAACCCTACTAGAAATGCAGGGGCTACTGTTCTTATTTCCAATAAAACTCTCCTAACTTTCTCCTTTTGGTTTGTGAATTTATTCTTTGATTTTTTGAGACCATGAGCTCAGTTCATATAGTATATAGTAACATCATTGTGAGTAGAGTTCTCGCCTAAATGATTAAGATGATAATTTTATTTATTTATTTTTGCATTGTTATGTATGAAATTCAGGAGAAGTTCACTGCATGCTTCTCCAGCTGCAAGCTTAGCAAATACTTCACCATACTTCACCACTGAGGCGCTTAACCAGCAATGTTAAAATTTTCTTTGGATGCCTACAGGCCTTACAAAAACCTATTATGAGTTTGGCAATGTGGAGACATATTGGAAATTTATGAATTCACTGTAATAGAAGAAGGCTGAGAGGCCGGGGATTTAGCTCAGTGGTTCTGCCTTCTGCCTTGAAAGCACAAGGACCCGAGTTTGATTCCCTGGTACAAAAAAAAAGAGGTTTGAGAAAACAAGATCACAGACATTTATGAACTTAAGATCCACCGAGTCAGCTGCTGGGAAGAATGAGATGAGGGATCGAGCTCACCACGCAGCTCCAATCCTGAAGCAGTGTTTAGCAAGAACACTGAAAGCCCCCACTCTCCTTAGACTGGTAGAGATGGAGCTGCAGCTGTAGCTGCCCAAGTCTGTATTCTGGGCTGGCAGTGTCGCTGTGGGCGCTGGATGCTGGGTACCTGAAACTGGCCCTGCACGAGCCAAAGGAATAAAACGCAGCACCAAAGAACAGGAACTCAGCGTCTGGAGCTAAGCAGGCAGGCTGTATTCTGCCATAGCTGGTTCTAGCCACTTACACCCAGACCTCACCCCGATTCCATCCCATCCCCACTCCTGTTCCGTAACATCATCATTGCATGGCTTGAGGGTCTCCCAAGGTCTTTTGCATGCAGCCAGCCGCCGGTTGTAGAAGTCACAGAAGAAGGCAGCCTAGCCAGCTGAGGAACTCTCAGTGAGGTGCTCATGACTTGCACTGTGAGGCCATGACACAGGAAAAGCCCTCCTTTCAGGTAGGCTTATTAATGGTGAATCCCAGTACAGTATTAGACTTAGCCAATCAACTTAGCTGATCAACTTCTCTCCCAGCAAGGGCCCAATTTGCTCCTGGAGAAACACAGCCAAATATGTTCCTTCATTCTTTTGTATGATTTTAATTTGTTGTAATAAAATCTTTGAACTTCGCTATGATTTGGATGTGTTGTCCAAATTCATATGCTGGAAGTTTAGTTTCCATTGCAGTTGTGTTAGGAGGAGAGAGCCTTCACAAACTGATCAATGTCCTGATCTCCAAACTGGGTTAGTTATTGGGAATGTGTTGTTATGAGAGCAAATTTTCCCCTTGTATTTTTTGGACTTCCTAGCCTCTATGCACTAAATAAACTTTTCATTATAAATTATCTGGTCTTGCCAGGGATTTAGCTCAGTGGTTCTGGTGCCTGCCTTGCAAGCACAAGGTCCCAAGTTCAATCCCTGGTACCAAAAACAAAAAACAACAAAAAAAATAAATTATCTGGTCTGTGGTATTCTCTTTTTTTTTTTTGGTACCAGGGATCAAACTCGGGTCTTTGCGCTTTGTGGTATTCTGTTTTGTTTTGTTTTTTCTTTTTTTGGTACTGGGGATCAAACTCAGGACCTTCTGCTTTTGAAGCAGGCGGTAGAACCACTGAGCTAAATCCCCAGCCCTGTGGTATTCTCTTATAGCAACAGAAAATGAAGTAAGATAGAATTTTAATTTTTTTTTCTTTTTGTAGTGCTAGGGACTGAACCCATGGGGTCTTTTTCAACTGAGCTATATCTCCAGCCCTTTTTTATTTTGAGATAAGATCTCACTAAGTTGTCTGGACCGGCCTCAAACTTGCTATCTTTCTGCTTCAGCCTTCCAAGTAGCTGAGATCATGGACATGCACCACGATGCCTGGTGAATTTTTAAATTGTGTATTTTAAAATTTAAAATGGCTCATATCTCCCAAGAGGAAAAATAGAGAAGGGAAATGGGATACACACACCCAATTTTTCCTTCAAAATCTACCAAATGACCTGTCATTAAGAAATGAAATTATTAATCAGATTAAGTTTCCCTGAGAAAGATAAAAATGAAATGGGAGTCCTGAGGCTAGCATGAGCTGTAGCTGCTGCTGTCACAGATCCTGTGTTCAAGGATTGGACCCCAGCTGATGGTGGTGTTGAGAGGTAGTGGAGCCTTTAAAATGTGAGGCTTAGTGGGAGGTCTCCAGTCATTGGGGCTGTGTTCTTCAAGGGGGAGCCCCAGCCCCTTCCTCTTCTGCTGTCTTTTTCATTTTCAGGCGATGAGGTGAGCAGCTTTTTGCTCCACCACCTTTTCCCTGCCATGATGTGCTGCCTCACCACAAGCCCAAAAGCAACAAGGCCAACTGACCACGGACTGAAACCTCCAAAACTGTGAGCCAAACAAACCTTTTCTCTTCATACATTGATTATCTCCTGTATCTGTTACAGTAAAGAAAAGCTGACTAGTACAGTTAGAAACAATAGAGCTGAGGAAGTCACTACCTTCCATCGATTTAATTCTAAATGGCCATTCCTCCTTCCATTGTCCTAATATAGATAGAAAATAAAAATAACAGCCAGGGATTTAGCTCAGTGGGTCTGCTGCCTGCCTCAAAAGTGGAAGGTCCTGAGTTCGATCCCCGGTACCAAAAAAAAGAAAATAACAAAAACCCAGGAGATCTCTAGGCAAGAGCACACACATGTTGGATCTCCCAGCCTGACCTCCAGTCCGTCACCTTCACCTACTCAAACCTCATTATGGGTTCATAAATATGTACTACATGTCATGCATGTAATTAAGATCAGAGTGAATTTGGGACAAGCATGCATGTTGAGAGCCCCTAAAATGACTCAGCACCCTGTCAATCACATTGAGAGATTCAGGAGTAGGCACTTGGGCAGAGGTGCATATCCTTTAAGTTTTGAAACCCTGACTTATGGGGATTGCTGTTGTTTTTCAATGTGCTATGACCTGTGTGCGGTGCTTTTACTTTTCTGTCACCCCAACACCATTTTTCTATATGTGTCTTATCATTTGGTGGTACAGACTTTCCCTGAGCATGACTTCCTATGATCTTCAATAAATGTAGCTTCTTGCCACTTGTTACCTGGTCCATACTTGCAATTCCTTGCTCACCAAATTCAAAAGCCTGGAATATACTTGCCCATTTCACGGTAACAAGATAGTTATGAAATAGACTCCTTTAAAATGTAGTGGCTTACAACAGTTACCCTGTATTTATGACAAGGGATGTAGGTTTCCCATTAGATGCAGTACCATTATTTAAGTAAATGTTTAAAGTAAGTCAGTTTATTTTGTTGTTGTTGTTTTGTTGTGGTGGTAGTTTTATTTATTTATTTTTTGAGACAGGGTTTCACTATATAATTCAGGCTGGCCTTGAACTCACTATGTAGCCCAGGCTGGCCTTGAACTCATGGCAATCCTCCTGCCTCAGCCTCCCAAGTGCTGGGATCACAGGCATGAGCCATCACATCCAGCCCAGTAAGTCAGTTTAAATGAAAAATGAGCTGACTTTAAGAAAAAAAATGTAAGTATAGTACATCCGTGGTAAGCAAGGTATGGTGACATTCACCTATAATCCTGGTGCTTGGGAGGCTGAGAGAGGAGAATGAAAAGTGCAAATCCTACTTAGCAACTTAGCAGGATCTTGTCTCAAAAATAAAATAAAATACAGATATAGCTTGTGCCCTTGGGTTTGAGCCCCAGGATCAAAACAAAACAAACAATAAACCCATGGTATAACTATGGAGCAAAAGTAAAAATAGTTCTTCAATAACTGAAGTTTGAAGAAAGTAGTTCTAGTAAACAAAAAATAAGAAGATAAAAATTTAGGGTGTGGTGGCACACAATCCCAGGATCAGAGAGGCTGAGGTCAGAACATTGCTGTGAGTTGAAGGTCAACTTGAACCATATGGTGAGGTCCAGGCTAGCCTGAACTACATAGTAAGATCCTGTCTCAAAAATACATACATACATACATACATACATACATACATACATACATACAAAGAAACCCTCACTTGACCCCACATATCTTATTTCCTTATTCCTTTTAAGCAAAGCTTAGGGAAAGCCTCTGCACATAATGTCCTCACCTCCAATTCATTGCTCTGTCTTATCTAATCTGATGCTGAACTGATTCTCCAGTGAAACTGTTCCTCCAAAGAGCTTGCTCAGCCAAATCCAGTGGATCCAGTCTCTGACCATGCCTTCCATGCCTCCTGGGAGCATGTGACCACTTCCTCTCTTCTGAAATCTTTTTTGTTGTTGTTGTTGACTTCACTTTCTTGTTTGCCCTTTAGCTCTCTAGATCCTCCTCTTCATATTCTTCAAATGTCCAAGTGCCTCAGGACTAACACAAGGGCTTTAAGCCTCATCTGTATGGAGACATTGGTAATTATATCTGCAACTCAGTCTAACCTCTCAGCACAAAGCCCTTGGCCCCAGACAGTCACAGGCAACTCAGCACCTGCACCTATCTGGAGCACAGACCCTCCAGCTTCCCAGGACGGGGAGAACTCTTGACTTCTCTTACACCTGATTCTGTCTCCATAAATGGTATCGTGTCCTGCCCAAGCCCCAACAGGAGACAGTCTTGGCTCCTTCTTTCCTCCACCTCCAAAACCAATCTATTACCAAGCTTTTAAGTTTTACCCAAAACTCCAGAATCCGATCAGTTTTTTACACCTCTTCTACCACCACAATGGCCCAAGCTTAGCCCATTATCTCTGGCCTCGATGCTGCACCAGCTTTTTTTTCCTTTCTTGTTCCTCAATTCCATTCCTCCTGTTGCCAATCAATTTTTTCACATAGAGATTGCTATAAAATATAAATCAGGTGATATTCTTTCTTTGTTTAAGATTCTTCAGTGGCTTCCTCTTAGCCTGGAATGAAGGTTAGACCATATATTCTGATGTTCGGTGGCTATGAAGCCCAATAGGATCTGACCATCACCACTTTTTCTCATGTTTCTGTCTCTGTCCCTCAGCCCCTCTGACTTCTCTATTCCTGGTTTGGAGAAATTGCCTACCTCAAGACCTTTGTTTATGCTATTTACTTTTCCTTGAATACTCTTCCTCCCAGCTTTTTCTGCAACTTTAGTTTTTTTTTAATCAACATTCAAGTCAGCCTCAGCATCACCTTCTCAGAGCATTGACCCTGACCACTTGTTATGGTTTATGTCTAGATGTCCCCCAAGGGCTTCATTCACTCATAGGCAGAGCTTTTGGAAGAGGATTGGATCGTGGGGGCGATATAGCTCATTTGCTGTAAGGAGGTGGGGTCTGGTGGGAGGAAGGGGGTGACTGGGGTTTGACCTGGAAGTGTTTGAAGAGTTTATCTCTCTTCCTGGCTCCTCCCCTCTCTCACTGCTTCTTGGCCACTGTGACAGGAGCAGCTTTCCTCTACCCAGACCCTTTTGCCATGCCATTTCTGTATTTAAGCCTGCCAAACATAGACTGAAACTTTTGAACTGTGAGCCAAAATAAACCTCTTCTCCTTTAAGCTTCAGGTGTTGGGTATTTTGTCAAATCGACAAGGAAAGTGACTAAGACACTCTATCAAACATAGACTTCCCTAGTGACTATCCCATTACTTTATTTTCTCCATAGCACTTATAGCAGTCTGTAATTATCTTGTTTGTTTACTTCTGTACTTGTTTATTATCATATACTCCATGAAGGCAAGGAGACCTTGTCTCTTGTTCATGTGTTACACCCCCAGTGCTGAAAATAGCATCGTGCACATAGTAGGCCCTCAATAAATCCACGTTCACTGTAATGAATGAGAGATAGGTGGGGACTAGACTAGGCAGGATCTTATTAGCTCTGGATAGTAGGGAAGAATTTAGGGATTTTAATCAGAGACATAATTCTTACAGATTTGCCCATTGTAAAAGATTGGTTTGGGACTGGGGCTGTAGCTCAGTAGTACAGTGACTGCCTAGCATTTCAGAGCCCATGGGTCTAATCTCTAGCAATGCAACTGCAGCAACAAGAATAAAAAGATCAGTCTGCCAGTAGTGAGAAAAAACAAATTAGAAGGGCACAATGGAAAACTATAGCAGTGGTCCAGGAGAAAGATAGTAAAATTAAATTAATAACATGCACAAAGCCCTTGGCACTTAAAGATACGGAATACAGGAAAGCTATTAACAGTATAGCAAGCAAGCAAGGACTGCTTGGATTAATACATACAGTTATGGGTCTGAGAGATAGGGGGATTTATGTGGCCCCTGGCACCTTTGAGCTGCCATCTTGTCCTCCTGTGACAAATACTACAACTCCTTATACTTATCAAGTTGGTTTTTTTATGCTAGTAGTTTATCTTGTGTGTACATCTGCACTCTTCTACCTGTGCATCTTCTCATTACTCTCCTCCTATCAGCTGAAAACAGGAATTCCAGAGAGAGAGAGAGAGAGAGAGAGAGAGAGAGAGAGAGAGAGAGAGAGCCTGTGAAGCCTCTCATTAACTGTGTGACCTGGCCAGTCACCTAATCTCTCTGAGCTCAATTTTGTTTTCTGTAAAATGAGGACTCTGATATCTGTTCTGTCCATTTTCAGGATGACTGAAGAAATGTAAAGAAAATATTTTTATGGGAGGTTGAGGCAGGAGGATTGCAAGTTGGAGCCCAGCCTGGGCAACTTAGAGACATAGCAAGACCGTGACTCAAAATAAAAAAGAAAAAGGGCTCAGGATGTAGGTCAGTGCAAAGGTCCTGGGTTCAATCCTCATTACCACAGACACACAGATACACACATGGAAGAAAGAAGGAAGGAAGGGAGGAGGGAGAGAAAGAAAGAGAAAGAAAGAAAGAAAGAGAGAGAGAAAAGGAAAGAAAAAAGTTTTCAAACTACAAAAAATATTATTTCATTCAATATTTTTGTTTAATTTCCTTTTGCAGTGCTGAGGATAAAACCCAGGACCTTGCACATGCCCCACAAGTGCTCAACCATTGAACTATACCCCTGACCCTCAATAAACATTTATAAGGACTTTCTGTGTGCTGGATATTGTTGTTGATGCCGGGAATACAGAAATGGAGGTAAGACAGAAAAGTCCAATCCTTATGAAGTTGACATTATTCAGATTCTGGGCTTTTGGGATCTTAGTAATGTTTCCTAAATTGCCAGTTTGCCTTGGGACCCTATTAAAAAATACATAGATTCTTTTTTTGTTGGGGGGGGCAGTACTGAGGATCGAACTTGGGACTTTGTGTTTCCAAAGCGGGCGGCGGAACCACTGAGCTAAATCCCTGGCCCAATACATAGATTCTTGACCTCACCACAAACTTACTGAGTCAGAAAGGAGAAGGAAGAATGAGGGAAGGGTTAACAAATTCTCTAAAATTATTCAGAAAGGCTGGAAAATAAGAGATTATGTGGATTAAACTGCCTTCCCTTTCCTTTTCCCAACTACTGAATACATATATTTATATACTGAATTTTCCAAGACATTTCCAATAAGTGGCTTCAGATGGCTCTCAGGCAGAGCAAGTCCAAACAGCAGAATCAGCCACCTGACTTTGAATGAGAAAGTCTGGGTGGAGGTGAAGATCTCCATGGGGCACATCAAGCTCTCTGTCTCAGTTTTCTCATCTGTAAAATGTAATCATTGTTCTGATGGTAGAACTAAGGAAGCTGATTTTCAGAATCCACTTAGAACAGTGTCTGATACCTAGTGAGTACTGGGTAAATTTTAATTATTCTATTGGTCAGGGTCCAATCAGGAAAGGCAAAAACCACCATGACTATTTCAACTAGTGAGAATTTACTGTGGAGGTACCAGAGAGGCTGAAAAGCTAAGCGTGCCAGGGATGCAACTCAGAGATTCCACAACACGAAGTCATCAACTGTTAGCAGGGAAAAGAGGGGAGGGTAGCATTTTTACTGAAGCCCGGAGTCTGGGCTCACCTGCCTGACCTGCAGCAGGAGCTGAAGCTGCAGACAAGACACAGACACAGCCAAGGCATCAGAGAGAGAGAAGTCTGGCTTTTCCTTCGTTCCTCCCTCTAGCCTCCTCCTCCAGCAGAAAGTCACTTCTTGAGGGGGCCTAGGAAACAGTGTGCAGGAGTCACCCACTTTTCAGGGGAAGAAGGATGGTTCTAGCACAGATTTTTTTGGGGGGGTGGGTACCAGGGATCGAACTCAGGTCCTTGCGCTTGCGCGGCAGGCGACAAAACCACTGAACTAAATCCCCAGCCCCTGGGTCTTCATTTTTAAATTTTGAGACAGGGTCTCACTAAGTTTTCCAAGGCAGGATTCAAACTTTTAACCTCCTGGCTCAGAGTGCTGGGATTACAGGTGTATGGCACTATGGCAGCTATTATTTCCTTTAAGGTCCTTCTGGGTCCTAAAGTTAACAGAGTTTCTTCTAGACGTTAGCCAACCACTGAGATATCCAGGGCTTCATGAGTGCTTATTGATTGATTCCTTACCTTCAACATCCACATATACGTAAGTGCTTGGCCTCTGCTCTCTGGAAACTGACAGCTCAGGCCTTGGCAAAAATTCCTCTAGTGCCCAAGGCAGCACCGCCCCACCCAAGATTCAGGGAAAGGGAAAGTGTGTAGATCAGATTTCTCATGTGGATAGGCTGCCTCAGCACCTTTAAGCATTCCAAAAATAAATGAGAAGAGCAGGCCATGGAGCAAAAAGGAGAGTCCCGGGAAGTTCAGAAGTAGGGTAAAAAAAATCAGATCCTAGGATCACTTGTTGAGTCCTGGGTGAGGACTGCCAGGAAATTGGGCCTCACTTGGTTTCAAAGCCACTTCCTGGAAGCCTGGAAGATATCCACTTGTCTTTGGGACACATCCCATAAACGTGCTCTGGAGGAGTGAAACTTTTGGAATTTCACTACCAAAAATGGGAAGAAAAGCTCCATCAATTAGGACATAGAATTTAACCTTGGACTAAAGGCAAATATGTCTATTTTGAGAAATTTTTAAGAAAAAAGAATATTGTGGAATTCTTCCTAATATACAAAAGACCTGTTCCCCAAATTCATTCTTCCAGCAAATATTTATGGATAGCAGGTTGGCAACTAAGTTAAGCAAAGAGTTTTGGAGTAAAACCAGAACTGGATTAGCCTGTGGCTTTGCTACACAGCCAGGGTAGGCTTAACCACAGTTTCCCCATCCATGAAAAGGGAATTATATGAACTACCTTGTAGACTTCTGAAGATTAGAATGAGATTGTACATGCAAGTACTTAGCATCCAAGTGGGACAAGGTGGCACACACCTATAATTCAAGCTTTTGGGAGGCTGAGACAGGAGGATCACAAGTTTGGGGCCTGCTTGGGGTACATAGTGAGCTCAAGGCTGGCCTGGACTATATAATGAGATCCTACCTCATAAAACAAACAAAAGAAGCACTTAGCACAGAGTTTGGGTTCTAATGAGTAATCAGGAAATGGTGTAATTTACTTTGTTGATACATATATGATTTACATGACACTTTTTGAAATACTTTTCCTTATACCAGTTCACAGGAGGTCACATCTGCTGTGTGAGGTGGGTCAGGGAACTAACATTGATTTTGCTTCTGCTATGCATCTAGCTCCCTGTCAAATGCTCAACAGTTATTATCTTGTTGGTTTCACTCATTCAATAAATATGTGAGTGTCTATTTTATGCCAGGCTGTTCTATGCACTGGGGATAAAGCACTGAACAAAGGAGACAAAAATTCCTGCCTCTCTCTTCCAGAAGAGTCACTCAGTGAGGGGAGAGAGACAGGAAGAATAAATTAATGAACTGTTATGTTTATGATGTCTTAAAGTTCTTTACAAATATTAACTCCTAACCTGGGAGGAAAGTACTATTATACTGATTTTACTCGATAGATGAGAACATTGAAGGATGCAAGGGCTGGAAATCACTTGCCCAAAGACTCTCAGCTAAGAAAAGTTAGATTGAGGATTCAAAGTGATGAAGAGTGACTCGAGTCCTTGCTGTTAATCTTTGTACTAAATCTGTCAGGTAAAAGGGCCAAAAACCAAGACCAGACCAGGCCACAACAAGCCTTTATTAGGGAACAGATCTGCCCAGCTGTCTCTGAACAAAGGAGAGGCAAAAGCAATATGGCTGGGACAGGGACAGTCTTTTATAGAGACTGGGGTGGGGTTTGTAGGGGCTGAGGTGGGGTTGAGTGAGGTAGTGACTAGGGAATGGAGGAGCCGGTGATGTCACTAGGTGGTAGGAGGTGAGCGAGTATTAGATTACTTTCTAGGTGGGAACAGGGGCATGCTGGGAAGAAGGGTTTGTTCTTTGGTGGGAGCAACCATCTTGGCATGATGTCACACAGGGGAGGGGGCAAGACACCATAGGAAGAGGGCAGCTACTATACATAATAGCTGCTGAGGTGGTGGGAGACCTATCCTTCCAGGCTTTTGCTTTATGATAGTTGGACGAAGGTCTCTTCTTCTGGAGCTGCTTCCTGCTGACCAGGGGAGAAGATTAGGGCTAGACCTGGACCTGATGAGGCACGTGCCAAGTGGGGACCTCTTCCTTTTGTCGTACTGGCTGGTACCCTGCCATGATGAACTCCGTGACTGTCTGGCTGGTGAATGCCCTCATTTGTTCCTGCAAGAAATTTTGAAAACAGCAAACCAGGCACAGTCCAAAACAGAGAATTAAACAGATAATACTGAGGGGTCCCAAGAGTAGTAATAGCCAGGGGAGCCATGAGCTCCAGGAACCAAACGTGCCCCACCATTGATTAGTACCTTGGGGGGCATATCTATCTGGCCCATTGAGTTTTAATTTTTTTCATTTGACACGTAATTTTTAAATTCATTATTTACATAGGTTTTACAGAGACAGCTGGATGTTTAGGGGCTCATTTGTTATAGAAGTAAGACACTGTTATGGAAGTAAGAGATCATAGCCCCTGATCTAAGGGCCCATGTGTCATGTCCTTGCTCTTAGAGAATGAGTGGAAAAGTGATAAACACAATTTATATAATCTTTAAAATCATTTTTTGTTTTTGGAATATAAAAGGTGTATGTAACTGAGCAAATGTGTTTTGGAGGCCAACATACCGATGAGTGTAGTGTTACTATGAACCGGACTTGTCCTTTAAATTCAAGGCCATGAAAACACACATTTTAGGTTGATAGTTCCAGCAAAGCCATGGAATAGTTGTGTAAAGGACAGTTTTATTCCTGTATCTCTCAGTGTTTGGAAGCCTCCTAGATATATTTAAAAATAAAGAGAACTGATAACCTCAACAAGGACACTGGCCAACTTAAGGTGATCAAGTGTAACATAAAAGGCTTGATCTTTTTAGACATGGGTAGGTATCCAGGAAATATGAGCACAATGAGCGACAAGGCATCATAAACTGAGAACAAGGATGTACATTATTTTAAAAGGAATAAATCTTGTAGCTGCTTGGTATAGAACTTATCCTGACGGCAGCTGACAAGCAGGTGATTTTTTTCCCAATACTCTTACTTTATGGCTTTTTGGTTTTTTTGTTTTTGATCACTACACGATAGTTAATTAGTTATCACAGAATCAGGAAAACATTTATTTAAAAGGAGAGATCTGGAGACCAGTGGTTTCTAGGATTGGACACCTGTAAAGAACTTATTTTAATTTTTCTGAAAAGAATCTATACACACTTGTAGGTAGTTAATGATTTTTCCCTTCTATTTAGTACCCAAAGTTTTGTCTTTTTGAAATGGCTGTGTCATGAGTGAACCAAAAGATTTTAATGGGTGGGCTATGTCTTAATTTTTCTGAAGTCTAGCTTTATTATTATGTCATTGTTTTATACCTCTTTTGGTTATTTTTTCTGCTGGGTGTTTAAAACCAAGTTAAAGCAAGACCTGTGTCAATCAGTATGAACCTCTTGTTATCTATTAAAGTCAGTTAAGTCTCCTGAGGCCATTACTTTGGAACAATGCATAGTGCCTCTCTGCTTCTCTGTCAGTGTTAGCCATCAGGATGGGTCATGGCCTTGCTTGACAAAATTGCTTTCAGTGAAAGCATTGGAGATTTTTTTCTTGGCGACCCTCCTTTGGCACACAGTACATTGTTTGGTGTCCAGCAATTTCCTAGTTTAGGAGGTTGAGTGACTTACCAAAGATGTAGGACCCTGTAGAGAAGGTTCCCTCATGTCCTGAAACTTTGTTGACCTTGAGGGGCCAGGGCCAAAATATTGGCTGTCCTCATAGCCCTACCTTTTAGTCTTGGTGTCCAAACTTTAGTTGTTGAACACCCAGAAGAGAAGGTCAATAGCGTTAGCATTGTAACAAGAGTAATGAACTTAACTATTATAATTTTACCTGAAAAACAAGCATTTTGGAATTTAAAATATAGAGAAGTGTTACTGTTATCAGTCATGGTTTTTTTTAGTAGTTGAATTCCTATAGAATATTAACAGAAAAAGAGCCACAAATAATATTTTAACATGACAATTATGACTTTACCTTTGTAACACATTTAAATGTCCATCTTGATATAAAATAGTCATTGTTAAACGTACTCATTTTTTAAAAACACCATGTTATCTGAATTATTATCTTTTAATAAATGAATAAATAATCTTTTGATAGGATACCATCTAAAGAAAATATCTCAGCCCATATATGTATCTGTTGTCATAAATAGCTGGAGTGAATGAAAAGGCAAATACCTGAATCAAAAAGAGGTTATTATCATAAACAAATATTAGAAAACCTATATAGTCAGAAAGTACAAATACATTTAGTACACTAGAAAAAAATAAAACCTTGTTATTGTTGTTTTTTACAGGATATTTAGTCCTTTGAAAATGACCAGTGTAAGCATACCATAATAACATATTTAGAATTTATCCCTTTGATGACAATTGATATAAACAGTATAATAATATATTTAAGTAATATTTATTGATATAAGTCATTTATAAGGCCATGAAAACTATTGGGTCAGTCTGTTGTAAGATGAAAACTGTTGAGGTCCCCCTAGTGAGCAAAGACTGGAAAATATTTCCATGCAGCTGCTCCTTTGTTCACCAAGGGGAGCATGCCTTGAACTTAATAACCTTTATCTATAAACAAAACAGCTGTAGGATTGGACAAAAACCAAAGATATAAGACAATTTCTAAAACTAGAGTGCGCTCAAATATATTTAGCCCAATGGAATTATAATCTCTTTATAATTTTAGGTTTATAATTATAAATAAGACTATTTAAAACTTTTTGTAAGTCAATTAACAGAGATCTCTTGTAGAATTAGAATCAGAAGGAATGAAACCTCTATTCCTGTAAACCTTTATAACAAACTTGAAACCAACAAGTAAACATACATATTTCCTTCACAAATCACTTTTGCACACCTTCTTGACATACCTAGGCCTTTTGGTCTTGTCCTTTTAACCAGACATATAAAATCCTTTTATATCAAAAATATATCTTTTACTTATAGCTTTTTTAATATTTTGTCTCCAACTCACTATAAACCTTTTATGAGGCAGAGAGTCATATGGTCTCTGTGGCCTCTACCTGCCTAGCCTAGCTGAGAGTCCCATTGTGGGAAATTTTTTGATATAGACATCAGGATTAGAGAAGAAGGAGCCTAAGCATTTTTTAATTTGAGAAAGATCAAAGAAAGAGAATGGCACATGTACTGTAACAATGCCCTCAGTCCCTGCAACCTCTCAGAGAGGCATCTGTGTGGGTGGGGCCAATGTTGGAAGGGTGGGTAGCAAGAATGGGTTCGGGGAGATGGTGGGGATGGGGGAGGAGGAAGTAAAGGAGGGTCACAAGATGGCAGAGGAGGATCACAAGATGGTGGAGAAGGGCCATGTGGTGAGGTGGAAGGAGACAAAGGAGAGGTACAAGATGGCGGTGGAGGAAGGTCACAAGATGTCTGGGGAGAAGAACCATGGGACAAGGCAGAAGGGTTTAGAGGGTTATAAGGTGGGGGAAGTGTGAGTGGTGAGTGATCAGCTGGATCGAATGTTTTGGAATCAGAAGGAGTGGAATTGGGAAGGGTGGGTAGCGAAGCTGGGGGTAGGAGCACTTGAGAAGGAGAACAGGTTTGACAGAGGGAGAGTCGAGAGCGTAGGTAGAAAAAAGGTTTGTACATAAGGGATTTCTGACCATTTGCCATTGTGCTGACAGAAGTTGTGTAAATCACACAGTAAGTTAAAATTGAAAGTGTCATTTTTTGGGCCATGGAAACCCATTATCTAATTTATACTGAGGCCAAACCTGATTACAATAGAAAACAAGTCTTTTTGGCTTAAAGTCTGGTCCCAACAATCCGAGGGGTTTGAGTTGTGCCAGAAGGCAGCCCGGGGGCATTGAGGGGCGGGGTTTGGATTGTTGGGCCCCCTGGTTAGAGCGGGTGAGGAGGAGGCAGCTCCCAGGGAGAAAGACAAAGGGGAGAAGCATCCTTGTCTTCTTTGACAATCTCTGAGTAAATCTCCCAGAGGGAGTGAACGAGAGGAGGTGGACCAATGGGACGTCTCCCAGGGGCACGGTCCTGGGCCCAGTAGCCATGGGGGTTTCTCTGACCAAGTACTTGGATTTCTGAGAAGTCCCCAGAGGGAGAGAGAACTAGACAGAGAACCAGACAAGAGGGAGGCTGAACTCCCTACTCACCCAGACATTGGTGACCGGTGTGGATGTGTAGCATCAGCAATGGCAAAGGTAGAAAGCCCCGGAGGGTCCTGGCAACGACAGATACGGTCTGATGGAGATGGCCAAAAGGTCAATCAACCCCGTCCTGTGGGGGTTGTCCATTAATGGACCATCTACCATCCGAGTCACGGCACCAGAAATGTCAGGTAAAAGGGCCAAAAATCAAGACCAGATCGGGCCACAACAAGCCTTTATTAAGGAACAGATCTGCTAGGCTGTCTCTGAACAAAGGAGAGGCAAAAGCAATATGGCTGGGACAGGGACAGTCTTTTATAGAGACTGGGGTGGGGTTTGTAGGGGCTGAGGTGGGGTTGAGTGAGGTAGTGACTAGGGAATGGAGGAGCCGGTGATGTCACTAGATGGTAGGAGGTGAGCGAGTATTAGGTTACTTTCTAGGTGGGAACAGGGGCATGCTGGGAAGAAGGGTTTGTTCTTTGGTGGGAGCAACCATCTTGGCATGATGTCACACAGGGAAGGGGGCGAGGCACCATAGGAAGAGGGCGAGGCACCATAGGAAGAGGGCAGCTACTACACATAATAGCTGCTGAGGTAGTGGGAGACCTATCAAAATCAAGGTGTGGTAAGTGTTCTGAAGAAAGCAAAGCAGGAGGAAGGGGGAAAGTGAGTGACAGGAGTGTTCTCTCTACAGGATGGCAGGCAGGGCCTCTCCAAGGAGCCACACCCCAGCAGAGAGCTGAAGGAGGTGAAGGAGAGATGCGGGCAGACATCTAGGAGAAGAGCAAGTACAAAAGCCCTGGGGCTTGGAGAGCCACCAGGAGGCCTTTTGTGGAAAAAGTGATGAGTTAAGAGGTGGCTCAGCCAGAGCTGCTGGAAGGAAGAACTGTAGCTGTGTTTTGCTGAAACAGAAAGATTGTGGGAGGAGCAGCTTTGTTAGGGAAGGTGAGGAGATGAGTTTGCGTGATCTCACAATCACTCAAGTGGGAGTTACTTGCTCCAGTGGGTCAGAGGGGTTAAGTAACTCACCTCATCACAGCCCGGGAGTCATTTTCAGGTCTGTGAACTCGAACTTCACCACCAGCATTTCCCTAGATGGAGTTGTTAGATTCTGGTAGTGCTGTTCCCTGACCCCAAGGATTCTAAGGAGAGAGGAATAGGCAATCCAGAACGTGACAAAAGAGACACTTGGGGGACAGTGACAAGATCAGAGATTTCCTGTGGCAGTAAGTAGTGACTATTAAAATGTGAAATGCAGACCAAAAAATGCAGGGAAGGTGACAATTCTTTGGGAAAGCAAAAAACATGGAAAAGTTCCAGCCCTATGTAGGTGGAGGATGTTGGAGACAGTGTGAGCACTCTGACCATCGAAAAAACCCATGCTCTGTTAGAGATGGTGCTATAGTTTGGATCTTAAATGACTCCTAAAGGTCCATATGTTAAGGGCCTGGTTCCCAGGGTGGTGTTATTGGGTAGTGATGGAAACTTAAGAGGTGAGAGCTCTTTAGGTCATTGGTGGCTGCCCTTGAAGCCGACTGTGGGATCCCAGCCCCCTCCTATTCCTCCCTTTGCTTCCTGGCCATCAGGTGAGTAGGTTTTCCTCCACCTCAAACTGCCACCATGATGTTCCCTCTTGTCACAGGCCCGAAGCATTGGGGCCAATTGATCATGGTTTGGAACTTCAAAACTGTAAAGCAAAATAATCTTTTCTCTTTATAAGTTGAATATCTCTGGTATTTTGTTATAGTAACAGAAGATGGGAAGACCCAGAAGCCCAGAATTCTATCAAGGCAAGACTTCCGTCACAGTTGGCCCCAGAATTGATACATTTTCAATGTGGTTGCTCAATGTCCCCTGAACTAGTATATGCAACATGTTGAGTTTCCTCAACATGCTGCTGCTAGGCATCTCTAAACATGCCCCAACTGGAAGTCCTCTTCTCCACCCACTTCCAGGCATGCTCTGCATGCAATGGGATTCTAAGAAGCCAAGCCTGAGATTAGAATTCATGTGCTCAAAATGACTTACTAGGAAGAGCTCCCAGGAGGAACTGGCAAATGAGTGGGAGAAGCAGAATAAAGAAGGGTAAAAGACCTTCAGGGGTTTGAATGCAGACAGACCAAGTCCCACAGAGGGCGGTGTCAGCCTGATTCTGCCAGGGAGTTCTGGACTGCACATTACATCTTGAAGTTAGTTGTGCATCCAGGAAGAAAGGGAATGGGGCTTTTATGTTTGTTCCTGCAGGGCTTGGTCTCTGGCTACTGCCTGAGGAGGTAACCCCATTGGTACTTTTTGCAAAGGGAAAGGGAATAAGTACCCCTTGAAGAGAGTCACAGGTGCTGTCTGTTAGGAGCATCTGCACACAAGAGCCAAGGGAAGGGAGTTCAATAATCATAAAAGAGATCACAGGAGCCAGGGGTGGTGGTCCACACCTGTAATCCCAACAACTGGAGAGGTTGAGGCAGCAGGATCACAAATTTAAGCCCAGCCAGAACAACTTAGCACCTTAGCAAGACTCTGTCTCAAAATAAAAACTGAGTATGGGCTGGAGATGTAGCTCAGTGAGAAAGTCCTAGATTCAGTCCCCAATAACACACATGCATAGGCACGCACGTGTGTGCACAAACACACAAACAAGCATCTGAGCAGGGCCCTGATAGTGCCCAATGCATGTGCCTTCTCCATCTCAGGAAATGGCATTGTCATCCTGCTGGTTGCTCATTAGCAGTACTTTCAAAATATACCCAGAACCAATTAATCAACCAATCTCTCCCTCTTCTTCTCCCTCCCTCTCTCTTTCTCTCATAATTTTAAAACATTGTGGTAAAATACACATAAAATTTGCCATTCTAACCATTTTTATTTTGGTACTGGGATTGAACCCAGGGCCATATGCGTGCTAGGCAAGCACTCCACTACTAAGCTACATCCCCAGCCCTTTTATAAAATTTCATATTGAAATAGGGTCTTGCTAAATTGTTCATGCTGGCCTCGAACCTGCCATCCTCCTACCACTGCCCAGTGAATAAGCAGGATTACAACTGTGCACCACCATGCCTGGTGTCCCTAGCCATTACTAAGTATAAAGTTTGGTGGCATTAATGACCTTCATGTTGTCATGGTACTGTGCCAGCGACCATCCACAGAACACTTTCATCTTGCAAAAGTGAAACTGTATCTATTAATCATTTTGCTTATTTATTCATCTGTTGATGGACATTTGAGTTGCTCCTACATTTCAGCCACTATGAATAATGCTGTTATAGCCCGGCCTGGTACCATAAACTTGTGTCTCTACACTCGGGATGCTGAGGCAGGAGAATTGCCGCAATTTCAAGGATGGCCTAGGCTACATAGTGAATTCAAGACCAGCCTGCTGAAGATAATGAGACCCTGTATAAAAAAAAAAAGACAAATAATGCTGCTATGAGTGTGGGTTTATAAAAATCCCTGCTTTCATTTCTCTTAGGTATACAGGCAGAAGTAGAATTGCTGGATCATATGATGACCCTATCATTTTATTATTTATTTTAATTGACACAAAGTAAATGTACATATTTATAGGGTGGAGTGTCATGATTCTGTATGTGTATACAGTGTGTGGTAATTCTATTTTAAACTTTCTTACGAACCACAGTACAGTTTGACATAACTGATGCACCATTTACATTCTCAGCAACAATGCACAAGGATTCCAGTTTCTCCACACCCTCATCCACACTTGTTATTTTCTGTTTGTTTGGTTTTTTTTAATCTGATCATTTCTTGCCCTCCTCACAAGGACCAACTCAAACCAAGCTATTCCATTTTCACATGAATGATTACGACAGAGTGCAGCAGACCTGCCCACTTCTGCTCTGGTTCCCTGAAATCTGTTCTCAACACCACTTCTCCACTCAAACTCCACAGTGGCTTCCTTCCTCCCACTCAAAGTACAAGGCAAGGTTCTAACAATAGCCTATGAGGTGCTACAACCTTTGTTCCCCACCCTCCCAAACTCTGAGTCATTTCCTACTTGCTCACTACTCGAATCACAGGCATTTTTTGCAGTTCCTTATAATCCGTTGTCCCAGGCCTCTGCCATGTTCTCTCTGCTGGAAACCTGTCCTGCGAGTTCTTAGCTGTAACTTGTTCCATCACTTCTTGGGGTCTCTGGTAGTGAGATCTCTGGGCTTTCTTGGTCCTTCCCCACACTCATCCAGGATAGCCAGGTAGCAGGAGAGTGCAGCTCTGTGTCAAGCGTTTGCCTGGCCTGCACAAGGGTCTGGGTGTGATCCCCAGCATTACAGAAGAAAATTCTGTGTTCTGAGCCTGGGGAGAATGACCCCACAGCATCTGTTATCTCCACTTTCTTGCCTTCAAGCTCGTGGGTGGTTTGGTGGATGCACATAAGGAGATGAAAAGCAGGAGAGAGATGCTTGGTATTGTTTCCCTGCACCCTCCCTGGATGGCCAGTACTGAACTACAGCTGCATCGGAGGGGAGTGCTTCAGCTTCTGTGCACCCATCCTAGGACTTCCAATGACAGCATTTCCTCTCTTCACCTTTCAGTCTCAAAGTAGCAATGCCTTTCCACTGTTGCTGGTCTTTGGTGCCTCAACATCCCCATTGGCTCCCTGAACTCTGCTGTTTTTCTAGTCCTCCCATGAAGACTTGAACCATGGGTGAGATCCTGTTCCTATGAGACCAATTTCCAACCTTACCTCCTGTTGGTGAACCTGCACTTTCCCTTCTGCCTTTGTTCTTTCAAATAGACATAAAAACCTCTAACGCGTTGCATATTTACTATACTCATTCTTACTTTGTTCTACCCTCCACTTAGGGAAGGCAAGTCCAAGAGTGGAGGGATGTTTGTTTTGTTCACCATTATGTCCCCTGTGCTTGGCACCTGGCAGGCTGTGTGCGAATTTAACTGAAATTCACTCAGTTAAATGAATGAATGAGTGAACGACTAACTAGGGAAGCTACAGAGGAGCCAGGGCTGGGGATCAACTCGCAGGCAGAAGAGCAGACTCCCCATTTCTCCCTCCTCTCTCTGCCCTGCCGCCTGGCGTGCTGAGTGCCCAGGAAGGAGGTGGAGGCGGAAATGAGCGCGCTGCACAGCTCTCCCGCCGGGTGTTTACTTAATTAGGGCCTGTATCCCGAGGCTCATTTGTGTTTAACTGTCCGCTTAATGGCTTCGTCTGGCTCCGGGTCGGCGCGGGAGATCCTGCGAGGCGAGGATAGGCCGGCCCCCTGTCCCGCCTGGGCCTGTGCCATTCTGCAGCGCCTGCGCACGGGCATCAACCTCCCCTTGGGCATGGGACCCCACCTCTCACCCAGCAGGACTGCGAGGCGAGGGGGGCACGGAGCTCTGCATCTGCTTCTGGCTGTGCTCGGCATGGTCCACCTCCCACCCCCCACCCCCACTCCCTACCCCGCTTCTGGGGCCATAAGGGCTGCAGGATAAAGATTGCTCCCAAGACAGGAGACACGGGATGCCAATTCCTGGCTTTAGCCTCAGCTGTGAAATTGAAGGATTCCGACCCTTCCCATTCTCTTACTTGAGGGATTGGGGCTGCTAGACAGGTGAGAATCACTGGTGAGGTGGGGAAAGCCAAATGAGCCTGATCCTAGAGCAATAATACCAGGCAACACAAAAAGGAAAAAGAAAAAAAGAAAATACCACACTGAAGCAGGGCCCGGGGTTTAGCTCGGTGGTTCCGCTGCCTGCCTCGAAAGTACAAGAACCCGAGTTTGGTCCCCAGTACCAAAAAAGAAAAAGAGGGAAAAAAAGCAAATACCAGGCAACATTGGGCCCTTGCTGTGTGCCAGGTACTGAATTTAGTGTTTTTAAACGTGTTAACTTGTTTAATCTCCCCTACACGTATTAATTCATTTAATCCTAGTGTAGTAGTTCGGAGGATGTGTCATTAATAGCACCACTGACCACTGGAGAACTGAGGTCTCAGCATTAGTAAGCGGTGGACACTGGGTGTGAAGCCAGGAGGTTCAGGGCCCAGAGCTGGTGCTTGCAGCCTGGGCAACTTAGCCACTTAGCAAGATCCTGTATCAAAAGAAAAACTTACAAAAAAAAAAAAAAGGAGGGTAATTGGGACTTACCTCAGTGCAAAGGCCCTGGGTTCTATCTCCAGTACTGCAAAAACAAAAACTGAAAAACTCCAGTCCTCCTTCAAACCCTTAAATGTGCTGGGGAGAGGAAGGAGCATCCTGGGGTTCTTAAGGCAGCAGAGGAAGGAGGGTCGGGCTCAGGGAACCAGGGCCCGGGACTGGTTCGGAAAGCTCAGCTTGGTGGGGAAAAGGAATGTGGGATGAGAGACTGAGCCTCATGACGTTCTGTGCCCAGGGCCCACTTGTGTGCCTCGAAAAGGAAAGCGAAGTCTTAACGGAGTGGAAAGAGTGACTATCTATCTCCCAGGAAGGGTGAGGGGAGCTGTCTTCAAAAGCAGAATCACGGGGCTGGGGATTTAGCTCAGTGGTTCCGCCGCCTGCCTTGCAAGTGCAAGGTTCCAAGTTCAATCCCCGGTACAAAAAAAAAAAAAAAAAAAAAAAAGCAGAATCACAATTACTTACAGTATTTCAGAGCAATAAAAACTGGCTTTTAAGAATTGCTATTATTCATCCCAGGCTCCTAGGGCAGAGAAGCTGAGCCAGTCCCAGCACCCGGAAGGAAGCTCCCCCGCTGCCATCCCAAGCTCCTAGGGCAGAGAAGGTGAGCCTCGAGGGCGCCAGAAGCGCGCACGCACACGCGCGCACACACACACACACACACACACATCCCGCCGTGGAAATGAGAAGACACTTCTGGATCACCTACAGCAACCTCAAAGGGAAACGAGATGGATACTCAACCACCTGGACTCTCTGAACTGGCAAAAAAAAGAGGATCTGGGAAAAATGAAATCAGAAATAATTACTCAGATAACAGCAAAGATTTTTCTCATGGTGCAAGACATGATAAATAAATCTAGAGAGGACACAGATTAAAAAAAAAAAGAATTGCTATTATTAACACTTTACGTAAAGTTGAGAAAGCATTATTTATGGGGTGGGGGCCCGGAGATCATGGAGCTCATAACTAATAGCCATTTCCCTACCTCGAACCTTTTGGTACTATCTCGGCTTCCAAACTCTAGCGCCTGCTCCTACCCTCTATTTGTTCAGCTGGGAAATGGAAGTAACGATTCTCCCGCAAGTTGCATCAGATTCTGTCTCGAGGGCCCTGGGGATCTCAGGGCCAGTGAATTCCAGAGTCCTCCGGGCGGGCGGGCAGGAGAGGTGGAGAGAGGCCGAGGGCAGCCTGCGCCGTAGCCGGGTGTGGAGGACTCGCTCAGCCTCCATCAAAGCTCTGGACATCAAAACGCCTCCAGGATCAAGAATGGGCAGCCTCTGTTTTCACCGGGTTTCAGATTTGTTTCTACTTTTTCCCTCACCGCCGTAGCCACAAGGCAAAGAAACGTTTATCATCCTACGCTGCGGAGGCTGAGGAATGGAGTGGGGTTTTTTTCTTCTTGCAACTCAGAACCTGCGAGCCGAGCCGAGTTCTCTGCCAGGAGCAGCTCCGACACGCAGGGAGAGCCAGGGAGGACACGCAAGGCTTCTCCAGTGGCTTCTGCAAGCCGGCCGCGGCCCCACCTGCGAGGGGGCGGGGCCTTGCGACCCTGAGCCAATCAGCACCTGCCTGCGCTCACCTGTCCTCCTCCTCCTCCTCCTGGCTCCCGCGAGTCGCGGCGCTCCTAGGAGCGCTCAGAGCTTAGCAGTGCACGGTCCCGCCGTCTCAGCAGTCTTTTTACCTCCCTTTCAACAACCATGACTTTCCTCATTGGGCCTCTCGCGTCCTTCCTCCTCCTCCAGGTACTCCCGTGCCCGGACCTCGCCTACCTGGACCTGCTCCCTGGAGGGCGGGCGGGGTCCGCGCTCGGCGGTGGCGTCGCGGACAGCGCGGGGCTGCAGTCCTTGGGGGTCGATGTAGTCCCGGCGGCCCGGTAAGGACTCCCCAGGACTGGGTGTGCAGGGCCAGACCAGTCAGTAACCGGCCTCCCTCTTTCCATCTCTGCCCTCAGGCACAGGTTTGCTGGCTGCTGGGCGCAGCCTCTCAGCCTTGCCCGGCGGGCGTTGGGGAGGCTGGAGTGACCTTGGAGGCGGGAGGCAGAGAGGTGCTGCCGGGCCAGGCGCTGGAGAAAGGTAAGACCACCCTCCTCTCCCAAGCCGGCCCGGGTGGATCCGCCTTGCGGGGGAACGCGCGAGGGGCGGCCAGGCTGGTGCAGGGGGCTTGGGTACCGTCTCAGATCCCGGGGAGGCGCGGAGAGTACATCTCGGGCTGTGCTGGCGGTGAGTGGCTGACCGAGAAGGCTGGGCGGCGTAGCACCCTCTGACGCCCACCCCCTCCTCGCCCCGTCGACACTGCTTGCCTTGACCCTTCCGGATCGATTGGCCGGGGCCTCTCACCCAGTCCCGGCGCGGAAAGCTCTCTCCGGTTGGCCCCAGCGGAGGAATGCGCCGTGCACATTCCTCCCCCAACCCCCGCGCAGGTGTGGGGATGAGCGGTGCCCGGGGCAGCCCCCTTCGCCTCTCTCGGGCCCCCTTTGTGAACCGTGCTTTGTGTCTCTGACAGACAGACGGGGTCTGTTTCTCTTCTCCGCGCTCCTCTCCCCCGCCCCCTTCTTCCCCCGGCGGCTGGAATGCACTCTTAACCCTGCCCTTCCCGGAGGGCCTGTGCCCCTGCTGCCTGAAAACCGCCTGGCACACCTGGGCTGGGGCCATCTCGCAAGGGGGACACCCCTGTCCTCTCGCGTCTTGAGAGTGGGACGTTAGATCACTTGGGTGGCCGATAGTGTCCCAAGCCATCAAGCCTTGGGCTATGAAAAGGATGGATGAGAGAGAGAGAGACAGAGAGAGAGAGACAGAGAGAGAGAGAGAGACAGAGAGAGAGAGAGATCAAAGCACATTTTTGATCTTCTAATTACTCATTTCCCCCCTCAAGTTCAAAAACTTGAGAGTAGGGGGTCACTTTGGGGCAGAGAACTAGTGTGTCATGAGACCCAAGCAGCTGTGGCTGGGGGGGTGGGGTGGTGGTGGTGGTGGTCTCTTGCTTTCCAAGTGGAGAGGACAAGCGCAGTTCCTACAAGGGATCAAACTCAAGTTCTTAAACAGGGGTGTAATCCAGGATCCTTGGGTGGAGTTCCAGAAAGCTTGTGTATGCATTTTCCTGGGGAGGAGACCTATAGTTTACCCGCTTTTTAAAACATTAAGAACTGTTGCCACCTAGCATTTTTCTAGTGCTCCCATCAACATGCCCCTTATCCTAGGTACAAGTGCCCACGGCTTGAATGTGGAGTATCAGTGCCTAGGGGACAGAATAGCTCTCCTTTGTTTCTCCAAAGAGGATCGAGGGCTTTAAGTCTGTGGAAGCTTTTTTAAAAAAATTCTTTTCCCAAATAACTGTGCAGATTGACAAAACAATTAACACCCAGGCTAGGCCTGGCTCCTTAAACCCTTGGCTATAGGGAGCCTAGTAGAGGCATTAAGAGGCCATGCTTCATAAACTTTAAATTCTTGCATATGGGTTTATTACTGGCTGGCTAACAAACTGCGACTGAGCCAACCTGTAAAAATGTTAACTCAGGCTGGGCCCCAAATCCAATTCAGGCTCCCTGAGGAAGCTTTATTGCTAACCAGACTCAGCCAAAACTATACCCCCACCTCCCTATTGTCAAGTTCTCTGCTGTAGCCAGAGTGGGCTATGGTTTTGAGTGTTGTCAGTGCCTTATCATACTGAAGCAAGAAATGCCAGATTAGCTGTCACTTCCCTAGGCTTGAGGTTGTTTGGGGGTTTAGAGGGGAAGCAGTGATCAGGCTTTCGATTTCATGGTTGAGTTGGTGAGTGCTTCCCAGTGACATCAGGCATTTTAAACCTTTTGAGGAAATGCAGCTTTCTCGGATGTCTGGCTTATGGTTGTGAAAACGCTGAGTTTGTGCCAGGAACACACCTGGGTTATAAAACAAAGCGGGTTAATCTGCTTGGCTCACCTCGAGTCTCCCTGCAAACATGACTGGTTCTTAGAGCAAGCTTTTGTGAAACGGTCTGCTGCCTTGTTTTAAAGTAAAAGAAGTTTCTGGGCCCAATTGATGCCAGGTAAGTTGAGAGTCCCCAAGCCACCAAGTGTGTAGCTGTAGTCCTAGCTACTCCAGAGGATTGCTTGAGCCCAGGCGTTCAGGACCAGCTTGATCAGTATAATGGGACCCCTTTTAAAAATAGACTTAAAAGTTCAAAATAAAGAAATTAAAACTCCTAAACAAAAGATAGAACAAGTTTCATTTTTCCTCTTGATCTTCATGGGCTTTTTTTTTTTTTTTGAGGCAGGGTCTTGCTATGTCAATCAGGCTGACCTTAAACTCGCTAGGTAGTACGGGCTGGACTCAAACTCATGGCACTCCTCCTGCCTCAGCCTCCCAGTGCTGGGATTACACTCATGTACCACTATGCCCAGCCTTGCTGATACATTTCTACCTTCCACTTAAGCTTCCCATTTTCAAAACTTGGTCCCCCAGCCTGGATCCAGCCTGGCTGAAAGGGTTATCCTGTGGGCACATGCCGACTCACATTTTGCCAAGCCCAACAGCAGTTTCTATACTACTCAGAAACAGTTGCCCTTGTTGTTTGCCCCTGGGTTATGAATATCACGATGCCTATGAAGTTGAGCTCAAAGAAATGATCTGATATAATTAATACCTTGTTTATACGTGCATCTTCCTCTTCAAAACCCTTCTACAACTCTGAGTTTGAGTTTGCTTTGTCCTCCTAACATTCTCTTGAAGCAGGTAAGGTAAATATTAAATAACTTGAGCTCTTAATCTAGATGTGGAACTTCAGAAACCCTGTAGCCTAACCCCGGTAGAAGTTTTAAAGGTAGAGAAACAGAGGCATGGCTTAATTGACTCAACTTCCTAGGCTGAATGCCTCAGGAACTTCCTTTGAGGCACAGGAAGGCTAAGGGTCACCGGTGTGTTCCCCAGGCCTGGTGCATGATAGGATGCCCAGGAAGTATTTGTGTGAATCATGACAATCTTGTAAAGGTCAGCCTAAATGATTGTGACTCAATCAAAGTCATTGTTGTAGTGACAAGGTAGGATTTGCACGGACCTTTCTGGCTCCTGATTTCTCTGACTTTTTTGTTTTTTTGGAACTGGAGATTGAACCCTGTGCTAGCTACATCAGAACCCCCTTTTTATGTCTTATTTTTATTTTTGTTTTGTTTTGTGTTTTGTTTTTGGTATCGAGATCGAATTCAGGACCACTGAGCTAAATCCCCAGCCCTGTCTTATTTTTATTTTGAGACAGGGTCTTGCTTAAGTTGTTCCAATTTGTGATCCTCTTGCCTCAGCCTTCCAGACTACTGGGATTATAGGTGTGCACCATCACACCTGGCTTCCCTGAAATTATTTACTACCAGAAAGTAGGAGATGGATGGAAGAAAAAAGTAGGATGCTGGAGCCCTGAATCCTACAACCACCAGTAACAATCTCAACCCCCAAGAATGTTTAGCCATTTATTGTAGGGTTTTCCGAGACGTTCCTGTAGAGGGAACTAGCTTGGATATAGTCTCTACAGGTCCTAATGTGGGATCCTTGACTAGACCAAGAATGAGGTTAACCTGTAGGAAAGTAGGGCAGGAATGTTCCCCTGTTCCAACCACGCCATGGGGGTCTACATCTTTGAAGTGTGGTCCGGAAGCAAAGACAAAGGAGGAAGGAATTTGCATTGTATCAGTGAGTGATTAGAAATGAATGACCCAGGCTGTGGATATACTCAGTGGTAGAATGCTTACTTAGCATGCACAAGGCCTTAGGGTCAATCCCCAGGACTACCAAAAAGAAAAACCTACAATGAGTGACCCACCCATTCTTAACCACAAGTAACTAAATGAGAGGCAGTTCACTGGCACTCAAAAAGATCCTGACTTCATCCTAGCCCCTCAGCAGATTCTAGGGACCCTTAGTTGGCCTTGGGTAAGACTGAAGGCTAACCCTCATCCTGAGCTTTGGTAGGAAACTTCAAAATTCAGTAATAATCATGAGTTAACTTCAAGATGGTTATGTTTGCTGGGTGTGATGGTGCATGCCTGTATTCCCAGCTACTCAGGAGTCTGAGACGGGAGGATGGCAAGTTCAAGGTCAGCCTGTGCGACTTAAGACTTAACGACTTAACAAGAACCTGTTCAAAACAGAAAGGAGGGCGGGGATTTAGCTCAGTGATTCCAGCACCTGCTGTGCAACCGCAAGGTCTCAAGTTCGATCCCCAGTACCAAAAAAAAAGAGAAAGGAATGGGATGTAGCTCAGTAGTAGAGTACAATCCATGAGCCCTGGATTCAATCCCCATCACTGCAGAATAAAGATGGTTATGTTTATTTCAGCAGTTAATGTAAAAACTCATTCTATTTGGAGCCTCTTCTCTGGGCTAGGGCTTTTATTTATATTTCATTCTTTCGGCAAACATGAATTTAGCATCTGTGTGTATCAAGCACTGTTCTGTAACTGCAGCTAAAGCAATGAACAAGGCAAAGTCCCTGCCCTTGAGGAGCTTAGAGTCTAAAGTTACTTACTTTTTACGCTTACGGGTACACAGCAGCACCTGCAAAGCAGGTGGTGTTGACTTCTCCTTAGCTGTAAAATAAAGTCACCAGGACAAATCCTTGGTAAGACCAGGTTTTAATCCAGGTTGGCTGCTTCGATGGCCCAGGAGGATTCTGTAGTGCCCCATTCCTCTGAGGAATGAATGTTGGAGAACTGGGATTTGAGCCCAGCTGGCTGCCTTCCTGGCTCAGCAGCAGGGCAGGGCTGGTTGCTGAAGATTCTATCCTACGTCACTGCCAGTTGTGCCTGGGGAACAGGTCTCAACCCTCTAGTCTCCCTTCCCAGCTCCTCACAGGCCACTCTGTTCCTAGGTTACCCAGTACAGGGTGTCCTTGCCGTCCTGCTGTGTAAGGATGGCATTGCTTATGACAAGCACTGGGTTCCAAGCACTGAGGGTAAGGGAGAGAAGGGTCTCCCTTGCCAGTATCAGTTGAGACCTTGGTCCTGAGGCTGAACAGTCTCCATTGGAAGACTTGCTGTTACTGAATAACATGTCTCAAAAAGCATTCAAGTGGTTAGCTTGATGACATCTCAAACCTGAAAAACCCACGTGCCTAGCCCAAAGATCAAGAAGCAACATTACAGCCGGGCGCAGTGACACACGCCTGTAATGCTAGCACTCTAGGAAGCTGAGCCAGAATGACTACAGATTTGAGCCCAGCCTGGGCACCTTAGCAAGTTAGTGAGACTCTGTCTTAAAATTTAAAATAAATAAATAAATAAATAAATAAAGGGCTGGGGATATAGCTCAATGCAAAGACCTTGGGTTTAATCCTCAGGACCAAAAAATAAAGGGAGCATTACGGTGGCTCAGATGACCCTTCCTTCCTAAGATACTCACTTCTCAAGATAGCCACCATTCTGCTTTCTAATACCATAGATGAATTTGCCTTTATTTGTATTTATGTAAGAATCATACAGTATACCCTCTTGATCTGGCTTCTCTCACTGAATATTGTAAAATTCTTACATAACTCGGGACATAGCTGTAGTTGGTTCTCTTTGTTGTATGGTGTTCCATTACATGACCATTGGTAGTTCTACTATTGATGGACAGTTGAGTAGTTTCTAGGTTTTGGCTGCTATAACAGTATTCTGTGAGCTTTTCAAAAATGGTGCTGGGGACTGAATCCAGAGCCTTTCCCCTGCTAGGCAGGCTCTGTACCTCTAAGCTTCATCCCCAGCTCCCCATGAACATTTTTGTGCAGGTCTTTTGGTGAACCTGGGTACTCGTATCAGTTTTGTATATACCAGGGAACACAATTGGCTTAAATAAGGATTACAGGAGGCTCCGGGTTCTGTGGCCCTGGACTGAGATGTTAGCTTTTCCTTGTCCTAGATAAGCTGGTTCTGTTCTGGGTTCTCCCACCCTAGCAGTCTCCTTACCAGACCCACCCCTCCATCTCTGTTTCTCAGCTGGCCCTCTGCTAAGAGACAGCCGGTCTTTGTTTTATATTTGGTCCTTTGTCTTGGGTGAGAATAGCTTTCTGTTATTTGCTCTTAAGCTAATTCTTGCTTCATTAGCCCAAAGTAGGCAGGAAATCTGGGAAGGTTTGTGAGTTTCATAAGTGAGAGGCTCTTGTTGGGTGGAGATTTTTATCCTAGTCAGTGTGGGCAAAGGCAACAGCCTTCTCATTAGGCCAATGTGGTCAAATCCAGCTCCTCCCTCATTGTAGAGGCAGGAAAGTGCCTGGGACCCAGGGCCAACTTGAAATGGTCATTCAGCTGACAAATGTCTGGGCATCTATTAGATGTTAAATATTCAGAGATAAACACTGCCGGCAGCTCCTTGAGCTCACTGAGGTGAGCTCCTGTTTAGATGAGGGTGATTTTAATAGTGAATCCTCCATTCAACAACTATTTATTGAGCACCTACTAAGTGCCAGGTACTGTCCTAGGTGCTGGGGATACTGATCAAAATGTGCAGAAAGTTCAAGCCTCAAAGGCCATTTATATGCTAATGGAGAGACAGACAAAATAAATACCGTGTGTGTGTGTGTGTGTGTGTGTGTGTGTGTGTGTGTGTGTGTGTGTGTGTATGATTGAGTAGGAGATGAGAAGGGAGTCATAAAGGATCACCTAGGAAGGATTGCTGACATGTTCTTGGAAGGACTTGCGGGAAGTAAGAGGGAGGGCTGGAGGCTGATGAAGAATGAGGCAAGAGGGTTGGGGCATGAAAAGTGGCAGGGAAAATTCTGGCAGGAGAATAGCACATCAGGTTCCAGGAACTTTAAATGCATTTAATCTGGCTGGACAGGGGAGTGTGTAGTGGAGAGAGCCAAATGAGCTGCAGCTTGGAGCAGCAAGGGAAGGTTTGGGAAAGGCAGGAGAGAAAGCTGCAGTCCTTGGTGTAGTCCAGTGAAGGCCAGTGTTCCTCTGAACCAGGACATTGGCCCCCACCTCCACCATCCCCTCTGGAGATCCCCCCTTGACTTTTCTCCAGCTAGAGGACATTGTCTGCCTCTGTTAACTTTCCCCTCTCATTTCATGTATTTATCCAGCATTGCCAACCCAGGCAGCAGGGCTGGCTCAAAAGAGTGTAAAAAACATCAACCTAAGTACCATTTATTGAGACCTTACGGCATTCCAGAATCACACTATGTACTTTATGTAATAAGCCCCTTTAAGCCTCCTAAAATCCCCATGGGGTGGGTTGAAATGGCTGCATTTAGCTGAATTGGAAACCGAGGCTTGTAATTTTGTAATTTATCCATGGTCACCCAGCTAGTAAGTTGTGAAGTCAGGCTTTGAATCCAGCTCTGGCTGCTAAGTGTGAGGTACCAACCATTTGGGAATCTGAGTCTGAGAAGGAAAGAGACTGAGTCCTCCAGCCAAATAGTTAACCTCTGATCCAAAAACTCTGAATTCCTGTTCCCTCCCCAGGCCTTTGTTAATCAACAGGAGAGGGAGAGAGGGAGAGACAGAGAGAGACAGAGAGAGACAGATTCTGTCCAGCAAGCTCTGGCTCCCTTTTAGGATGGGAGGACTCAGATACCAGGCCTGATAGCACTCACACTGACAGTTCCTAGCAGAGGATCTGCTTTTGGTTGTCTGGCTTCTGCTCCTCCTCACCCTACCTTCAGCTCAGCCCTGGCTCCAGAGTGGAGAAGCATCATAGACTTCGTCCCCTACCCCTTCATCAGCCAAATCCTACACATGGGGTTCTGGGTTCCTACCCTGTTCTGTAGGTGCTTGGAGTCCTGCTGCTTGAGCAGCACACTAGAGTACCTCCTCCCTTGAAAGCAAGCCCAGCAATCAGCTTCCTTTTTCTCTTGACTCCTTCTTTGAACTCTTGACTCTGGCCTTGTTGCTGTCTGACATCTGGGAGAGGGCTCAGAGCCAGCACCACACAGCTAGGAGGTGGGAGGTGGGAGGCTGCTTCCCCCTCTGGAGGGAAGAACTAGTTTCCTTTAGGACTCTGGGATCTGGAGTTGAACTAGGGGATTGGGACTCAGAAGGTACAATTCCAGCCTCTCCTTTCTCCCTTGCATCCCACTAACTTCACTTTTATTCATTTAAGACTGCATAAGATTAGTTTGAAATTATCTCTCTATTACCAAGAAGGCTTGAAAGCTTGTGTTGTATACTCGGGGAAGTAGAAGGTTTATTTTCTTTAATGAGGGATTCTGACCTTAGGGTCTCACATTCACTTTAGGAAGTCTTTGATCCTCCTGGAATTACTTGTGGATAAGATTCCTCCCTGAAGTGTGAGGACCACAGTGCATTCCCCAACCCCAGTCATGTTATAGAGCAGCAAGAATTGCTGTCCAAAGAAATGGACCACACCCAGGACCATGCAGAAACTTCAGACCCTTGGGAAACCCAGGAGCAGACACAGACATGACTTCTCACCCCAAACTGTGGTGCTGGGACAATTAGAGGACCCAGGGAAGGAATATGCCGCCCCAGCTTCGTCCTAGGTGTCTTGTGTAAGGCTGGCTGCCGGTGAGCTGCGTTTGCACGAGCCCCATCTTGTCCTAGCTTCAGGCAGGGAGAAAATAGCTACTTGCAGGCCCTCCCTGCACAAGCCAGGACAGGACACCAGGCCCACACTTTGCCTTCTCCCTGTGAGATTGGTCAGCAGGGGCTTCCCGCTGGGCTTCCAGATCTGCTATTTTCTCATCTTCTATGGTCTTTTTCCACTCCCAGAATTCCCCAGCAGGGACTCAACCCCACCCCCTCTGGTTTATCCATGCCTTTTGTTTGAGTCAATAGTTTGCAAGTTTGACTAATGGTCAAAATTGCCTGAGGAGCTTTTTATTTTTTTTAATCACCCCACCCACATATATGCTATTTTATATTATTTATATAAGGCTGGTTTGTTTGGATTTTAAATTAATACAGTGAATATGTTTACTGTAAAGACAAACTTTCTGCAGTAAAATATGTGGCATTACCTATGTGACAAGTATAGTTCTCAGCATTTTATGTGTATTAACTCATTTAATCCTCAAATATCCCTTGAGGGAAGTACTACTATTTCCCCATTTGACAGATAGATAAACCAAGGCCAGAGAGATTACATAATACATTCAAGATCACACAGCTAAGTACTGGATTTTGGATTCAAAGGTAAACTAAAACTACTGAATTCTCTTGCCTGTCAGTAGAACCAAGTGGGAAATAAAACACTCCGTGGTTCTCTTTCCCCATTCTATTCCCTAAGAACAAGTAGAGTTAATGTTACTATGAATCTTTATAGACTTTTTTCTATACCAAAAACTTATGTGTGCATATAGGAATTTTAAAAACAATTGGACTATATCATGCATACAAATGTTAATCCTACAACTTGCTTTTTAAGGGATGGATTCACAAGCATCTTTCTTTCTTTCTTTTTTTTTTTTTTTGGTACTGGGGATTGAACTTGGGTCCTTGCGCTTGTGAGGCAGGCGGCGGAACCACTGAGCTAAATCCTAGCCCACAAGCATCTTTCTAGAGAGTGAATACACATTTAGATTGTTGGTTTTTTGGGGTTTTTTGTTTGTTTGGGTTTTTTGGTACCGGGGATCGAACTTGGGACCTTGTGCTTGCTCAGCAGGCGCCGGAACCACTGAGCTAAATCCCCGGCCCATTTAGATTGTTTTTAACCACTTACTTCATAGTCTTCTACATGGTGGATGGACCATGATTTATTTAGCCAGTTCTCTCCCCAACCCTTATCTTTTACAGATGTGGTGGGAGGGAAGAGTTAGCATAAAAATTGTGAAGTGTTTACATATTTAGAAGTGTAACTATTAGGAATTGCCTTATTAGGAAAGACTTGTAGAAAGATGATCGAGTAAATTGTTCATATTAACCTCACCCAGATAAATTGAGCTTTTATTGTTGAACAATAACATTAAGACAGACTGTGCCTTAAGCTTAAGATAAGGTCACTATGACATTTAGAAATCATTCGTTTTCACAGTAACTTTTTTATGACTTAATTTTTTGAATAATGTTTCAAAAGCATTTGAAATCAACAAAAATAAAAAAAAATTAAATTGCACCACTTAGAAGTAAACTATCAAATTTGTTCACACTAGCATTATTTTCCTTGGATGTGGAGAGTTTTGAAAATGGAATGTTCAGATATAGCAAAAATTCGGGGCTTTTTCCTTTTTTTTTTTAGATTTCAAAATCTATTTAGCAAGTATTTTGCTGGATAAAAGCTGCTTTCCATTCTGAAAACAGACCCTCACTTCTGATCTTACTGTATTTTTCCCCTAAGAGGGCCCTAAGAGTTTTTTCTTAATCCCAAATATTGCTCCAGTAGACAGTCTTGTACAGACAGCATTGATGTAAAAGATGCATTCTTGAAAACCTCAAATAATTAAAAACACCCAGGACTGAAGACTTATGCTTTCACAGGAACATATGTGAAGAGTATGAGTGGGGTTAGAGGGACTGGAGGGATGCTCACAATTCAGTTGTCTTTCCAGTTTTGCAGTTTTGTGACATTTATAATTTTTTTTTAATATTGGAGATTTACATCTCTTCAAACTTTGCATACAAACTGAGACTTTTATTATTTGTGACACTGCTTCAAGTTTCCATGGTTGAAGTTTGCCTGAAGTATATCGGTATTATAATATATAGTGTACAGCACTAGGTATAATACATATAATCTTATATGGCTGTAGTGAGAACAAATGAGTTAGTCCAGCCAGGAAGCAACACATGCAAAGGCCTTGTTGTAAAGAGGTTATTGTGCATTTAAGAAAAGGACCAGTGTGTCTATAAACTGGAGGTGGGAATTGCACAATAGAAGATGTGATTTGTATCCTAAAAACAATGGCTAATCATGGGTGAGTTTTGAATAAGGAAGTTATTTTATTTTTATTTTATTTTATTTTTTTTTTTTTGGTACCAGGGATTGAACTCAGGACCTTGAGGTTTCGAGACAGGCAGTAGAACCACTGAGCTAAATCCCTGGCTCATAATCTTATTTCTTTTCTCAAATGTATCATGCTCTTTTTTTTTTTTTTAATTGGTGTTTTCAGACAGGGTCTTACCTTGTATTTCAGGCTGGGCTTGAACTCACTGTGTAGCCTGGGCTGGCCATGAATTTGTGTTGGTTCTCCTGCTGCAGCCTCCCCAATGCTGGGATTACAGGCATGTGCCACCATGCCAGGATGTGTTGTTGCATTTTTAAAGGATCTTTCTTTCTTTTTTTTTCTTTTTCTTTTTCTACCAGGGATCAAACCAGGGACCTTGACAAACTCAGTACCAGGGACCTTGCGCTTGTGTGGCAGGCGTCGGAACCACTGAGCTAAATCCCCAGCTAAAGGGTCTTTCTTTCTAATGAAAATTTTGCATCCATTTAGCCTAAAAATAATGGAGTATGTACTGAGGAGTGGGAATAGAGATGGAAAAGTATGAGTTGGTGATTGGCAGGGAATGAAAGTTCTGTGGGAGATGTGCTTAGTTAAGGAAGATGATCCTGGTAGCTATTCATACATCTGCGAGCATGGTGCTCAGCATAAATTCATTTAACTGAGGTAGATATTATCTTAATGGAGGTAGATTTTATTACTACTATCTTATAGTGATGGAAACAGGCCTAGAGGTTAGCAAACTTGCCTGAAGTCAGTGTGGAACTGAAATCTGAGGCCAGGTAATCTGGCTCCAGACTCTAGGCTGCTTCTGTTGTCCAGATTTTAGGTTTAAGCAGCTGAGTGTGTGAAATGCACTTGGGAGTGAAAGATTCTAGAAAAAGATCATATTTAGGATAAGGTAAAGAAGATTAAGAATTTGTTTTTTTTTCTTTTGGGTGTTTTTTGTTTTTTTGTTTTTGGCTTTTTTAGACAGGGCCTTGCGATGTAGTTTAGGCTGAACTTGAACTCACTATGTAGCCCAGCCTGGCCTCAAACATGCAGGGATCTTTTTCCCTCAGCCTCCTGAGTGCTGAGATTACAGGTGTGCATCACTAAGAATTTGGTTTTTGACATTGATTTTAAGAGGCTTTTAAAGCATCCAAAGGGAGATACTAAGCACACAAAATATGTGTTGATACCTGGGAAGATTTGGACATTTTAAACTTTGATACATATTTGAAAATGTCATCAAAAAGCCATACCAAACCAGGAATGATGTCAGAGGTCTGTAATCCCAGCTACTCAGGCTGAGGCATGAGGATTGCAAGTCTGAGGCCTACCTAGGCAATTTAGCCAGACATGCCTTAAAAATAAAAAGGCCTGAGAGTGCGGCTCGGTGATAGAACACTTGGCTAGCAGCATCTGCAAGGCCCTGGGTTCAGTCCCCAGGATTGAAAAAAAAAACATAAAATGGGACATGATGGCACAAGCCTGTAGTCCCAGCACTCAAGAGGCTGAAGCAGGAGGATCGCTGCTGAGTTCAAGGCCAGCATGGGCTACATGATGAGGTTAAGACCAGTCAGAAGTACATAGCAAGACCCTGTCTTACTTCTATTCTTTTTTTTTTTTTTTTTTTTTTTTTGAGACAGGGTCTCACCATGTAGCCCAGGCTGGCCTTGAACTCAGTGATCCTCCTGCCTCAACCTCCTGAGTGCTGGGATTACAGGCATGTGCCAGTATATACTCTGGTTTGAATTTAATTCCTAATGGTTGTTTCTATGGCAGTTGCCACAGTTTAACTTTTTTCTTATATGGTGATTCTGAGTTTCCTTCTCCATCTTTGTCTTTTTGTTTTGCTTTTTAAATCACTCTCCCAACTTTTTAAAACTTCATTGTGCTTTTCAAAGCACAGCACACCTTCTTTGGTTCTTACTAGCACCTAGGTATGTGTGTGTAATCCCACTTTAGAGACTGGGAATTAATAAGGGCTTTCATTCATTGGTAAGTACTTAGTGTTAAACAACATAAAGATTAAGTGACTTGATAGAACTGTAGGGCTAACTTGCAGCACTTTCACCCATGAAACCCTTAACTGCCATCCCAGCCATCCCAGGCTGCTCACCATCCCAGCTGGTCATGGGCTGACTGTTCTGGTAGTCCTCAAGGATGGGATTCCTGGGGGAGCCAGAGAGCATGCCTTATGCTGAGCCTTGAATGGGCCATGTTCCAAACCCCTAGCCTGCTGTGGAGTGCAGCCTAGCCTGGGTGCAGCTCTGGGGATTATAAGGAGAGGATCCAGCTTCCAAGAGTAAGGAGGAACCTGAGTGATACAGCTCTTTTCAGACAGCTTTCTGCAGAGAATCGAAACTACAGAATAACTGCTCTTTCCCTCCTAAACAACATGGGTTTGCCACATAATTTTTCTATATGAGGGGTGTGTGTCATCAAATTGTGTTTGCAAATCCAATATGTGTTTAGCGTGGAAAAACTGGAAGATAGGCAGAAAGTGGGCCTACCACCCATACAGGACCACTCCCAATTGAAAAAAACAACAGATCTTCTAAGTCTATCTCCGTATTTTTCCAACTAAATCTTTGTTAAGTGTGTCTGAAGTGAATGGGGAGGACCCAAGTCCCACTGCTTCACTGTTGGTTCTCCAGCCGCCTCTTCTTGGGTGGGTTAGAGAAGGGTTCCATGCTAAGTGTCTCAAAAGCCCCTGTAGCATTATCTGTGGGAAGATGAGATCCAGAGTGCACTGACGGAGATGGAGCCATCTGCCAGGTGTATCTGCCCCTCTCCAGGCTCCTATAGACCTCCAGGAGCTCATTGTGATCTTTTGTTGCTCTTTTTTTTTTTCTTTTTCTTTTGGCACCAAGGGGATCTCATTGTGATCTTTGTAAAGCTATGAGCGCAGCTACCTAAGAATGCCTTCCACTTTCTGCTTCAGCTCCAGCATGGTGCACAGTGACTAAGCCTGCCCAAAGATGCTGCACTTGTGATGTTGAGTGTTGCTGTCCTTGAAGCTCTAGGGAGAAAGGGTTGTCCCCTCTGAAGGACATTCAAGACTTAATAGGCATGTATGCAGCTGTCTCAAGCTTGTTTGCTAGGGAAATGGGCCTCCCAGCATTCCTTGGGGCAGATCCTGGGTCAATCTAGGCCCCTTGGAGTCTGATGTGCCTCTCTGTATGTGTGGGCTCCCAGCGTGCCTTGCCATCCTGTAGTCTTTCCCCATTGGTCCCCTCAGATTTAGTCCTGCTGACTGGCAGCCATCTTGGCCTTCTTTTGCCTGGGAGATGCTTAATGGTAGGAGAGATCCAGGCTGCTTTCTACGTTATAATTGTTGAGTTCATATTTTGTGGCTTGTTTTTTAATCTCCCTCTGCAGAGAAGTTTTTCCTGAGTGGGTTTTCTTTTAGAACATGTAACGATATACATTAAGACATTTTAATGACTGTAGCACAGCATAAATATTCTGTTGAAAAGGTTATTGAGACATTCTTTTTCTTCTATTTAAGTGATAGTCATAAAGATCCTTTCAGGTATGGGTTTGCCACATGTGGGATGATTTCTAGGTGTCCTTCAGAGGGGGCTACCCTTCCTCCCTAGAGCTTCAAGGACAGCAAGTAGAACTCCCAGCTTAAGGTGTTCCCAATGATTCACCACCACTAAATCAGCGTCTTTGGGAAGACTTAGGCATTGAGCACCATGCTGAAGCTGAAATGCAATGCCTGGGTCAAGGGGCTTATTTAAGGCTTCTTAATTGCCAGGAAAGTGCCATTTTACACTCTCCCATATATAGCAATACCTGATTCCCAAGTATTCCACAGCATTTGTCCCTTTGGTTAGTATATCTTAGTAAGTGAGCTTTTTTTTTGTTTTATTCCCCCCAAATGCCAGTATTTTCTTCGAAGTCAACTCCACATACTTTCCCTCTTCACCCTCTTATCCCAGTACCTTAATGGAAGGTAGTGATAGCTATAAGGAGAAATTTGCTTGGTGAACTAGATATGTCCCTAAACCAAACTAGAATAAAGACTTTCTATGCAATCTTTCTTCCCAATCTCCAAGCTTCCTTTTGGCCACATCATGTTCATGCTAATATTGCTGTTATCATTGCTATTCTCTTTTATTTAGTCAAAATGCCCCGAGATCAGTAGGAAACTGGCCTGGACTGAAGCCCTGATGGGCCGTTTTGACCCCATCAAGATATTTTATCAGAACATCCAATGAAGTTGGATATTGGACTACATATCTCCTCCATATTGTGGCTGAGAAGACAAGGTCCTGACTTTTAAGGGTGTTTCTTAGGAGTTCGGAGGTGTTGAACATGTTTTGTTTGGGGTTTTTTTTGGTAGCAGGGATCGAACTCAGGAGCTTGTGCTTGCAACGCAGGCGGTGGAACCACTGAGCTAAATCCCCAGCCCAGGAGTTCAGAGGTGTTTAGGCAATTCCAGTCTAAAAGCAGACATAGAATATTACAGAATGAGTTCTCAGCCCAATATCCATCAGTTCTTGTAAGTCTGTTTTAAAAGGTTTCTTTTTCTGACAGCTCTAGTACCCCAGAGACTATATTCTTGCCCAAGTTTTATAGCAGTGCCAGTTCAGGATCAAAGGACTTTGGAGAGAAGCTTTGAACTGAGGCCAGGGACTCCTGGTTCCATTGGATGGATGGATATATATATATATATGTCTTCCAGCTAGTGCAGATACATGGAACTCTGATTAATTTCTCTAGAAGTGGCATTTCCCAGGAATATTCTAGGAATTGTGCATTAAAGTTCAGTGCTGAAAGCAGTCCCTTTATGTTGGTACAGCAGATACATATTTATTGGCTTCCTGGACCCTTGTGAGGTGAATGTGATAACCACTACACTACAGAAACCTGCTTCTTTGACCCTTGTGATTCGGAATCCCTGTGGGGAAAAACAGGCAAAAACAGTCAAATTACCTTGTCTGAGGCCCCAGGTGAGTGTGGAAGTAAGAGCTATGTTTAGGCCTTTGTTTTCCAGCCTTAAGGTCTGAACTGTAGCCCAACGTGTTCATCAGTGTTCATCAGCTCACCTCAGGATTTGACAAGCCCCATCATGCCCCTGTAACTTGGCCGTGATGTGTGGCCTTGTGAAGCTACACCTCACTCAGGGGCAAGAATCAGCTTACCTCACTGGCTGTGAGAAGGTGAGGCAGAGGAAGGATGAGTGATGATGAGACCTGGTTTCAGATCAATTTCACTTTGAAACAGTGATACAAACCCGTGGTACCAGGAAGCATCTGGGAGGAAGTTGTAATGATCTGCCCTAGAGCTTAACTCCTTAGTGGGCTCTCTGTGACTCATAGCTTGCAGAGAAAACCATTTCTGTTCCTACAGTTGCCCCAGCAAGTTTCCCCAGAAAGATCAACTTGTCCTGAGAGCTCCACCCTCCCAGTAAACTACAGAGCACCCCTGCAAAACAGCCCTTTCCCGATGCAGACAGAGCCAGGAGCCTACTATGCTGTGTGGGCCTACGCATCTGCTTTTCCCTTTGTGCTTCATGCATTGTGTAAAACACAGACCTGTAACTAATTGTTTCCTAGGTTGGGAGGTGGTTTTACTGTGATGTAGAAAGAGACCAGGATTTGAAGTGAGAAGCCTAGTAGTTGTGTGTATGCTTAGACTACCTTTCACAGAAGGCTTTTACACTCAGCCAGACACAGTGCTCAGTGTTATGCACACCATCCCCTTTACTCCTCCCAATAGCCTTGTGAGGTCTGGTTTTTATTTCCATTTTCCAGATGAAGAAACTGAGCTTTGCCCAAGCACACAGGAGGTGTAAATAGCATTATATGGATTTGAAACCCAGTTTTTTGGGTTCCAAATCCCATGTTCTTCATCATTTACCTGCCTTCAGGATTTGAGAGTTGGCCCTGCTGCTTCCTAATTGGGGAGCCATACATAGTTTATTTACCTCTCTGAAGCTGTTTCCTGAGGCAGTTTGACCTTTGGCAGCTTCTAGTTCCTGAGTTGTCAGGTTGGGAGCTGTAATATCCACCTTGTGGGTTGTTTTGTGAGGGTTTGGGCAGGAAAACACTTAGCTGGATGTCTTGGGAAGAGTGGGTGTTTGAAACTTGTTCTTGCCTGCCTAGACACATCATACGTCTTGGTTGTGATTGGTGTTCAGCTGAACGCAGGGTAGAGCTGATGGGGCCGGGCCCCCGGTGTGCCTGGACTCACTCAAAGCACAGCCTGCAAGCAGCCTGTGTGGGAGGCAGAGATGCCTGCAGTAGACAACTGCCAGCATCTTCTTGGTTGTTGGCACTGTCCCCTTGAAAAGTAGATGGGCAACCCAGATACTGTGCTACAAATGTTTGAAAACATACACTGGTGGAGATATGCCAGCAGACAGGCAGCGCAGTGTGCTGTACACTCCTAGGGGACAAATTTTGTAGATAGTGGGAAGAAGATTTCTGGGTTACTGGTACCTTGAGGAAGTGACTGGTCTTAGAATTTGGGGGCTTAAGGCTCCTGAGCAATAGAGGAATCATTAGCCTCCTGCTGCCTACCTAACCTGGCAGGAGAGGATGGGAGAGCTCATTGAGAAGAGGCCATGAGTTAAAGGAAATCAGCACTAGCATGCCGTGAAAAGTGCCCCGGATGAGTGGCTTAGACAGAAATTTATTTTCTCACAGTTCTAGAGGATAAAAGTCCAAGATGATGGTATTGGAAGGATTCTTCTCACGGCTCTCTCCTTGGCTTGTAGATGGCCAATTTTTCCCATCCTCATCAGGTATTTCCTTTGTACAGTCTATCCAAGTTTCCTCTCAAAGGACACTGGTAATAGGAGGTTAGGGCTCACCCTCATGACCTCATTTTGACGTAATTAACCTCTTTTAAGACCCTATCTTCAAGTATAGTCACATTGTGAGGTACTTGAGGTTAGGACTTGAACATAGTAATCAGGTGGGTGCATGCAAGACTTCATGACAAGAGAAAACTTGGGCCTACAGAAAAGTTAAGAAAATAAGATTCTTAACTGGTAGTCATGACCAAGCGGTTAAGGTGACAAACTGGAGAATAAATTGTAGTCATTGGGAAGATTCATTTTCGTCCAGCCTTTTCTCTGCGCATGGTTACACATACTATATGTCGTTCTGCATTCTGCATATTTTTAAAACTTTATAGCAAAAGAATTTTCCTATATAATTTTAAAACTCTACTGTAAATATTACTTTGCACAGCTGGATGAATGAACCATGCAGAGAGTGCCCTATTTAATTTTTTCCTATATTTAACATTTGTCACATACCATTCCTGATCCTTCTAGACTTAAGGCAAACCACATTCATCAGAAAATGAGGCTACAAAGCTGTGTGCTAGAGTAGAGGTAAAGGGCATGGCTACCCTGGGGATCTCAGGGCCCCTGAGACTCTCTGGAGCTGAATCAGGCCCTTTTTCCTTTCCTCCCACTGGCCAGACATGTCTCAGCCTGGGACTCCTCAGTGGGAAGGTCGTCAAGGAGGCACACTGGTCTCTAAGCAATCTGCTCTTTCATTCCAGCCTTCCCACAGCGGATCCTACCTGTGTGTGAGAGCTCCTGGGCTCCAGGGAGCTGGCACTGGGTTCTGGGGAGCTGAAGGCAGCTCTTTATGGTCTTTCAGCCCTTCTGCCCCTTCCATCCACAACTGCTCTCTAAAGGATGGGCAGTGTCTTGTCTCCTTTTACGTAGACAAGTTTTCCCTGTTTTTGAACTTTACACCAATGAAATCATCCTAATGGAATCCAGAATGTGTCATTCCCAAACATGGATCTTTGACATGAATATTTTTAACCAAAAGCAGTTAAGAAGCAGCAAATGGAGGAAGAGCTCTTTCCACCCTCGCTGCTTGCCACCTAAAGACAGGATATAAATTCTCCTTTACTGAGGCCACTCTTTATCAGCCCAGAGAGGGTACCAGAGGAATCTGCAAACAAATCTCACTCCATTAGTTAGCTTACTCCCCTGTATTTACCTTCCCACAGTTTCCTGCCTCTGGAAGCCTGTAACTGCTTTTCTTTGTCTTGTCATCTTTAAAATTTATTCTTCTTTGTTGAAGATGCTGTATAAACCAGAGTCCTAAACCACTGCTTTAAGTTACCTTTCACTGAGGTTTCTCCCATGTGATGCGCACTGCATACATTAATAAACTTGCTTGTTTTTCTCTTATTTACTGGATTTTGTTATGGGGTCTCTTGGTCTACAAACACTTGAGGGTTGAGGAGCTATTATACTTCTTTCTTCCCTGACAATATATGTATCCTCTGATACCTGGTTTCTACTCTCCAACCTCATTTTTGTTAGATTTGCCCTTGTTGCGTGTCCTTGTACTTGATTCATTTCACTCTAACTCTACCACAGTGTTTCTCTCCATCCCACCTTAACGAACATTTGCTATTTCCATAATTCACTGTTGTGAGTTGTGAGGCAATGAACATTATGTGTCTTTTGGTGAATGTACTTTAGTTGAGTCTGTACATTGGAGCGGAATTGCTGGGCCCTGGGGAATGCTTCAGTACATATTGCTAAGCTGTTTTTCAAAGAATTGTTCCATTTTACACTCCCACGTCAGATCTGCTCCGTGTATGTTGAAACTTTAACATAACATTTACTGTTTAAAACATTTTAAAATAAACCATTCAGTGTCACTGAGTACATTCACAATGTTATGCAACCATCATCCTTATTGATCTCTAGAACTTTTTCAACATCCCAAACTGAAACTCTAATACTCATTAAACATTGTCTTCCCTTCTTCCCCTCTTAAGCCCCTCATAATTTGGGGGGGGGGGTACCTGGGATTGAACTCTGGACTTGCACTTGCTTGGAGATTGAACCTATGGCCTTGTGCATGCTAAACATGTTCTCTCCCCACTCAGCCCCAGCCTCATGTCTTCAAGTTGATTCATGATGTATCACTGAGTTGCCCAGGCTGGGATTAAATTTGCTGATCCTCCTATCTTGGCCTCCTAGACTGTTGGGATTGCAGGTGTGTGCCACTGTTCCTGGCCACATTTGACTTTTTGATAAGCTGCCAAACTTTTCCACAGTTGGCTACACCATTTCACATTCCCACCAGCAATGCACAAGGGCTCTAGTTTCTCCCCATCTTGCCAAGACTTCTTGTTTTTGTAGTAGCCATCCTAGTGGGTGTGAAGTGGCATCTCATTGTGGTTTTGATTTGCATTTCTGTAATGACTAATGATATTGAATATCTTTTCATAATGCTTATTAGCTATTTTGTATATCTTCTGAGGAAAAAAATGTCTTTTCAAATCCTTTGTCCTTTTTTTTTTTTTTTAAATTGGGTTGTTTTTGTTTTGTTTTGCTGTGGAGTTTTAGGAGTTCTTTATATATCCTGGGTACTAATCCTTTAAAATTCTACATTTTTATATTATAATTTTATATACCTTTTGAATGCTTTATCATGTGCACATTACTTTCATAGTTTAAAAAAACTCTTTGTTATCCTTTCTTATTTTAAGGAAATATATTTTTTAACCAAAATGCTAATACTAATCTGAGACTGAGAACATCCTCTTTCCCCCGGGAAGTAATGCAGCTCATTGGCACCACACCTGCTTGGCAAGTGCAAAGTACTGAGTTCAACCCTTTATCTCTTGAGGTTACCTGGGGCTAATATCACTGAATGTTTCTGATCTTGGTTCTCTGGCTTCATGAACAAAGTAGAACTGGATCCACAAACTGACTATGAAGGGACCCTCCCCCCTGAGACCAAACCAGAGCCCTGTCTGAAAGTTATATTAGTCACATTACTCATCAGAGGAAGTAAGCCAGGTGTCCCCGATCTGCAGTCACTTGGTAACTGTCCTTGCTCCAGGCAGGGACTCTTATCAGGTCTTATTTTCCTCCAAGTAGTTTTCCGAAGCCCTTTTTCCTAATACTCTTTTTCCCCACAGTAGCTTTCACCGGCTGCCCTGGGCAAGAGTTGGCCTCGCTTGGGACTGATAACAACGACTTCACTGTGTTGAGCGGGGGAACAGTCCAGGTAAAACACCATGCCCAACTGTCTGTATAGCACCCATCGGCTGCAAATACATCTGATCAGACAGAAGGAGGATGTTCTCTGTGCATGCTCAGATTGCTGCTGCCAGCGGTCCTCCATTGCCACAGCTGTTGTGAGCAAAGCATGTCCAGCAGAGCAGGTGGTGTAGCCCTCAGCCACCCAGCTGTGAGCATGAGTACTGATCTAAGCTGGGACGCAATTATAGCTGCCCAGTAGGAGTGCCAGGGTTGTGTGGGACAGTGAGAGCTGCCCTCCTTGGCAGGGTTCACACACTGCTCTTAATCCCCACCCGCACCCCAGCTTCCCCTTCTTTTCCCGTATTATCCAGGGTAACTCCAGGTGAAGGCCATGCCATTGCAGAATTGCCAATCCCGTCTCCCTCCTTTCCTTCCTTTCCCTCCTTCCCTTCTTTCGCTTGGGTATTGAACTGAGAGCCTTCACACTGAACTACATGCCCAGCCCATTTTTTATTTTGAGACAGGTTCTCACAAGTCGCCCAGGCTGGGCTTTGAACTTAAGATTCTCCCACCTCACCATCCCAGAGTGGTAGATTTACTGCTGTGTTTAGTAAATGACCACATGTCAAAGTTTTAAAGATAATAGCATACATCTGTGTAATCATAGCTGCTTGGGAGACTGAAGCAGGAGGTTTGCCTGGGCAATTTAGTGAGATCTTACCTCAAAAAAAAAATTAAAGGAACTGGCAGTGTAGCCCAGTTGTAGAGTGATTGCCTAGCATACGCTAGGCCCTAGGTTCACTCCCCAGTACCATACTACTAAATAAACAAACAAACAAATGAACACTCTCTTTTGCTTATCTCCATCTATCTGCCTAAAGCCCTGTCCATCCCTCTTAGAGAAGACACTGATAACTACGGTGTCTAGGTTCTTTCCCTCTAGAGTTTAGTTGTGTGTTATATATTTATTTATATGTATTTAGAAAGGTATGTTTTGAGTATATACAGATATAAAAATAGACTCTTTGGGCCAGGGGTTTAGCTCAGTGGTTTCGCCGCCTGCTGCACAAGCGCAAGGACTCAAGTTCGATCCCCGGTACACCCCCCCCCAAAAGACTCTTTTCTTCCTTTCCTTTATGAAAAGCTGACATTCTATTTACATGTCCATACCTACTTTTTTGTGTACAACAGTCTATCAGTACCCCTGTCCCCTTCCCACAGCCATTACTTTTTTCTGCATCTTCCCTGGCTTTGTCTGTGTTAAGAAAATCTGAACGTGTGATCTTATTTTCCTTTCCCCTTACACAAAAGATGGGATAGTGTGTGTTTCTTTGATTGTTTTTTTTTTTTTTGAGACAGGGCCTTGTTATGCAGTTCAGGCTGGCCTTGAACTCACAGCAGTGCTCTTGCCCCAGCCTCTTGGGTGCTGGGATTATAGGTGTGTGTCACCATGCTCAGCCAAAGCTGGAATAGTGCCTGGCATATATTAAGCCCTATGTGTTTGTTAATAAAATTCTAATCTATACGAAGCTGTTTGTATCTTGATCTTTTCATTTAGCAGCATACATCAAAGAGCCTTCTTTGTCAGCAGATATAGAGCATCCTCGTTCTTTTTTTATTTATTTATTTATTTTTTGGTACCGGGGATCAAACTCAGAACCATGCACTTTTAAGGCAGGCAGCGGATCCACTGAGCTAAATCCCCGGCCCCTTGTTCCTTTTTTAGAGCTGCATAATATTCTACTACATGGATTGTGCTGTAATGTGTGGTCCTTCTCTCTACGTGGATGCTTAGATCGTTTGTAAATTTCCTTGGGCAGTAGGCCCATCTATGTGTCTTTCTTCACTCTTAACTCTGATAGGTGTTCATGCTCTTTCCACATCCAGGTTAAGGTGTCTTCTGTCCTTGCAGGAAAAGAAAGCTTTGAAGACCTCCCCATCCAAACGCATTTTACGAAGACGCAAGAGAGAATGGGTGGTCCCGCCAATATCTGTCCTTGAGAATGGCAAGGGGCCCTTCCCCAAGAGGCTGCATCAGGTATGATTGTGCCTTCCTCCTGGGAGTCATGGGTGGCTACAGGGATTCCACCCACAGGCCTGAGTGTGAAGTTTCTTGCTGCTGAGTGCTAGGGCCTATGGAGGAAAGCCCCTATCATAGGAGCAGATTCTCATAAGGTTGTGTCCTTCCCACCTCTCCCAGAGGATTCTTTGCTACAATCAGCTGCTGTTTTCTTTTGCCTCCAGCTCAAATCTGATAAGGACAAAGGCACCAAGATTTTCTACAGCATCACAGGGCCTGGGGCAGACAGCCCCCCAGAGGGCATCTTTGACATCGACAAGGAGACAGGCTGGTTGCTGTTGAATAAGCCACTGGACCGGGAGAAGATCGCCCAAGTATGAGGCGAGTAGTCTTCAGCACCCCATATAAACGTCCCACCTGCAACAGGGTCCCCACACCCGAGGAGGAGGGAAGCAGAGGGCTGATCCCAGACCTCTGTGCCCACAGCTTTTCGGTCATGCTGTGTCAGAGAACGGTGCCTCCGTGGAGGAGCCCAGGAACATCTCCATCATTGTGACGGACCAGAATGACCACAAACCCAAGTTCACCCAGGAGGTCTTCCATGGGAGTGTCCTGGAGGGGGCACGGCCTGGTAAGAGGACTGGAAGGAAGACTGCTGTGGGTCCGGTGGGCCCAGACCTAGCTTTGGGTTAACTTCTGGGACCATCAAGAAGCCAGCCCAGACCCTTAAATACTGGAAGACCCCACCACTGTTTTTTTTTTTTGAGACACGTTCTTGCTGTATAGTTCAGGCTGGCCTTGAACTCACTATGTAGCCCAGGCTGGCCTCAAATTTGCAATGATCATCCTGCCTCAGCCTCCCCAGTGCTGGAATCACAGGCATGCGCCATCATGCCCGGCTAGACCCCACCACCCTGATTCCTTTGGCTGTGCATCAGCTTACCTGGAATCTTCTTAAAATTCCAGAGTTTGCCAGACTGTATCTTGCTAAATAAAACTGTAGCTATAGAATAGAGCTATGAAAGATGATGTAATTATGAAGGTGTCTTAGTTTCACCAGTAGTTTATTGTGTGAAATAAATTTACTTTTTTTTTTTAATTGACATTGTTTTAAAAAATAGAGCTATGGAGTAGAGCTCTGGAAACTATATATATGAAAATTTCTAGAAGAGCCTTCTTAGCTTAGCTTCTTCAGCCTTATTAGCTTAGGACAGTGATGGCAAACCTATGGCACATGTGCTGCAGAGTGCTGTTTGTATCATTGAAAGCTCTGAAAGGTTTGCTATCACTGCCTTAGGAGCTACAGATGGAGATTTGAGTATAGACTTTGCCTCTTTTCCAGCTATGAGTGTGGGCATATTCTTGACTTCTGAGCCTTAGTCATCACATCTGACAATGGGCATAAGGCCAACCTTGAAGAATTATGAAGATTAGAAATAATGTGCAGCTGGCTGGGGATTTAGCTCAGTGGTTCCGCCATGTGCCTTGAAAGCACAAGGTCCCGAGTTTGATCCCCAGTACCAAAAAAAGAAAGAAAGAATATGCAGCTGGGGGTATAGTTCAGTGGTTAGAGCATGCGCACCTGGGTTCCATCCCCAGAACAGAAAGAAAGAAAAAAAGTAAGAAGAAAAACACATGTATACTATTAATTACTAAAAGCAATTGACATGATTTTTTTCAGTGAAGGTGGCTACAAGGAAAACATCAAGGGCTGGAATGTGCTAGAACATAGCTTATGGCAGGTGAAAAAAAATTGCCATGGATGGAGGAAGAGGGCTGTGGGGAATCATCAGACATAGATATCCCACCCACCCCACCCCTGTGCTGAAGATCACAGTAGATGCATAGTAACGACCTCAAAGACGGGGACCGGTGGAGGGAAGCTTGCTTTCTGCGTAGTTTAAATTTCAGAGGAGTGTGAGTTGATTAGACTTGCCATCACGTAACTTCCTCTAACGAAAACAGTCTTAAACAAGGTGAAACTTTGCTCTTTTTTTCCCTTCCTTATATTTAGGAGCCCTAGAAGCAGGCAGTCCAGGCAGGAATTCACAGAATTAGAGCCAGGTCCCTTCTGTTCTGTTTTTCTGTTATTTTGGACTTGGTTCTCATGGTTACCTCACTGAGGCTGCTAGAGCTCCACCCATTGCATCTGGAAGGAGGGGCTAGGTGGGAAGAACAAGCCCATATTTGTAAACAAATGAAATAAAAAAAAAACTTCTCCCAAAGTTGTATATCCTGTTCGTCAGGATTTATTCTCATAGTCATAGCTGGCTGTAAGAGGGATGAAAATAGCGTTTGTTTGATGAGAGCCTGTGGCCCCCTGAAATGAGGAGAGATTGCTAAGAAAGGAGAGAGTGGAAAATGAGCACCAGCTAGCAGTCTCTGCCACAGAGTAGAAAATGGATCCAAGGTACTGAGCAGAACAGAACCACTCAGAATTCCATATGTAGGCAAGGCTGGAGTTGGAGCCGGGAGAGTAAGGTACTCACTCCTCCTTCTGTCTCCAGGCACCTCTGTGATGCAGGTGACAGCCACAGATGAGGATGATGCCATTGACACCAACAATGGCGTGGTTGCTTACTCCATCCACAGCCAGGAGCCAAAGGACCCAAACGACCTCATGTTCACCGTCCACCGGAGCACTGGCAGCATCAGTGTCATCTCCAGCGGCCTGGACCGGGAGGTGAGCCGCACTTAGCGAGGGTGCCTGGCAGGCTGGCCCATGCTGGACCTGAGTCCGCAGTCACAGCAGGACAGTGGGGGACCCCAGTCACCCAGGATGGTGCGGTGGTGCTCACGTGCTGATTGATGGCCCACAGCTCCCCCAGGCCAGTGGGCTGCTGCCGAAATCTCATGAAATCTCCTCTAAGGATGAGGAGACAGCCGTAAAATGCAAACTTCAGATATTTTCCCGAGGTTTTCTCATTTCCTTTGAATGGCTCACTTAGTGTACACATTTCCCAGATATGTCCCTGGTGTGCCACAAAGTTGAACTAGCTCCGTGGATATTGGAGTCGCCTTCTGTTTCCTAATTAATACCTTTGCACAAATCCCTGCTCAAAGCTCCCATTGTGGAGTAGCTGGGGGCCAGGGGTGGTCCCCAGGACAGGCCCAGCACCGCCCTCTGCTCCTATTTGTTTTGGTGGGGATGAGGGTGGGTCAAGGAGTTGAGGGGACACTCCCCTCCCCCACTACCTTGCCAAGGTTGTGCATCCCGGAGCCCAGGTGAGGGTCCCCTCAGAAGGGACTCACAGAGGGTTCTTCCCACCTCCTTTTCTCCCCAGAAAGTCCCCGAGTACACGCTGACCATTCAGGCCACAGACATGGACGGGGAAGGCTCCACCACCACAGCAGTGGCCATAGTGGAAATCCTTGATGCCAATGACAATGCTCCTGTGTTTGACACCCAAAAGGTAATGAATGCTCCTTCCTTCCTTCTTCCCTCATCTCTACTGAAGGACTAAGGTTTTCCTTTCTCATGAAACTCTGAAACCAGTCCATGTATGTGGCTTTAAGTCCTAGTCCCACAACTTACTGGCTGTGTGACCTCAGGTAAACTATTTAACCCTCTGTGCCCAGTTCCCAATCTGTAAAATAAAGATAATACCTCTGCTTTGTTCTGAGTGTTAAATGAAATGATGTATGTAGAGTTCTTAACACAATTCTGGCAAAATAGGTGCTCAATATGAAAATCTTTGTTAACATGAAAACTTACAAGGGGTGATCTAAATGTATGGTGAATATTGAATTTAAATTTTATTACAGTAAAAGACACATTTGCCAGGCCGGGGATTTAGCTCAGTGGTTCTGCCAATTGCCTCACAAGCACAAGGACCCAAGTTCGATCCCCGTACCAAAAAAAAAAAAAAAAAAAAGATGAAAGAGAATTTCCAGACCTTCTAATTTTGGGGAGATTAATGCCAGTTTGTTTTTACTATAATAAATCTTTTTAGGGCCAGGGATTTAGCTCAGTGGTTTCGCCGCCTGCTGCGCAAGCGCAAGGACCCAAGTTCGATCCCTGGTACCGAAAAAAAAATTAAGTTAAATAAATAAATATTTTTACATTTAAACATTCACCATTTTTTAACACCACATATTTACTTTACATGTATTCCTGCCCACATCCCCCTGTAAATACTTGCACAGCTCCGCTGACAGAAGACTTAGTACCAGTCAGAGTGACCCTGCCCCATCTGTAGATACCTCTAGTTGCTGAACTTATTTATGCCTGATGAAAAATTTATTCTGGGGTCAGGGATTTAGCTCAGTGGCACCCCACCTGCCTTGTAAGCACAAGGTCCTGAGTTCAATCCCCGGTACCCAAAAAAAGAAATTTATTCTGAGAGGCTGGAGATGCAGCTCAGTGGTAGAACACTTGCCTAGCATGCAGGAGGCCCTGGGTTCAATCCCCAGCCCTGCCCCCACCCCTCAGATTATTCCAAGCAGTTGACACCCCAGTCTTTGCCACCAGCCCCAAGACCTCTATAAAAGTTCCTGGCTGTGGTCCCCAGCACAATTAGGCATTGCCCTTCTTTCCATCTTCCTTATAGTCTACTGATCTCAGTAAGCTAGGAGGCTATACTTGGCAGGGGCTTAGATACCAAGACCAGTGAGACTCCTGGAGCATCAGGCCCTGGGAGAACAGAGGGCAGCCCAAGGTGGATGTGGTTTGTCTTGGAACCTGTGAGGCTGATGCTTGGGACCTTCTGTACCTGTGTGTACCGTATCAGCCTGCTAAGGGGTTTGGTGGCCCTGGAAAGGGTAAAGCCTTGGGGCTCCCCAGAAGTGGTAAGGAGGATTTACAGTCCCCGAAGAGTGGAACAGCATCTTGGGATGGTCAGTCTCTCTCCTCTGATTGTACTATTTCCTACACTGACAGTATGAGGCTCGGGTGCCTGAGAATGGAGTGGGCCATGAGGTACAGAGACTGACAGTGACCGACGTGGATGCCCCCAACTCTCCAGCATGGCGTGCGGTCTACCGCATTGTGGGAGGGGACAATGGGGACCATTTTACCATCACCACCCACCCTGAGAGCAACCAAGGCATCCTGACAACCAGGAAGGTGAGTCCATTTGGGCTTTAAGCAAGACCTCATCTGAGTAACTTCCAAGATAAGGGGACACTGCCTGCCTGGGGCCACAGGTGAGAGTGACTAATCTAATGGAACCCATAGCATGGTGCTTCTCCCAGAGCCAATTCCCAAAGTCTTATCCTGGAATCACGCTAATTTTGCATTATTCTTTAACATATCTAGGTGTTTGGATAGTAAAAGCTTTTTAATTACTCAGTAGGCACATCCTTGCCTCTCAAAAAATTGTTTAAGCTTCTGTGAACTTCTATTTTTATTGGTAAATAGGGCATAAATTGGCTCAAAAAGACTTTGAATACAATTGATGCTTTGGGGCTGGTGAGTTAGCTCAGTGGTGTTGGCGCCTGCCTTGCAAGCGATCCCTGTATCCCCCGCCACCAAAAAAAACTACCTCCCTACAATTGATGCTTCAAGAAGATAGGTCTAATCTAATCCTTCTTTGATTTCTTTTACCTTATTTTTTTTTTGGCACTGGGGCTCGAACTCGGGACTTTGTGCGTGAGGCAGGCAGTGGAACCACTGAGCTAAATCCCTGGCCCTCTTTTACCTTCATGTTTACTTCCAAGAATGGCCTAGTTTGAGAAGCAAAGTTTCACATGATACTTTAAAGATGTCTTTGGGGGGGCTTAGGATATAGCTTAGTGGTAGAGTACTTGCCTAGTACGCGTAAGGCCCTGGGTTTGATCCCCAGCACTAGGGGGAAAAAAAAAGAAAAGATTCATTGTCCCTTTTTGTAACAAGTATTTTGTAATGCTACTTTTACATCATAAAATTAAATTCATTTATAATACAACTTAGCTAATTCATGCATTTTAGGAAAATAAGAGTACCCCAACTATGAAATAATAGAGAAATTTACAGGAAAAGTTACTGAGTACAAATACTTTGATATGTGAACTTTGGCATAACTATACTAGAAAACATAAAGAAGGGGCTAGTTAGTTGAATCTCTTTGTAGAATCACCCAAATCCAGTGGATACTGTATGTTGCCCTGGCAATACATACCACAAATGGTTTTGATGTTTTTTCAGAACGGTGAACAAATTCTTGAAAAAATCCTAAACAAATTAAGTTACAAGCTTCTCTCAGAAGCTGCAATCCTGGAGAATTCAATATACATTAAAACCATACCAAAAACTTAGTTTATATGTAAAACATGTTCTAGAGTCTTAATGATAAACAGATTTTTCACATCCATGAATGTACAAATGTCAAAGGAGATCTGACAAGTCACACAGGACATGAGGTCAGTCCTTTGTGTTCAAAAAATTGTGGAACATGGCATCCCTGCCTCGCCTTACAAATGCCAGTGGCACCCGAGGCAAGACAACTGGAATGCCCCTGTTACTTTTTAAAATATCCCCTAGTGTCACCACCTCACTCGGCCCTAACTAAGCTAGTTGCCTTTGAGGTAGTGTAAGAAGTCCCTCTAGATGTCTACTCAGAAAAAACAAGGCTTTGGAGGATAGAGATAGAGCAGGATTGTTGGTGGGGGACTCAGTCACCTCACCCTGGGCCCTTTCCTTTTGATGTCCACGGGCCTCACAAAATGGTTTCAGGTCCTTATTTCTTCTCTCCTAGGGCTTGGATTTTGAGGCCCAAAACCAACACACACTTTATGTAGAAGTGACAAATGAGGCTCCCTTTGTGGTGAAGCTCCCAACCTCCACAGCCACTGTCGTGATCCATGTGGAGGATGTGAATGAGGCCCCTGTATTTGTCCCACCCTCCAAAGTCATTGAGGCCCAGGAGGGTATCTCCGTTGGGGAGGCTGTCTGCATCTACACTGCACAGGATCCCGACAAACAGGATCAGAAGATCAGGTACTTGGGGACTGGGCTCTGAGTCAGCCAAATGCACCAGTATGGTGGGATAGGTTGTTCTAATTATCAAAAAATTATTCAGTGTTTTGAATATTGCCCTTGCACTGGGCCTCTCCTTCCTTCCATGCTTGCAGCTAAAGATTATGAGTTAGGGGAGGGAAAGCTATGTCCTCTCATTAATTGGGTATCCCTGCTGGGCCCCCACCTGCTACTTTAGGCTACATTTCCAATGAGATGCTTTTCCCATGGGGGCTTAGGAGCCCAGTGACCATCTGCTGTTGGCCTGAAGAGGCTTTGAAAGATGACAATAGAATTCCAAATATTCTGGATGTGACCCTCCTCAACTCTTCCTCTCCAGCTACCACATCCTGAGAGACCCAGCTGGGTGGCTAGCAATGGACCCAGACAGTGGGCAAGTCACTGCTGCAGGCCTCCTAGACCGCGAGGATGAGCGATTTGTGAGGAACAACATCTACGAAGTCATGGTCTTGGCCACTGATAATGGTGAGTGCTTCCTTCCAGCCCTTCCACAAGGGATTCCTTGGATTCCCATGGAACATGCCGTAGCATGTCCCCTGCATAGCGAGGGATGGGGGTGGGGGTAGACAGCAAACCAGTCTGAAGTTAAAGGACTCTTTCAAAGGAGTCTTTTTAAGGACTGCTCCTAGGGTAAAGGCTGTGACCCTGATTTTCCTAATACCCCAGAGTCAGGAGAGGATCTCTGAACCCTGAATTGGGCTTCCGTTTCCCTTTACAGTTGATCGATAAGGGATGCCTGGATTGATTAGTGATGTCTCACCATGATGGATTAGTATGTAACCAAGGGCTGGAGGCAGGTTCCCTGATGCTCATCAACAAACACTGGACCAGCCCCGGAGTGCCCAGTGGGTTTTATTCTGTGACAGATTGTCAGGGCTCTCAGGGTGAAGTGGCTGCAGCTGCACTGAGATTGGTCAATGACGTCTGCTGTGGCCACAAGTCAGAACAATAACTTGATTGCCATGTATTTGCCATCACTAGTTTGATGTATACTGAAGCTATGGGATGGAGGGACTTGAGGGGTTAGAGCTAAGTGGTGAGCAGGAGCCTGTCTGAGGATGACTGAGTAGGTCTCAGGCAAGCTTAACGTTGTTCATCCACCAGCCAAGGGCAGATGCTGAAGAGATCATATGTGTAATTATGAACAGGGAACCCTCCCGCCACTGGCACAGGAACCCTCCTGCTAACACTTACTGACATCAACGACCACGGCCCGGTCCCTGAGCCCCATCAGATCATCATCTGCAACGAAAACCCAGTGCCCCAAGTGTTGAACATCACAGACAAGGACCTGTCCCCCAACTCCTACCCTTTCCAGGCCCAGCTCAAATTCGACTCAGACATCTACTGGATGGCAGAGGTTAATGAAAAAGGTGAGTGGTGGCAGCAGGTGGGTGCCAGTTCTGCTGAATGGGTGTCGCTCCATCCTAGGACCCCACACAGTCCTGTTCCAGAAGTACTTCTGGGTCTCAGAAGTAACAGATGCCTCAAGAACATCAATCAAATGCCATTTATTTTATGGCAAGGAGCATTTTCAAGGCTGTGGATAGATCCCAGCACCGCACGCGCTCGCGTGCCCCCCCCCCCACGCTAGCTATTGGCTTAGTGTATGCATTTGGAGTTCCACAGAAGCCCTAAAAGACCTTTCTACTCCACCCAGCCTCCCTGCACAGATGGGAAAAGCAAGGCCCAGAGGGGAGTGACTTGCCTGATATTACCTGGCAAGAGTTAGGACTCCAGCACAGGGCTGGGGACATACTGCAATGGTCAAATGCATGTTTGGCTGGTGGGAGACCTGGGATTTCACACACACAGGCATGCACACACGCTGACACACTCCCGCACAGCAATAACAGCTGACGCTCACTGAGTGAGTCTACTTTGGGCCCTATCCACTTCGGGTGCTTCACACTAAATTACTTAATCCTGGGTAACCCATTTTCAGGTCCCTCTTCTGTCTCTCTTAGTAGCTATCTTTCATTAAATTTTTCCTACTCTTAACCTCTGTTGTTCCTAGAATTTATTCTTTGATTTTAGTGAACATGAACTTGCGTTTCGGATATCTAGTAGGTTTGGGAGTTACATCTATTCCCCCTATATCACTAGCACTGCAAGGGCAGGGGATTTGGCTCAGTGGTGCCGCCGCCTGCCTCGGAAGTGCAAGGTCCTGAGTTTGATCCCCATTATCCCCCCCAAAAAGAGTTCCAACTAGCACTGCAGAAAATAATAAAAAGTAAAGTTATCTGGGCTGGGGATTTAGCTCAGTGGTTCTGCCGCCTGCCTCTCAAGCGCAGGGTCCCGAGTTCAATCTCTGGTACCCCAAAACAAAATAAAGATCAGTTAAAAAAAAATTACTTAATCTGTACATTAATCCTATAAAAGAGGTAGTACCGTTGGCTTGCTTACTCTCGCATGCAAGTTTTACAGATGAGGAAACCAGGGCTTACAGAAATTTAAATATCTTGCCAAAGGTATCACACCTCACACTAAATACCGGCACCAGGATTTTAATCTAGACCCCTCTCCCCTTTTTTTTTTTTTTACAATACTGAGGATAGGGCCGGAGATTTAGCTCAGTGGTTCCGCCGCCTGCCTCGGTAGTGCAAAGTCCCGAGTTCAATCCCCGATACCAAAAAAAAAAAAAAAAAATGAAGAAACAAATACTGAGGATTGAATCTTGGGCCTTCATACTGAACTACATCCTCTAGCCCTTTAAAAAAAATTTTTTTTTGGTAAAGGGGATCGAACTCAGCCCCTTGCGCTTGTGAGGCAGGTGGCAGAACCACTCAGCTAAATCCCTGGCCCAAATTTGTTTTTTTGAGACAGGGTCTCATTATGTAGTTCAGGCTGGTTTTGAACTCACTACTGTGTATGGCATCGTCTGGCCTCAAACTTGTGTCAATCCTCCTGCCTTAGCTTCACAAAGGTACCACGCCTGACTTTTTTTTTTTAGATTATTTTGAGACAGGGTCTGGCTAAATTAACCAGGCTGGGCTCAAACTTAGAAAACCTACCTCCACTTCCCATAGGGGAAGGGATTCTAGACATGCACCACCACACACAGTTTAATCCCGACTTCTGATGTACCATGATGCTCTATTGAACCCTGACTATATGCAAGGTGCTAGCTCTTTCTTTCTTTCTTTTTCTTTCTTTCTTTCTTTCTCTCTTTCTGTTTTTCTTTCTTTCTTTCTCCCTTTCTTTCTATGTCTTTCATCTTTCTATCTCTTTCTTCCTTTCCTTTCTTCCTTTTTTTCTACCAAACTCTGTGTTCAGTATTTTCATCTCTGTGTTCAGAGGAAAATGAAGCTTAGGGAGATTAAATAGCATACCTAAGGGCACAACCTGGGTGAGAAGTAGAAGTTGAAGCAAGAAGATAATAATAGGAAACAGGGAGATCGATCTTTTGCAGATTGGAAGAAGACCAACAGGTGGAGGAAGGGGGAGGGAGCGGAGAAGGGGACCTAAAAAGAATTAAGTTGTGTTAATGCGCATGTGCCAACTCCCCCATGAATGTAATCATTATGTACGGCAATCATGTACTGATAAAAATTAAAAATAAAAAGAATTTGAAGCCAGGCTTAGATCCCAGAGCCTCAGGTCCTCTTGTCCCCACCCACCTCCCTGTCCTGCCTCCTTCTAGTCCACTGGCTTGGAAGTTCTCAGCCTTCAAGATTTTTCAGTTGGCACTTGGAGTGGAGAAGGGTCTTACTGGCACTGAGTTGGTGCGGACTCAGAGTGGATGAGAAAGGTGACCCCAGTCCCAAGTGCCAGTAAGGCCACCAGGGAAACTGCCTCACCTGGGCATCAGGTGCTTCCTCGCTAGTGGGGCTTCCCAGCAGGGAGATGGGTAATTCGTACATTCAGATTCTGTCCCTAAGAAACCAAGTGCTGCCTTTCTATATGGCTGTTAAGCCCAGCTCAGCAAGGATTCTCAGACCTGCTGCAGGCAGGCAAGTTTTCTTTTTTATGATTCCTGTGATTTTGCAAAGCGCAGGCTGGTCTCCTGTCACCCACTTGTGGTCTAAAAACCATTTTGTTTTCCCTTCCTGAACATGTCATGTAAGAGCTTGAACTCAGGAGCCAGATGCTTGATTCAAGACCCAGCTCTTTCATTTACTATTCATTTACTGTTGATATACTATTACTGACTGTGGGCAAGTTACCGAACTCCCTGTACCTCAGTTTCCTTATTTGTAGTATGAGGTTAATTCTTGTACCTACTTCCTACCAGTTACTGTGACAACAAGTGAACGCATGCTTGAACACTGGTGCTCAGTAGATGGGAACAGCCATCTTCAGTGCCATTTCTTCCCAGCAACGATCACAGATCTAGTCAGGCATGGTGGTGCACACCTGTAATCCCAGCATTTGGGAGGCTGAGGCAGGAGGATCGCCTTGAGTTCAAGGCCAGCCTGAGCTACATAGTGAGACTCTCTCAAAAAAAAAAACACAGATCTGGCTCTTAGTGTGGGGCCAGATCCTCAAGGGACCAGCACCTCCACATAATATTGACATCTGATTCTGGGTTTTGATATATTTACTTTTTCTATTTGCCCGTGTTCCTGTTATCAAGGAAATTCATCCATGTGACCTTGGGGTACTTACTTGATTCCTTCAGCCTCAATTTCTGTTTTTATAAATTAAAGTTAGTAACAGAACCTGCCTCTTAAAATTGAGGTCAGGGTTAAGGGAAGGGTCTGTAATAAGCATGCATTTAGTCGTTCCTGCCATTAGCAACAGCATCTGAGAAGTCAGCCCTAGAGCATGATGCAGATGTTTTGGTGATGTGCCCACTTTGGCCTCTCCATGCGGAGCACCAGGCACTGAGACTGCAGAACTGTCTCTGCCCCGGCTGAATGGGAACAGGGTAAATTCTACCCGCGGCACAATGCCCCTCCCCTTTATTTGTTGTGCTCGGGATCAATCCCATGACCTTGGGGATGCTGAGCAAGTACCTCACCACAAGCTACATCCCAGCCCATGTGAAGAGCCTTTTTTCTGGAAATGGCTTGTGGGCAAGTGGGGATCGGGTGGAGGGTGTTAGAAAGTCAGGGCTCATTTGTGATTGCCCTGGTGATGGGGGAGTCAGGGTGAGTGCTGTAATGCTGGGGGAAATCCAGCATGATGGGGAGAGTTCTGCTCACTACCCATCCCTTGAGAAAGCTGGGTCTAAACTGAAGGCCTTTCATCAGAACCCCTGGCCCTGTATTTCTTACCTGCAAACATAGCCTGCCTCTCCTCACTCTTGAGTTTGCCCTGTGGTCTTCCCAGCGTGGTGTGGTGCCCATGTGCACGCCACATGGCCTCACTTCTGCTTCCTCCCTGGTCCTCCAAAGGCCAGTTACCCTAAGGCTCATTGCAGCATTTCCGGCATCCCTGATATATCATGCAGCCACTAACGCCATGATAACAGGGTTTGGCATCCTGTCTGATCTGCTTAACGCCACCACTTAAATAACCAGGTTGCCTGCATTTGGATTCAGTCACCATGAAATAGTCACTGGGAATATAGATATTTCATACATAAAAATCCAGTCATAGAGTTGAAGTATAAACAAACATTATAAGAGCAAAATAATGCAAAATAGCTGGGTGTGGTGGTGCATGCCTTGTAATCCTAGCGCCCAGGAGGCTGAGACAGGATGGTGTCAAGTTTGGAGCCAGCCTGGGGAACATAGTGAGTTCAGGACCAGCCTGAACTACAAAGGGAGACCCTGTCTCAAAAAACAAAAAAAAAAAAAAAAAAAATATATATATATATATATATATATATATATATATATATATATATATATATAAATAATAGTAAATGGCAGTTAATATTCAAATAAGAGCCAGGGATTTAGCTCGGTGCTTTTTCGGCTTGCTTCGCAAGCACAAGGACCCAAGTTTGATCCCTGGTACCAAAAAAAAAAACAAAAAAAAACCAAATAAGAAAATAGATGGCCATTAAGATGAATATTAAACAATTAGGTCAGCTACCTCTTGGGAAGAATAATGTATTCTTTTGAGGCAAAGAACAGTCTAGCAGTTGACGGTGCTGAGAGGTTATTGGTCCTGCATCAGATGACTATTGAAGCCCCATATTTTTCTTTGGTACCAGAGATTGAACTCAGGACCTTACACTTGCAAGGCAGCCACAGCATGACTGAGTGAAATCCCTGGCCCAGAGCCCCATATTATTTTTTAAGTTTTGTTTTGGGGGCAGTACTAGGGATTGAACCCAAGGATGCTCTACCAATGAATTAACATCTGCAGCAGTTTTTATATTTTGAGACAGGATCTTGCTGAGTGACCCAGGCTGCCCTTCAACTTGTAGTCCTCCTACCTCAGACTCGCAAGTAGCTGGGATTATAGGCATGTGCCACTGCACCTAATTATTGATTTAGAAAAAATAAAATGAGGAATTTATTTTTCTATCTCAGTAATCCTTTCCTTGATGGTAAATTTTGTTTTAGCTGAATATTATCATCTTGGGGGGGGGGTCCCTGGATGATAGAATCCAGGGTCTCCTGCATGCTAAGCATGCACTCTACCCAGCCCCCAAAATTTATTTTTAACACTTGGGCAAAGGCTGCTTTTGGTCTATTTCTCTGGCTCAATTGCAAAGGCCATTCTCAAACCTTCATCCTGGACTACTCGGTTCCCACCACTTAAGGCATCCCCAGCTAAACCGTTATCTGTCCGCTGCAGGAGACACAGTGGCCTTGTCCCTGAAGAAATTCCTGAAGCAAGACGCATATGATGTACACCTTTCTCTGTCTGACCATGGCAACAATGAACAGCTGACCGTGATCAGAGCCATCGTGTGTGACTGCCACGGCCATGTGGAGTCCTGCTCCAAGCCCTGGAAGGGTGGGCTCATCTTCCCCGTCCTGGGGGCTGTCCTGGGTCTGCTGCGTGAGTACCACAGATCTCCCCTCTGAGGATGGGGAATGGAGAGATCTCGCTCAACTGAATTCCTGGTCCTGGGGGCCACCAACACTGCCAGTCCATTCTTTAAATTCTTCTAATTCCAGAAGTGTCACTCAGTCTGTAGTTACTTGTGGAGCTTCTGGGGTATGTCAGGTGTTGGTGAGCAAACAGACTTGGCCGTTTTGTGGTGACCTCTTGAGACTGGAGCCGCGGTCTGGGTGGTCTTTGGCTAATGAGCAGCACCAGGAATTTGTTAGAAAGGCAGATACTTCGGCCTCACTCCAGGTCTGCTGACCCAGAAACAGGGATGGGACCCAGTAATCTGTTTTAACAAGTCCCCAAGAAGCTCTGGTACATGTTAGGATTTTAAAACTACTGGGCTGGTGGGCAGAAGTGTTTAGTTAAATTTATTATTTAGCTCAGTGGTTCTGGTCCCTGCCTCGCAAGCACAAGGTCCCTAGTTCGATCCCCGGTACCAAAAAAAAAAAAAACACAAACAAATTTATTGGTCTGGGGTGAGGGATACAGAGATATCCAGAGATACAGCATGAATTTAGCATACACAAGCCCTGAGTTTGATCCCCAGCACCACCAAAACAAAACACAAAATGAATTTCTTTGCTCTAAGGTAGAACTTACTATAGTTGATTTTCCACCTTTAACTTGGTCCTTACACAGAAAACATGCATTCAATCAAATATGAGTGTGACAAGAGCAAGTTTTTGTTAGTCAGCATACAGGACACCAAGCACAGTTTTAGGCCTGGGATGCAGCACTTCTAAAGCAGCAAGCAGTCCATCAGAGAAATGGGTGTGCTGTAGAGGAGGAGAAAGCGGGAGCAGGAATGTGGTGTTAAGATGGCATGAGAAGTCTGCAGGTCTTTTTTTTTTTGGTTACCAGGGATCGAACTCAGAACCTTACGATTGCAAGGCAGGTGGCAGAACCACTGAGCTAAATCCCTGGCCCCGAAGTCTGCGGTTTAAAGTAGGATGTGCAGGAAAGGCCTTAGTGTGAAGAGGATATTCAAGTAAGATCTGAAAGAGGCGAGGAAGCCAACCATGAAGATATTTAGGGTATAGCAAATGCAGAAGCCCTGAGCCAGCTTTGTGCTTGCTGATTGGGGAAACAGCAGTGGCTGGAATGGGAGAGCAAGAGAGAAGGAGTAGGAAATGAGGTCAGAGGGATGACAGGGGCAGCGGATCATCTTGTTGGGGCTTGTAGGCCATTGTAAGGACTCTGGGTGAAGTGGGACATCCTCAAGAGATTTGGAGCAGAGCAGTGGTGTGATTTTTCTTTCTTTTTTTCTTTTTTGGTACCTGGGATTGAACTCAGGTCCTTGCACTTGCACAGCAGGTGGTGAAACCACTGAGCTAAATCCCTGGCCAGCAGTGGTGTGATGTGACCTGCATTTTGCAAGATTCCCACTGAACAGACTATAGGGAGGCGGAGGTGGAAGTAGGGAGAACATTTGGGAGGCTGATTCCATAGTCTCCGGCGAGACAGTGGTTGGCATGGAGCCAGATGGTGGTGTTCAACAGCCAGTGCAGCTTGATACAAAAGGAGGAGCCAACAGTGACTCCGAGGGTTTGAGCCTGAGCAGGTAGAACATGGAGTTTCTGTTTACCGGTTTGGAAGGGACCATGGCAAGAGATAAGTGACTGGGCAGTTAGACACATAAGCCTTGGCTTCAGGTGATAAATCCAGTCGACCTCTTACCTTCCCCCAGAGCCAATGGGAAGGAAAGGGAGAGAAGTGAAGCTGCCATCTGTGTGCATCCTGAGAACCTTGGATTCCCAAAGAAAGCTAGGTCTGACTTGTCTGGCCAGAGAGGCAGGGTTCCATCGGCAGCAAAAAAGTAACAACTCAAAGCAGTGGCTGCATCCTCTTATGTGGAACTACCAGAGAGAGTGAAGAGGGAGCCCTCTTAACAGAGTTAATTGGGTGTAGTCATGACAGCTAGGGTGAGCAGCCGGGGTTAGTTGGCCAGTTCCCCCAGTGTATAAATACCCTGCCGGCCTTCAAACCATATCGCTAAAAGCCAATCCCTCTCTTAGAATTGCAACAGCATTTGAACCCAAGATCAAATTACTATACTGTAGCCTGGCATAGGGGCACATGCCTATAATCCTACACTTAGGAGGCTGAAGCAGAAAGATATTGAATTCAAGGCCAGCCTGGCCTACATAGTGAGACTGTCTCAAAAAAAAAAGAAAAGAAAAGAAATTCTGCACCATATCAAAGGGTTTTTTTTGTGTTTTTTTTATGTTTTTTGGTACTGGGGATCAAACTTGGGACCTTGTGTTTGCGAGGCAGGTGGCAGAACCATTGAGCTAAATCCCCGGCCCAATATCAAAGTTGTATTATCTTGCTTTTAACTTCAAGTCTATGGCTAGCTTAGGAAACATCTGGTGACTAAGAGTCTCACTGAAAATTAACAACTGCTAAGAGGTTCCCATCCCACAAAAAGATTTTCCCAGGAACTAACACTCCTGGTGCAATACTGGGTTTCAGCACCAAAAAAACAAATACTGCTGTTATGGGAAGTCGGACAGTAAATAAACAGAGGGTTCTAAAACTAGGTAGGGGCTCCAAGGGTGGCCACTTGATCAGGGGTGAGTATTCATATTTGTTAACTCCTGCAGTCCTCCTGTTGGTGCTCCTCTTGTTGGTGAGAAAGAAGCAGAAGGTCAAAGAGCCTCTTCTGCTCCCAGAAGATGACACCCGTGACAATGTCTTCTATTATGGTGAAGAGGGTGGTGGCGAAGAGGACCAGGTGGGTCACTGTGGGGCCTGAGGATTGGGAAGTGGATTCCCATGAGGCCACTGGCAGGAGTGGTTGGGTCAACCAGCTAACCATGTTAGCTCTAACCTGCCAGCCCTGGCAGAAGTGTCAGTCTTCATGGAGGATCGACCATGAGCTTCCTCTTCTGAGAGGGGGCCTGGTCCATCACTGTGTTCTCTTTAACTAGGCCAAGTGGACCTTGAGTCTGAACTTAATTTGGAAGGACAAGGGAGAGGGGAAACATGGTCATTCAGAAATCTGACATATATCAGTCTTCTAAGATCGACCCATAAACCAGAGCACCCAGGTGGTGAGGTGTAACTGGTGAGATTAATTCCATAATCTCGTTCATTTTTGTAAAGGACTATGACATTACCCAACTCCACCGGGGCTTAGAGGCCAGGCCTGAGGTGGTTCTCCGCAATGATGTGGCACCAACCTTCATCCCCACACCCATGTACCGTCCCCGGCCAGCCAACCCAGATGAAATCGGCAACTTCATCATCGAGGTAAGACATGGCGGGCCAGTCTCCCTAGATTTGAATTTTAGTGATTCCAGGAGATTCCAATATGGAGGAAAGTTTGGAATATCTGTTAGGGATTATTTCAAGGAGTAAATTAGGAAGCACCTAGAACAATTCCGGAACAAAGGTTCTGGAACCTTCCTTTGGGATCGCCTGGGGACATCAGTGATCACTGGAGCCTCTGACTCATACCCAGGGACTGGGATCCATTGATCTGACAAATTAGGCATATGGAAGGGCTATGGTATGAGCCCAGCGCAGCCTGGCTTCTAGTTAGCAGTCATGATTTACAGCCCTTTTGGATGGGCCCACTGGTCAGCAGCAGTGCACAGGAGGCTGGCTGAGAGGCTAGGAGGCCTCAGCCCAGCTCAAGTACTGGGCCTGTCTTCTCTTCTGCAGAGATGGAAACTGAACTGCTTACCCCCTTGCCTTCTAGAAATAATCCAGTAGCAAGCCTCTTTATTTAGCTTGAGTGTGCAAGAAGAGTGCTATACAAAAAAACAGATCATAGGGCCAGGGATGTAGCTCAGCAGTGCTGCATCTGCCTAGCAAGCACAAGGTCCTGAGGTCGATGCCCAGTACCGGAAAAAATAAAGTAAGGAAAGAGATCGTCTCATACATGGGGAAAAGTTGTTCAGAGAAGCTTGTTCAGAGAAGATGCTTTGGAGCTAAATACCCCAAGCTTTGCCCTCTGGTTTGATGAGGGCGGTTTCCAGAGTGGCTGGAGACACAGGGGCCACAGACCTATGTGTGGAGTCTGGGTTCTAGCTCCAGGCATGTCCCTGTTCCCAGAGGTTCTAAGCCTTGAGGGAGGGCCAGGCTGTCTCCAGCTGAAGAAGTGAGGCGCAGCCAGGTGCACTGACTTGCCTGAGCCCTCGCAGGTAGCAGATGACAGGTGACAGTCCCGCCACTCCTAACCATGGCTCTCTGTTGCCACAGAACCTGAAGGCGGCCAACACGGACCCCACAGCCCCACCCTACGACTCGCTGTTGGTGTTCGACTACGAAGGCAGTGGCTCTGATGCTGCCTCCCTAAGCTCCCTCACATCCTCGGCCTCGGACCAGGACCAGGACTATGACTATCTGAACGAGTGGGGCAGTCGCTTCAAGAAGCTGGCAGACATGTATGGGGGTGGGGAGGACGACTAGGAGGCCCTGCCAGAGCGCTGGCACTAAACACCTCCAAGGGGGCTCTGTCCCCTTCCAGCCGGGGACTTCAGAGCCTGTCAGGAAGTGGCCGGAGCAACTTAGAGAGGGTGGAGCTGCACGTCTGACCTGAGCGGGTTGGGTTCTGAGCCTTTCAGAAGGGAAAGGCTGGGGCAGTGTGACCTCATCGGGCACTGACCGCCCCTCAGCCTGGGTCTGGCTGCCTCGGAGCTCAGCTCCCAGAAGTGTCCCACCTGTCACCAGGCACTCAGCCCATATCCTGGGCCTGGACGGCTCCTATGCCCATGCTGACTTTACCTCTGGAATGGATCTTCTCTGTAAAAGAGGCCTCTTACTACAACCTGTTTCTGTTTGGTTTAAAATGCTGTTTTCAGAAAGTTAGAGGCAGGTCCTCTGTGTCCCCTCTGCCCCTCTGGGAGCACAGCCTGCAAGGCTCACTGCCCTCATAGGATTCTCAGATCTCCGGGCCCTGAGCCTCCCATTTGGGTGAATCCATCCATTTTTATACCAAGAGTTTCTAGGTTGTCCCATATTTTTTATTTTCTCTATTGCGTGCTGTAGATGAAGGGTGATGACAATCGTGTAAATGTACTAGAACTTTTTTTATTAAAGGAACTTTTCCCAGAGGTGCCAGGGGAGTGAACTTCTTTTGTAAATATCTGCTTATCTAATTCCCACACCACACCATTCACCCATGTCAAGGGTCCAGTTCAGTGGGTTTTGGAATTTTCAGCATTGTGTTAAGGGACAAACTCTACATGAGAGAACAGTTAACATCCTTACCCTTGGGCTAAGCATCACCAGAGCCCAGACAAAGTCGCTTAAATTCTACTTGCCTCAGAGTTTTCATTTATAAATCAGGGACTTTTTTAGCCAGACATGGTAGCATATGTCTATTATCCCAGCAGGAGGGTCATGCAGGTTCAAGATCAGCCTGGGCTACATAGTGAGACTCTGTCTCAAAAAAAAAGGGAGCAGGACATGTAGGCTTGGGGAAGGAGCTCAGTGGTAAAGTGCCTAGCATGCATGGGTTCAATTCCCAGTACCACAAATAATAAAATGGAACCTTTTGCCGGATATGGTGGTGCATGCTCAGCACCTAGTAGACTGTGGGAAGACTGTAAGTTCAAGGCCAGCCTGGGCTCCAGAGTAAGACCCTGTCAAAAAAGGGGGGGGAGAGGGGGACAGGCTGAGGTAGGATCACAAGTTCAAGGCTATCCTGGGCAAATTGGACCTGTTCTTAAAAAACACAAAGAGCTAGAGGTGTACCTGAGTGGTAGAATGACCCTATGTTTGATCCCCAGTATCCTAAATAGAAAGTTCTATGGTAATTAAGTGAATTACCATTGACACGTGTCAAGTACTATTTGTGTTGTTGGTAACTACTGCCACTTTGAACTCTTGGGGTTGGCAGCACTTGTTCACATTTTCTTCAAACAGCCTCTGAGGATTTTCCTGCTTTGAAGAAAGGCCTCATTGTGTTTTGTTCTTTTTTTATAAATGAAACCTGCTCATCAAAATCAAGAAAAACAGGGCCGGGGATAGCTCAGTGGTTCTGGCGCCTGCCTTGCAAGTGCAAGGTCCCGAGTTCGATCTTTGGTACCAAAAAAAAAAAATCAAAAATCAAGAAAAACAAAATTAGAGGACCCATTAGGTCGGCTGTCAGTGAAACAACAAGAATGTAGGAGTAAGGATGGACAGGCGGTAGGGATAGAATGATTCTATTTGTGCCTCTGTCAAAGTGAAGTTCAAATTTTTCAGTTCACCAGAGGAAGAGAATCTGAAGCAGAGCCAAAGAAATAGCTGAAGTAGAAATGAAAGTTTCTTCCCCCAAGAGTGACTCAGTCTTGAATGTAGTCATGCGGAGTCTGGCCCTGACTGGCGGCACCAGCCTCAGCCAGGAACGAACACTCGGGGTGGGGCCTCATGCTGGGTTAACCAGTGCCAGGTGATTCTGATGCAGTCTTGGGTTTGCAACCACGATTCTGAAGGCCGAGATGAATGGAGAAACCAGAAGAGAACTGAGTAGAAGGATTTGCACCCATCCTTGGTCCATAGCACCTTAGCCCTCCAGCCACTCCTGGCTCCGCTTCTTCAGAGCTGCAGTCTGGTTCTCCCTACTTCTGGCCCCCTCTGCTGGGGCCCTGCAGCTGATAGGGGCCTGGAAGGATTGGGTCTCCACGCCAGCTGCACCTGCTGCCCCTTATCTTCCTCTCCCCTTGCACAAACCTAAATGAAATGGGAAACCCTATCTTCAGCAGCAGCTAATCAAAACCAGACAACCATTATTAAGGCTGGGTATCTCCCCACCAGAACTTCTGGAGGGCATCCTGGAGGAAAAGAAGCCTTCCCCTAGTCAATCCTGGCCTCTGGGCAGATCTGGATTCTTTTGCAATAGAACCAGTCACCAGCCTGAGTAATTTGGAAAGAAAGAGACCTAGATTAGGCTATAGGGCTGGGTGTTAAATTGCTCAATGACTCCTAGCCTGCTTCTCATTTGCAAAATGGGATCTTAGGTCTGTGGTCTTTGAGACTTAGAAGAAGACGTCAAAATATTTTTAGGGGGCCGGGGATTTAGCTCACTGGTTCTGCCGCCTGCCCCGCAAGCGCAAGGACCAGAGTTTGGTCCCTGGTACCTAAAAAAATATATTTTTACCTGCTACATTGCTCACCACTCCAAGTGAGTGCTAACCACAAAAAACAACATGGCTGGGCCAGGGATTTAGCTCAGTGGCACCACGCCTACCTCACAAGTCCAAGGTCCTGAGTTCGATCTTCCAAAAAAAAAAACGTGGCTGACCATGCTAACCAGAACCATCAGAATGCTTGACTCACTGATCTTTCCATTTTGCAGTTCACCAGTTGCTGGGTATCTTTCTAATGCTTCCACTTGTGCCTTACACCCACATTGTGAATTACAGCTGTATAGGGCTGCCTTATGGTCTCCATCACATCCGATTTAGATGTGTTGTCACTTATTTGATCTCATGATATCCATGAATGTAAGTGATCTGGTTTGGGGCCCGTAACAATGTCAAACACCTCAGAGCATCCATCTTTGCAGATGCTTCAAATTCAATCATCCAATCTGGAGAAAAGGCAGGAAACGCGGTCCTCGCTGAGATCAGGGTTCTGTGGAGTCTCAAAGCCCAAGTCTCAGAATCTAAGTCAGGCAGAAAAGCTAGTAAGAGTGGAGCTCTACTGTAAGAAAGAGTCCGCTCTCCTCAGCCTCATCGACCTGATGTCTCTTTACCAACTTCCAGACACAGAAAACTTCCCCCAGTCCACCCTGTCATTTTACAGGAGAAAAAAGATCCAAAGAGGGGCCAGGGATTTAGCTCAGTGGTTCCACTGCCTGCCTCGCAAGCACCAAGACCCAGTACCAAAAAAAAAAGCCCCAAAGAAAGGTGTCCCTTTGTCCCCTGGAGCAGAGTCAGGTCAGTCAGGTGCCTTTTATCCTTGTTGCTGACCCCGGCAATCTTTTCTCCTCCCAGCGGGGTGCCGATAATTGCTGCCTCCCTTGAGGGAATACAGGGAGAAGACCCAGCCAGGAAGTGCTGAGGGATGGCCAGGCAGGCAGGACCTGGGCGGGGACAGTGTCCCAGGGAAGCCTCTTCAGCAGCCTGTCCAGGTCAGTCTCTGGGAAATCCATAGGTCTTGCTCATGCTAAGGGCGAACCTACCTCACCTCCTCCCATGAAAAGAACCGGCACAAGTTCTGGCCCTGGCACTTCCACAATGAGACCTTGCACAAATGCCTTACCTTTCTGCCTTACTTTTTGTTTTGAGCTGGGAGCCTCACTATATTCCACAGGTTGGCCTCAAACTCAAAATCCTCCTGCCCCAGCCTGGTAAGTATCTAGGATTAGATTTGCACCTCTTCAGCCCGCTTCTGCCTCACTTTTCTCACCTGTAAAATGGAGGAATGAATGTATAAATATCTGTAAAGAGCTCAGAAGGACGCATGCAATGGCTACATAAATGTTACTGCAATCACTACCAATGTGGTGGCTGAGGGACAGGTAGGGCCAATTAATGCTCCTTTATCGCCGCACTCACATCCTGGGCGGAAACTGCCCTCCCAGCAGGAAGAATTCCTGGAGATTCTCACTGCTGGCACCTGCTACAGGGATCGGCTGCTGGGGTTTCCCGAAAGGGCCTCCCCCTCGCGCCCAGCAGAGGGCGCTGTTCACCCGAGTCACACGCGCTGGCGCCGCCTTCCAGTTTGGCCCGCCCAGGGCGGACCTGCAGGAGGGCTAGAGGCCCAGGACTGGACCCGCAGCCACGATGTCTGGTTGCCAAGGTGTGAGGGAGCCTCCCGGGTGGCAGGAGCTCCCTTGGACCCGCTGAAGGTAGAGTGGAGGTCAGTATTTAATGGGCCAAACCTACACATACGTGGAGTCAGTTACAGTCATTGTTGCACCTCTCAGTCACTCTGAGGTTTTATGGGTATGTATTTATTTATTTACTTACTTATTTATTTATTGGTACCAGGGATCAAACTCGGGACCTCACACTTATGAGGCAGGTGGCTGAACCACTGAGCTAAATCCCCGGCCCCTTATGGGTCTCTTTTTCAAAGGAAAGTGAAGCCAGATGTGGTGACCTACCCTTGTAATCCCAGCACTCTGGGAGGCTGAGGCAGGAGGATCACAAGTTTGAGCCCAGCCCAGGCAACTTAGTGACTTAGTGAAACCCTATCTCAAAATAAGGAAAACATAAACGGACTGGGATACACCTGAAGGTGAAGGCCCTGGGTTTGATACTCAGTACTGCAAAAACAAAACAAAAACCCACACACAAGTCAGTAAAATACACCATATAGCAAAAGGAAGAAAATAAAGCTGGGGTGAGTGACTAGTGAGAGAGAAGCTGGGGTGGAAGCTCAGTTCCAGTGGGCAGCGAAGGCCTTGCTAAGATGGTAACATTCAAGCAAAGACCAAAGGATATCGGGGGCAAAGCATGCAAGTATCACATCTTAGTAGCTAGAACAGAAAGTGCAAAGGCCCTGAGGCAGGAGTACACTTGGCAGGGTTCAGCAGGGAGGCTGGTGCAGAGTGAGAGGGAGCCAGATTGTGACAGGAGGTGAGGTCAGAAAGGTAAGGAGAGAGGCCCAGGGTGTCTAATCCTGGGCATTCTCCTCCATACCTGGGCTAGAGGCTGAGTTTAGAAGGGCCAGACTCAGCAGCCTAGGAAAAGGCCTGACACAGCTCCATCCTCGAGCTGGCAAAACTTGATTTTTCCCTGTGCCATCCTCAGTTACTAGGGAGGAGGCTGGGCCTGTCTGGGCCTGTGAGCAGCTGCAGAGCTGGCAGGCAGGAGCTTCGAGATTCCTCTCCCTCCCTCCCCACCCCACCCTGCCCTCTCCCCCCAGAGGACCCTTGTGTATAGGGCAGAGCCCTGCTTAGGTGTGTAGCCTCTGAAGGTGGGAGATTAAGGAGCCCATGAGGTGACATTTGCAGAGTACTCAGTGTGAGCTTCAGGCCTGCCCTGTGGTTGGGGTTCCGCAAGTGCTGACTGCTGCTGTTATCATTATCCTTGCTGCTGCTGGTTCCTAGGCCCTGTTCAAGTCAGGGGGGCCCAGGAGCCAATCAGTTCAGCGGCAGGGCAGTGGTGACCTGCGAAGGAATCCAAGAGAGGATGGGTGGGTCAGGAATGCTGGGCTTGGGCTCAGCTATTCCTGTCCCCACTGCCTTCCAGTAAGCCAGGCTGGTGGCTTATTGAACAGGACAGGGAGGCCTCTATGTGTCACTCCAGACATCTGATGACCAAAGCACTCAGGAAAGATGATGCAATACTTGTCTTTGTGAATGTGGCTTTTAATGTGATGATCTCCAGTTCCATCTATTTTCCTACAAATGACATAATTTCATTCTTTTTTATCGCCAAATAATACTCCATTGTGTGTGTGTGTGTGTGTGTGTGTGTGTGTGTGTGTATCACATTTTTTTTATCCACTCATCTATTTTTTTTTTTTGGTACCGGGGATCGAACTCGGGTCCTTGAGCTTGTGCAGCAGGTGGCGAAACCACTGAGCTAAATCCCTGGCCCAATATCCACTCATCTATTGATGGGCACCCAGGTTGGTTCTATATCTTGGTTATTGTGAATTGTGCCACAGGAAACATGGGTATGCAGGTATCTATATAGCATGCTACCTTTAATTCTTTTGGGTATATAGCAAGGAGTGATGTAGCAGGGTCATGTGGTAGTTCTACTTTTAGTTTTTTGAGGAACATCTGTACTGATTTCCATAGTCACTGTACTAATTTACATTCCCACCAGCGGTGTAGAAGGGTTCCCTTTCCCTTATCCTTCCCGGCAGTTGAGATATATTTGGTACTGGGGATGGAACCCAGGGGCTTTGCACTGTGCTACATCCCTAGACCTTTTTAAAATTTGAGATGGGGTCTCTAAGTCATTAAGCTGTCCAGGCTGGCCTCGAACCTGCAATTCTTTTGCCAGTGTGCTGGGATTACAGATCTGCATCACCACACCAAGCTTGTTTTTTATATTCTTTTTTTTTTTTTTTTTGTACCGGGGATCGAACTCGGGTCCTTGCTCTTGTGCAGCAGGCGGCGAAACCTGTTTTTTATATTCTTGATAATAGCCGTTCTAACTGGGGTGAAATGGAATCTCAATGTAGGGTTTTTTTGTTGTTGCTATTGCTGTTATTTGAGACAAGGTCTTGCTATGTAGTTCAGATTAGCACTGAACTGACTATATAGCCCAGGCTATCCTCAAACTTGTGTCCATCCTCCTGCCTCAGCTTCCTAAGTGCCAAGACTACAGTGTGTACCACCACACCTAGCCCTCCATGTGGTTTTGATTTGTATTTCCCTAATGGCTAAACAGGTTGAACATTTTTTTCATATATTTATTGGCCATTTGTACTTCTTTGAAGAAGTATCTGTTCAACTGATTTTGTTTTTCTTTCTTTTTTTTTTTCTAGATGGGGTCTCACTGTCTAGTACAGGCTGGAGTCTGACCTCAAATATGCTATGCAGCCAAGGTTAGCCTTGAACTTATAATGCTCCTGCATCAACATTCCAAGTGCTGGGATTGTAGTTATTCAACACCACATCTTGCTTGTTCAATTCATTTGCCCATTTATTAATTGGACTATAATGGCACTGATTTTTGGCATTAAGTTTTTTGGTTGGTTGGTTTGTTTGTTTGTTTTTTGCGGTACCAGGGATTGAACTCAGGATCTTGCACTTGGGAGGGCAGGCAGTGGCACCACTGAGCTAAATCCCCAGACCAGGCATTAAGTTTTTTGAGTTCCAGATATTAATCTTCTGTCAAAAGAGTAGCTGGCAAAGATTTTCTCCCATTTTATGGGCTGTCTGTTCATTCTCTTGTTTCCCTTGTTGTGCAGAAACTTTTTAAATTTGATGTAGTCCCTTTTATTGATTCTTGCTATTATTTCCTGTGTTATTATTATTCCTGTGCTATTATTTCCTGTGTTATTGGAGTCCTATTCAGGAAGTCTTTGGTTGTACCCGTGGCTTCAAGTGTTTCCCCTGTTTTCTCCTAGCAGTTTCAAAGTTTCAAGTCTCATACCCATGTCTTCAATCCATTTTGAATTGATTTTTGTGCAGGGTGAGAGACAGCCCTTTTTATTTTAAGACAGGGTCTTGCTAAGTTCCCCAGGCTGGACTTGAAATCGCAATCCACATGCCTCAGCCTCCTGAGTAGCTGGAATTCCAGGTGTGCACCACTATGCCAGGCTATTTATTATTATTAAATAGAATAATAGAATAGAATACATGGGTAAGAAATGCCTCTTTCTTTGAGGGCCTGCATTCCACTCGAGTATGTACTAAAATTTCTGCCCAATAAACTCTTTTCTTGTGCCTCTTACTGACACATCTTGAAAATTCTTTTTCTGCAACAGGAATCAGTGAATCTCCTGTGCGGGTGGGGTGGGTTAAGTTCCTCATTGACCCAGTCCAGTGACATTTTTCTCCTGGTGAGGCAGCGGTAAGAGAAAAAGGGGAATCCGGAACAAAACTTTGATAAGACCTTTCATTCTTTTTTCTTCCTCAACCCCTTGCCCCCTGAAGGGTAGCTTATTTTTTCTCTCTCCCTCTCTACACACTTCTGCAGGCTTGGGTTTCTTTCTTTTCAGCAGTCAGAGGCTCCCAAGTCCTTAGAAAATGAGTGCTTATATATATATAACACCAAAGACAAGAGACACCGGCTCCCTCTAAGCAGAAATAGGAATAGGTGTTGACACGCATCCTGTGTGACACTTGGTGGCCTCACTAGGTACTGTCAGATCAACATGCTCCGTTCCTGAGTCAGATGGAACTAACATTTGCTCACCACGGAGACATACGGATAGGCTCAAGCAAGATTTCTCAGACCACCAGCATGGGAAACCTGTGAGACCAGAATGACTCCATTTTGTCCAAAATGGAGCTGTCTCCTTTGTTCTCTCAAATTAGTGCTTGAACTGGGACAAAAGACATAATCCACAACTCAGGATTCCTAAGTTTATTACTCAGCCATCTGTTTGCCCTAGAAACAAATGTCCCGGGCCCACTATGTATAGGACAATGTTAATGTGCTGACTGTCCACACAGGGTGGTCGTGACCATTAGTCAGGATGTCTGCTGACCATCAGTACGTGACAGTGGGCCACTAACCTTTGTCCCCATTTTCCTTGTAAAAACCTATACGTAATCCCCTTCAACCCCCAATGAGCCTAGCCAATCAAAAATCTACACTTCATACTTGCTAACTGTTAATCAATCATATGGCTGCTAATGACCAAAGCTTGCTGTAATTTCAATAAAAACCCTGCTAATTTGGAATTCAGGGCTCTCAATCTCGATCCGCTGTGTCGGTGACAATTGAGAGTCCCTGCTTGAGCTTGAATAAATGACCCTGGTGTGCTTACATCGGAAACAGCCTCCTGGTGGTCTTTGGGACCTCGCAATCTGGGCACAACATTTGGGGGCTCGTCCAGGATCCCAAGACCCTCAGGATCCCCATACCGGAGGGTCGACGCCGGCTGGTAAGTGTGTTTTTGTGTTTGTAAAGTCTGGGCCCATTTTCTGGGAAGGTCGGCAAACGGTCTAGGTGGACACGCTGCGAGGGCCGCCAACCCAGGATCCTGGAAGACGTTCCGGATCCCACTGCGGGGGACGGAGTGCCCCAGGAGTACGAGTCTGTGAGACTCCTGGGGGGACGGTGCAGGTCTCTCCCGCAGTACGGCGTGATGTCGTTGTCCCATTTTCATTGCCTCCGATCAGGCAGAGGACGGTTTTGTCTTGCCTTGTGTTTTTCTGTTGTGTTTGTTTGTCTGTTTATTGTGTTGACTTGGACTGAGACGATGGGACAGACTGTGACTACCCCTCTTTCCCTCATGAAGGACTATTTTAAAGAAATTAGGGAGCGCGCTCATAACCTAAGTTTAGAAATTAAAAAGACTAAGTTCATCACCCTCTGTAGCACAGAGTGGCCCACCCTTGGAGTAGGATGGCCCCCCGAGGGAACTTTTGATCTACAGGTTGTACGCAGAGTTCATAAAGCCATCCTTCACCCTGACCAAGTTCCCTACATTGCCATTTGGGAATTTCTAATCTGTAACCCACCCCCATGGGTTAAGCTCTTTTTGCCTCCACAGAAACAACAGCCAAAGATAACCCTGACAGCCTGTGAAAAGACTCCCAAAGAGTGCGATGACAAAAAGCAAACCAAAACCAAGCCGACCGCGCCGCTTTACCCGGTCCTCCAAGGAGGGACCGAAGAAGATCTTATTTTCCCTCCCCCTTACTCTCTCTCTCTTCCCCCACAACAGTAGGCTGAAAGAAATGACCGGGCCCCAGCTGGGGCTGAGGAAGAAGGGCTGGCCCCGGGTGCCAACAACCGTGATGGCCCTGCCCAGAATACTCGCTACCGGCGTGCCGCCTCCCCGGCGGGCCCAGCAGACTCTACTGTTTGTCCACTGCGAGCGATAGGGCCCCCTGATGAACATGGTAACCAGCCTCACCATTACTGGCCCTTCGCCACCAGTGATCTTTATAACTGGTGCCGTCAACATGCCAACTTCTCCGATAACCCTAGAGATTTGATTAACCTGTTAGAAACTGTTTTGTTCACTCATCAGCCCACTTGGGATGACTGTCAACAGCTCCTTCAGGTTCTGTTCACCACCGAGGAACGAGAGAGGATCCAGAATGAGGCCAGAAAGTTGGTTCCTGGTGACAATGGTCAACCCACCACCAATGCTGACACTATCAACACTTCTTTTCCTCTGTCCCGACCCAACTGGGACTTCAACATGGCAGAAAGTAAGGAGAGACTTCGGGTCTATCGCCAGGCTCTGCTGGGAGGTCTCAAAGTGGTGGCACGGAAGCCCACCAATTTGGCTAAGGTAGGGGATGTACAACAAAAGTTAGATGAAAGCCCTGCTGCCTTCTTAGAAAGAATTCAGGAAGCTTTCCGTAGGTATACTCCTATGGACCCAGAAACAATTGAGACAAAGGCAGCTGTAATAATACATGTTGTCAACCAGGCGGTGCCAGACATTAAGAGAAAGTTACAGAAAGTAGATAGGTTAGGAGAGAAGAGTATTCAGGACTTAGTGACAGTGGCAGAGAAAGTATATAACAATAGAGAAACCGCAGAGGAGAAACGGGAAAGAGCTGATGACCACCAGACCCGAAACTTAGCTCGGATTCTTCTGGCTGCCACTGCGGGAGAACAAAAGGAACGTGAATGTAGACTAAGAAAGATTGCGGTGGAAGGAGAAGGCAAGGGGAGATGCAGGGAGTGCCCCCAGTTAGGGAAAAATCAATGTGCTCATTGCAAAGAAGAAGGCCACTGGGCCAAGGAGTGCCCCAAAAAGAAACAACAGGAGGGCTGCCCCAAGGCCCCCATCCTGGCTGTGGACGAACTAAGTGACTAGGGGGGATGGGGTTCGGTACCCCTCCCCGAGCCCAGGGTAACCCTAAAAGTGGAGGGGAAATCTGTCGAGTTCCTAGTGGATATGGGACCCCAACATTCAGTCCTACTTGAACCATATGGCCATGTTTCTGACAAAACCTCCTGGGTTCAAGGAGCTACAGACATGAAAAAATATTCATGGACTACCCAAAGAACAGTGGACTTGGGAGTGGGCTGAGTAACTCACTCATTCATGATTATACCAGACTGCCCCTATCCCTTATTGGGAAGAGATTTGCTCACTAAATTAGGAGCCCAAATTCATTTTCAGCCCAGAGGCACAGAAGTCCTTAATCAGGAGGGAAAGCCCATCCAGGTGTTAACCATAAGCTTAGAAGATGAATATCTGCTACATCAGAGAGGGGCCCCTCCTGATCCTGACATGGAACAATGGCTCGCCATGTTCCCGCAAGCATGGGCAGAGACTGGGGGCATGGGACTGGCTGCACACAGAGCACCAGTGTTTGTAGAGATAAAACTGGGAGCAGACCCTGTGTGGGTCCACCAATACCCTATGCCCCTAGAGGCCCATAAGGGAATAACTCCACACATCAGAAGGTTGCTCGCTCAGGGGATTCTAAGGCCTTGTCAATCAGCCTGGAATACCCCCTTGTTGCCGGTGCAAAAACCTCATTCAAATGACTATCGGGCAGTACAGGACCTCTGTGAGGTAAACAAGAGGGTTATGGATATCCACCCTACAGTGCCTAATCCATACACCCTTCTGAGTTCACTCCCCCCAAGCCATCAATGGTACACGGTCTTGGATCTCAAAGATGCCTTCTTCAGCCTTCTGCTGGCACCCAAAAGCCAACACATCTTTGCATTTGAGTGGAGTGACCTGGAACAAGGCCTCAACGGGCAACTGACATGGACCCGATTACCTCAAGCGTTCAAAAATTCTCCCACCATCTTCGACGAGGCCCTACATGAAGACCTGGATGGGTTTCGCCTCCAAAACCCCCAATTGACTCTGTTGCAATATGTAGATGATCTCCTCATAGCAGCTGAGATGCAGGAAGACTGCCTTAACAGAACCAAGAAACTCTTGATGGTCATAGGGGAACTGGGGTACTGGGCGTCCACCAAAAAGGCCCAGATCTGCAAACCCGAGGTAAGCTACTTGGGGTACATGCTTAAAGAGGGGCAAAGATGGCTGTTGGATGCTAGAAAAGAGACAGTTCTTAAGATACCCACACCAGATTCCCCTCGGAAAGTTAGAGAGTTCTTGGGATCGACCGGCTTCTGCCGCTTATGGATACCCGGGTTCGCAGAGCTTGTGAGGCCCCTTTATGAGGCAACTAAAGACAATCAGGCCTTTCAATGGACAGAAAAGCTGCAAAAATCCTTCAACCAAGTTAAGACAGCCTTGTTGTCGGCACCAGCCTTGGGCTTGCCTGATATTACTAAGCCCTTCCACCTTTACATTGACGAAAACAAAGGAGTCGCCAAGGGCGTCCTAGTCCAGTATCTAGGGCCATGGCGCTGCCCAGTGGCATACCTGTCAAAAAGGCTCGATCCAGTTGTGTCAGGATGGCCCCCATGCTTGAGAATGATTGCGGCAGTGGCCCTGATGGTCAAAGATGCCGACAAGTTAACATTGGGCCAAGAACTGTACATAACCACCCCTCATGCTATTGAGGGAGTCCTGAAACAGCCTCCAGATCGATGACTCAGTAACGCCCGCCTGACTCACTACCAGAGTTTACTCCTAAATCCAGCCCGAGTTATTTTTCAGACCCCGGCTGCCTTAAACCCAGCCACATTGTTGCCAGACCCGGACTTAGAGGCTCCACTTCACGACTGTGCAGACATCCTGGCTCAGGTGCATGGGACTCGAGCTGATCTGAGAGACCAACCATGGCCAGATGCAGATAATACCTGGTACACTGATGGGAGCAGCTTTGTCCAGGATGGCCACAGGTATGCTGGGGCAGCTGTGGTGACAGAGACTGAGGTCATTTGGGCAGAACCATTGCCCACTGGGACCTCAGCACAATGGGCAGAGCTCATAGCTCTGACCAAAGCATTGACTCTAGGACAGGGCCAAAAGTTAAACATATATACAGACAGCCAGTATGCCTTTGCCACTGCGCATGTCCATGGGGCCATCTACAGGGAAAGGGGGCTACTGATGGCTGAAGGAAAGACTATTAAAAACAAAGAAGAGATCCTTGCCCTCTTAACGGCCCTCTGGCTACCTAAAAAATTGGCCATTATTCATTGCCCAGGACACCAAAAAGACGACACTCCAATTGCCAGAGGAAATAACCTAGCTGACCAGATGGCCCGAAAAATAGCCCTAAAGATTAATCTGGCACTAGCCACTCAGCTGCCTGATCCAGGGAGTGCTGCCTTGCCAGAGAAACCCCAGTACACTGAAAAAGATTTAAAATGGATAAAACAATTGCCTATGCCTCAGTGCCTCAACGGGTGGTGGAAATCTTCTGATTGTAAAATCATCCTGCCTGAAACACTGGGAGAACAAGTTCTCTCCAAAATGCACCGGGCCACCCATATGGACACTCGAAAAATGCAAGACCTCCTGAAACATGCTAAAATAAAGATTTGAGATGCAAACTCCAAAATTGAACGATTGTTGCCACCCACAATAAAGCCAACCCAGGCAATAGGCTGAGAGGGAACCGACCTGGCGCATATTGGGAATTGGACTTCACCGAGGTAAAACCTGGAAGGTATGGTTATAAGTACCTGCTAGTTTTTATAGACACTTTTTCAGGATGGACAGAAGCTTTTCCTACCAAACATGAAACAGCACGGAGCGTAACCAAGAAACTGCTAGAAGACATCCTGCCAAGGTATGGTTTTCCAGTAATGTTAGGATCAGACAATGGACCCGCCTTCATTTCCAAGGTGAGTCAAACTTTAGCACAGCTATTGGGGACAGATTGGAAATTACATTGTGCATATAGACCCCAAAGTTCAGGACAAGTAGAGAGGATGAATAGAACTTTAAAAGAGACCTTAACTAAATTAACCTTAGAGAATGGCAGTGACTGGGTGACTCTCCTTCCCTTTGCCCTCTATAGGGTACACAATTCACCCTATAAGATGGGACTAACTCCCTTTGAAATTATGTTTGGAATTCCCCCTCCCATTGTTCCCAACCTTCAATCGAATGTGCTTGTTGAATTTGATGACCAAAAATTGCTACTTTCTTTAAAAAGCCTCCAATGTGTACATGAGGACATCTGGCCTAAATTAGAAGCCCTGTACAAAACTGGACCGCCTCCTGAGCCCCATTGCTATCGACCAGGAGACTGGGTCTTCATCCAGAGACATCGACAGAAAGACCTTGAGCCTCAATGGAAAGGACCCTATGTCACAATCCTGACCACTCCCACTGCTCTCAAGGTTGATGGGATTGCCTCGTGGGTGCACTACACCCACATCCACCCCGCAGATCCACACGCTGTCCTAGAGGACTTTGTTCCATTATGGCAGGTGTCCAAGGACCGAGACAATCCTCTCAAGCTCAAACTGCGTCGTCGGCGGTCATGATCATGGTAACTGTACTTTTAACACCAGTATTAGGAGGACAAAACCCACATGCTCCCCTAAATCTAACTTGGATGATCATTAGTACCGCCACGCGTGACATTATTAACAGCTCGTCCAAAGTGGGCCCACCGTTAACCTGGTGGCCTGCCCTAGAGTTTGATCTTTGTCGGCTGGCCACCGGCAGTTGGGATATCAGACACTGGAGCCTAGAGTCACGGGGAAGGCCAGAATGTGGGGAGACAGATAAGGGATGTACACTCCCCCCGGTCAATTCACGAAAACCGGGTTGCAACCATGTAATTCGCAGGGCAATATTGCAAGATACCCCCTTCTACATCTGTCCAGGAGGGGGGCATACTAGAAGTCAAATTGTAACTTGTGGGGGAGCTGAACAGTTCTTTTGCAAAAATTGGGGTTGTGAGTCAACGGGGGCCATAACTTGGAAACCCCCCATTACAACCGATTTTATTTCGGTCAACAAGATTCCCCAACAGAAGTTGGCACGCAACCCTCTCTTTGGCCGCTGTACCCAATTTCTATGTAACCCCATCCGTATTACTTTTATGGACCCAGGCAAAAAGTTCACAAATTGGGAGGCACGCCGCAGTTGGGGGTTACGATTATATGAAAGTGGATATGATAATGGGTTACTTTTTACTATAAAACTAAAGATGGAGCCACTCGCCATAGGGCCTCCCCAGCTGATAGGGCCAAATCTGGCACTAGTCCCTATAGCCCCTCCCAGACCTACCAAACCCCCTCCCCAGAAAAGCTCGTCTGTGCCACCAGAAACAAATACCTCCATACAGGTACCAATCTTGGCCTCCACTTCCACATTCCTGCCCTCTGTTCGAATGGCCACCCAGGCCGAAAAAGTCAACCGTAGCCAGGACCAAGACCCCGTTTGGGGACTGATGGTCCATACCTTTAAGGCCCTAAATGCGTCTAGGCCAGACCTAACCCAGTCTTGCTGGTTATGCTATGATATCAAGCCCCCTTATTATGAGGCAATAGCTTATCTAGACAATTTCACTAAATCAGACAGTCCAACTCAGTGCAGATGCCAACAAAAAGGGACAACTAGGCTGACCCTGCAATCGGTAACTGGACAAGGAACTTGTGTCGGCAGTGTCCCAGCCTCCCACTGAAACCTTTGTAACAAAACCTCTCAGTCTAGATCAAAAAAATATCTCATTCCCCCTTTTGACGGATGGTGGGCCTGCTCCTCTGGACTCACCCCCTGTGTACATGGAGAAGTGCTCAAGCGGACTAGGGATTTCTGTGTACTGGTACAATTAGTCCCCCGGCTATTATATCACTCAGAAGAAGACATCCTCAGTCGCCTGACTGAGACCCAAGTCAGAGTTAAACGAGAGCCTGTAACGGCCATCACTCTGACCGTTCTCCTAGGTTTGGGACTAGCGGGGGCAGGAACGGGAATTTCATCATTAGTACTACACAATAAACATTACAATGATTTAAGGGCAGCCATAGATATAGATATTGAAGGACTAGAAAGTTCCATCTCCCACCTCCAAGAGTCTCTAACCTCCCTGGTGGAGATAGTCCTCCAAAACCGAAGAGGGCTAGATTTAATTTTTCTTCAACAGGAAGGACTCTGCGTCGCCTTAGGTGAAGAATGTTGTTTCTATGTAGATCATTCAGGGGTGGTCAAAGAGTCTATGGCCAAAGTTAGAGAGGGCATCGCCAAACGCAAACGCGAAAGAGAACAATCTCAAAACTGGTTCAAATCCTGGTTTAATTCCTCTCCACGGCTAACTACCCTAATCTCTACCCTGCTAGGCCCCTTGCTTATTCTGTTACTACTGTTAACCTTTGGATCTTGTATACTCAATAGACTAGTTTCATTCATCAGAGAACGAATTAACACTGTTCAGTTGATGGTATTCCGGTCTCAATACCAGCCAGTTCCCACCGACCTGATAGAATTAACCCCCAGAGGCCCATGATTGGCCCTCTATAGCATCATGAGAAAGGGGGGAATGTGAGACCAGAATGACTCCATTTTGTCCAAAATGGAGCCGTCTCCTTTGTTCTCTCAAATTAGTGCTTGAACTGGGACAAAAGACATAATCCACAACTCAGGATTCCTAAATTTATTACTCAGCCATCTGTTTGCCCTAGAAACAAATGTCCCGGGCCCACTATGTATAGGACAATCTGTTAACGTGCTGACTGTCCACACAGGGTGGTCGTGACCATTAGTCAGGATGTCTGCTGACCATCAGTACGTGACAGTGGGCCACTAACCTTTGTCCCCATTTTCCTTGTAAAAACCTATACGTAATCCCCTTCAACCCCCAATGAGCCTAGCCAATCAAAAATCTACACTTCATACTTGCTAACTGTTAATCAATCATATGGCTGCTAATGACCAAAGCTTGCTGTAATTTCAATAAAAACCCTGCTAATTTGGAATTCAGGGCTCTCAATCTCGATCCGCTGTGTCGGTGACAATTGAGAGTCCCTGCTTGAGCTTGAATAAACGACCCTCGTGTGCTTACATCAGAAACGGCCTCCTGGTGGTCTTTGGGACCTCGCAATCTGGGCACAACAAACCTAGTCCTGAGACACTATGGAGAGGACACCCAGGGAAGCAGTCTCCTTAAGTCACTCATATCTTTGGGTTCTATTATCTATTTAGATAAAAGGAGACCCTCTAAACTACTCTTTTAATTCTCTCTCCCCCTAAAAATAACACAATCCCCTTCTTGTTCTTTTTCCTCCCACTCCCAGGCTCTCATCTCTGAGAAAACTCAAATCCTCTAACATTTTTGGCTATTAATTATCAGGGAGAAGGCAGGGAGCTCTGGAAGTTTTCACACAGCTCCAGGGACAGTTCCTGGTGTGTCCACTACATGAGGGAGGAGAGGAAGTGCCTGCTTGCAGGGTTTTCCTGTAGGCAAGAGAGACCCATGGGCTGGTGGGAGGGTCCACTTCAGCCCTTTTGGGTCATCTAACGTGAGCTTCCTGGATCCTAGGGTCATCTATCTAGGCCTATTTATAGGTATTTTTTGCTGGGGGCTCTTGCGATTGCTTCTCTACTGCTAGTTTACGTTTTCCCTCCACCTTATTGTTTCTGGTATTCTTATACTTTTTTTTTTTTTTTGGTACCGGGGATCGAACTCGGGTCCTTGCGCTTGTGTAGCGGATGGCGAAACCACTGAGCTAAATCCCCGGCCCTATTCTTATACTTTTGACCTCATTTATCTCCCTATCTAAAATGGTATATGATTTGTAGCTGCTAAGTAACATCTCCAGACTTTTTAAACCCTGTATGAGTTCCTTATGTATGTTACAGGTCCCTAAATAGAAAGATCTTTGGGGTAAATTTTGAGTAAAGTCCAGCCAGCTGTTGTGTGCAACTCCTTTTTTTATACTTTCCCAATCTTTTGATAAAGGTTGAAGTAGCCATGAGGCAGGAACAAGGATGCTTGTCCTGGACATGAACAACAGATTTCTGCATGACTAGCAGGGACATCTGGACTAGGCAATGACAGAAAACAGGGCAGAGCTGCCAACCATAGGTGAACCTGACCTGGAGTAACAGAGCAGAGCTGCACCCTCATCCCAGGGCACTTCTGGTTCTGGGTAACAGGGCAAAGCTGCCCCTCTGGGCAGTCTGGGAAATAGGGTGGGCTGCACACACAGTGTGACCCCAAGATAAGGCTGGCAGCTCACATAGCCTGACCTTGGGGGACCTAAATAGGATCCCATCTTTTCTCTCTCTTTTTTTCTTTTCTTTCTCTATCTCTTTCCAAAAGTACACAAGAGAGATCTTAAAGGCATGTAGTACATCTTAAATGATTATGGATAACTCACTGCCTGTACCCAAAATGTCAACTGTAGGTTATATTTTATAAACTTGGGACCAATTTAAGATGGAGGATTTTTTTTTTTTTTTTTTTTTAATCGGGTATCAAACTCAGGACAAGTGCCACTGAGCTAAATTCCTGGCCCCAGATGAAGAATTCTTTGAAGGTTGATTTTTTTTTTTTTTCCAAATGTAAGTTAAAGAGTAAAGAGACAAGCCTTCAAACTTGGTTTCATAATAAGGAGGGAGAACGAACAAAGATTATTCTACAGCAATCTACAGCTTCTCCCTTCCCTCCTGACTCTTTTTATTTTTTTGGTACTGGGGATCAAATTTGGGACTTTTTACTTGTGAGGCAGGTGGCAGACCACTGAGCTAAATCCCTGGCCTCCCTCCTGACTCTTACTGGCTGTAAAATGTGCGATGTTAATTAACAGGAAAAAGGTACTTAGAGTAATTTAAAGTGTAAAAGGAAATTCCAGTGAGGCTTGCATAAGAAAAAAAGTGCTAATTGGTAGCCCTTAGGGAAATTTCTAATTGACTAGTCAACAGCTATAAACCTAAAAGTAAGAAAATGATTATAATGTAGCATGGCCGCAATGCATCTAAAAGTACACTTTGCTTTAATGTAATTATTTTATGTGATCTGTATGTTTTCTTCTCTGTTCATCTACCTGGTAATTTGTTTTAATAACTAGTTACAGTACCTGCAGTTGCTTCATTAAAAAAAAATTAGCTCATATCAATATTTATTTATTTTATTTATCTTACAGACTTTTGGCTCTGTTAGGGATTTCCATTAAAAAACAGTTATACAAATATTCACTTAAAACATCCTAGCAGCCACCTTATGAACAACATGTTTCTAGAAGTATATCAAAGAAATTCAGGACAGTAGTCAGTGGTAGGACAAGGCCTGGGAGGGAACTAGATGGTGGCAGGCAGGAGGGGGAGGGACACTTGAGGTTTTTTTAAATTTTGTTTTGTTTTGTTTTTTGGTAATGGGGACCAAACTCGGACCTTGTGCTTGCGAGGCAGGCGGTGGAACCACTGAGCTAAATCCCCAGCCCTTGAGTTTTTTATAAAGTAAGTTCCTTGGGCTGGGGATTAGGGTTAGGGTTAGGGTTAGGGTTAGGGTTAAGTACCAAAAACTAACTAACTAAATAAATAAATAAAGTAAGTAAGTAAGTAAGTAAGTTCCTGGCTAATGAACATGGAGATGCAAACTTTGGCAGATGTGAATGGACCTTGCATTGCGAACATTCGTAGATGCAAACAAATCAGGGAAGTAACTCATGTGTCTGCTGGACATTGTTACAGTTGTGCTGCTGTGTGCTTATTGTAGTGCATGATAGTTCAGTGGTCAGTCAGAGCTCAGGATTTCTGGAGGAAGAGGAAAAGCAGTGGTGTTGTGGAGGGGACTTCTAGGAAGCTCAAAGCAATATACGTTGTATATTTGTGTCAAATGTGTACAAGACTCATTTTGTCAGTACACACAAATCCAACTTACGAATGTTCTCCCAGAATGGAACTCAGGGCCAGGGATGTAGCTCAGTGGCACTGTGCCTGCCTCATAAGCTCAAGGTCCCGGGTTCGATCTCTGGTACCAAAAATCCTCAAAAAACAAAACAACAAAATCCTGACCAGAATGGAACTCATTCACCCTGCCCCAGTTTTTTGGTATTGGAACTGAACCACGTGCCTTCACACTAACCTACATGGCCAGCCCTTTATTTATGTATTCAGTTTTTGTTTTTGTTTTTGTTTTGAGATAGGATCTTGCTCTGTAGTCCAGGCTGGATTTGAATTCACTATGTAGTCCAGGCTGGCCTCAAATTTGCAGCAGCCCTTTAAAATTAAAAAAAGACTTCCAGGAAGATGGCGGAGTGGTGAGCAGCAGAGAAAGAGCCTCTCTGAGATTTGGTGTTCTGACTCCGGAATATAGTAGCACAAGAAGGAGAAGAAGGAGGGAGGTGGGTCCCTGGGACCCAGGAAGGATCTGAAGTGAGAATTGAAGTCCCTGGGGAGAGTGAAGAGAGAAACCATAATGAAGAGGAGGGAGGAACCAAGCAGCACTCTCTCCCAGAGGAGCCCAGACACTGTGTGCCAAACCTGCAGGCACAGTAACTACTGGCAACCCCAGAGGCCTCCACAAAGAAACAAACGCACCAGTGGAACAAAGCAGTGGACGCAGTGGACTGCAGTGGCTGGTGAGTTATCTGGGTTTAGACATCACCCAGGAGTGGACGATTGGCTGGGAGCCACCTTGGAGAGGGGCCAACTGAGTTCAGAACTCAGAACAGCTACCGGCTGACCCCATCTAATGGGTCCCAGTGCCTTGGTGTGAGTGCTGAGTTCATGTCAGCAGGAGGTCAAGGAGTGGAGTTCAAGCCAGCAAGAGACACACAAACCCTTGTAGGCTCAAAGAATCCGGTACCAGCTTCATAGCAAGAAACCGACCTGAACTCCAGAGGAACTAAAGGGGCAAGCTGGCTGGGATTATTCACCACCCTACCATGAAGCTGCAGCTGGCTTGCTGGGATTAATCAGTTTGTCTCTGGACTCTGTTTGCCTGCGTTACCTACCAATGAAAGCAGAGATACACCTTGAATTGGACTTTTTCTTTCTTTCTCTTCTTCCTCCTCTCTGGTTCTTGTTTGTTTGTTTTGGTACCAGGGATCAAACTCAGGACCTTATGCTTGTGAGGCAGGAGCTGGCACCACTAAGCTAAATCCCCAGCCCTTGTTTTTGTTTTTTCTTGATTGTTTGAACACAGTTTCTAGTTGGTTTTCTTTGTTGTTATTCTGTTCTATTGTTGTTTTTCTTCTTTTTTTGGTACCGGGGATTGAACTCGGGTCCTTCTGCTTGCAAGGCAGGTGGTGGCACCATTGAGCTAAATCCCTGGCCCTCTATTCTTGTTTTTATTTTTCCTTTTCTCTTTGCCACCTGTCTTCTTCACAGACAAAAGCACTAGATTGTGGTACATTGTTATTGTTGATTGTACTCCTTAATACCTAAATCTTGGAAACAGGCCAGATGCCCATCAATGATGAATATACAAAGAAAATGTGATTTTTTTATACAGTGGAGTACTACTCTGCCATAAAGAACGATAGCCTTGAGACATTTATAGCTAAATGGATGCACCTTGAGACCAGACTCTTTTTTTTTTTTTTTTTTTTTTTTGGTACCGGGGATCGAACTCAGGTCCTTGCACTTGCGCAGCAGACGGCGAAACTGTTGAGCTAAATCCCCAACCCTGAGACTATACTCTTAAGTGAAATAAATTGGACACACACATGTAAATACCACATTGTTTCTCTGATGTGAGAAACCAAAAATGGAAATAAGGTCCAAACTGCATAATAGATATTGTGAAATGGGAAGAAAATGTTCAAATGAGAAGGGGAACAAAGGAGGGAAGAGGGGGAAAGGAAGGAAGGGACAAAATAAAAAAAGAGAATAGAAGGAAAAAATGGAAGCAAAGTTCCTGCAAATAAGAAGGGGAAGAGAGTTGAAGAGGGGGGAGGGGAATGGGAGGAAAAAAAGAAGAAGAAAGATATATCATGTACAGGTACAAATTCCCTGCAATGAATATTATCATTATGTATATCTAAAATGTACCAGGCCAAGGATTTAGCTCAGTGGTGCCACACCTGCCTAGCAAGCACAAGGTCCTGAGTTTGATCCCCGGTACTGAAAAAAAAAAAAAAAGTACCAATAAAAAAAGAAAATAAGTAAAAGTGATCAAGATGAAATATGTATAGGTATTGACCCCCCAAACTTAATGTAATCAATATGTATTGTAAACACATACTAATAAAAATTAAAAATGACTTTCATTAAAAAAAAAAAAGGAAAGGGGCCAGGGATTTAGCTCAGTGGTTCCTCTGCCTGCCTTGCAAGCACAAGGTCCCGAGTTTGATCCCCAGTACCAAAAAAAAAAAAGACAAAGGAAGAAAAGAAGAATAGAAGGGATACAGAGCCCTCCAGCCTTTGTGTGCAGAACAGATTAAAGAGAGACCACTGTATCAGTCAGTGTTGGCAAGAGACAGGCAAACTCAAAAAACCAGCTGAACAGGATATTAAATGTTTGTTTGTTTGTTTGTTTGGTACCAAGGATCAAATTTGGGTCTTTGCCCTTGCGAGGCAGTCAACAGAACCACTGAGCTATATCCCCAGCCCCAGGATATTAAATGAACATTTAAAAGATCAATAGCTTTCCTACACACAAATAATGAACTAGCTGAAAAGAATATCAAGAAAATAATGCCACTTACAACTGTTCAAAAAAGGGGGGGATGGGCTGGGGATTTAGCTCAGTGACGCCAAGCCTGCCTCGCAAGTGCAAGGTCCTGAGTTCGACCCCTGGTACCAAAAAAAAATAGGAATTAACCTTACCTCTACAATGAAAACTACAGAACACTGAAGAAAAAAACTGAAGAAGACACTAGATGATGGGAAGACTTTCCACATTCATGGACTGGCAAAATTATAATATTGTTCAAATGTTCTTATTACCAAAAGCAATCTACAAACTCAGTGCAATTCTCATTAAAATTCCAATGACTGTCCAAAGTCCTGGGTTCAATCCCCAGTACAAACAAAACAAAATGAAACAAAACATGACATGACATTCTCACAGAACTAGAAAAATCCATGTTAAAATTCATACGGAAACACCAAAGGTCAAGGATCAACAAAGCAATTCTAACCAGAAAGAGCAAGAGACATTGTAATATCTGATTTCAAATTATACTACAAAGCCATAATAACAAAACCAGAATGGTACTGGCACAAAAGTAGACATATTGACAAATGGAATAGAATGCAGAATAAAAAAAAAAGTCCATACATCTATAGCTATCTGATTCTTGACAAAAGAGCCAAAATTATACATTGGAGAAAAGACAATCTTTTTAATTTATGGTGCTGGAAAATGAATATTGAAATTAGATCGCTATCTCTCACCCTGTACAAAAACTTTTCTTTCTTTCCTTTATTTTTTCTTGTTTATTCTTCTCTGTTACTTTTATGTAATTATAATAATTTTCTTTTATTCTTTAATAGAATCTTTTTTTTTTTTTTGTACCAGAGATCAAACTCGGGTCCTTGCTCTTCCTCAATAGAATCTTTTATCTCACTTTTCTCTCATTCTTCTCATCTTCCACTGATTGATTTTTCAAATTTTACTTATTTCATTCTCCCATTTCTTACCTTCTCTAACTTTACTAGTATAACTATTAAGCTTTATTAATTTTAATTTTTACTTATTTATTTATTTTTTTAGTACTGGGGATCAAATTTGGGTCCTTGCACTTGCTCAGCAGGCGGCGAAACCTCTGAGCTAAATCCCCAGCCCAAGCTTTATTAATTTTTAGATAGTTAACTCTATGCTATTACTATTAATACTTTTCTATTGTTAGAGGAGGTTATTGTTATAGTTAGTAGATATTTACTGTATGCCAATATTTTGTTTCTCTTAATGTTTATACTAGAATTATAGATCTCTTTTCTATGGCTAAGGGGTGATACATTATTGGATTGTATGGTCTGTCAATATCCAGCTTGTCTTTGATGCTATCATTGTTGCTGATTTTATTGCTGTTGCAAGAGTAGCATAGTTGTTACTATTAATTAGTTTTTCTCTCTGTGCCAATATCTGGATTGCTTTGTTGTCATTAACAATACTGTGGCCCATTCCCAGAGAACTGGGTGCTGGCCCAATTATACTTCCCCTTCCCCTCCCAAATAAAGGTGGCTGGGTCTTGGGATAAAGGCAGAAGCCTATAGTTAGCCACATCCACAGTGCATCACTGAAAACCAGGCATTAACTAAAGAAGTCTCCCTACTAGTAGCAAAGTCTTACACTATAATCAACCAGAAATCCTCACCACAGAAAATAATAATAATAATAATAATAATAATAAATAATAATAGAAACTTGAGAAGACAAAGCAACAAAATGCCTTGAAAGATTCCCAACTCCTCCAAAGCTGATCCATGGGGGATCAAGAGGGAGGAAATCAAAAGTCACAGAGTCAAATTGTTCAAAAGGAAAACAAATTAAAAAAAAAACAACAGATCAGGTGCCAAGGATTTAGCTCAGTGGTGTCACCACCTGCCCCACAAGCGCAAGGTCCTGAGTTTGATCCCTGGTACCAAAAAAAAACCCAACAAACCAGATCAATAAGGTGCTTAGTGAGTTCAAAGAAAATATAACTAAACAAATAATGGTCTTAATAGACAAAACAATCAGCAAATGTACAGAAGACACTAATAAAAAGCTAGCAGAGCTAAAGAAAATGATACAAAACATGAACTGCAGTCTATGAATTGCAGTCTATGAATGGGTACCAAGCAGAAATCCAGGAGATTAAAAATTCTATTGAGGGCCAGGGGTTTAGCTCAGTGGTTCAGGTGCCTGCCTCGCAAGCGCAAGGTTCCGAGTTCGATCCCCGGTACCAAAAAAAAAAGATAGTACTGGTGTCAATTATTCAAAGATACCTTAAAAACAATAAGAGAACATGAATTATGGATCCTACAGCTGCTAAATGTCACAAAGAAGACTAAGATTAACTGGAAATAGTGAAAAACCTGAAGACATTACAAAAGGTATAAGAATCCTCTTTACAGAAATAATACCAGAAAACTTTCCAATATGGGAAAAGAATTAATAAGTGAAGCACAGAGAATCCCAAACAGCCATAATCAGAAAAGAACCTGTCCATGACACATTATTGTCAAAATCCCCTAAGTCCAACACAAGAACAAAATCTTAAATGCTGTTAGAGAGAAGCAACAAATCACTCAGGAAAGTAAACCCATTAGAATTACTTCTCAACACAAACTTTATACAGTCCAGAATAGCTTACAGTGAAGTGTTTCACGCCCTAAAATGAACAACTTTCAACCCAGACTAGTATATCCTATAAAACTATCTTTCAAAATTGATGGAGAAATAAGGTCTTTCCATGACAAAAAGTGCCTTAACATGCTCCTGCCAGCTTGAGCAGCTGGTGGTATGTGCATGGCTTGAACCACCATCCTTAGCTATGTAACATCAGACAATGGAATTCAAGTCAGAGCCACCCAGCAGTGAGACAAAAATCATGGCTCTATTGTGAATGTGTTCAGAAATTCATGACTCCCAAACCATCACTATAAAAAATTCTCAAGGATATCCTAGAAAGAGACAGTGAAGCTAACAATAACAAGAGGTCTAATAGAATGAATATACCAGGCAGTGTGAGCAGTTAAATTGAAGGAGGGGAGAAGGGACTCAGCAACAGGAAAATAATGCAATGGCAGGAATAAGTCAATATCTTTCTGTAATAACTCTCAATGTGAATGGTTTCAATTCCCCAATCACAGGCACAGATTGGCAGAAAGGATCAAGGAACAAAATCCAATATATATTTTTTTTGTACCAGGGTTCGAACTCGGGACCTTGTGCTTGTGCGGGAGGTTCCAGAACCATTGAGCTAAATCCCTGGCCCCCAAAATCCAATATTATGCTGTATACAAGGAAACACATTTAAGCCAGGTGTGGTGGCACATGCCTGTCATCCCAGCACTCAGGAGGCTGAGGCAGGAGGATTGCTGGGAGTTTGAGGCCAGCCTGGCCTACATGGTGAGTTCAAGACCAGGCTGGACTACACAGCGAGACCCTGTCTCAAAAAACCAAAAAGAATGTATATATATGATTTGAACCAAACCTTTGAACAAATGAACTTAATAGATATATACAGACAATACATTCTTCTCAGCAGCTCATAGAACTTTCTTCAAAATAGACTACATACTAGCTAATAAAGCATGCTTAAATGAATGCAAAAGAATCAAAATTATGTCATGCACATTATTAGATCATGACACAATGAAACTACAAATCAATGGCAAAGGGAACAACACAAATTATTGAAATGCATGCAAGTTAAACAATACACTCTTGAACAATCAATAGGTCATAGAGAAGCAAGGAAGAAAATAGTTCTAGAATTGAGCAATAATGCTACTAAAACACAACAAAACTTATAGAACACAAAGCAGTCTTTTTTTTTTTTTTTTTTTTTTTTTGGTACCGAGGATAAAACTCGGGTCTTTGTGCTTGCGTAGCAGGCGGCGAAACCACTGAGCTAAATCCCCGGGCCCTACAAAGCAGTCTTAAGAGGGAAGTTTATAGCTTCTGAAAAACAGAGTAGTCCAAATTAATAACATAATAATGCACCTTGTGGTCCTAGGAAAGCAAGAACAACCCAAATCCAAGGCTAGTACAAGGAAGGAAATTATAGGGCTGGGGATTTAGCTCAGTGGTTCTGGCGCCTGCCTTGTAAACTCAAGGTCCCGAGTTCAATCCCCAGTACCAAAAAAAAAAGAAAGCAAAGGAAGGAAATTATAAAGATCAGAGTATAAATTAATGAAGTTAGGGCCGGGGATTTAGCTCAGCGGTTTCGCTGCCTGCTGCACAAACACAAGGACCCGAGTTCGATCCCTGGTACCAATAAATAAATAAATAAATAAATAAATAAATAAATAAATAAAAAATAAATTAATGAAGTTGAAGCTGGGCCTGGGCACCTGTAGTCCCAGCACTCAGCAGGTTGAGGCAGGAGGATCACTGTGAGTTCAAGGCCAGCCTGAACTGCATAGCAAGACCCTGTCTCGAAAACAAACAAACAAAAAAATGAAGTTGAGATCAAAATAAATACAAAGAATCAATGAATCAAAGAGCTGGTTCTTTGAAAGAATAAACAAAATAGACATACAGTTAGCTGATCTTATCAAAAAGGGCTGGGGATTTAGCTCAGTGGTGCCGCTGCCTGCCCCGCAAGGGCAAGGACCCGAGTTCGATCCTCAGTATCAAAAAAATCCCCCAAAAAACAAACAAAAAAAAAGAAAGAAAAAAATTTTAAAAAGAATAAACAATGTAAAATTAAAAAGGGAGGCCAGGGATTTAGCTCAGTGGTTCTGGCTCCTGCCTCGCAAGCGCAAAGTCCTGAGTTCAATCCCTGGTACCGAAAAAAAATAAATAAATAAAAATAAACAACGATCTTACCAAAAAAAGGAAAGAAAAGACTCAAATCAATGCAATTAGAAGCAAAAAGGATGAGATCACAACAGACACCACCAAAATGCAGATTATTAGTAACTACTTTGGAAACCTATACTCTAATAAGCTTGAGAATTCAGAAAAAATGGATAGATTTATAGATACATATGAATTACCAAAACTGAGCCAAAAAAAAATTTTTAAAAAACTCTGAATAATAGCAGGTATGAAACTGAAGCAGAAAAAAAATGTAAACACCACCTACCAACTAAGAAAAAAGTCTAGAACCCAATGGATTCACCACTGAATGTACAAGAACTTCAGAGAAGATCTCATGCCAATAGTCCTCAAACTATTTAATGAAATTGAAAGGGAAGGAATATTCCCAAAGTGATTCTTGGAAGCTAGCATTACCTTAATTCCAAAACTAGACAAAGAGGATGTGTCAGACAGACAGACAGACAGAGTCTGAGACTAACGGCCAGGGATGCAAGGATGGTTCAACATATGCAAATCAATAAATGTAATACATCACATAAACAGAAGCAAGGATAAAAATCACATGATCATCTCAATAGTCACAGAAAAAAGAAGACATAGATGCAAAAAAAAAGCCTTTGACAATACCCAACATCTATTTGTGATAAAACACTGAATAAAATAGGTATAGAAAGACCTCAATCTGATGAAAGCTCAATCTGATAAACTCAATCTGATAAAAGCAATTTATGACAAACCTATTGCCAACATCATATTAAATAGGGAAAAACTGAAAGTGTTCCCTCTAAAATTAGGAGTAAGACAAGGATGTCCATTATCATTACTCCTGTTCAATATACTACTTAAAATAGTAGCCAAAGCAATCAGGCAAGAGAAAGAAATAAAAGAGATATGGGTAGAAAAGAAAGAAGTCAAGTTATTATTATTTGTAGATGACATGATCCTCTACATGGAAGACCCAAAAAATTCTACCCAAAATTCCTAGAATTAATAACCCAATTAATTAGTATAGAGGGTTATCAAGTCAACACACAAAAAGCAATAGCTTTCTGGTCCACCAATAATGAACTCACTGAGAAGAAAATTAGTAAAACAATACCATTCACAATAGCATCAAGCAAAATTAAATACTTAAAAGTTAACCTAACCTGGGTCCAGGGATTTAGCTCAGTGGCACTAGGCCTGCCTTGCAAGCGAAAGGTCCTGAGTTTGATCCCCAGTACCAAAAATAATAATAATAATAATAATAATAATAATAATAATAATAATAAAAGTTAACCTAGTGCCAGGGATCTAGCTCAGCGGCACCATGCCTGCCTCACAAGCACAAGGTCCTGAGTTTGATCCCCAGTACTGCAAAAAAAAAAAAAAAAGTTAACCTGACCAAAGACATAAAAGATCTCTACAATGAAAATTACATTACTCTGAAAAAGGAGATTGAAGAGGACATCAGAAAATGGAAAATAAAATAAATAAAATGGAAAATATATTCCCTTTTTCCTAGATCGGCAGAACCAATGTAGTCAGAATAGCCATTCTTCCAAAACAAGTAACAGATTTAATGCAACCCCAATAATAGTCCTCACAGAACTAGAGAAAACAATCATAAAATTCATATAGAAGGGCCGGGGATTTAGCTCAGTGGTTTCACACCTGCTGTGCAAGCGCAAGGACCCAAGTTCGATCCCCAGTACCAAAAAAAAATTCATATAGAAGCAGAAGAGATTCAGAATAGCAAAAGCAATCCTGCACAAGAGCAAACAAGGAGGCATCACAATCCCAGACTTCAAGTTATATTACAAAGCAACAATGATAAAAACAATATGGTACTAGCATAAAAATAGACATATGGATCAGTGGAACAGAATAGAGGATGCAGAAACAACCCCAGATACATTCAGGTATCTAATCTTTGACAAAGGGGCCCAAAACTAGACAGCCTCTTTAACAAATGGTGCTGGGAAAACTGGCTAACCACATGCAGAAGATTGAATCCAGACCCATATTTTTCACCATGTACCATGTTTCCCCCCAAACACTACCTAAGAGCCTTAAAAACTAGAGATGAAGGGCCGGGGATTTATCTCAGTGGTTCCAGCGCCTGCCTGGCAAGCACAAGGTCCTGAGTTCGATCTCCGGTACCCCCCCTAAAAAACCCCCAAAAACTAGAGATCAAAAATGCCCAACCCCATCAGCCTATCCTTGCCTTAGCTGCCATTACAGAGTAGCCACCAAGCAAGAGAATAGTGTGGTATACTCTGACACTCACCATCACCATGGTAACAACCAGCTAGAGCTTATTTTCCAGTTAGGTCTTATTTTGGGGTAAACATAGTACTAAACTAAAAAAAAAATGGATCAAATGTTTAAACGTTAAAACAGAAACAATCTGGGCCGGGGATTTAGCTCAGTGGTTCTGGTGCCTGCCTTGCAAGCTCAAGGTCCCGAGTTCAATCCTGGGTACCAAAAACCAAAAACAAAACAAAACCAGAAACAATCTAATCTGCCAGAAGATAAAAATAGGTAAAACTCTTAAAAACATAGGCATGTCAAGGACTTTTTAAAACAGAACCCCAACTACATAAGAATCAACATCAACCAACAAATGAGATCATAGCAATGAAAAAGCTTCTGCGCAGCGAAGAAAAAAAACAACAGAGTGAAAAGACAACCTATAGAATGGGGAAAAAGTTTTGCCAGCTACACCTTGGACAGAGGACTAATATTTAGAATACATAAGAAACTCAAAAAAATTAGACCCCTCCCAAAATAAAAGACTCAATCAGGCCAGACATAATAGTGTACACCTATAAGGGCCGGGGATTTAACTCAGTGGTTTCACCACCTCCTGCACAAGCGCAAGGACCCGAGTTCAATCCCCGGCACCAAAAAAAAAAAAAAAGTGTACACCTATAATCCCAGCACTCTGGAGGCTGAGGCAGGAGGATCACTTCGAGTTCAAGACCAGCCTGGACTACATAGCAAGACCCTGTCTCAGAACAAACAAACAAAAAAAGGGTGGATCCCGGGCCATTTGGAAAGATACAACAGCTGATCAGACATAGGCAGTGAATGAGAGGAAAGAGTTAAGGACAAAGTGTTCAGGTTTGTGGTCTGGGCAATTGGACTGAGGTTGATGGTGCCATTTTCTGAAATAGGGGCAGAAAGAGGAGCCTGGTGGAGAAGGGTAATATTGTTTGCTTTTGAACTTTTTTTTTGGTGGTGCTGGGAATCAAATCCAGTACCTTGTGCCCACCAGGCATGTGCTTTACCATTGAGCTACATCTCCAGCCAATGTTCTGTCTTTTTTTGTTCTTTGGGGGGTTTTTTTGGACCCAGGCAGGAGTGGCACCACTGAGCTAAATCCCCAGCCCTGTCTTCTTGTTTTTTGAGACAGGGTTCTTGCTATGTTGCCCAGGCTGACCTCAAACTCCTAGGCTCACGTTATCCTCCCCATCAGCCTCCCAAGTGTCAGTTCCCCAGTGGCTTTGAAGTTGCTGAGGAGCCTATGTGATGTGTGAGTGGAGCTGCTCGGGTGCAGCAAGGTTCTACGGGGGTGCAGGGTGCTGGTGAGGGGGCTGGGCTACGTGCCAGCCAGGGACCCTAGAAGGGAGGGGCACTGTCAGCTTCCCACTGTCCTGCTTCCCACTCAATGGGAAGGGGAAGTGGGCACCAGCAGAGGAAGGAAGAGGAAGGGTGAAGGAGAAGCAGTAGCACAAAGGGAACTCATATCCTTGATTTCATATTCCACATCTCCTCTCTGGTGGTTTCCCCGGGGGAGAGAAGTAAGAGCTGAAGGGTGAGGCCCAGCGCAGATCACAGACCAATGGGCCAGCAAAAGGGCGGGGCCCCTGGTGGTGTCAGCTTGTGGTGTCAGAGAGTGGGAGTCCAGGGAATGATGCTGCCCCTGCGTATAGTCTTGGGCTGCCTGGGACCTGGCCGGACCCGCAGTGATAAAGCCCAGGATGGGAGAAGCAGTCTCCACTTTCAGGTCCCATGAATCAACCAGCCCCAACAGGCTGCAAGGAGAGACAGTTCTGAAGTGCTGTAACAAGTGGCCAATCTGAATTTCAAACAGGAATAATCATTTGTAAAACCACAAGGATGGCAACAATAATAACAATGCTAATGATCATCATAATAGCCCCTTGGGCTGGAGAGCTTTCTCAGGGCCAGGTAGACAGCACTTTCTTTTATCATTTTTTTTTTTTTTTGGTACCGGGGATTGAACTCAGGCCCTTGTGCTTGCGAGGCAGGCAGCGGAACCACTAAGCTAAATCCCTGGCCCCATCTTTTATCATTTTTATTTATCAGCTGCAATCAGATGGGAAAAGTGACCTGATCTTTCTAAGGCACATATCCAAGGACATTCACTGAGTTATGTGAGAAGGTTAGGATCCCCATTTAACAGATAAGGAAACTGAGGCTAAGAACAGTATAGGGACTTGGGTGAGATTTGAACCTGAGGCTTCTCAATTTCAAGGTCCTTCCACAGCCCCCTTCTTGCCCAGTGTGGCTGCCTGCCTCCCTGCCATATCCCTCCACCCTGGCAGCCTGGCCAGCCTCCCCTCCTGCCTCTGACTTCCTTCCATCTCTCCTCTACCTCCCTCCCTATGTCTCCATGGAAAGGATGTCAAGATTGTTTTTGGTGGACTGCACATTAGGATCTTTGAAAAATATTTGGATGTTGGTCTAGCTTGTATACCATTTCCATTAAGAAAATATAATAAATTAAGTAAGTCATTTCACTTTTTTTCTCCCTCGAATAATGCACTTGACCTTCAATAAAGGGGCGGGGGGGATCCCTAATCCTAACCTAAAAACATATCTGGCTGCTCTTACCCCTGCTGATTGGTGTCAGGAACAGGTTTATTTTTCCAGAGGTATTAGACATCTTGACTTAGGAGCCACCAGGGAGTAATACCAGGGTTGGGGATGTCAAGCCCTCAGGACTCCTCTCCATCTATGCCACAGTGGCCTCTCCAGGACACAGATTTTAGCCCTTCTCTGCTTAAACCTTCTGTTCCATTCCCAGGATCTCCTAGATGAAGGCCTCCAAACCCCACCGTAGTTGACCCAGAGCCCCAGCTCCCACCAGCCCATTGCTCTGCCAGGAACTGTATATCCTTCTCCCATCCCACAGGGCCACACTGGCCACTCCCTGTTCTGGAACATAGGCTTTCTACTGCCTCATCTTTGCTGGTGCTGTTCCCCCACCTGGGAAAACATCCATCCTTCTCACCTCAACCCTTTCTAAAGCCCATGGGTTTTCACAAGCGTTTCCTCTGCAATGCTGGAGTGGCAGAATTAGCTACTCCCTTGACATTTTGTGCTGTCCTCTATGCCTCTCACCATGGCCTGCTTCTTATGCATTTCATGCACATCTCCTCATTTAGATCTTAAGCTGACCTTTCATTATCTCCAACACCCACCCTCACCCCTAGCACTGCCAGCCACAGTGCCTGAGACCCAGCAGATGCTGAGAAATTGCTGAATTGAAATCTGAGATTTGAAGCTCCTAATCTCATAGTCACATTGTCAGTGAAGGGAGTTCATGGTTGGTCTCTCACCTCTCAAAGCCACTTTGCCTCTGCCTTAATCCACAAGTGATTTGGTCTCTGCCGCAGTGTCGCTTCTGGGAAGCCTTTGAGGTTTCTCATCCCTGTAAGGAGAGTGTCTCCACACTGGTATTAATGTGCTCATCATACTGCTTTTTTTTTTTTTGGTAGTGGGGATCGAACTCAGGACCTTGTGCTTTCGAGGCAGGCAGCGGCACCACTGAGCTAAATCCCCAGCCCTCATATGCTGCATTATAATTGCCCCTTTACCTGATGTGCTCCCAGCCAGAACCAGTCTGAGGACACCTTGAGGACAGGGGCTGTGGATGTGGTTGAAGGGAGGCACCTAGCACCTATGAGTAGTTGTGGAGAATTTTCAGCATGCCAGCTGTGTTTTGAGTACTCTTATGTAACTCACTTAAGTGTCAACAAACCCAGGAGGAGCATGAACTTAGTCCCATGTGACAGAGGTGCAAACTGAAGCCAGAGAGGTTCTAAACTTACTGAACCCCACGTAGCCAGGGAGTGGAGGAAGGAGGATTTGAATCCAGCCCCTGTGCCTCCAATGCCCAGCTCTCACTGCACAATACGAATTGCATCACTGAATGAAGGGAATTGGGGCTGATGCCCAAGTAGCCCCCAGGCCCACCCTGGGCTCTTGCACATTTCCTCATAGGAGACAGTCCCATGCCAGCCAGCAAGAAGTTGCCCAAGAACAAACCCCGGCCTCCTGCTCATTTCCTCGTAGGACAGAGTCCCATGCCAGCCTGCAGGAAGTTGCCCAAGAGCAGGGCAAGGCCTGTCCTAATAAAGCATTCTTGGTGAATAGCATTGTAATAAAGACTTGTTGTTCTCTTCTCTGAGAAGCCACCCTACTTTCTGCCACCCCGTGGGGAGGTCCTGGGAATGGTTAGCTTGCTTTGGAAATGAATAATCTCTGGCCTGCTTCAGAAACAAAAGACCTTATAGGACCAGGCTGCTGCCAGACGGCTCTCTTTGTGGGTAGGCACAAGAGATGGCTCAAAACCCTGAAATATGCACATTTTCTTTGACCCAGGAAATCTGCTTGGACAAGCTTATCCTACAGACCTAGCCACACAGTTCTTCCAAGGTGTATATACGAAGGAGTTCCTTGCAACACTGTTTATAAGAATAACACTTGCCTTAGCATGTACCAGGCTGTGGGTTCCATTCTCAGCATCAAACAACCAAAAAAAGAACAAACACTGGAAAAATCCCAAGCGCATCACAAATGGAATTAATTCAATAGTTCACTGACATCCAAATAGAGGAAAAGTAGACAGCAATTAAAATGCTATTGCGGCCTAGGGAGATAGCTCAGTGGTAGAGACTTGACTTGCCTAGCATGTACGTGGTCCTGTGTTGCCTTTTTCTTTTTTTTTTTTTTTTTTTTTTGGTACCAGGGATTGAACTCAGACCCTTGCATTTACAAGGCAGGCGGGTGTGTTGCATTTTTTAAAAATACGCTATCAGGGATCTATATTTGCTGATGTGGTAGGCTGATTATGCTGTTGAGAAAAGACATAGGTCACTCTGTAGAAAAGGTAGAGTGAGGTAGTTTACACCTGAAGGATACACAGAAAGTGCTGAGAGTAGTTGCCTCTAGGGAGGGGAAGTGTGGAGTTGGGGGATGAGAAAGGAAGAGCTTCTTTTAAATTTTGAATGCATTCCATGTGTTTGGAATTGGATTAACCATAATTTCTAAGTAAGGATGCATTTGTATCATTGGTCTGTGCACTCCCAGTTTTTAAATTTGATTCGTATTCATTCTCTCTCATTCATTCTTTCTCTCTCATTCATCCTCTCTCATCTCTCTCTCTCTCTCTCTCTCTCTCTCTCTGTGTGTGTGTGTGTGTGTGTGTGTGTGTGTGTGTGTGTGTGTGTGTGTGTCTGCAATACTGGGGATTGAATATAGGGCATTTACACAGAGCTGTATATCTAGCCCTTTTCTTTCTTTCTTTCCTTTTTTTTAGACAGAGTCTTGCTAAATTGCCCAATCTTCTTCAGTGTGTCCTGAAGAATTTGCCTTTCTATAGCCATAGGGCTGAAGTTGCCTCAAATGAAACACAAGCCCTTATCATGGGATTGGCTGAGTCACAGTGCCAGGTTAACCCTCCATCTGGAAGGGTATCTGCGCTTAAAGTGAGGGCACTGATTAAAAAGAATGGGATCTTGTAAACTGGAATGGAGATGTTTGGGAGGAACCTGACCAGGTTGGAACATTGAACTCATAAATTCGGATGAGATTATTTTGCCCAAGGAAGCAATTTCCTAACCCTCAGTAGCAGAGGCATCCCCACTCCCATCCCTGTGGTGCTGGCCTCTCCACTGATGCCTGAGGAAACAGTAATGAACTTCCTTGACGCAATGCAGAAAGTCAGTGCTGCAGCTCTTCAGGACTGGCTCTCACCACCCACTTTAGCCTCTGGGTCTATAATCAGGCTGAAATCTCAGAGTGACCCATGAGGAGGTCCTTATACTCCCAAAGAACTTCTCAAATTTTCTAATTCGTACAAGCAGATGTCTGGGGAGCAGATGTGGGAATGAATTTTAAGGGTGTGGTGTAGTTGTAGAAGGAACATAAACCTGGGTCAGGCTGAATTTCTTGATTTAGGGTCATTAAGCAGAGATTCTGGATTTCATGCCACAGTTTGTGGATTTAAAAGAGGCTGCTAATAATGTAGTTGGTTGGTTGGCTGAAATATGGATCTAAAGATGGCCTATTGTGGAAGAGCTGGAGATGCCTGATACTCCGTGGTTTACTGTCGAGGAAGATGCTCAAAGACTCCAGCAGATGGGGTTGCTGGAGTGGATTTGCTAGGTAAAAATCTGCTCTGCCCCATAAGTGGGTCCAGAAAATGTATCCTGGTCTTAGTCACTTTCTTCATCAATGAGACTAAGTACTTGATACCCAAAACTTAAAGGAAGAGACCATTATTTTGGCTCATAGCTCAGAAGTTTCAGTCCAGTTTCAGCAGTCTCCATGGCAAGAAGACATGGAGGAAAGGCCTGGCAGAGGGAAGCTGCTCACATCATGGAAGCAGAGTGAAGGAAGCAGAGAGAAGGAAGGAACCAGGGAGGGAGATACGCCCTTCTAGGTTATGCCCCCAGTGACCTGCCTCCCCACCTCCTAACAGCAAGACAGCCACAGCACCTACATGGTCCAATTCTCTTCCAAAAGCACCACCTATGAGCACATGAGGCTCTTGGGGACATCTAGATATAAACCATGACAACTCTTCAATTTGTGAGGGGAGCACCCTTTGAAGCTCCCTTGAAGACCTCCATCATTATTCTGTACTATATGACAGACCTTATAGTGAAAACATCATCACTCAACTGGGAAGCTTAAATGCAGAGGCCAAGAGGCAGCAGTTAACCACCAAAGGCAAGGTAGGGGTACTTACTGGAGTGGACAGCAGAGGAGAAGCAATGTTCAGAATGGTCTGACTCACAGAGACCTGTGATGTTAGCTAATTAATCAAGGTATCTCCAGAAGTGAAACAGGAAGCATAAAGAATTTTTACTGGACTTACATAAGCAGAAAAATCTCAGGGCAAATGAACAAAACTCCACTTCAAATCATAACAACAGATAATCATAGTCCTTCAACCAATTCCAAGACTTGAGCCAGTTTACAGACCCAGAACCCCTTTGAATGAAGGGGAAACTAGGTTCTCTCGAGAAAGGACCATGGTGCACTACCAAAAAGTTATAGTGTTAATCTCTCTCCCATTCTTCCCAAAGAGACCTACAGCCTTTTACCAGGGTAACTGTGCGTTGGGGAAAAAGAAATGCTCATATATTTCTGGGACTATGGGACACTGCTTCCGAACTAATGCTTATTCCAAGAGATCCATAGTATCACTGTGGCTCTCCAGTAAGATTAGGGGCCTTGGGGCTGGGGATTTAGCTCAGTGGTTTCGTCCCCTGCTGCACAAGCCCAAGGACCTGAGTTTGATCCCTGGTACCAAAAAAAAAAAAAAAAAAAAGATTAGGGGCCTATGGAGGTCAGGTGATCAATGTAGTTTTAGCCAAATCCAAGTCAAAGTGGTTCCATTGGGTCCCCACCTCTATCTATCCTGCGGTCATTTGCTCAGTTTCAGGATGTATCACTGGGATAGATATAGTTGGGACTTGGCAGAATCCCCGCATTGGTGCCTGAACCTATGGAGTGAGAGCTATTACAGTAGGAAAGATAAGATGGCAGCCATTAGGGTTGTCTCTACCTGGGAAAATAGTAAATGAAAAACAGTATCACATCCATGGAGGGATTGCAGAGATTAGTGCCACCATCTAGAATTTGAAAGCCAGGTGTGGTGGCACACACCTGTAATCCCAGCACTTGAGAAACTGAGGCAGAAGGATTGCTGTGAGTTTAAGGCCAGCCTGGGCTACATAGTGAGTTCAAGCTCAACCTAAACTGCACAGTGAGACTCTGCCTCAAAAACAAACAAACAAAAAACTTGAAAGATGCATATGAGGATGGTTCTTACCAAAAAGTGTGAGTTTTACTATGTGAAATGTAGGCTTTAATTTTTTTTTTTTTTTTTTTTTTTGGTACCGGGGATCGAACTTGGGTCCCTGCACTTTCGAGGCAGGCGGCGGAACCACTGAGCTAAATCCCCAGCCCTAGGCTTTAATTTTTTAAGGGGAAGGGACAAAGAGGAAAAAAAGAGGGCTTAGGGGCTGGGAGATTTAGCTCAAATAAAAGAGGGCTTGGATCCATGAAGGTCTGGGTAGTGAGGAGGGGGAGGGGATTCCCACACTTGCCCCGGTTCACACCCTGAACTCTGAGGCCTGTCTGTCCAAGACTTGCTTGTGACCTTGGGCAAGTGCCTTTTCCTCCCAGAAACTCAGTTTCTTACCCCAAAGAGGGAGGGGGAAGCTCTGCTGATCTCCAACAACAAAACACACAAACATCTACTGAGCTCTGACACTGCTGGACTAACCACTTGGGGTGATATGTATTCTTTCACTTGTAGAGTGTAAAGGGGGCAGGAAGGATGATAGGAGAGGAGGAAAAGGGGGGGGGAGAGAGGAAGGTTTTAAAACCCTTCTCTGTATAGACATGTGGATCAATGGAACAGAATAGAAAATGCAGAACAACTCCCAGCACATACAGCTACCTGATCTTTGACAAAGGGGCCAAAAACTTATGCTGGAAGAAAGATAGCTTCTTTAACAAATGGTGCTGGGAAAAATGGCTATCCACATGGAGAAGATTAAGTCTAGACCCATATCTTTCACCATGTACTAAACTAAAATCAAAATGGATCAAATATCTAAATATTAAAATAGAAAAACTTAGTGGAAGATAAAACAGGTAAAACTCTTCAAGGCATAGCCAAGGACTTTCAAAACAGAACCCTAATTGCACAAAAGAACACCAAGAATCAACAAATGGGATCATATCAAAATAAAAAGCTTCTTTGGGCCCAGGATTTAGCTCAGAGGTGCCACACCTGCCTCACCAGGTCCTGAGTTCAATCTCTGGTACACACACGCACACACAAACACACACACACACACAAAAAAAAAAACCCAAGGGCCAGGGATTTAGCTCAGTGGCACCATGCCTGCCTTCCAAGCAAAAGGTCCTGAGTTCGATACTGCAAAAAAAAAATGCTTGTGCACAGCAAGGGAAAAAGAAAAAAAAAGAAAGAAAGAAAAAAAAACCCCAGAGTGAAGAGATGACCTACGGAATGGGAAAGAAATTTTGCCAGCTATACCTTGGACAGAGGACTAATATTTAGAACATATAAATAACTCAAAAAAAATTAGTCATCCCCAAAATAAAAGATCCAGTCCAAAACTGGGCAACTGAAATGAACAGACACGTCTCACAAGAAGAAATACAAATGGCCAGTAAATACATGGAAAAAATGTTCAGTGTCACTGGCCATTACAGAAATGCAAATTAAAACAGCACTGAGATTCCATCTTACTCCAGAAAGAATGGCCGTCATCAAGAAATCAAATAACAAATGCTTAGGAGCCGGGGATTTAGCTCAGTGGTTCCACCACTTGCCTCAAAAGCACAAGGTCCCGAGTTCAATCCCCAGTACCAAAAAAACCCCAACAAATGCTGGCAAGGCCGCAGGGGGTGAGGGTAAGGAATTCTTCTTCATTGTTGGTGGCAATGTAAGCTAGTATAACTATTATGGAAATTAGTATGGAGATTCCTCAAAAAAACAAAACTAGAAATTCCATTTGACTCAGCTATTCCCCTCCTATGCATCTTCCCACAAAAGTTAAAGACATCATATCACAGTGATACATGCACATCCCATGTTTATAGCAGTGCAATTCACCATAACTAAATCTTAGAGGCAGCCTGTATGTCCATCTACAGATGAACAGATAAAGAAAATGTGGCATTTACACACAATGGAGTACTATTGTGCCATAAAGAAGATAAACTTGAGTCATTTGTAGGAAAATGGATGGATTTTTTTTAATGGATGCATTTTGAGACTATAATGTTCAGTGAAATAACTCAGACACACAAGCTTAGCTGTCACATTATTTCTCTTATATGAGAAATTTAAAATACAAATAAAGAGCAAAAGTAAAGATAGATAATAGGAAAAGAGAGATGGAGGGAGGAGAATAGGGGATAATGCAGCTAGGAAGGAAGGGAGGGGGAGAGGATGCAAAAAGAATTAAGATGTGCTGTGTATATGTACCAACTCCTCATGATGGATGTGCTCATTATGTATTGCAAACATGCACTAATGAAAATAAATATAAATATAGTCACATGAAAAACAATACTCTTTGACTGGGGATTTAGCTCAGTGGTTTATCCACCTGCTGTGCAAGTGCAAGGACCGGAGTTCGATCCCCGGTACAAAAAAAAAAAATACTCTTTGTGCAGTACTGGAAATTGAACTCAGCAAGTACTGACTGAGCTATATCCCCACCCCTGTGTACTTTTCTTTCTTTCTTTCTCTCCCCCGCCCCCACCTATTTTGAGACAAGATCTCCCTAAATTGCCAAGGTGACTTTAAACTTGCAATCCTTCTGCCTCAGTCTCCTGAGTAGTTGGGATTATAGTTGTAGGCCACCACGCCCAGCTGAAGATATTCTTTATCACCCATTTAGATGTACTTAGTGCTGGCAGTTATTCATTTAATCCTCATCCACTCCTAAGAGGTACGAACTACTACTAGCTCCATTTTACTAATGAGAAAACCTAGGCATTCAGAGGTTACATAATTGGCCAAAGCCAACCCAGCCCAGGATTCCCAGGATTTCAACCCAGTCCTCTCTTCCCAAGTCCTTTCACATGAAACTCCAAATGGATTCACCGGGTCATTACCCAAGCTGGCCTCCAATTTGTGATGATCTTGTCTCAGCTTCTGAGAGCTGGAATTACAGCTCCTGCAATCATGCCTGGCTAAAGGGATTACTCATTGGAGGTCCAGATCAGGAATGTTTGCCCAACACTGATCCAATCTATACAGAGGCAGAGACCCAGGCAGATGAAGGTCACATCCTGAAGTCCTGGCTTCCCTGAGAAGGATGAAAAGCTACTGATGGCACATATGACATCCAGCATTTACTCCTATATCTGTCTTATTCTGGGCCAGACACTGTTCTGAACAAGTACTCATTCAGCCTGTTCTTTGACAACCCGAGTGGAAGGTTGTGCTGGTGACATTATCAACCCATTTCACAGATGGGAAAATGGAGGCTCAAGGTCACTAACTTGCACGAGGCTGGGAAACAGAAAAGCTGGGATGTGAGCCCAAGCTTCCTGGCACCAGGGGCTGTCAAGCACTACCCAACCCCAATCCTGCCTTTGGGTGGATGCATGCAGTGTAAGTCACTGTTTGGTACCAGCTCTCGCCAGAGATGGGATAAGAAAAGAGATGATAGGGCCGGGGATTTAGCTCAGTGGTTCTCCCACCTGCCTCGAGAGCACAAGGTCTGGAGTTTGATCCCCGGTACCAAAAAAAAAAAGAAAGAAAGAAAAGAAAAGAGAGGATCACAAGAGGGGAGAACTTCCTGCAGACTTGGCTTTTTTCTTTTTCTTATTTAGTTTTAGGTCACACTATGACTAAGTTCTATCTCCTAGGAGGCAGCCCTGGGGCCAAAATTACTCTTTTTTTTTTTTGTACTGGGGATTGAACTCAGGACCTTACACTTGCGAGGCAGGTGTGCTGCTACTGAGCTAAATCCTCCCCCCCCCTTTTTTATTTGTTTTTGTTTTATTTATTTATTTTTTTGGTACCGGGAATAGAACTTGGGACCTTGAGCGTTTGAGGCAGGTGGCAGTACCACTGAGCTAAATCCCTGGCCCTTTTTTTTTTTTTTAATGGTACCGGGGATCGAACTCAGGTACTTGTGCTTGCGCAGCAGGTGGTGAAACCACTGAGCTAAATCCCCAGCCTCATTTTATTTTTTTTGAGATAGAGTCTTTCTATGTAGTCCAGGTTGGCCTCGAACTCATGTCGATCCTTCTGCCTCAGCCTTTGGAACGCTAGGATTACAGGCTTGGGCCACGGCACGCAGCCAAAAGTGCTTTGAGAAGGAAAGAGTCTTTAGGGCTCCAAGCTTTAATGGGGCTTGTTAGCTGGCTCTAGAAGGGTGGCCGGTCACCTCTGCTACCATTTGCAGCTCCTTAATCAGAGAGGCTACTCAGTCCCAGCCCCAGGGGGCAGCCTCCTCCCAACACCTGGGGATCCTGCTGGGACTTGTACAGTAGCTGTTCTGTGCCCAGTGTGGATTCCCTCTCCTGGGCCACAGCATCATCGCTGTCCTTTAGAAGGCCCTCTTTCCCCTCTCTCCATCCCTGTAATTTTGAGAGATTGACTTCCCTTGCCTCAGGCTAAGCTACTGACCTACTCTCACCCAGCCAGGAGCCTCTGGCTATCTCTGGGGCCCCAGGGAATTGGGGCAAAGGTGTGTGCTCTGGTGAAGTCAGAAAATGTAGTTCCTGGGGCTGGGGAGGAGCTCAGTGTAGTTCCCTAGGGCTAGAATCGACAAACTGGTAGGTTGGGTGCCTGTAAGTGCCTTCCTAGGGGATAGTTGGAAATCAACCAGTAACAGAGCTGTGAGGAAAAAGGGACCCTTCTCCACTGTTGATGGGAGTATAGACTGAGCTACCACTGTGGAAATCAGTGTGGAGAGTCTTCAAAAAACTAAAACTAAAGGTTTCATTTGACCCAGCTATCCCCCTTCTTGGTATCCTCCCGAAAGAATCAAAAGCATCCTACCACAGTGATATATGTATACCCATATAGCAGCACAGTTTGTAATAGCTAAATCTTGGAAACAGCCCAAATGCCCATCAACTGACAAATGGATAAAGAAGAAGTGGGGTTTTTTTATACATAGTAGAGTACTACTCTGCCGTAAAGAATGATAAACTTGAGACATTTCTAGCTAAATGGATACACCTTGAGACAATACTCCTAAGTGAAATAAATCAGACACACAAGTATAAATACCACATTGTTTCTCTGGTGTGAGAAACAGAAAGTGCAAATAAGGACCAAAATGTATAATAGATATTGGGAAATAGGAAGACAATGTTCAAATGAGAAGGGGAACAAGGGAGCGGGGAGGGGGAAAGGAAAGAAGGGGAAAAAAGAATAGAAGGATAAAAATGGAAACAAAGCTTTTGTAAATAAGGAGGGGAAGAAAGGTTCATGGGAGGGGAGGGGAATGGGAGAAAAAGAAGCAAGATATACCAAGTACAGGTATAAATTCCTCTTGATGAATATTATCATTACGTATACCTAAAATATATCAATAAAAAATTTTAAAAACACACACACAAAATTGATCCTTTGGTGTTTTATAAGAGGATTTGGAAACTGAATTAGGTGACTGCCCTGCTTAAAAGCCTACAATAGGGGGCATACAAAGTGGAGCATGTTTATAATCCCAGCTACTCTGGTGGCTAAAACAGGAGGATTGCAAATTCACATCCAGCTTGGGCAATTTAGTGAGAACCTCTCTCAAAACAAAAAATAAAGTCAGGTGTGGTGGCACCCACTTGAAGTCCCAGCACTCAGGAGGCTGAGGTAAGAGGATCGCCACAAGTTAGAGGCCAGCCTGGACTACATAGCGAGTTCAAGGCCAGCCTAGAACACACAGCAAGACCCTGTCTCAAAAGACCAAGGAAAGGGATGGAGATTTAGCTCAGCAGCACTATGCCTGCCTTGCAAGTGCAAGGTCCTGAGTTCGATCCCCAGTACGGGGGAAAAAAAAAAGTCCTGTAATGGCTTCCTATTGCTTTCAGAACACAGGGCAAGCTGCTCACCATGATTAACAGCATCCACGCCCTTGCCTGGTGCTTAGGGGCCCCTTGGGTACACCTTGGGTATCATCTCCTGCCTCTCCCTCTTCCAGCTACACAGAGTCCTCATCCCCTTAGCTCCTGCTTCCAGGAAGCCTTGGTTAGCTCAGCTTAGATGTCTCTTTTGCCAGCAGGACTTCCCTGAGTCCCTCGAGCTCCCTCACACACCTGCTTAATCACAAATCACTTATTGCCAGGGCCGGTCCAACCAGAACCACCAATATGGCTGCGCTGCTGGCTGAAATACAGTATTGAATTTTTCCATATCAGTTGGCACACAGCTGTTTCCTGAATCCCTCCAGGTCTCCCACAGCCCCTGCTGTTCCCTCCTCCTATCCCTGCAGTAGCCAGCAACCAGCAGGCTAAAGCCAGACCCAGCAGGTGGCCAGGGACCCTGTGCTGGTTCCAGTGGCCAGCGTTCATTCTGACTGGCCCAGTGCCCAGCTCTGCAGCTGATGGACATCATTAAATCAATCTTGCTCGTTGCCCTCGATTGTAAATGTCTGGATTGTAAATTCCTGGTTCCCTTGTCTGTTTACAGGGGCAAAAGCTCTTTGAAGGCGGCAAGGCCCCTTTCCTTACCAGCTGAGTGCCAGGTACATGCTTGGTGCCCAGTGAGCATTTACTAAATGAAAGAATGAAAGAGTGAATAAATGATTGTGGCCTGAAAAGTTGGAGAGTGACTGAAAACTTATGGGCCCCTCGCTCTGGGCTCTGGAGTTTTCTAGACCTGCACTGAAGTCTTGCCCTTTGCCCACATTTTATTGGTCGGCTTGTCTCTACCCCGGAAGGGAGCTCTTGTCACCTGCCCCAGTATGACTCCAGCCTGGCCAGCTCCATCCTGCCTTCCTGTAAAACCAGGGAAGCCCAAGTAGCAGCTCTTCCACCAACACGCACATAGGTGAGCATGGGCACGTGTGGACACTTGTTCCACACATTAGCAGGGTGAATAGGCACCAATGCTCACTGATTCTGACGGCATGACTAAACTGTCCCAGTTTACCTGGCACTTTGTGGCTGAGCCGAGGGGCCAGGGATTTAGCTCAGTGGTTTTGCCACCTGCTGCACAAGCGCAAGGACCCAAGTTCAATCCCCGGTACCAAAAAAAAAAAAAAAAAAAATATATATATATATATATATATATGGTGGGTGAGACGTAAAAGTTCTGCACATGGGAATCCTTGGTTCCAGGCAGGTGGGAGCAGTTGGGCACCTGAGCTCTGGGTTGCTTGGGTCATTCACTGCAGACAGCAGAGTGGATGACAGCATTCAGGAGAATTGCTGTGCTGTTGATGTTTATCCACTCCCTGGCCCTTGTGGCTCTGTCCCTGCTCTGCCACTTACCGAACATGGAAAATCATGTCACCTCTCAGTTTCCTCAAGTGAAAATAGATAGAATAATACCTTTTTCATAGAGGATTCAGAGTTAATGCAAGTACAAGTGCTAGAACACAGAGCCTGGCACACAGCAAGTATTGTAGAACTGAGAACCATTGTTAATTTTATTGTTGTTATTATAATTATATATGTGCACAGAAGAAAGTTGTCTAGATTTTGACTGGGTGTGGTGGTGCATGCCTGTAATCCCAACCCTGGAGAGGCTGAGGCAGGAGGATCACCACAAATTGGAGGCCATCCTGGGCTACATAGCTAGTTCAGGAATACAGAGTGAGACCCTATCTCAAAACATAACAACAACAACAAAATAAAACATAGTTTTCTAGGTTTTTCAGGTTGTGAAACAATCAAAAGACAGAGGTATAGAACTAAAAAAGTCATCCCTGTACTAAGTCTACACTTAGCAAAACTCCCTTCTCTACTTAAAAAAAAGCTCTATTGTGATATGATCTACATTCCTCATATAGCATAAAATTTACCCATGTAAAGAGATCAATTCAAGGTTTTTAAGGATATTTACAAGATTGTGCAGTCACCACCACAATCTAAATTTAGAACATCAGCAGCCAGCCCCAGTTTTCATCCTACCTCCATCCCTACAGCCCCTGGCAACCATTCATCTACTCTCTGTCTATAGATTTGCCTATTCTGGGCATTTCATAAAAAATGGAATTGAGAAGTAGGCATGGTTGCAACACCTGTGATCCTAGCTAATCAGGAGGCTGAGGCAGGAGGAACACAAGTAAAAGGACAATGTGGACTGCATAGTGAGATCCTATCTTTAAAAAAAACAAAAATAAGCAAAAAGTGCCATTATGATTTGTTCACTTAGCATGTCTTCTTGGGTTTTCTGTATTACAGCACATATCCACAACTCCATTCCTTTTTATGGCCAGAGACCTTGTCCCTAGTTCAATCCACTTCAGACATATTTCAAAGGGCTAAACAACATGTACTGCAAAAAAAGTTTAGACTTGTGGAGAATGAGACCAAAAATTTTTGCTTGTTTGTTTGTTTGGTTTTTTGAGACAATGTCTCATTATGTAGTTCAGGTTGGCCTTGAACTCACTATGTAGCCCAGGCTGGCCTTGAAGTCACAGTAATCCTCCTGCCTCAGCCTCCCAGGTGCTGGGATGACAGGCATGTGTGCCACCACGCTCTGGTGAGACCAAAAATTTTTTTGTTTAATTTTGCTACATCTATTTTCTTTTATCTCATGCATGCCTTCATTTTTCTTTTAACAATATGTACTAGAGATTGAACCTAGGACCTTGTGTATAGTAGGTAAGTGCTCTGCCAATGAGCTACACCCTAGCCTTGCTTTTTTGTGTGTTTTGTTTTGTTTTGAGACAGGATCTTGCTATGTAGTTCAGGCTGAAATTGAACTTACTATGTAGTTGAGGCTGGCCTCGAACTTGCAACGATCCTTCTGCCTCAGCCTTCCAAGCCAGCTTTGCTTTTTTATCTTTTAGAAAGAAGAGAATATTTGAGGCTGGGAGCGGTGGCAGCGCATGCCTCTAATCCCAGCATTCTGGGAGGCCAAGGCAAGAGCCTAGGAAAGCCCGGTCTGGGAAGCCTGGTGACAGTGAAACCCTATTTAAAAAAAACAAAAAGAGGTGGGGATGTAGCTTAATGGAAAGGCCTTTGGTTCAATCCCCAATTTTTTTTTTTTTTTTTCAATCCCCAATTCTGAAAGAAAGAAAGAAGTGAGGAAAGGAGATTTAAACTGGGCATGGTGGCTCATACCTGTAATCCCACTTATTAGTTACTCAAAAGGCTTGGGCTGGGGATTTAGCACAGTGGTGCTGCTGCCTGCCTCACAAGCGCAAGGTCCGGAGTTTGATCCCCAGTACCAAAAAAAAAAACAAAACTAAACTAAAGTAGAAAAGAATATTTAAAATATAAAGCAAAAATTTATCATATATGTGGTATAATACATAATAATATGAATAGCAGTGGTGACTTGCCCATCACCCCATTTTTTCCCTTCTAGAAAAATATCTGTTGGCAGATGAGCAATTTATTGTCCTTTCCAAGCTTCCTAGCTTACCTACCAAGCAATTCCAATTTTTAGTCATTATATATTATTATTATTATTATTATTTATTTTTTTTTTTGGTACCGGGGATCAAACTCAGGACCTTGCACTTGCGAGGCAGGCGGCGGAACCACTGTGCTAAATCCTGGCCCCATTATATATTATTTATAACATTTATATTTTGTTCTGTAACTATAATTAAGTCTTCTGTGTTTTATTTAGAGTTTGAGTCTAAAATTGAAAGCAGCTGGGCTTGGTGGCACAACCTGTGATCTCAGCACTCAGGAGGCTGAGGCAGGAGGATCACTTTGAGTTCCAGGACAGCGTGGGCTACATAGTAAATTCAAGGCCAGCCTGAATTATATACATACAACTTCCTGCATTTTTTGGGGGGGGTACTGGGGATCGAACTTGGGACCTTGCGCTTGTCAGGCAGGCGCTGGAACCACTGAGCTAAATCCCCGGCCCAAGCCTGAATTATATAGTGAGACCTTGTCTCAAAAAGGAAAAAAAAATTAAAAAAAAAAAAATATATATATATAATGAAATTGAAAGCAACAAACAGCATTATGAATTTATAAATAAAATTCACTTCATGTTTTGTTTTGTTCTGGTGGTACTGGAGATTGAACCCATGGCCTCTCCACTGAGCTATGGTAGGTACCCAGACTATTTTTAGTTCTTATTTTGTGACAGGATCTTGCCAAGTAACTAAGTTGTCCAGGCTGTGCTCAAACCTGTGATCTTCCTGCCTCAGCCTCCCAGCGTGCTGGGATTATGGGATTATAGATGTGTAACACTATGCCCAGCCTTGTGAGTGTGTGGTACTGGGGATCAAACCTGAGACCTCACACCTCACCACTGTGCCTGCTAGTACCACTGAGTTGAGAACTAGCTCCATAGTCCCCCCAGAAGGAAATGGCGATGCAATTTACCGTGACATAACTTTCTTTTTTTCTTTTTATTTTGGTACCGGGGATTGAACTCAGGTCAGGTCCTTGCACTTGCACAGCCAGCAGGCAGTGAAACCACTGAGCTAAATCCCTGGCCCTACAGTGACACAACTTTCAATCTCAGGGAGCTCAGAGTCACAGTCCTTGTGGTCAGAAGAGAACTGGAGGTTCCTTCTAGGCCAACTGAATCATTTTACAGATGCTAAACCAAGTCTTAGGGAAGCTCAGAAATTTTGCTTCAAGGTCACAAGATCAATTCCTTCAGAGATTTTCTGGCCACCTCCTGTGATTCGATAAATAAACTGTGAGGTGAGAGGAGCTGAGGGTGGGTGGGGTGGAACACACCTGTAATCCCAGCATTTGGGAGGCTGAGTCAGGAGGATTGCTGTGAGTTCAAGGCCAGCCTGGGCTACATAATGAGTTAAGGCTAGCATAGACTACATAGCGAGCCATGAATTTTCTTTTTTTAAGGAAAAACTATGTGAGGTTCACATCCATGGTTCAAAGGCATATACCATACTTAGAAAATATAGTTTAATTACAAAAGGTGAAACTGAGTTTTTTCTTTCCTTCTTTTTTGGTGCTGGGTGTTAGGTTAATGGTGACAACCCCAGTAAAAGAGCACAGCCAGCCTGAATTTGGGGTTCTGGGTGGGACCTCCTGGAGTAACTGTGAAGGAGAGTTCCAGTCAAGTTTATTGAGCTATGTCTTTTATGGATAGGGTTGGGGGGTTAGTGGGCCAGGCTTCCATGGGCTGAGGCTAAGTGGGGCGTGAGATTGGGAGAGCGAGCATGGCTGAGGGGACGCCCAGCCGCCCATAGCTGAGGCAAATGTTCTGTTGTAGGTGGGTGGGCTGCAACTGTGGGACTGCATGATTCCAAAATCAATTACTCCCCTAGCCTCTATTGTACTTGTAAATTAATGGTTAAAATGTGCTTGTTAGTTCTGGGATAATAGAATCTGTAACGAAACAGAGTTCCTAAGTAAAATTGCTCAACCCCTTGTTTGTCCGGAGAACGAATGTTCCCGGGCCCACTACCTGTAGAACAATCCATCAAGGTGTCTGCTGACCATCAGTACGTGACAGTCGACCACTAACCTTTGCTCCTTTTTTCGTAAATCTACATGTTAACCTCCCCCTCAACCCCCTATGAAACAGCCTCGGACTCTGAGCCAGTTGCCTCTCTTAGCTACTTTACTTTGGGAGTGCCGTCTGGCCAGACTAATAAAGGTCTGTTTTATTTTCCAACTTGTCCGGTGTGTCCCTTCCCGGGTGTTCGTCGCTGCACTCAGCTCCTCGGAGCGTTTGGTAAGGCCCTCGGTCTTACATAACCTAGCAGGTGGGGCAGATGTGCCCTGCCCTAGCTGAGCGTGCAGTGTTCCTGGGCTTGGAACCAGCCATTCTGGTAACTCAGATGGCTGGAGAGGGGGCAGACAGAGGCCAGACTTATCATTGGGCTTGATACACACAGTAAGCATGTGCTCTACCACTGAACTACACCCTCAGTGTGGTTCAGATACCTCTGGGTATCTTTGCAAGGCATGATTTCATTGCTGGCTGAGCCTGGAGAGGCTTGGTGTTTGGGAAGGGCTTTGTCTCTCCATCCCAGTAGAGAATCCTTGGCCAGATGCCTCTGGCTCCAGAAGAGCAGTGGGGCCTTCTTTGCTTGGAAGTGGGGGACAGGAAGCCAAAGGTCTCTGGGTCCCGACAGTTTTTCCACAGTGCTTATCTGTCATTCCTGAGACATCCAGTGTGGACGAAGGCTCATGGCAGCAGCTCTTTGCAGGGGACCTCACTAAGTGTAGGGACAGTAGGGGCCTGCTGGCCACAGACTCGGCTCCAGGAAACTCTGGCCCCTGAGAAATGTGGACTATGGAAATAATAAGTTAATGTTTATTAAGCACTTCCCATGTGTCATGTTTACTTAGGTTATCTCCCCAAATTCTTGAAGCCACTCAACAAGGGAGGTACTGTGACTATTCTCATGAGGAAGATGAGGAAATCAGGAGTCCAAAAAGAGTTGAAGTGATTGGGTCAAAGGCCTGTAACTAGCAGGTGGAAGAGTGGAATTTGGACTCAGGCAGTCAGGGACCAAGTCTGCCAGGGAACCAAACTTGTCTTGGAGCCAGAGTGCCAGTGTCAAGTGGCCTCTGCCCATCTCTCCACGGCTCGGCCCCCTTCTCTGGAAAACGAGGACAAACCTTTTGTTCTGTAGATAAACTGGCACTGACTGGCGTGAACCCCAGTGGTCCCATCCACTCTGGCTGGACAAGCAGCACCTAGGCCTTATTATTTTCTTTTGGTACCGGGGATCAAACTCAGGACCTCGTGCTTATGAGACAGGCAGCGGAACCACTGAGCTAAATCCCCAGCCCTCTAGGCCTTATTCTTGCTGGGCTTCTCTTAGCTGTCCTGGGGCCTGGAGTTTCTGACCAATGCCTCAGACCATATCTTGCTAAATTGAACAATGTTTGCCACTCAGTTCAAATGGCACCTAATCAAATCTACCCTGATCTTAAGAGTATTGCATGGATTTAAGATGCTTTGGAAATCAGGCATGGTGGCATATGCCTGTAATTCTAGCACTGAGGGAGGCGGAGGCAGGAAGATCTCAACTTTGAGTACTATGTGGGCAACTTAATGAGATGCTGTCAAAATTTAAAAAAAGAAAAATTTTTTTGGGGGGTATCGGGGATTGAACTCGGGACTTTGCGCTTTCAAGGCAAGAGTCGGCACCACTGAGCTAAATCCCTGGCCTTAAAAAAAATTTTTTTAAGACCTGGGGGTGTAGCTCAATGCAAAGGGCATGGATTCAATCCCCAGTACTGAAAGGAAAAAAGATGGAAAAACTTAAAAACAAAAAACAAAACTTCCAACATAACAGACAAACGCAGATTGTAGAACAAAAGGGCAGAGGAAAGGCAAATTTGCTCTTTCTCTTCAGGAGCCAGGAGGCTCTTCTGACCGAAACGTCAGAACTCTTGGTTCTACTTTTGGACTCGGGGACTTGTACCAGTGACATCCCAATTTCTCAGGCCTTTGGACTTGAACTGAGCCATGCTACTGACCTCCTGGGTTCTCTAGCTGGTTGGTGGCATGTTCTCCATATATACTGTGTATCCTACTGGCTCTGTTCTGCGAAGAACCCTGACCTTCATCAGATCTCTACCTCTCTGTGAGCCTCTGCTTCTGAAGCTGTCAGAGGGATGCATGGTAGCAAAGGGCTATATGGGGCTGGTGCTATAATGCATATGGAGTATGGGGAGCTTCAATAAATGGTAGATATCACTTTTGTCACCTACTATAATGCAATTACTAGCATCTAGCACAATACTTGATACATACCTGGCATTAAATAACTAAATGGATGAATGTTTACTCATCAGCACCTCCTACCTTATAAGATTCTTAAGGACAGAGACCAAATTTTGTTTATTTCTGTGTCCCCTGTATCGACCAGAATGCCTGGCACATGTGAGTGCTTAGTAAATGCTTGCTGTTTGGCCTGATGAGATAATGGATCTGAAGAGCCATCCTCCCCAGGGCTACAAACCACAAGGTGATAGGGAACTTGATAATGGAGTAATCAGCTGACATCAACTGAATCTTAGCTTCTTAACTTTTTTTTTTTTTACTGGGGATCGAACTCGGGACCTTGCGCTTTTGTGGCAGGTGGTAGAACCACCGAGCTAAATCCCCGGCCCCTAACATGGGATATTTCAACAGGGCAGTCATGAGACTCTGCTAAAACCACAGGTGCAGATGAAATGAGAAATTGTTACCAAGTAGAAAACCTAAACAATCCCTCTAGCTTCACTTGCTCTCGGTCAACTTAAAACCACTAATTCTGGAGGTCACACAGCTGGCAATTACAAGCTTTGCTGCAGATAACGCTTTGACGTGTGCCTTATGATAATGGTTCCCTGGGTTACTTCCCAGGAGTCTGAAGGCCACTTTTGCTGAGTACACTGACTGTTCACTTGGGCCCACGGATGTCGGATGGGGGACAAGAATGGGGTAGAAGCTGTGGCATCTCTGTCTTCATATTGTGTCTGTCCCCTTTGCAGTCTTAACCCTTCAGTCAGATTCTGCTCAGCTCTGCACAGCCAGTTATCAGTTAAGAATGTTTTGTCCAAGACTATGATACAGGGCTAGCTTAGCCTATCACCAGTTGGAGCTGGTACGTGCTCCTTCAGTAGGTCCAGCACTGAATAATATTACAAAATGATGATGCCAGCCATGAGAATAACTCAGTAGTTTCTGAGTGAAGTTGACTTCCTGTTAGCCCACTGTTATGGTTTAGATTTAAAATGTCCCCCAAAAGTACCACATATTCAGAAGTGGGGTTTTGGGAAGGTAATTGGGTCCTGGGGGTGCTATGCTCATCAATGAATAAATCCATTCATGAGTGTGTGACTGAATGTGCGGTGAGGAGGTGGCCCTGGTTGGAGAAGGTGGGTCACTGGGAATGTGACCTGGAGGATGCATTCTTATCCCCTAGGTCTTTCTCTTCCTCTGGTTCTCTTGCTTTCTTTCTGCTTCCTGGTTTCTATGGCTTGAGCTTCCTCGGGTCCTTCCGCCTTGCCATTTCTGCCTTGGACCAGCCAATCACAGACTGAAACCCTTTGAAACAGGGAGCCAAACAAACTTCTCTTAAGTTGTGGGTGTCAGATATTTTGTCCAACAAGGAGAAGTCAACTCATACAGCCACCAAGTACAAGGCTGGAATGTTTTGTTCAACAGCTTCCAGGATGAGTTCACCGTGGCCACCTGCGGATCCAAGCCTGTGACAAGGAGAAACATCTTTTGAGACCATGCTCCTGGCCATTGCAAAAGACCAAGCTTTGGCCACCCCAACAAATTAATAAAAATCTTCTGTTCTCTTTGTTCTGTGAGCAGCAGATTGTTCTCTCAACCAAATGCTTGCTCCTTTCAGCCAAAGCCACAGTTCTCCTCTCCCCCCAGTACAGCTTTGCCTCTGCAGGACTATGTGTACTTAAAACATTTGGGTCCAGTCTCATTTCTACTGTTTCTGGGTCAAAAGATCACATCATACAGTATTTTCCCCCATTACTAGGGATTGAGCCTAAGGCCTTTGCACTGAGCTATATCCCCACCTCTTTTTATTCTTTTTTTAGTACCAGGGATGAACTCAGGACCTTGTGCTTTCTAGGCAAGCTCGGTGCCACTGAGCTAAATCCCTGGCCCTTCCCTTTTTCTTTTTTGAGATAGGGCCCTAAGTCGATAAATTGCCCAGGCTCAGCTCTTGTGATCCTCCTGCTTCAGCCTCCCAGAGTGCTGGGATTATAGATGTGCACCACTACACCTGGACTTTTTGTTTTTTGAGGTCGAATTGTGCTGTGCTGTCCAGCCTGGCCCAAAACTACTAGGCTCAAGTTCCTGCCTCAGCTACAAATAGCTGGGACTTCAGGCAGGCTACCTGAAACCTGGATGACCCATTGCTTTAAAAAAAAAAAAAGTCTAGGGTGAGGATTTAGCTCAGTGTTTCCACCCCCTGCTTTGAAAGCACAAGGTCCTGAGTTCAATCCCCCGTACCAAAAAAAAAGTCTGTAAATTCAGAATTATGTTAAAATACAAACAATCAAAAATGGATACATGCATTATCTTGATTGTTCCAGTGGTTTTGCAGTATATGAAAATGCAAAGATCCATCAAATTGTATATTTTAAGTATATGTAGTCAAATACAACTAAAAAAAACAACAAAAAAGGATAAAGAAAAACACAGATATGAAGACACTTAAGGGATCTAACAGATGAGTAAAGTGAGGCTCTTGCTTATTCGGATTCATACATACTAATTGGAAAAAGATGTTTTAAAAAAAATAAGGCATAGAGTGCTGGGGATTTAGCTCAGTGGTTCCACCACCTGCCTCGCAAGCTAAGGACCCGAGTTCGATCCCCGGTACCAAAAAAAAAAATTAGGCATAATTTAGCTCAGTGGCGCCAAGCCTGCCTGACAAGTGCAAGGTCCTGAGTTCGATCCCTGATAGGGGCTGGGGTGGGGGGATAAATAAGACATAGGCTGGGCGTGGCAGGACTCACCTGTTATCTAGCACTTAGGAGGCTGAGGCAAAACAATTTCTTCAAGTTCAAGGCCACCTAGAGCTTCATAGTGAGTTCCAGCCAGCCTGAACTACATAGTAAGAAGATCCTGTCTCAAAACAAAACAAAAACAAAAAAGCCTCATAGCATACCCATTTGATGATATTGAGGAATTATTATTAATTTTATTCGGCATTAGTAATATCACAAAGGTGATGTTTAAAAAACGTCTTTACCACAGATGCAGACTACAATCTTTACACAGGAAATGACATGCTGTCTGGAATTTGCTTTAAACTATTCTGAAAAATCAAAAATAAAAATATCAGAAGATTAAACAAGATTTGGTACAAATTATAAATTACAGAAAACAACTTTTGGAGTTGGGTGTCCTATACATGAGGTTTCACTATACAGTCGGCCAACATGTGAAGATTCAACCAATCGTGGATTGAAAAACAATTTTTTTAATTGCATCTAGGGCTGAAGGTGTTGCTCAATGATAGAGCACTTGCCTAGCCTGTACAAGGTCCTGGATTCAATCCCCAGCACTATACAACAAAACAAAACACATCTGCATGGGCACTGTGGTTTGAGCCAGAGAACTGTCCAGGAGTTTGGGGCCTGGGGCCATGTTTAAAACAAAAGAGCCCTTGCATCTTTTTCCTTGGTATTAGAATGTGAATGCTATGTGTAAATAGCTATACTGTTATTTTTATTTTTATTTTTTTTGGTACCAGGGATCGAACTCAGGTCCTTGTGGTTGCAAGGCAGGCGGCAGAACCACTGAGCTAAATCCCTGGCCTACACTGTTATTTTTTAAAAAGAGTATAATAAGCCATCTCGAGATGATCTAAATAAGTAAACAAGAATACAGGATTGCATAAGGTTTTTTTTTCTTTTTTTTTGGTACCGAGGATTGAACTCGGGTCCTTCCACTTTCAAGGCAGGTGGCAGAACCACTGAGCTAAATCCCTAGCCCTAAAGATACAATGCTTTCCCCCTAAGGTGGCGAACAAGGGTGGATATGCCTACTCTTTGGGTTTTTGTTGTTGTTGTTGTTTGGTGCCAGGGATTAAACTCAGGACCTTGAGCTTTTGAGGCAGGTGGTGGAACCACTGAGCTAAATCCCTGGCCCCACTTTTTTCTTTTTTTTTAGTTTTTTGAGACAGGGTCTTGATAGGTCAGGCTGATCTTGAACTCACTACGTAGTCCAAGCTGGCCTCAAACTCATGGTGATGCTCCTGTCATCTTGGGATGACAGGTGTGTATCAACATACCTGGCCTGTGTCCGTAACTTATATGCAAATACTGTAACCACTTCAAGGGGTTCCAGCATGCCCTGCCGATGTTTTGGTATCCATGGGGGGTCCTGGAGCCAATCCCACCAATGCCAAGGGAGGACTGCACACAGAATTGTTTACTTTGCATTTGAAATGAAACTGCAGATGGGAGTGGCTGAGCGGCAAACGATGGTGTCCCTATCCAATACCACCTCTTTCACAGGAGGCAGGAGCAGTGTATCCAGTTCTCACCCTGCGTGCTAGCAGGTGGCCCCCGAGAGGTGTCAGGAGCCCCTCGGTTTGGGCATCAGGAATGGAGCCTCCTCTCTGAGACAGCCGGGAGGCTGATTGGACAGCAACCCCACAATTCCAGTTTTCCCAGGGTTTCCTCTCCAGTGGCTGGGGGTGGCTCCTCTCAGCAGAGGGCAAGGCAGGGACACCCCTCGCAGTCTAAGTAGCATTATTACCGCCTCTTTGCCAGGAGATGAAAGGAACAGGCCACCTGGGAGAGTAATCATTAGCCTCGGGCCACCAGGAGACCCAGGAAAGTCTCAATAAGGAAACCTGGAGCCTGTGGTCCACTGAGAGAAGAATGCCAGTGGGCAGAAAGTAGGAGGGTCTGTTATCTTTCTGGAGTAACCTCCAGGGCAGTTCCAGGGTCTCTGGCCTATATTTCTTTTCCCTGTTGATGTTTAAAATTCCTATTATCTCAACTCTTGGATTTGTACTTTACCTTTCCCCATCTGAGAAACTACAGCCAGATGTGGTGGTGCACACCTGTTATCCCAGCACTCAGCACTCAGGAGGCTGAGGCAGGAGGATCATTTGGAGTTCAAGGCCAGCCTGATCTGCATGGTGAGACCCTATCTCAAAAAAAAGAGAGAGAGAGAGACTAAGGAAAGCAATGGACCTTAGCACTTTCATTGACAGGGTTGCATACAACCTCTAGGGCATTCATGGGCCACCTAGAAGCGCATACCCTTGGACACAGGATAAGACTCCATCCCTAGATAGAGTTTACTAGTTCCAAGGTTTTCCTTCCTTTGAAAGAAGCAAAAATCAGAGAGTCAAACTGACTAGCCACTCGAGAGATAGCCTAGGAGGCTTTTCCGGAGGGAGTAGGGGACAGGAGAGTCAGGAGTTGGTTGTAATTTAGGATTTTTCCTAGAAGTGGGAAGGGAATCTATTGGGCAAAGAGTGCTCATAGCTGACTGTTGTAGGAGACTTACAAGAACCTTGTGAAGGCTGGGGATTTAGCTCAGTGGTTTCACTGCCTGCTGCACAAGCTCAAGGACCCGAGTTCAATCCCTGGTACCAAAAAAAAAAAAAAAAAGAACCTTGTGAATTCAGTGCTATCAACATTTCTTTTTTTGTTTTTGAAATAGGCTCTAAGTAGTTCAGGCTGGTTCTGAACGCCTGATCTCCCTGCCTCAGGCTCCCAAATGCTGGATTAGAGGCTAACATTTCCTTTTTCTTTTTTTAGTACTAGGGACTGAACCCTGGGCCTTTGAACTGAGATACTGAGCTATGTCCCCAGCACTTTTTATTTGAGTCAGACAGGGTCTGGCTAAATCACTAAATTGTCCAGGCTGGGCCCCAACCTCCCTGAGTGCTGGGATTATAGGAGAGGGTCACCAAGTCCAATTTCAACACCTCCATTTTATGGATGAGGAAATGGAACTGAGGAAGTCGAAGTGACTTAGGCTACGCAGACAGTGGCAGGGAGGGAAGCTGAATGCTGTGCCAGCCAGGTCACAGGCTAAGGACTAGTTTATTCAGTCCCTACACTGAGGTATCCCCATCTGACTGAAGAGGGAACACAGCGCCCTGGCTTCACTGGGAGCCCCTTTGTGCTTCTCCCTTAACATTGACAGCCAGCCCAGGGCGGGGACAACCCTTCCTGACCCTCCCTGGAGCTTGGAGAATGACTTGCCGAGAAGTCTGAAGAGCCATCAGGCCTGACCTGTCCTTGCTGCCCCTAATTGTTTTCTAAAATCCTTTTTATTGAATTAACAGAGCGTAATGGAATAGTCAGCAAGAGTTGCTGCAGAGTTCCAAGGCCAGGGCTTGCTGGGTAGAAGAAAGCAAAGCCCCAGAGGCTCCCTGGGACCACTGGTGGAATAAAATATGTATTTTTTACATAACTGGGAGAAAAAAAATAAACGGACAAGGCCGCCCCATGGGGGAAACGCCTTTCTCTATTTCCATTATCTTTTTAAATGCACAGTCCGGCAGGAGCCTCAGTAGAAAAGGAAATACCGAAGCCTTTTTCCCTCTGAGCCTCCTGGTGGGCTAAGAGGTAGAGGGAGCCAACAAGCAGAAATCCAAAAGGCAAAGGCAGGGTGTGCGCTGGAAAACCCATTAAAACGAGGGGTCAGCGTGGGGGGAGGGGCCGGCCCAGAAACAGTGCAGATAAGAAAGTCGCTCTGTGGCTCAGATTCACCTTTAGCTCTGGGCAAAATACTCCAGACGTGCCAATCCCCACAGGGGAGGGACATGGGCGGATCTTTCAAAAGAACAACCTTCAGCTTTGACACGTACAGTGGACACTGCATTCCCAGTACTCTGCTTAGTGTCTGTTTTTGCATTAGCCAGTATCAACTCACTTATATAAGCAACACTGACTTCCCCAAGGTCACACAGCTGGGGACTGGCACATACACACAATACTGTTTTGGCTGGGTGTGGTGGCACACGCCTGTAATCAATCCCAGCACTTGGGAGGCTAAGGCAGGAGGATCACCATGAGTTCGAGGCCAGCCTAGGCTACATAGTGAGTTCAAGGCCAGTCTGAACTACATAGTGAGACTCTGTCTCAAAAACAAAAATGAAAACCTGGTAGTTCTGACCATGCTTGGACAACAAAGGGAAAGGAGGCATCCTTGTCAGCATACCTAAACCACGAAGATGTGGCTGGCCACCGACAGGGAAGCTATCTGACCTAACTGCCTGTCTATTTTGTTTTTGATTCTAAAATTATTTTACCGGGCACAGAATTCTCCAGAAAAGGTAGTGGAAGCTGTGGTGTGGCTTTGGCATTAAGAGCCCCAACCTAGGGATCAGGTGATCTTGGAGTCTTGTCTGGGCTTTGACATTGACTTGTTATGTGACACTGAATGTGTTACCTACAAATAACAGGTCTAAAGGGTCTTTTCCAGGACAACAAAAAATGGATTGAGGGGTTCAGTATGTAGCTCAGTAGTAGAGCACTCACCTACCATGCACAAGGTCCTGGGGTTGACTCCTGGTGTGGCAAAAAATAAAATAAAATAAAATAAAAAGGTTGAATTAAAGTGTGGGGGATGTAGCTCAGAGGTGCTGGGGATGCAGCTCGGGGGTAGAGTATTTGGGTACCATGTGGGAAGCTCAGGGTTCAATTCCCAATTCCCAGTACTGGAATAACAAAAAAAATCCGAAGCTCCAGTTGGGAGAGTCAGGAGCCACCCAAAGTGAAACTGGGAGTTAGAGAAAGGGCCTTGGCATCAGAAAGAGGTGGGTTCCAGTGCTGCATCACTTTCTGCTGCTTCTCAACTTCTTATCCAGTGGGACAGTAACACAGCTCTTGTGTTGTTTTGAGATGAGATTAGAGGAGATGGTCAATGTCAAATGCTTGGCATAGAGCCTGGCATAGTAACCTTCAACGCCCCACACCTGCCCTTACTGTTACTGCCCCTAACATTAATACAGAGCTTTTATGTCTCAAGAAATATTGCTCTTATCAATTATATGGGCGCCTCACAACAACAGAGAAAGGGAGGGAGAGAGAGGAGAGGGAGGGAGAAGGAAAGGGGAGAGAGAAAGACTAGATAAAGTCCTTTCTGACCTCAGATCTCAGTGGTCCACCGGCGGGGCTAGGATTCGAACTTAGTAGCACAGGAATCTTGCAGGTCCGTATGGTCCTCTTCCTCTACCTATTACAGACCTGTGGGTCCCGGGGTCGGGCGCGAGGGCAGGGGGCGGAGCTATGGGTGGGCGGTAGGTCAGCTCTTGGCCCACGAAGGAAGCTAAGGGCCGTGCGCCGTCTCTCATTGGCTGCGGCTGGCAGGTGCGTCTTCAGCCAATCAGCGACGTCGGGGGCGGTGCTTTCGAGGCTCACCTGGCTGCTGCTATGCTAAGTAGCTCAGTGGCTTGGGGAGCCCCAGAGCACCTGTGAGTTCACGGAAGTCGGCCCCAATTCGGCCCAGTCCAGTCCGAACGCGCCCGGCCCCCGCCTTGGATCGGCCCCCGCCCGGCGCGCCATGGGCCCCTCGTGCCGCAGCCTCTCCGCGCTCCTGCTACTGCTGCAGGTATGTGGGGTGCCTCGATTTGGGGGGCTCCCTGCAGGCCCCACGATCCGCGCCCTGGTCCCGCGCCCCTTCCTCTCTCCTGCTGTCCCTGCTCTTCTTTCAAGAAAGTTGGGGTCCCAGGAGCCAGAACGCCCTGAAAAGTGCGCGGCGCTCTGGACTGCGCGGAGGCGCGAGTAGCATGGGAAGCGCGGGGCCCCGGGGGGCCTTGCTGCGGGCTCGGGAGCTCTGTGTTTGCCGCTGTGAGGGCTTGGGCGCAAGTAGAGATCGAGCCAAGAGTAGTGGGGACGATCCCAGGGGTAAGCATAGGAGCGCGGGTATAGAAATAAAGTCACCTACTGGGTAAAGAAAGGGTGTTAAGTAGGAGTGAGAACGCTCTGGGGTAAGCAAGGGGTGGAGGGGATCAGAGGAAATAGGATCTAACGTTCCGGTCCAGAAAGGTGGGAAAGTGGTGTCAGAGGAAGAAGTCTCCAATAAGAATCCAATCTCCAATAAAATGAGAAAGGAAGAAAAGGTGGGCCAGCAGCCCCTGTCCTGGGGGCCGTGGGGAGATTGGAGGCAGGTTTCGGGGAGGGAGACGATAACGTCGCTGCCGCCCGGGGTAGGAATTCTCCCCCCATCCCGACGCCCCGAGCGAAGGAGCGGCGGCGCTGCAGGTTTCGGTGTGGGTTGGAGGAAACCCCCCAAGTCACCCCTGTACCGTACCTTTCCCCCACCCCAGGTTTCGTCCTGGCTCTGCCAGGAGGTGGAGGAGCCCTGCCAGCCCGGCTTTGGCGCAGAGAGCTACACGTTTACCGTCCCCTGGCACCTAGAGAGAGGCCGCGCCCTGGGCAGAGGTGAGGGGTCGCCGCTGGTGTCGCCGGGTAGGGTAGGGAAGGGGCCCAGAAATTGCGCTCCGGCACCCCTGGGTCGGAATGAGCACCCACATCCCCTCAGCTTGGTCGAACTACCCCCCTTGTGATTTACTCGTGTTTAAGGCAAGGGATTAAACTGCATGGTGGTCGAGCCAGCTAGTGCTGGCTGTTATAAAGGGGAGAAGGTGGGGGACGGCTGGCGGGTGTGCGCAGGGGCGGGTTGCGTAGAGGCCATCTGTACTGTATTTCTCACCATCTTGATTGCTGGAGACAATATCAATTCAGACTGCAAAAACCTGCTGGGCAAGACTGGAACTGGAGCTCTCCCTTTTTACAGATGAGGAAACTGAGGCCCAGAGGGGTGACTGCTGCCCAGGGTCAGCAGAGCAGGAGTCTGATTCCCAGGGAATCTGACTCCCAGGCTCATTGTGCACCTTCTGGGAGGATAACTGGGGAGCAGCTCTTGGTTATCAGGGCTGTGGCTTTTGTCCATAGAGGTGAAAACATTTTGGTACAGGTACTATTTCCTTAGTGAATAATGATTTTTTTTTTTTTTTTTTTTTAAAGCACAGAAACTCTGACTCAGGGGTTGAAAATACACACACCTGATGGATTTCAGGCTTTATCAGTGTGATAATCTAGTTTGCTTTGTTCAACTTCAGTATTCAGTATTGGCTGGGAGCAAGGGAAGGGGCTGGTTTCCTTTCTGATTTCACTAATTCCCAGGTGATTACTTTGTATCAAACCACCTTCCCCTCCCTCATGATTTTAGTTTATTGGGCAAGTATCATTAACAATAAAAGAAATACTTTTTTGGGGTATCGGGGATCGAGCTTGGGACCTTGCACTTGTGAGACAGGCGGTGGAACCACTGAGCTAAATCCTTGGCCAAAGAAATACTTTTTTAAAAGATAAATCACCCACGATTCCCCTGAGGGAATACTTCCACTGTGCCTATTCTTCTAGTCTTTGACAGCGTGAAAAATGCAGCAATTGAGCTGTTGTCTTACATTTTGTTTTGAATTTGGGAAGTTGTGCCAACAGTGGGCAGTGTGTTTTATAGAGAAACTGCAGTCTGATGATTAACTGTGTTTGCTTTTCTGATACCCAGCTGTGTTCTGTGGAGCACTCTATGTGATCAATGTTAACCACCTGATGTTGGAGTGATTACTCACCCAGGCTCTACTTGGTGTCCCGCCTTGGCTGTCCCAGGAGTAAAGTGAGATGTAGGGACAGATAAGGACATTCCAGCCTTGCCCCCCAGAATGGCAAGTTCTAGCAGGTTGCAGTGTCCCAGGACCTCCTCCAAGGCACTGTGGGACAAAGGCAGTGAGGTGTGAAAGGGTGGAATGTTTTAAAAGGGGTCAGTGGGCAGCGAGGCCTGGCTTCTGAAAAGCAAACTTGAAGAGTAGAGCAGAGGTTAGAAATGGGAATGTGTGCTGGGCATAGTGGCGCACGCCTGTGATCCCAGCACTTGGGAGGCTGAGGTAGGAGGATTGCCTCAAGTTTGAGGCCAGCCTGGGCTACATAATGAGTTCAAGAGCAACCTAGACTACACAGTGAGACCCTGTCTCCAAAAAAATAAAAAATATAAATAAAGAAATGGGAATGTGCGAGAGCATGGATGTGAGGCGTCCAAACACAAGCACCAGCCACTTTGTTTATTGCACCAGGATATTTGCTAGCACCCAAGGTGGAGTAGTCTGCTTCTTTTTGTTATTTTACAGTAGTAGACATTAAACCCAGGGTCTCCTGTATGCTAAGCAGTTGCTCTACCACAAGTAAGGGTTTCATTTAGCCCCTAAGGGTCTACTTGGATTTTCAGAAACCAAGGCATAAAACAATTACTATTTAATCTGCCGAAGGGTCCACGTTTGGTCTTTTTTATTTTTCATTAAGTTTATTGGTACATTTTAGGTGTACAATACAGTTACATTCATCACTGGGATCTTGGTTCTTATTTTTTCCCCATTCCTCTGTCCTCCCTTCAGCCCCTCCACCCTTCCCTATTTACAAAGACTTTGTTTCCATTTTTTCCTTTTCTCATATTTTTTTCTTTCTCCCCTTTCCTTTTCCCTGCCCCTCCCACTTCCCCTACTCCTTTAGACCCTTTCTTATTTCAATTATCCATTATACATTTTGATCCTTATTTACACTTTTAGTTTTTCACACCAGAGAAATTATTCGGTGTTTACACATGTGCGTCCTACTTATTTCACTTAAGACTATGGCCTTAATGTGCACATTTGGTCTTTTTCTTTCTTTTTTTTCTCAATAGTAATAATAAATACTAATGATAATGATGATAAAACATTTAAAAAGAAAAAAAAAAGGAAAAGGAAAGAAAGGAGGTGCTTGGGGAATTAGTGTGCATTTTGAAGTAGACCCAGGACAGCAGTGTTGATGGAGGGACCCCTGAGAGCGACCGGTGATGACTGAGGGAGCCGGAGCGGGAGCAGAGGTGGGGATGGAGGGGCCCCTGTGGCTGGTGGGGTCAGTGGAGGAAGCATTCTAGAGTTCATGTGGCCGGTTCCTATTCCCCCTATCTGCGTAGACCCCATCCCCACTCACCAGATTTCCTGCCACTTAATTTTTGGGCCTTTCTTTTCTGTGGGGTCTCCATGCAGGAGTTGAATGTGGGGTCACCACGGGGCAGAGTGACCTTCTGGTAAAATCACACATTTGACCTCAGGAACCAGCCTTGTGATTTTATAAGGTGGACAAGATCTAGGAAGGTGGTGGACTCTTTTTAGATACAGTCTGGGGAAGTGGAAGGATGTAATAATTAGCACCAGGTTTAGATATGGACGTATTTGTTGCATGCCTGTAATCCCAGCTACTTAGGAGGCCGAGGCAGGAGGATCACAAAGCCCATCTGGGCAACTAAGCTGGACCTTGTCTCAAAATAAAAAATGAAAAGGGCTGAGGTTGTAGCTTAGTGGTAGAGCACCCCTGTGTTCAACTCCCAGTGCACCCCCCAAAAAGGAACCTATTACAGATGACTGAAGTATTCAAAATAGGGTTTTGAATGAACTGAGGGGACTTGGGTATGGTTTGCTGGGATCAGTTCCATGCACCATGAAATTGACCCAACAATTCAGCCTTGTGTTTATTCCTTTGGTTTCTCGTTTCTAGAATGGAGACTATTAAAAAGTAAATAAGCAATTCAAATAAAACTGCCGATGATTTCCTTTCCTTGGCACAGACTGGTTTGAGAGACCCAGGCTGTTATAGTTTTAGGGATCTCAGTGGTATTATCCTAGAGCACACAGCTTTAAATTGATGTGGGATGGAGGGGGGTGGGGAAGCTAACAGGCAGGTTGTGAACTGATGGCTTCCTTCCTTTGCTTTCTGTATCATCAACACTTGCACAGACAGGGCCCATATTTAAAGTTTAAGCTTCGGCAGCTTGATGGATTGACCTAGTTAGTTCACAGGCACCCACCTTTGTAGATTAAATACACCCATTTCCCTTCCTTTCTAAAGGAGGTGCTGAAAGCTGGTGCAAACAGTGTACAGGCCCCTTAATTAAACTGGACTTTAACAAAGCAAACATGGAAACCTGTTGGGGATCAGTTTACATCATCAGACACTCCTCCCCTCCAACTCCTGAATGTCACTTCCCTAGTTACTCAGATCTGTGACTAGGACTGAGGCACAGCTTACTGGGAAAGGAGACTAGTGGCCCTCCTGCCCTTGCCTTGTGTCTCCAGAGGAGCAGGAGTTGAAGTCCCAGCCCAGCCAGGCCATTTAGGGAAGGCCCCACCCCTTCAGCCGCTAGGTGGCTGTGGAAATCCCTGCCTGCTCTCCGGGCTTTTTATTGGGTGAGCTTTTCTTTCAAAACCCTCATCTGGTGTCTGTTACATGGTCTCTTCCAAGCATGGCCAGGCCCTGAAGCAATCAGCTCTGGCATCTTCCACAAGCTGCCAAAACCCTAAAATCCCAGAGAGGCACCTGTCACAGTCCAGACTCAGCCTTTTTGGGGTTTCTGCTATGCCTCACCTCTCCTTTCAGGGCAGGGGGGTTTCTGAGGAGGGAATGATGTCAGTATAGCTAGTTAGGTAGTTCAGTGAGCAAGTACTGGAACCATCCAGGTCTGGATTTCAGCTACTAGTTATGTGACTTTGGATAAGTCACCTGTGAGACTCAGTTTCCCCATCCACACAATACTTAGAGCTAGCTGGGGTGTGAGCATCCAGCCATCCACATTCATTCATTTAGCCTAGTTTTGAGTGTGTATTTGATGCCAGCACTCGGCTAGACTCCATTTACAATAATGAATAAAGCAGATACGGCCTGGTGTGGTGGCACACACGTGTAATCCCAGCACTCTGAGAGGTTGAGGCAGAAGGATTGCAAGTTCAAGACCAGCCCAGACAACTTGGTAGGACCTTATCTCAAAATTTTAAGAACCACTGAGAGTGTAACTCAGTAGGAGAGTGTTTGCTTGGCATGTAGGAAGCAAAATTCAATATCCAGTACCCCCTCAAAATGTTTTTTTACAAACAAATGGTTGCGTGAATAAGCAAGTATTCAGTACCTCCAGTTATTTTTTCCTCTCAAACTCTACTTTGTGGTCTCAGACCCGTCCTGGAGGTTGACTGTAATGTGCAGGCAAGAGCTGCTCTGTTGGAACACTCTAATATGCTTATGAGGCTGCTTCCCAGTCATTCCCTTGGGAAACCCAGCCCTAGTTCTAATTGTGTCCTTTGGGATACTATGTGCTAAGTACTTTGGGGTACTATGTGCTGAGTATATCTCTCTGAAAGCTAGAGGCCAGAGAAGGGAGCCCTCAAACCTAAATCTGGAGGGCCTGGGATTTAGCTCAGTGGTTTCTCCGCCTGCTGCGCAACCGCAAGGACCTTAGTTCGATCCCTGGTACCAAAAAACCCCCCTAAATCTGGAAATGGAAATCCGGCAGCTGGCCTTTTGTTGTAATGCAGATTAAAGCCAGGGACTTGGCTACAAGTGCTCTACCACTGAGGTACATTCCCAGCCCTTTGTATTTTTTAATTTTGAGACAGGATCTTGCTAATATACCTGGGCTGGCTTCAAACTTGTTATCCTCCTGCCTCAGCCTCCTGAGTAGCTAAAATTAGAGGTGTGTGCCACCACGTCCAGCTTACAACTAAGTGAGTCATTTGTAAGCATTCTTCATTTTTGGTCAATTAAAAAATTGGTGGAAGGGCCAGGATTTAGCTCAGTGGCCCTGTGCCTGCCTCACAAGTGCAAGGTTCTGAATTCAATCCCCAGTACCTCAAAAACAAAAACATACCCCAGCTTAGGCACATTACAGCTGTGAGGGCTTTAGATCCCCTTGCTTTCTCTAACTTCTTTCATCTACCTCTAATTCTCTACTTCTCCCCAAGGCCCTTGTGGCATTTTCTCAAAGTTGAAGTATTTGAGGAAATGTCTCTTGCCAGATGAGTGGTATTGGCCAGGACTTCCTGAGCCTTAGTTTCACCATCTATAAATGGGTAGAGCCATGTACCTCATCCTGAGGTGCCTGGTCAAGTGCTCAATGACTATTAAATATGAGAGCCCTGGGAGTTCTCGGTACCCCAATGTTTGAGGTTTCCTCAGGTTTTTTGTTTTGTTTTGTTTTTTGGTTTTTTTGGTACCCGGGATCAGACTTGGGACCTTTAACTTGCAAAGCAGGTGGTAGAACCACTGAGCTAAATCCCCAGCCCATCCCCAGGTTTTACTCTTGGTTCAAAAGTTCCTCCCAGCTCCCTCCAGCCCAGCAAACCAGCCGAACCAGTTTCTTCACTACCCTGGCTCTGTGTTAAACAAACACTGCTTGGCAGTGACTAAACCCTAGTGCCTAGGTTGGGGAAAGTCTGTGGCCTGTTCTTGCCGGCTGCTGCACCATGGCCTGGTGGGCTGTAATGAGTTTACTGTGGATCAAGGAGGCGCCAGGGCAAGGAGCACTTGGGGCTGGCGAAGTCAGGCCTTGCATTTGTCAGCTGCTGCTTGGTTTTTGTTGTTGTTTTTGGTTTTGTTTTTTTGAGACTAGGTCTCACAGTGTAGTTCAGGCTGGCTTTGAAGTTCCTATGTAGTCCAGGCTGGCCTCGAACTCCAGGCAATCCTCCTGCCTCAGCCCCTCAAGTGCTGGGATTACAGGTGAGGGCCACCACGAACACCTGGACTTGAAATTTTTAAAAGCTCCCCAGTGGTGTGCCACCCTTCGTTTCCCTGGACAGCTCCAGGGGCTAGATCACAGATATTTGATGAGTAAATACGGTATGTGGTGCCAGCTTCTGATTGTCCAGCCTGAGGCCAAGCATCTAAGGGCACCCTTGGTCAAGGAGGGAGAAAGCTGACCGTGCTCCGAAGGGGTGCTCCATGGATGCAGAGTGGTAGAGGTGGGATGGGAATGGGGGACCCAGAGAAGCAGCCTGCGCACCAGACTTAGGATCTGCCCTCTGCCCTCTGGGAGATTCCACCTTGAGTCATTTCCCATCACTGAGATGCCGCCAGGTGGGAGAAGGTTCAGAGGATGAGGGGAGTGGTCAGTTTCACCTGCTGGGCCTTGGTGAGTCTCAGTCCTCGGCCAGCCACAAATAGGGAAAGGGAAAGGGCACTCCAGGAAGAGATAGGTTGCTCACAGGTGTCCTGGAGTCCAGAGCTGGAGCTGTGCCTTCCTGGACAAGGACAGCAGAGGGGCCAAGCAGGAGAGGCCACTTCTTAAGCAAATTTTGGGGAGTGCTTGGTGCACACCTGTTATCTCAGCACTTGGGAGGCTGAGGCAGGAGGATTGTCATGAGTTCAAGGCCAGCTTGAAATGCATAATGAGACTCTGTCTCAAGGAGAAAAAAAAAAGCAGATTATTTACTTGATTTAAAAAAAAGATCAGGGCTGGGGATTTAGCTCAGTGGTGCCACACCTGCCTGGGAATCGCAAGGTCCTTAGTTCAATCCCCAGTACCAGGGAAAAAAATTAAAAAACAATTTAAAAAGGTGTCAAGTATGCTGGGTGTGGTGGGTGAGGTGGCACTCACTGTAATCTCAGCACTCTGGGAGGATTGTAAATTCAAACCCAGTCTTGGGCTGGGGGTGTAGCTCAGTGGTAGGGTGGTCACCTTGTATGTATAATTGAGGCCCTAGGTTCAGTCCCCAGCATCAAAGAAAAAAAAGTATCCTATTCTCTGCCTGCTGGCCTAACTGGGCATCTCCAGTAGGAGCCTATTCACCCTTCTAAGGGCTGGGAATCCCCTCCTTTACTTTGGAAAAGCTGTCTTTCTCTCTTTTGTGACTCATTTTAATCGTGATGCTAAAATTCACCTCTTTTGCCTTTGAAAGGTCTCTTTTGTCTTTTGCTTGTGGGCAGTTTCAGCCTGATTTCCCCTGACTTCACTTCCTAATAAATGCTAGCCGAAAAGCAAGCACTTCCCTTTTCTGTCTGGGTCAACTATCCGGGTCCTGGAAAGTAACTGTCCTGAACAAATGCTTCAACTGGGATTTACTCAAGGTGCTTGAGCCACGCAGAGATGAAGGTGTGGATCTCTCTCCTGAAAGTGAGGGAATGCTTGCGCATAGTCCCGTGAGCTCAGATATTACTGCTGGGACTTAGTGGGGCCTCCCTGGAAGGGTAAACCTGTTCCTCATGAGCAAGATCATAAAAGGTGGCCAGCTCGAGACCCCATGGGATAATTGGCCACATCCTAGATAATAATTAGCTAGCATTGTAATTAGCAATCCTAACAATCTGAAAGCGTTTCAGATTTGTTTTACCTGGGCAAGTTCAAGACTAGGAACACATCTGTTTCCATGGTTTGGCATTCAATATGCAGATCCAATATTTCTGTGTTCCCGAAGCAGGTGGTTGCAGCAGGCTCTTTCTGGACTCCCTGCTGCCCCTCTCCCCAGTCTTTTCTTCACTAGTCAGTATTGTTCATTCTTCCTTCCCTCCTCCCTCTCTCTGTTTCTTTCTTTTATGACAAGGGCTCATTATGTAGTTCAGGGTATCCTTGAATCCACTATGTAGCCCAGGCTGGCCTTGAGCCCATGGATCTCCTCCTGCTTCAGCCTCCTGAGTGCTGAGATTACAGGCCTATGCCACCACACCCAGCTCTGGAGTTGTTTTTTTAGGGGTTTTTGTGGTTTTGTTTGTTTGTTTTGGTACCAGGGATCGAACTCAGGACCTTGCCCTTTAGAGGCAGATAGCAGACAGGGCACCAGTGAGCTAAATCCCCAGCCCTGGAGTTTTTGGGTTGTTTTTTTTTTTTTTTTTTTGAGTTGTTTTTTAAATGAAGTTAGAAAACAATTACCTTTGCTCAAAATGGCTCATGGGTCCCTGTTTCACACTGAATAAGTCCTGTCTGTGACTTGGAAAGCTTCTATGCTCTGCATCTATCTCTCCAACCCAGCCCTTTACCTTGGCCCTCATCTCCTCCTACTTTGTCCAACTGCTTCACTTCCTCGATGTACCTACCTAGAATACTCTAGAGATATTCCTGCCCTTGCTGTTTCCTCTGTAATATCCAGACTAATCATAGAATTCCTGGAAGACTGCCGCAATCCCCTCCTGTCAAGGGGCCCTTCTAGTAACCTCTTCAGAGATAATAACCTCTACCCACCCCTTGGGAGGACTCCCTTTCCTTCTTTGCTTTATTTTTCCTCGGGCACTTTTCACCATCTAACATGCTATGTATTTCACTTATTTCTCCTGATCATTATCTGTCTCCTCTCGTTAAAATCATAAGCTCTAGGATGCCACAGATTTTTGTCTTGTTTTTAGGCTTTCAGGTGGACTAGCACCTGGAGCATAATAGTGTTTAATACTTACCTGGTGAATGAACGAGTAAGTAAATGAATGAGAGGTTCAGAATGTCACACACTAGTCAAACACCCTACCACTAAGCTACATCTCCAGCCCTCTTTTTCCATGGATCTCACTGTGGTGATTTTACTTCTTTTTTTTTTTTTTGGTACTGGGGATTGAACTCGGGTCCTTGTGCTTTCAAGGCAGGCAGTGGAACCACTGAGCTAAATCCCCGGGCCTGTTTTACTTCTTAAGGAAAAGATAGGTTTTCTTATTGATCCAGAGCAATGTGCCTGAGGAGGAAGAGATGTCTTAAGGGCTGTGCTTCTGTGGCATGCTCCCTGGTCCCTCAGAGCCCCGCACACCCCTGGTGTAAACTTACCTAATTGTCTTGTCACAAAACAGCTTGCTGCGAAGAGTCTAAGGTCAGCTGAGCCATTTCTTCTCCACACTTCTGGGTGTAAGGAAGCACCAGATCAAAATCTCAACCAACACCTGAGCCCGGCACCTGTTTGCTTTCATGCTGCCATGTAACAGAGTAACACCTTCCTTGACTGCTCTGGGTACAACACCTCCCACCTGCTCTCCCCATCCTGCAGCCCATTAATTGTTTAAGACACAGGGTGGTGTCCACCTTCCAGGTCTTGGCAGTGCAGAGGAGCCTGGAAGAGGCTCGTGAGCAATGCAAAAAACTAAAACTAAAATAAAATAAAGGCTAACTCAATCAGATCCTAAGATAAAAAATCTCATGGCTCCAAAATTACCTGATCAATAAATAACCATTGAAAGCTTGGCATACCTGCAATCCCAACACTAGGGAGGCTGAGCCAGGAGGATTGCAATGAGTTCAAGGCCACCCGAAGCTACAAAATAAGATCCTGTCTCAAAAAAACTAAATATCCACTGGGAGAGGACTGTAGTGCAGGTAGTATCTTCTAAATCCTTAGCTACATCACCCTGCCTTCATGAAAATAACTGTAAAGGGTAGTATTGCCAGATTTAGCAAATAAAAATACAGGATGCTTAGTTGCTTTGAATTTTAAATAAACAGTGACTAATATTTTAATATAAATATGCTCCATGCAATATTTGGGATGTACTAAAAACATTTGTCCTGGGGCTGGGAGGGTACGTAGCTCAGTGGTAGAATGTCCTGGGTTCCATCACCAGCATCTCAAAAATAAATAAAAGTCTTAGCCTGTTCTGATCATGAATAAGGAGGTGTTGACTAGCACTTCCTCCTTGTTGAATTCTTCCCAGATGCTGTCTCCTTTGAATCTCAAACCCATGAGAAATGACAGTTGTGGATAGCCTAGGCCACAAAGACAGCTGGCAGGTCTGTGGTCAGTCAGTTGAAGGGAATGGATGCTTTCTGCTCTGAAAGTCTGAGGGAGAAGTCCCACCAGTGGACAAAACCAATTGCTTTCCATTCACTGGACAAATTTATGTTGAACACCTGCCAAGCACTGAGCTAGGTACTGGGGAGGGAGCCGGGCCCACACTGGAGAAAATCCCTGGTGGAACCTCCCTTGTAATTGAAGAAAACAAGGATCCATGGAAGGAGAAAAGATAAGCAGGGAGGGTGATAGAAGCTCTGTGTATTGAGGTGGAGAGAATTTGGGGAAGTCATTACTAATAAGAATGACATTTGTGTAAAGGCCTGAAGAAGTGAGATGCTCAAAAAATGTTAGAATTAAGCCAGGTCTTGTGTAGAATTACACTGGGTCTTGGGCCTGGACCTCCCATGGTTTTCAGGGCCATATTTGTAGGAGACTAATCCCTGAGGGCTAATTGCCACCCTGGCACCTTTAAAGGTGTCAGATTCACACCAGGATCTATTGCACTTTTCAAGCCACCCCGCCCCCTGGCGTGAGCCCAAGAGGAATATGGCTCTAGTGCTCTAGTGCAGTTTCCCCAAGGTTCTGGCTGTGGAGGGCTAAAGTTGTCTGTCTGTTGTGACCTCAGGCAAATTTTTCTTTCCTGGTCCTTTTATACACTAGTGTCCCAGGACCTGCTACTTTGTTGGAAGCCATTATGCGCATTTCAGACTGTAGACTTCCTCCTCCACATATTCCACATCACAGTCGTGTAGGAGTGTTTGAAAGGGAACAAGATGACCAACTTGTTTGTGGGAGCCGTTGTGGCTTTCCTATCAGGAACGGTCACCCCCTGAGTAGGGAAAACTTCACCCTTTGAGTTGGCAGAGGGACAGATACCAGAGCACTTGTTGACAGGTGAGGCAGGGCCCTGAGTCACCCCGTGGAGAGGCCCTTCCTGGGAAGGTCCTTCTGTCTCAGAGGTTCCACAATGGTGGTGACATCACCCTTCAGAAACAGGTACTTCCAAGGCCAGCCCTTACTCATAAGTCCTGGGAGATACTGGTCCTTGGTGCCTCCCTCCCAGCTGCTTGCGAAGGGGTTTTAATGTTTGAAGATCACGTGGCCGACTCCCAGGCTGGCAGTCATGACTAAACTGTATGGAGAAAATGAAATTTGTGGGTATACTTCCTGTATCTTGTGCTGTCTCATTTTAAATCTGCATTTTAAAAGATAGCCTCCCTGAGCCTGGAAGGCTGAGGCAGTTAGAAATCCTCTCCCATACCTCGCAGGTGGGTCTTTCAGGGCTGGTCATTACAGTCTTTGATTTTGAAACTTCCATGTTGTGCTGATTTTTCTTTGGACTTTGGAATTCAGTCATGATTGCTCCCTTTCCTTTTCTTTCTGCAAATCCTTTCACTTGAACCATGGGGGTATTGAAGACTTTGGGAACTAAATACCTGGCAGGCTGCTCAACCTACAAAATCTCTGTCACTTACCAGGTGTGAGGTTTTATTTCTGGTTTCAAAGGAGATTTGATGTCAAGGTTGTGACTTTTCAGTACTTATTTTCTTTCAGCCTCACAAGATGAAAGAATGAGCCTCTTAGCCTTCTAGAGTAAACTGGGAAGGGTGGCTTGAAGGGCTGGATTGTTTGAATTCCAGTCTCTACTGGACCCTCCTTGCCATTTAACTTTGAGCAAGTTACTTAACCCTTCTGTGGCCCAGAGCCCTCACCTCTAAAAGTTCTTTTTTGTGGGGGGACCGAGGATCAAACTTGGGACCTTGTGCTTTCAAGGCAGGCGGGAGAACCACTGAGCTAAATCCCCAGCCCTAAAAGTTTTTACCTCATAGGGTTGCAGAGAGCATCTACGGAGTTAGCACTCATGCCAGGTGTGGCGGTACACACCTGTAGCCCCAGCATTCGGGAGGCTGAGGTAGAAAGATCACAGTGAGTTTGAGGCTAGCCTGGGTTACACAGTGAGACTCCGTCTAAAACAAAAACAAAACCAAAAAAACTTGTGATGTGCTTTCAGTGCCTGGCACGTAGCAACCTCTCTTAAGGGTTTGTCTCCCCTCTTTCTTTTTTGGGGCTGGTAATTGAGGCCAGTGTGAACTACTTAGAGAGACTCTGAAAAACCAAACGATGAAGAAGAAGTACATCTCTTTGGTCCTTGACCTCTCCAAATTTAAGACACTTATGGACTGGGAATGTAGCTGAGTGGTGGTAAAGCACTACCTATGACTTATAGGGCCCTGGGATCTATCCCTAACACTAGAGGGAAAAAAATTAAAGATACTCCTTTTAACACAGCATTCGTTCAAATTGTGCATCTATATCTCAAGGGCTGCCAGCTGCTGTGCCTGCCTCTGTGTAACTAACCTATGGCAACTGAGAGTCTCTACCCACTTGGCTTCATCATCTGTGGACTTGATTCTGGTATTGTGTTCATTTTACAGAGGGGAATATTGATCTCAGACAGAGTTAATGACTTGCCCGAGGCTACAAAGCAAGGAAATAGCAGGAAGGGATTTGAATCCAGGTCTGCTGACCCCAAAGCTTCTGCTACCACCCATGTACCTGTACCTGATGGTGCTTTTTCTGGAGAATTCCAGTTGCCCAAGTCTCTTTATAACCATTGCCAATTTTTAAATATATTTTCCAATGTTTCTTAAATTAGAAATGAAGATTTTTACCCCACACACACACCTTTTAACACAAAAGGTAGCTTTTTTTGTTTTGACACAGGGTCCAGTCTAGCCTTGGGCTCACAACCCTCCTGCCTCAGCTGCCCTAGTGCTTGGGTCACAGGAGGGCATATTACACATATAATTCTGCACTTTATTCTCTTCACTCCATATATATTGGAGATTGTCTGCACTACTTTATTTATTTATTGTTTATTTTGGAGGTGCTGGAGATCATTCCAATTTTAGTATATGTGCTGCCAAAGTGAGCACATGGTGCTGGAGATCAAACTCAGGGGAATTCTACCATTGAGCTATATCTCAGTCCTTTTTATGTTTTAATTTTGAGACACAGTCTGGCTAAGTGGCCCAGATGGAATCCGAACTTGTGATCCTTCTGCCTAGTCCTAAGTGCTGGGATATTGTCTCTCTTTCTTTCTCTCCCTCCCTCCCTCCCTTCTTTCTCCTGGGCATTGAACCTAGGGCTTGTGCGTGCTGGACAAGCACTCTACTGATCAGCAACACCCCCAGCACTCAAGCATTTTAGATGCTGAGAGCAGGAAGGTCTGCAGATATGGGGGCCTCTTAGGCCTCTGGGATGGCAAGACACAAATTCCTCCCCAGCCAGTCCTGGACACTGGGAGCGGTATTAGTCTGTGAAATAGGGTCAAGAGGGCTGGGGATGTAGCTCAGTGGTTCCACCACTTGCCTCGAAAGCACAAGGACCCGAGTTCGATCTCGGGTACCAAAAAAAAAAAAAAAAAAGAAATAGGGTCAAGATTAGTACCAGTCCCGCAGGCAGCTTTTGTCGCCAAAATTGGTGGCCTTATTCTTGGTAGAGTCCCTGCCAGGCCTCTTACTGTGCATGTCAATGGTTCAGTAATATTGTCCTTTCCCCACCTCCCAGGACCCTCTAAGCCTTCACAGGGCCTGGATGACTGACTCGCCTCCCAGCCACCTTTGTTGCTGGCCTTTTGAGAAAGCTGGGAGTCAATTAACCTCCTGTTAAATACCCGTAAAGGGCAGGGCATGGCCCTGAGGAGGATGGATGAATGGAAATGGGGCAGAATTTGCAGCAAGAAGGGCTGGGTTTGAAGCACTGGGAACGAACGCATCTTTTGAATATGATAGCCCATTTCTGCCACCTAAGCCACCTGTGGTCACACCAGGGTCATCTTGCCCCTTTCCAGCCCTTCGATAGGGAAGCATCCCTGAGTGAATTAATTCTGCAAACCTTCTTACACTAACTTCACAGAGTATGTTTTTAGAACATACTCTCATATTCTTTGGGGAGTTAGAAAAAGCAAAGGCCTTAAAAATTGTCCAGTTTCATAGTCTGTGCATGAATTGGCAGTTTCAGGGAGGGCAGGAGATTGAGGACAGAGTCACAGAGTTGGTAGGAGTCAGAATTAGAACAATAATTTAATAATCTTAATGCCAGTTGCATCTGCGTATTGATTGAGAACTCCACTGTTATATCTGTGACCTTTTAATTCTTGAGCCAACTTGTGAAGTAGGCATTACATAGACACTTTCATTTCCAGTTTATAAACAGAAGCTTCTAGAAACCATTGACTAAGCCAACATCCTCTACCTGGGAGAGCTGAGAAGGAGCAGGGCTGTCTCCAGCTATACCGCCCTCCACCTCTCTCTCTGGTCAGCAGAGCCTTTCTGAGAACATCCACATTCTCGATCCACTGCCGGGACCTGGGAGGAACCCCAAAGCCCACCCACCAGACCTCAAAGTCCTTTCGCAGGTTCTAGTCCTTTGGGTAAATGAAGCCTCAAGCTCCTGCTCCCTCTTTTGGAACCTAGAATAAAAGGGTGTTACTGGCCCCCTTGGGCACCATTTGAAACCTGAAAGGCTGGCTAGGAACTGAGGTTCTGTAAGCAGCTATTTTAGAGCTTCATTGTCTCCCTTTAATTACCTTTTTTTTTTTCTTTTCCTAACTGCTACCTAAGGGTTTTCATACTCTGGTGGGTGAGGGAGGTGGGGTGAAGGATAAACCAGTTAACTCTGTAAGTGCCACAGACAGGATTTGAAGGAAGCTTTTTATGTATTTTTTTTTAATTCACAACAACAGTAATGGGATTAAGTTTTAAAGTAAGAGGGTTTCTGTCCCTTAGAGACAGACGCACATGGAGATGGGAAGACAGGTGCCTGGAGTGCAATAGGAAATGGGAGCCTAGTAGGTAAAATAACCCTAGCCCAGCGGATCGTTATCAGTGCTGGTTTTGTGGGACTCATCATATTATTTTCTTTTCTTTAGACTTGTTTGCAATCTCCCTTATAAAGTTTAAGTGAGTTCTTTAAGGAAAATCTAAAATAATGGCAGCCAGAAACAGTGGTGGTGTGTGCCCATAGTCTCAGTTACTCAGGAGGCTGAGGCAGGAGGATTGAATGAACACAGGATTTCAAGGCTAGCCTGAGCAACAGAGAGATCTTGTCTCAGAATATCAGCACTAAAAATCTGATTACTTACCTGGAACAGAAAAGCGCTCTTTTTTTTGGTACCTGGGATCGAACTCAGGACCTCGTGCTTGTGAGGCAGGCAGCGACACCACTGAGCTAAATCCTCAGCCCCAAGCTCTCCCTTTTTGATATGAATCTTCTCAGCCATTTTTCTACACATTTACAGAACTTAGATTTTTTTAAAATTTGAGCTTTATACAAATGAAAATATGACTTGTTCTGAAAACCAGCCTTCCACCCCTCCTTTATGAGACACCCTGGAAAGTTTTGCACATCAGTCCATGGAACTTTCCCCCTCACTTTCTTTAACCTGGGAAAGGTACTGTGTTTCAGCACAGTGACCGAGTACCTACTATGTGCTTTGTGTTCATCACAAGCCTTCTCTGTCCTGAGGGGTTTGGAGATTGATCTGTGAGGGAGAAAAGGCTGGGCCGCCAGGTTGCCGGACAATAGGCACATTCAGGAGCCAGGTGGGCTGAGGCCTGTGTGGGCTGGCGCAGCTGGTGGGGCCTCCTAAGGGGAGGAGGCAGCAGCTGGGCCTGAGTGTTTGCTGGCTTGTGAGCAGTCAGGAGGGAGGAGGCTAAGAGGGATGCCCAAGGCAGTGGGGAGGGAACCTCCTCTGCAGATTCTAGGGGCTAGGAATATGACAAAGGTTGTTTGGAAGGTGACTCAAGTAACCGAGGGGATATTTAGCTTCTGGCTCTGAAGTCACTACAGGAAGATGAAAGGACTGAGTAAAATTCTTGGCACTCTGGGCCTGACCTGGAGCAAGCAAGCTTAAAAAGGCCACAGGGAGACAGCAATGTGGCAATTTGGGTGTGGCCTGTTGGCAGCTGTCCATGCAAGCTGGGAGAACTTGGGAAACCGGCGGAGTGGCAGATCCTCTTCTCCCTGCCCCCGGCGGCAGGAGACATGGAGGTGGCCACCTAAAGGGAGGGACTGCAGAGGGAGGAAGGAAGGAGTGGAGCAGGTGAAGGCAGCCCCTCTGGATGATCCCACGGCCACTCCAAATGCTTATCCAAAATGCACTCCTCCATCCCCAACCTTGCTTCAGGATACCCATCTAACCTGTCTATTCTTCTGTCCATTCATTCACTCAATGCACTACTGAGAGCTGTTGTGTGCCGACACATTGTTGAGGCTGGGGATGCAACAGAGAACTTGACAGATATCAGTCTCCCTCTCTTTTCTGGAGCTTGCAGTAAACATAGTAGGTGTGTAAAACGCTTAGGGTGTTGATCTCAAATATTTAATAAAGTGAATACGAATAGGGAATGGCTGGGGAGCTCTCGGATGGTCTGAGAAAGAAAGCCTCACTGAATGAGGACATTGGAGCTAAGACCCAAGAGAAGTGAAGGATCTGAACATACAGTTTTATAGTATGGGGAAGGTTGTTCTAGATCAGTGAGGGAAAACCTTTTAGAGCTTTCAATGATACAAACAGCCTGCCTGCTGTGGCATGTATGCTATAGGCTCGCCACCCCTGTTCTAGACCAAAGGAACAGCTAAGGCAGAACCTCTGAGAAGAAACAAGAGGTCCAATGTGTGTGGATTGGTCAAGGGAAAGGAGGTGGCAGGAGAGTCACAGAGGACAATGTACCACGCGTAGGGCCTTGCACCCACCACAAGGACTTTTATCTTTCTACATCCTTGGGCGGTGGCATCTGCTGGTGAGTAGCTTAGACACTGGCCCCTGACAGCTGAGCTGAGCAGAGGTCTGGGCTTCTCACTCCCCTGTCTCAGGGTGGGGCCCACATTCCTAATGGTGCTGCCAGGCTCCCCTGCCACCCGCTGGCTCCGTTAGTCTGCCCCACTGGTGCCACTTCTCTGGCTCCCTGGCTGCTAACTGGCCTCTCAGGACCATCTCAGTTGTCGCTTCCTCCAGGAAACCTCTGACCTTCATTCCTGGGGTGTGGGTCAGGACACTTCCCACCCCCATGCTCCTCCCCAGCTTTGCGGGGGGATCCTTAGAGTCTCCTCCCTGCCATGATGCCTGGCATGGAGTTGGCACTCATTAAGTAATGGTTTGATGAGAGCCTGAGGAGATGGGGCTGCAGGGTCCCTCAGGATGGGTGGCTATTTCCTTCTATTCCTTCTATCTGCTGGGGATTTTGGGGAGAACATTATAGTGGAGAAAAGGAAGCCAGATTCCTAAAACTCCTTTGTTTTTTTCCAGATTTGTTCCCCACACACATTCAACTGAAGCCATCTTTCTGTCCGTTTTATTTTTTTGGTACTGGGGATCGAACTCAGGACCTCGTGCTTGTGAGGCAGGCGCCGGAACCACTGAGCCAAATCCTTGGCCCTCTGTCCATCCTTTTAAACAGTAATGAGAGCTTTAAAAAGTTAGGCCCCTCCCCACTCCAAGGCTATTCACTTCCTAAAGATAAATCAATTGTAGAAAGTAGCTTAATTTATAGTGCTCCATTCTCCTTTTTGTGTGAGGGGAAATTTTGGTGATAGCTGTGTTAACACCGTTCTGTGCAGGGCCTGCGGACACAGTCTGAGGAAGATTTGGTAGCAGGTGAAAAGTCCTCAACTAGAAGCCCCCTGTGTGGAATCTACCTTTCAGTTGGGAGTGAAGAAGGAGGGACAAGGAACCATCCACAGATCATGTAGAATGGTCAGATCTTACAGTGCTGTGTGTGGGGAGATTGAGACTGGAGTCTCTAAGTGGGGGCTGCACCTCAAATTCCTTTATTGTCACAATCCTTTGGCTCCTAGCTTCATTCCCACTGTACAGATGAAGAGACTGAGGTTTAGAGAGGGAATCAGCAGCTCGGCAGGAAGTAGCTAGAAGGGTGAGGAAAACCCTTAGGCTCAGAGGGACCTGGAAGTCACAAACCGTCCTCCCCCACTTGAATGGTTCCATCTTTTGAAATGCTGATTAGTTAATTAGCCGTTGTTCACAGGCCTGCAGCCTGGCTAACATTTGAACTCTGTAATTCCTGAAAACAACTTTCTATATTGTGCTTCAAAAACCACATAAGTACCTAATTAAACTTGCGGTCCGGTGTGCTCAACTCCCATCCCTGGGGATTCTGACTTATAAATGGAGAACGGGGTCCAGGACCCCACATTTTAAAATTCCCCATCTTGGGCTCAGATTGAAGGTATTTGGATCCCACTACAAGAACCAACTGGAGCAGAGCATTAGTTCCCCAAACTGGGCTAGAATATGGCTTACCCGAGAAACTGAAAAGTGGAGGCTTTGAGGGGTCTTCTCCCAGAAATTTGAAGTCCAGAGATCTGAGAGGAGGTGGGGGACTTGATGTTTTAATGAACACACTCCCCGGGTGATTATAGGTCAGACTGGGAGAGGGGAAGGAAGTCTGTGAAGCTGACCAAGGATGTACAGGCCCAGGTGTGTGTGTGTTATGTGTGTGTGTTGGATCAGAGGGTCCACAACATTCATCAGTTCCTCTGAAGGAGGTAAGTCCCTCAAAAAAGGTATCAAGGAGGCCTGGCTCTGAGCAGAAATACCAGTGCTAATGTGGGAGTGAAGGAATCTTAAGGTCCTTAAAGGCAGAAATGAAGGGAATTAAGTTGAGAGCTGCAAACTCATATGTTCCTGGAGAAGCAAATACTTGTTAAGCAAAGCAAAATATGCAAGATACATGTCAGAATTCCAGTGTATTTGGAGAGGACAGCTTGGGTGGCCAAAGGGCCTCTTCCTTCTGTTTTATCTGTCCATTCAATCACCCCAACCCTTACTCTCCATTCCAGTAGCTGGTAGAAACACCTGTTGTTCCCAAGACCTTCAGCCATCTAGGCTGCTGGAGCTAGGTGGGTGGTTTGGATTATCTTGACTAGTGGGTGATTTGACAGGTTAACTTTCTTGACTTCAGACTGAGGCATCATTTATGAGTCTGCAGATACAACTCTCCAGTTTATGAGTTGCCCAGCCCAGTATTAAAATGCATCACTAAGCCCTGCCGTAGTCTGTCCAAGAGAAGCCATTGTGAAACTCACGCTGAGCAGAAAACAGATCCAACATGGAGATAAGGCAGCTGCAGTTTCAGTTTTAGGTTGGGCCAAGGAAGAATTCTTGGGACTTTCCTTGTTGTGGATAAGAAGTTAAATTTCTGTCCTTTTGTCTTTTTCGGTAGAGGAAAAGAAGAGAGATGTTATGATTAATTCACATGGAGTTTGATAACAGATCCAGCAAATGCGTAAGGCATTTCAGATATTTAATTCTGAACGTAGCACTCTTGAAATTTTAGAAAGGCAATTAATCATGAACCTGAGGAGTCCTCAGGTTGTCTTTGCTTGTTATAAAACAGATTTGCCCTAAGATCAGTGATTTATCTCTCTGTTTTTAAAAAGTATTTCTGAACATGTCATATGAGTTTCTCTTTTTCAGGGGGGGAGGATGGCATTGAGATAAGGTCTCACTCTGTAGTTCAGGCTGGCCTTGAGCTCATTATGTAGCCCAGACTGGCCTCACACTCCTGTGATGGATCTTCTGCTTCAGCTTCCTAAGAGCTGGGATTATAGGTGTGCCCCACCATGACCAGCTATGATTTTCAATTATTTGATTCTTTTTAAAATTTTCTTTTCCTCTCAGGACAAGTTTCTTGTTGCAATTGGACTTAGTTTCTCCTATCTTGAGCCTTGTTTTTAGCTCGTCTTCTCACTAAGTATCAAAGGATTACAGAACCCTTCAGTAACTGAATGCAATTGGTATGACACATGTGAGATCATCTAGTTTTCACACCAACCCTACTATAATTTTCCCCACATAACCACTGGGGTGCATAGCTTGCCTTCCTTGAGACAACCCGCACAGCCTGCCCAAACACTCAGAGGATCTGAGCAGGATTTCTTTCAAAGACATCCTAGCTTCATCTTAATTTTCTCCTCTGCAAAATGGGATTAATAACACGTACTTCTACAGGTTAGTAGTAGGGAGGTTAAATGAGATGAACAATTTTGAATGTCAGCATCAACTTTTTTTTTTTTTTTGGTACCGGGGATCGAACTCAGGTCCTTGTGCTTGCGCAGCAGGCAGCAAAACCACTGAGCTAAATCCCCAGCATGATTTTGAATGTCCGACAGACACTAGGCTCTCAAAAACACTAACAGTTATTATTGATATTTGCAAAATATAGCTTCAGGGGAGGGGAGGGTGAGGAATCAAATTCAGGAACTTACTCATGGAAGGCAGGGGCCTCTGTTACAGAACTACGCTCTTATCCCCTGCAGCATGCATTTGTACAGTAACATCTAATTCTTCCAAGCACCTTGAGAATATTAGGTTCCATATCCCACTTTTAGATGAAGAAACTGAGGCCCAGAGAGGTTCATTTAGTTTGTGGTCCACCATGAGCTGGAAATCTGCTACTTTGAAAGTGTTAAAGCCATTTTGGGCTGGGGATTTAGCTCAATGGTTCTGACGCCTGCCTAGCAAGCAAAAGGTCCTGAGTTCGATCCCCGGTACCAAAAAAAAAGCCATTTTATTCCCTTTAGTGATAGAACCCAACAAACCAGATCATTCCTGCTCCATTCTAGACCATGATGTTTGAGTAATGGGAAAGCTGGGACCCCCCTGGATTAGGCATTCTATGTCCCACGGTGCCAAGACTTACCATAACATTTACTTTTTCAAGGCTTATTGAGAACCTCTGTCTCTGTTGGTCTATTTATTCACTTTGGCCATTCCTCCCTCTAACAGAATTATAAAGGATAGGGCACCCACACGTATAGAATCTACATTTTTACTTCAGATAGAAATAAGGAAGAATAACAATAAAAAGTAGGATGAGGACAAAAGAAGAGTTGAATAGCAAATGATTGCCACAAGGCCCAGGTCCCTGCTAAAGGCAGACCACAAATTGACTCTGACTTTCCTTCCAGCCATAGTGAAGAGGAAAATAAGATAACTGCCTGATTGAGTTTCCACGTGTTAAGCATTAGTCTGGATCTGGCTTCTCCAGAGAGTTCTTGCCTTCCTGTGCTTCTGATGATACCTTTTAATATATCAGACTTCCCTTTTCTGTTTGTCTTTATTATACAACCAATATTTGCTTGTTATGGAAAAACATTAGAAACTATAAACGGCTAAGAGAAAAAAAGATTTCCATTATGTATCGTGTCACTACGTAGATGTCACCACAGCAAACATTTTGGCATATATTCTCCTTAGAAGTGAGGTTTCTAGTTCTGTTGTATAATTTAATATAAGTGCATATTATAGCAACAACATGTAATGACAGTGATTTGGCTAGGTCATTACCTGGTCTCTGGGCCACAGCACCTGCTGTCCTTTATGTCAGGAACACCTTTCCCCTGGCATCACTTGTGCTGCTAAAGCTTCCCCCTCATTAGAGCCTATCTTGTGTGTACAGTCACACCGTATCCCCTGTTTGTACTCCCTTATCGTATCGTGTGTGTGTGTGTGTGTGTGTGTGTGTGTGTGTGTGTGTTGGCTGTGGTACTGAACTCAGGGCCTTCACACTGAGCTACATCCCCAGCCCTTTTTTTTTTTTTTTTTTTTGGTATCAGAGATCGAACTGGGGTCCTTGCGCTTGCGCAGCAGGTGGCAAAACCACTGAGCTAAATCCCCGGCCCAGCCCTTTTTATTTTTAATTTTAAGACAAGGTCTCACCTAAGTAGCTAAGTCATCCAGGCTGGGTTTGAACTTGTGGTCCTTCTGCCTCATCTCCCAGAGTTCTGGGATAACAGGCATATGTTCCTCACCTTACTCTGCCTTATTTTCATGACTCTTTTTTTTTTTTCCTTTTGTACCGGGGATTGAACTCTGGACTTTGTGCTTGCGAGGCAGGTGGCGGAACGACTGAGCTAAATCCCCAGCCCCCTTTCTTGACTCTTATAGCAATTTAACTTAATATCATACATTATGTTTATACTTACCTCCTTCCCTTAGAATGTGAGGCTCTTGAGGACACAACTTGGTCTGTTTTGTTTTTCGCTGTACCTCTAGGGCTCAGAATATTGTCCTCACATTGCTGGGCCTCAGGGTTTTTTTTGTTTTTTTTTTGTACTGGGGATCAAACTCGGGACCTTGGGATTGTGAGGCAGGTGGCGGAATCACTGAGCTATATCCCTTGCCCTAGATTTGTTTTATTTTTATTTATTTAATTATTTCTTTATTTTGGTACCGGGGATCAAACTCAGGTCCTTGCGCTTGCGCAGCAGGCGGCGAAACCACTGAGCTAAATCCCTGGCCCTAATGTATGGTTCTTTATGATAGGTCTTGCTATATAGCTCATGCTGACCTCGAACTCACAATTCTACTGAGTGCTGGGACTTCCCAGCTGTATAAATGCTTTATAGGTAGATGTAAGTACATATATATAGATCAAAATGATGATCATGCTGTGTCTCCTGTCAGCTGCTTTCTGATGCCATTGAGGAAGATCATGGTAACAAGTCTCTAAATTGCACCATGGCCTATCAAGTGCTCGTAAGAAAACTTCAAAAAATGTAATTTTATATTTAAAATATTTTACCCTGATGGGTCTGCATTTAGGTCTTAAAAGATACTGTCCTAGTGACCATATAGAGTATAGGCTTCCTTTTATCTTCTGAATGTTTCTAAACATTTTCTTAAAAGTGTTAATTTTGGCTGTGGGTGTGGCTGAGTGGTAGAGTGCATGCTAGAGGCCCTGGGTTTGAACTCCAGTGTCCCTCCAAAGAATAGTGTTAATATTTTTTGAACAAGCAGTACATTACATTCAAAGGATTGATCAAGTTCAATCACCCACATTTGTTCCCTGACTGTTTAGTCCTAACCACCCCACTGCCTCACTACATAAAGCCAGTGTGGGTAGTCTCTTTCTTCTAGAGGGTGGGTTGTTTGTTTTAGATACTGGATTAGAAGAAAGAGACTACCCACACTGGCTTTATGTAATTTCACAAATGAAAACAGGACTCAAGAGTTGGGTAGAGACCAGATCTTGTCCCTGGGTTAGCTGGTCTCTTTTGAAGTTAGATTAAAATGCCTCTGTATCCAGCAGCTTCCACCAAAAGGAAGTGATGCGAACCAGTCCATTCAGTTGATTCACCCTCCTGGTTAAATGGAATCTTTCCCTTCCAGGGAAGGAAGCTCTCTGCCTTTTGGATATGATGTGCAGGAAAGCAGCACTATAAAGCTCATTTCTTCAGTGGATGTGGCTCATGAGCACGAAGTCTTGTGTCAGAAAGTATTTGCGGTGGATAGTTGATGGAAATGAGTTCTGCCCACAATATCTTGTCTTTGGTCCCAGCTAAGTCAGACCTTTCCTTGCTGCTGTACATACTTGTTTGCTGCTTATTTTCTTTTCTAGCTCCTGAATAGTGGCTAGTGTTCCTTGGCTTTTATCCTGTGTGACACAGTGCTAGAAGTTTTACCTGGATGACTTTCATGGAACATCCCACCCCCTTGGGAATCAGGGGTCATCACTATTCTGTTCTACAGACAAGGAAATGGAGGCAGGAGGGATAGAGCCACAAACAGCCGTGCCATAGTTGATAAGTGGAGATGGGATTTGAGCTCGGGTCATCTGAATTTTTTGTTTGGTGATGGTGCTGGAAACGGAGCCCAGGTCTTTGCCTTGGTTCTACCACTAACCTACATCCCCAGTCTCTCATCTGACCTTTGAACCCAAGCTCTTAACCACTTAACACTCTACTGTGGCCCTAAGGTAAGGACACAGGGTCTATATTCCTTATCTCAAAGTTGGCTCCATGTTGCCCAGTGATGCCTAACAGTTTATGCCCTTGCCTTGTTTACCACCTGACTGGGCAGGCTCCTTGTCGACAGGGTCACTGTGTCCTCTTGCGTGCTTGGAAGGGCGGGCTCCATTGAAGCTTTGAAGCCTCATTTCTAATTTAAGGTTTTGACCATCACTGCCCCTCCCAACCTGTCTCAGACAGAAGAACTCCTCTCTTTAATTAGTCCACTAAGATTGATAAGTCATATATCCTTCAAGGCAAGCTCACTATACATTCAGGTTGCACCTTTTATGCACCAAGCTCTGTCAGCATTGAGTGGAAGAACAGGAGTAGCTGTTTGCCACGTGTTTACGATGGACAGGCTCTGGGCTAACCTCTGACTGAATACAGATCTTGTATATGCCTCGCCCCATCCCCTGTGAGGCAGGAACTGCAGTCAGCTCTGTTGAAACATGACACAGTTCTTCCTAAAAATCGCCAGACTACGGAAAATCAACCAACGCAAACCACTGGGCTTACAGGAAAATGGGGTTAAGGCCTCAGTACTTACAAACTTTAACATGTAGAATCAGACACCGTGGCGCACACTTGTAATACAGAGGCTGAGGCAGGAGGGTCAATTAAGCCCAGGAACCTAGGCAACAGAGAGATCTTAGCTCTGAAAAAAAAAGAAAGAAAGAAAGAGACTTCAGCATAGTTAGAACAAAAAGAATTTTGTTTCCAGAAGTCTCAGTAGGGTTGCAGCTTTTTATTGTACAGTGGTAGGAGGAGGGTTATCTGAAATAGGATGGAAAATTCTAACATCATATGTAGTAGGTGGGTGTGGTACATGCTAATGGTTTTGAACTGAGGCTGCTGGAAGATGTGTGTTTTGTGCATTCCTACTTTTCAGCTGGGTGTAATTGTCTGCATTCACCTAGAAATTCTCACAGATGAAATCGCACACATGAGCAAACTAGACATTTGGATTGTGTTTAAATTGTTCTCTAATATATCATCATGCTGAAAGATATGTGCATTTTCCAAACAGGCCCTATTAGAAGAACTGACTGTATCATGTCCATGTTGGAGTGAAGTAATCTGAGGTTCAGAGAAGTGAAGTGCCTGGTTCCAGGGTCATGCAGCTGAGAGGTAGCAGAGCTAGGATTAAATTCAGGTCAGCCTAAGCACTCAATCTCTATCCCCAGAGTTATTCCTGTTCTTATTTGTGGGGCACAAATTATGTTAACAGAGTTAGCTAAGAGAAGAGATCTTGGAACCGTATTAAAGAAGGAATGGCTTGTGTATGGCCAGTAGGTAAGCACCTTCAGTGGGGTTGAAGGAGTAACTCTTTGGGAAAACCCTTGCCTAGCATGCATAAGGCCCTGGGTTCCAGCCCCAGTGGAAAGGAGGAATGCTCAAGAGTGACGGTATATATTTTTAGTGATGACCAGTACAGTATGGATGTTTAGAGTCAAAGAGGATGCTTGGCATGTAGTGCTCAAGCAGGTCTGAGGATCATGGTTAGTAGCTGGAGGGTAATATGGGCATAGGAGGGGCCCCTAGAGGCTCAGGGCAGAGCTGCTGTCCAGGTGACAGGAGCTGTTTTCTGTATTCAGCAATTGGTCCAGCTGGTGCCTACTAGTGGGACGTCAGTCTTGATCATGTCCTCAATACATACACGGTTGGCTGGTTAGTTTCTATTACAGAATTTCTTTCCATCCCCCAAACTTTCTTTCTTTTTTTTTTTTTTTTGTACCAAGGATCGCACTCAGGTCCTTGCGCTTGAGAAGCAGGTGGCAGAACCACTGAGCTAAATCCCTGGCCTCTTTTCTTTTTTTTTTTTAACAATAGCTTTTATTCTTATTTTTATTTTTGGTACTGGGGATTGAACTCAGGACCCTGTGCTTGCGAGGCAGGCACTGGAACCACTGAGCTAAATCCCCGGTCCTCCCCCAAACTTTTAATTATGAAAAACTTAAAATATAGCCAGGCATGGGTGGCACACTCCCATAATCCTAGCACTCTGGGAGCCTGAGGCAGGAGGATTGCAAGTTGGAGCCCAGCTTGGGCTATTTATCAATTTAGCAAGATCCTGTCTCAAAATAAATAAATAAAAAGGACTGAGGTGGTTGTTCAAAGTGAGCTGTACTTATAGAACAAGTTAAGTAGAATGGTGGTGGCCAGAACTTCTGGAGAGCCGGGGCAGGGAGGGATGGGATAGGCTGGCCAGCAGGTATTGGGTTACAGTTAGAAGCAAGAAGTTCTGGTGTTCTGTAGGGTGACTCTAGATAATCCTAATATATGTTACTATATGTTCCCAAAAGAGCTAGAAGAAGTGATATTACATGCTTCATCACAAGGAAATGTTTGAGGAGATAGGCTTACCCTGAATTGAGCATTACACAAAGCCAACATGTAGCGAAACATCACATGGTGCCCCATCCTTATGTGTAATCTTTATATGTCAGCTAAAAAAAATTCTAGTATTTAGACATACTGACATGTCTCCCCACTACATACTTCAGCCTGCATCTCCTAAAAGTAAAGACACGCCTTCTGAACTATAATAGTATTATCACAACTAAGAAAATTTACAGTATTATCTGATATCTGTTCCATATTCAAATATCCCCAACTATCCCAAGAATGTCTTTTATTTCGTGTGGAGTGTTATACACAAGCCATTTCAAACATTGCCTCCTGCTGCCACAGCCGCCCTGTGTACACAGGTGGGAATGGGAGGGGGTGCCTTTGATTAGCCTGTGGTCCCCTTTTCTTCTGCCTTAGGGATAGGACTGCAAGCGTCTGCTGGACTCTTTAAGAGGAGTCAGAAGTTTCTGTTTTTGTATTTATAACCGTGCAGAAGTTTATCCACCTCACACACACACACACACACACCAGCCACACATGGAATTCAAGTTTGTAATTTTAAAAGATGTATTATATTTCTCCCCTGTAATAAAGCAAAGCTGGTATTTCTAGACCTGAAACCTCTAAGGAAAACAAAGCCAGTGATGTCAGCATGTCACTTTCACACGGAATATGAAGTTCGGATTTACCTGTAACCCTAACTACTCTGGAGGTCAAGACAGGCAGGTTGAAAGTTCAGGCCAGTCTGGGCAATTTAGCAAGAGGCTAAAATGAAAAATTAAAAGGACTCCCATCCAAGTACTAACCAGGCCTGACCCTGCTTAGCTTCCAAGATCAGACAAGAGCTGGCTGTACCTCAGTGGCAGAATGCTTGCTTAGAAAAAGTTGTTTAAAAAAAAAGAAAGTATCCCAAATGTAGCTACTTTAGATTTCTTTGAATATAGGCGACAACCATAGTTTGTATACTTTTTCCTTTTTTCTTTTGTTCTTTTGCTGGGTATCGGTCATAGGGCCTTATGCTAAACAAGTTACCTTTACGAATTTATTTATCTGTCTATTTACTTTTTTTTTATTTTTTATTTTTTTGAGATAGGGTCTCGCTATGTAGCCCAGGCTGGCCTTGAACTCACAGAGATCCTCCTGCCCCAGCCTCCCGAGTGCTGGGATTACTGGCAGGATCACAGCTGTGCACCACTGTGCCTGGCTATTTATATATTGAGAGATGAGGTTTCACTGTGTCACCCAGACTGGTCTCAAATTCTTGAGCTTATAAGCAGTCCTCTCGGGGGGATTATAGATATGTGCCACCATACCCAGCTGTTTTTACTAATTTTAATATGAATGATCATGTTCCGAACACAAATAGTAAAGTGCTTAGCAGATGCACAGTAGCAGTGTGGTGTTAGCCATCGGACAGTGGACTGACGCTGTGAATGTGGATAACTCACACTTGAAACTGCATTTTACATAGTTAAAAATCTATTTATTTATTTATTTTTGGTTTTTTGAGATGGTCTCTCACTATGTACTTCAGGCTAGCCTTAAATTCACTATGCAAGCCAGGTTGGTCTCAAACTCATGGCAATTCCCCTGCCTCAGCCTCCTGACTGCTATGAGTACAAGCATGTGTCACTACATCTGGATTAATCTATTTTACACATACTTTTTTTATTTTTTGGTACTGGGGATCGAACTCGGAACCTTGCGCTTGGGAGGCAGGCACCTGAACCACTGAGCTAAATCCCCGGCCCCATACTTTTTTTTCTTATGGTACTAGGGGTTGAACCTAGGGCCTTTAGTATGTTAGGCAAGCACTCGTCCATTGAACTGCATCCTAGTATAATAATGGTGAACCTTTCAGAGCTTTCAATGCCACCACTATCCTAGTATATACAACTTTATTTTATTACTATTGTTATTATTATTGATTTTTTTTTTTTTTGAGACAGGGTCTCACTATGCAGTTCAGGCTGGCCTTGAAGTCACTATGTAGACCAGGCTGGCCTCAAACTCCTGGCGATCCTCCTGCCTCAGCCTCCCAAGTGCTGGGATCACAGGTGTGCATCACCACCCCCAGCCCTATACAATTTTAAAGAATGAGAGTCCTTCACATCTTCAATGTTTTTTTCTTCAGTTCTAAGGATTGAATTTAGGTCCATCACACTGAACTACATCTCCAACCCTCCTGGTATTAGGAATTAGTGATGGTTGTATAACATAGGAAATAGACTGGAAACCACTGAAATTATTCACTTTAAGTTGCTGAACTTTATATTTTGTTAATTATATCTCAATTTTAAAAAGATACAAGGGCCGGGGATTTAGCTCAGTGGTTTCGCCACCTGCTGCACAAGCGCAAAGACCTGAGTTCGATCCCTGGTACCAAAAATAAATTTAAAAAAAAAAAAGATACAAAGGGGGAAAATAAGATTATCAGGGAAACAGTTTCCAGTTTAGTAAAGCTGGTGTGCTGATCTGTTAGTAAACAAAACATCCCATGGTGGTACCCAGCCCAACCCCCTAGGCACAGCCTTGGTTTGCAACTTTTCCCATAAATAGAAGGGATTCTGGGAAACCATAGCTACTACCTGCTGAAGAAAATGGACACCCAAGATAAGCCTGATGTACTGTGTAATCAAAAAGCAGGCAGGCAGGCTTTACAGACAGCCTAAGCTAATGGCTTAAGAGGGTGTTTGAAAGAGAAAGCTGTAGCCTGACTGGTCTGAAGTCCTGCCCAGTCAGCAGAATGGCACATTAAGAATGAGAAGAGAAGGTATTTAAAGCTGGTATCAATGGCAAGCATTTACCTCATCGCCCAGGGTTTAGTTAATGTGTGGGTTTTTTCTGTGAAATTGATTAAGGTAGAGAAAGGTTTTTGTCTTCTTGGCTCCTTTGGCAAGACTTCTTATGTCAGAGAGCAGGACTTTCCCTAGGATTTACAACCAAAGGTTTTGCTCTGTTTAAGCAAATTAAAGCCTTTGGGAATGGCAAGGTGTCTTTTCAGGGCCAACAAGGCAAGGTGTTGAGCCAACCTACTTACGGCTCATAGGGTCAGGTCCTGTGCTGTCGAAATCTCCGAAGGCCTGTCCTAGGTAGGCCTGACAGGTGCTAGCGCTATCTGCCCTGTCAGCATTTTTGCCTTCTGCTTGCAGTAGGAGATCTAATGAGATGCCCCAGGGCCCTGTCTCTGGAACAAACTGCTCCCATTGCCACCATTTGGTGACTTTGGGCAGGGAGTGAAAAGGCAGAGAAAGGGGGTGGGGAGGGCAATATCATACAAAAAAATAGAGGGGTGGGGCGAGGTGGGGGTTAGGGTGACAGACTTTGGGACCAGGTTGGCTGCTCTGCCTTTTGCTGGCTGTGTGACCTTGGACAAGTCACTTCCTTTCTCTGAGTATTGGTTTATTCATCAGTAAAATGAGGATAGTACAATACGTACCTCCTTCAGGACTGTGGAGATTAACTGAGATCATGCATGGTGCTTCTCATCGAGTTAGTAATTGAGTACTTACATGAAATCGCGAGGGTGAAGAATAGTCCCAACCAGCTTACAAAGACTCAGAGTCACGATGAGCAGTCCTGGCTCATGAACACACTAGCCCCTCTTGTGTTGGGCGACCCCAGGTCCCTTAGTTGTACAGAGACTTTTTTGTTTTGGGGGGGGTGTTTGGTACCGGGGATCAACTCGGGACCTTGTGCTTGCGAGGCGCCAGAACCACTGAGCTAAATCTCCGGCCCCCTTAGTTGTAAATACACAGTAAGGTGCTAAGTGCTGTGGCAGAAAAAGGAGCAGCAAGGAAGGGTAAGGAGTGAGCGCTGGAGGCTGGCATTTTAAATCCAATGATCAGGATGTGCATGAAGGCGGCCTTAGAGCAAGCAGACTGTTTTAACAAAGGTGGACCAGAAGGGAGGTGGAAGCCATGTGGTCACCTGGGGAAGAGCATTGCAGGCACTGGGACAAGCAAATACAAACCCGAGCAGGAGCATCTCCAAGCTGTTGGCTGGAGCAGAGTGAGTAAAGAAGGAATGGGTGACCAGGTCAGCTGAGGCCTGACTGTGGGGAGCAGGGTGTTTATTCTGAGAGAAAGAAGACCCTCTGGAGGGCTCCTTAAGGTGGAGTAGGGGCTGCTGTGTAAAGAGGAGGCTGTAGCCACCTCAGCCAGAGTTGGGAAGACTGGGGAGGCTACTGCAATCCAGGTATGAGGTGAGGAATGGGGTCGGGGCCGAGGTGTTGCTGAATGGTAGAGCACTTGCCTGGTGTCTATGAGGTGGGTTCCATCCCCAGCTTGCCGGGCGGGGGCAGGGGGAGACGAATTGGGTCTATGGAGAAAGAACTATGCTTGCCCCTTCTTTTCTCGTCCCCCATTGGCCCACCCTCACTGAGCTTTAGGTGTTAATATCCTCACAGCTCTCAGGGTGTGCTGGCAGGAGGGTTGGAAGTGTTTATCAGCAAGTGCTCAGAAGGTTTGAATTGAGGGGTGGGAGCATTGCAAACAACCAGTTGTTGTGGCCACAGTTGAGTCCCCTTTATTCTCCAACCCTCCCAACTTCACAGCACTCATTTTAGGGGGAAGGATATTTTGTTTTTGAGACAGAGTCTCGCTATGTAGTTCAGACTGGCTTTGAACTCACTATGTACCCCCCAGGCTAGCCTTGTACTCACAATGATCCTCCTGTCTCAGCCTCGCAAGTTCCAGGCTTACAGGTACGCACCACTTCATCTGGCCACAGTGCTTATTTTAACCCCTAACTATGTCTAATTCAGAGATCCTCTTTTGGGATCTGAGACCCCTCTACGAAACTGTCAAAGGCTTGGAGCCTCCCACAGGCTCCTGCATCCTTACCCACAGTTCCAGGGGGTTCTCACCTTCCTTGATGCCCATATGCAGACCTCACTAGACCTTGGTTCAACTCTGAGGTACTCACTGCCAAGGCCTCAGGGAGAGGGCTCAGGAAAGCAGAACAGCAACCCAGGAAGCTTCCTTTCATGACCACAGAGACGTTTCCAGGTGGCTGAGAAGGGTGTGGTTGGTGTGGGCAGATACTGTTCCCAGTGGAACCAAAACTTTGATCAGGAGGGGTGGGGAAGGATCGACTTTCCCAAGTGCAGAGCTTCCTCTGGCTCCGCAGGAACCCTCCACAGGAACCCCCCTGCAGGCAAGAGCCCCACTCCCATCAGCCAGCAGGAGCTGCCAGTCCCGAGGTGAGACTGAGGCCAGAGCCAGCACTGCTGGGATTCTGGTTTGCCCAGAGCCTGCTCAGCCACCTGGGCCTGCCTCTCCCGCAGGGTGGCCTCAGAGAAGCTGCAGAAGTTTCCAGTTCTGCAAACACCATCTGTAGTATGCTAGTAACAGCAGCGTGCTACACTTAGTGGGCTCACCCCGCAGGAACTCTTCAAATTTTCCCACAGACCCTGTGAAGTGTAGAGACCATTCTCTCTATTTTGGAAAGAGGACACAGAGACCCCACTGCTAATGAATTTTCCTGAGCTTCCACAGCTAGTCAAAGGCACAGTTCAAAGTCCAGATATCTCGACTCCAAGTTTAACACACCATGTACAGCCACGCGGAGGTGGCCTCTGTGGAGCCACCCATGCTGATACGTGGAGAGGTGTTCAGGAGGCTGGTCACCCAGCTCCATGTGGGATCAGTTCTCAGCAGAAGAAACTTCTTTTTTTTTTTTCAAATTTTTTATTTTTATTAGTAAATATTGCAATAGAAGAAACTTCTTAAACAAGGTTGGACAGGTACAACATTTTCCGAGCATGCATGAGGTCCTGGGTTCTCTCACAGCATCTACTCTCCACTGGCCATTATTTTTACCTTCTTGCACTATTGTAATTTGACTCTTCTTGAATGAGTCAGCCCTGTAAATCCTGAAGACAAAGATCATGTTTCCTTTCCATTCTACACCTCTCTCCATTCTCTCCACGTAAGGCTACTTAACTCTTCCTGCCCCTTTGCCCCTGGACCAGCTCCAGGGGTCAATGTCCCTTTTAAGCATGACTCTTGGAAGGAAAAACAACATCTATCATTTATATCATTAGATTGCAACCCTACGCTGTTCTTATCAAGCCACAAATAAACAGACAGGACAGAATCCACAGATGCCCGTGTCCTGAGTGTCTTTTTTTTTTTTTTTAAGAGTAAGAAAATTTATTGGGGAATGGGAATGAGGAATAAGAATGGGGAATAACAATAGCTCCTGGGAGACAGGAGGGGTCTCGAATGGGTCGCCCTGAGTGTCTTATTTCTGATGATGCAGCCGAAGTTTTGGAAGCCATATCTTCCGGGTTGGTTGCCCATCGACGTTACAGTCACCAGTCCCTCCTTTCGTTCAGCTCTCATTAAAGAAGAGAAACCTGTTAATGTGAAGGTAGTAAAGCACAGACCATTTGAAATGACATGGAAAAGCATTAAAAAAGTGTCCCTCTCATCTTTAACCCCCTCCATCAGCAGTCTCCTGAGACAAGCAGTAGTTTCCTTGTCCCCTCTGAAGACTTCAGAGACTTCTCTCAATCCCATTTTACTGTTAACTTAAAAAATTTTTTTTTTATTTTTTGCAATTATTTATTTTTATGATATTGGGGATCAAACCCAGGTCTTTAATTAACATGTACTAATTGTGCATATTTGTAGGGTATGGTGTGATACTTCAACCCATGTATACAGCTGTACTGATCAAATCACAGTAATTAGCACTCCTTTATGTTAGAACTTTCAGGCTCCTCTGTACTGTTCCTTCCTTTCCTTTTCCTTTTCCTTTTCGGTGCTGTGGATGGAACCCAGCAACCTGTGCATGCCAGGTAAGCACTCTATCACCTGCATCCCCAACCCATCCTTTGATTTTTTTTTTTTTTTTTTTTTTTGGTACCCGGGATCGAACTCAGGTCCTTGTGCTTGCACCGCAGGTGGCGAAACCATTGAGCTAAATCCCCGGCCCCATCCTTTGATTTTTAAAGACAAGTCCTTCCCATATGAGTGGATTTAAGGGTTCTTGATTCTTTTAAATTAGCTACCTCCCTTTTAATTTCTGCATCCTTTTTCATCAAGTGGATGCCATCATTTATATTGAATCCTCTGTGGATACTGTTTCTACCTTTTGCCACTATGAACAAGCCTGTTTCAACTCCTGTTTATCTGCTGTCAAGCAGGTGCCTGAGTCCCATCTGTGGGAAAAAGTCCTGTCAATGGATTTTCCTGGAGGAAGGGATTTAAATATGTAAAATCTATAAACACGACCTCCAAAAAAATTATTCCTATGCCTGTTTGCCATGACATCTGAGGCCTTTGAGTCCCACATCTGTGCTGGTACAGTTCAGCCCCTGCGTATTACAGATGAGAAAACTTAGAATGCAGGGGACTTGGTTGACATACGGGCTGCGGGGAGAATTGGTCACCTGACTTGGCATTTGACATGCTCCCCCTAGACCAGCTGACTGGCATCCTGCCTGCTGTACCCCTCTTCCGCTCATGAGTGAGTCATCCTTTTTGCTTCTCAACACCCACACCAACCCCCTACCATGGTCTCCTGCATCCTATGCTGCTGAGCTTCTCCAAGAGGCCCCTGTCCCCTGAGGGGTTGAACACAATGTGCCTTCCGATTGGCCTGGGACTCGCTCCCAAGTCCTCTGAACACTTGCAAAATGCAAAAGTTTTCTCCTGTAGAGAGTAATTGGTAAGTTTACATATGGCCTCCACAATTGTTTTTTGATGAATGGGTAATACATTCACGATGTTGAAAGCGATCTAAAAATACGCAGTGGAAAGTTCTACTCCCACCCTGCTCTCCTTTGGCCCAACAATAGCTCCTCCTTCATTCATACTTTAAACTCACTAGTTTCTTTTAAAGTTTCACATGCAAATATAAACAAATATTCTAACCCCTATCTTTTTTAATTACCCAAAACCTAGCACTGCTCTGCACCTTGCTTTTATCACCTGGCATGTCTTGAAGTTCATTCCACAGCAAGGGATATACATCTTTCTCATTTGTTTTGTAGTTGTATAGTATTTCACTGTAAGAAAATTCCATAATTTATTTAACTAATCCTCTACTGATGGATACTTGGGTTGTCTCCTATGTTTTTCTCCCACAACAATGCCTTAGTGAAGGGCTGGGGATTTAGCTCAGTGGTTCTGGCGCCTGCCTCGAAAGAGCAAGGTCCCGAGTTTGATCCCTGGTACAAAAAAAACCCAAACTGCTTAAACAATGCCTTAGTGAGTAACTTTTGCATATATCATTTTGCATGTGTGCAAGTTTCTAATTTTTTATTGCATTGGAAATGGGAACAGGCTAGGTAAATGGGTCATGGAGTCCCTTGTAAGAGCTCCAACCGGGAAAGTAAAAAGTTTGAGATCTGCTGCCAGGGCAGGTGCCACAGGAATGGTACCAAGCTATCTTGCAAAGAAAGTTAGCCATGTGACCTGTGGCTGTACCCCGGTGTATACCAAAGCCTGCATCTGGCATCCATAGGGTGGATTTTGTGCCATTTTCTTTTCATAGTTCATTGTTTTCCTACTTGAATTGCTAAAGTACCCCAGTCTGAGATATTTCTCTTTCTTTCTTTTCTTTCTTTCTTTCTTTCTTTCTTTCTTTCTTTCTTTCTTTCTTTCTTTCTTTCTTTCTTTCTTTTTAATTTCCTCTCCTCAATACTAGGAGGGATGCAGCATTGGTTGTAGAGTTTATTTCCCAAGAGCCTGAGCAATTAATTACCTTTTCAGAGGAGGTTTAGCAAACACTCTTGGAGGCAGTTTCCTTTCCTATCAATGCTTACTTGTTCTAGATAATGAAAAATAATGCTAGCATCCATTAACGGAAAAGCTGCCGGTTGTAAGCTTTGTTGGACAAGTGAGCGCTTGTCATGGAATCATCCACAAGTGCATGTGACCTGGAGACTGTGGGAAAGGCCTCACTTTTGCAACTGGGCTTCCAGCTGTCCTTTGGAGATATTTGAAGAGTTTTGTTCCAAAGGTCAGAGGCAGAAGGTCCAAGCTTTTCCAGAACAACCCACATTTGTCAATAATGCAAGCTTTATATTCATTCTTTGTAGAAAGGTTTCCAGATCACATTCTGGAGTTTTTGAATGACTCAAAGATTCCAAATTTTCATAGTTACTCTCAAGGCTGAAGCAGGAAGATCACTTGAGCCCAGGAGTTCTTAGTAGCCTGAGCAATGTAGTGGTCCCTGACTCAAAAACCCAACCCAAAACCCCAAAGATTTCAAATTCCCTGACAACTTTCCCATGTTTTTACAATCAGAGTTGGCACATTTCTGCCTCTGTTTGTGTTTGGAAAATGAGGCCCTAGATTGGTGCATACTCCTATCTGGGTTGAGATCTTCATAGAGGACCAGTGGACTCTCCCCCACACTCCCTGTCCCCCGCCACAGCAGACCTCCTGGCATGGACTTTTCCCTAGGCCCCTGAAGCATCCCTTCGTCCTCAAGGCAGTGCAGTTTTAACCCAGTGCTTGAAACAGAAGCCTTGGTACTGGCATGCCTGTGTGTGGATGTCACTTCAAAGACTGACTGGCTCTGACTCTGAATAAATGAGTTGAGCCTTTTGGAGGGGCTCAGTTGCTCATCAGCATCAGATTAGAAAACCTCACCCAGGGCCGGGGATTTAACTCAGTGGCACCGCACCTGCCTCACAAGTTCACGGTCTTGAGTTCAATCCCTAGTACCAAAAAAACCCAAAACAAAACCACCTCACCTATTTCACAGAAGCTCCAGAGTCCATGTGAAGTGACAGTGCCCACACACAATGACTGCCATTATGTTAGCTATTTACTCTTGTAATTATTGTTAGTTTAAGCATTATATATGGATTATTACTTATAGGTTCTCTATTCTCTTTCTACTTTTTCATAGCCTTGATATTACTGGGTGTATAAATTTTGGCCTTTTTGAACCATGAGACTTTGACTCATGAGGTCCTCCTCCAAAGTAACCCTAATAACTATATTTCTTACTGGTGCATTGAGATGTAATTTAACACACCATACAATTTACCCAAATATAAGTGTATGTTAGCTAATTTTTATAAATGTACACAGCTGCTCAGCTAGCATGGCTCCAATCCAGTTTTAGAGGATTTCTTCTGTCACTAAGTTCCCTTGGGCCTCTCAGCAGTCAAGCCCTCACTCATCCCCAGCTACAGGCCACAATGGATCTGCTTTCTGTTTCTTGTTTTCTAGAATCTTTCATATAAATGGAATATGCACTTTTTCGGTGAGTGGTTTCTTTCACTTAGGATAGTGCTGTTAAGTCTCATCTATGTTACATTTATTGGTATTTTATTCCTTTTTATTGCTGAGTGGCTGTATCATAATTTTTTCAACCTAGTAACTTTATATGTTGATTACATATGACTTTGTGCATTAATTTTTTTTTTTTTTTGGTACTTAGGATCCAACTCAGGACTTTGCGCTTGTGAGGCAGGCGGCAACACCACTGAGCTAAATCCCCGGCCCTGAATTTTTTTTTTTTTTTAGGAATGTGAAAAAAAAGACAGTTGAATAGGAAGATCTTTAAAAACACAGGGCCAGGGATTTAGCTCAGTGGCATCACAGCTGCCTCGCAAGCACAAGGTCCTGAGTTCAATCCCTAGTACCAAAACAAAAAAGAAAGAAAAAAAATAGTAATGTTCAGACCCTGATTGTACAGAAACAAGATATAAAACGATACAGATCAGATGTAGCAAATGAGTTAGGAAAGAGAATGGAGTCCAGAGTCTGAAAGGACACATAACAAAGTGTTACTAAAAAGTTTCTCAGTGTAGATAGGATCATGGATTTTTGTTTTTTTTTCTTTTTTTTTTGATACCGGGGATCGAACTCAGGTCCTTGTGCTTGCGCAGCAGGCGGCGAAACCACTGAGCTAAATCCCCGGCTATGGATATTTTTTGCTTTTTGCTTCTTTGGGGTAGCAGTTTTGTTGAGATACAATTCACATCTATTAAGCTCATTCAAAATATAGAATATAATGGCTTTTAGTATATGCACAGAATTTACAACCATTGCCAAATCAATTTTAAAACACTGTCACGAACCCCCAAAGAAACTCCTCATTCCTTGTTGCCCTAGCAGTTTTCCACCCCCATTTTCCTCTCAGCCTTGTGCAACCACTAACTACTTCTGCCTGTAGATTTAGTTGTTCTAGACGTGGCATATAAATGGAACCATACAATATATGGTCTTTGGGGTCTGGCTTCTTTTTTCACTTTGCATAATATATTCAAGGATCATCCATGTTGTAATGTATCATCACTATTTCATTTCTTTTTATTGCCAAGTCATAGTCTATTGTAAAGATATACCACTACCACATTTTATTTATCCATTCATTGGTAAATATTTAGATTGTTTCCACTTAGTGGCTGTTGTGAATGCTGCTGCTATATTATATACGTTTTGTAACCTTTTTCTTCTAATGTATACAAGGTACTGCCATTGAAATTAAAAGCTAAAAAATAGATATGGATAACAAGGCACCATGACGTAAAGGGACAGAGGAGGTGAAATGTCTGTTTCTTCTGCCACATTAGGACCCAATAGTCCAGAGGAAATAGAAGGGAAGTTGCAGCGTTCACATTTCCTACAATCAGACAGATGAGGGAAGAAGGATGCCCCCAAAGCCAGAAGATCATACAGTGGACCCTTAACTTATGAACTCAATTTGTTCTCAAGGTCTGGTTGCAACTCAAGTTGGTCAGTTTAAAGCTCAGGCTCGTATATACAGGGAGATCTCAGTGTCCTTAGAGAGACATTGGCCTAGGATTTCTCAATTAACCTCACACAGAAAAGGATGTTAGAATGTTCCTTCCAGAACTCTTTAAGGGTTAAATCTATATTTGAGACCATTTGGAAGCATAAGTGGACAGCATTTAGATCATAACTCAAAGACTTTGGTTGTAAGTTAAAACTAAAATTCTGGTCATAACCCAAGTTGTTCATATGTCAGGCCAGTCCTAACTCGATCCACTGTACTGTGGAGAAGCAGGACTATGCAGGAAGGAGTTAGGATAGTGAGCCTTCGAGTCAGCTAGACCTGATTGTGAATCACAATTCTGCCACTTATACTTTCTTTTTTTTTGGTACCGGGGATCGAACTCAGGTCCTTGCGCTTGCGCAGCAGTCAGCGAAACCACTGAGCTAAATCCCCAGCCCTGTGCCACTTATACCTATATGACCTTGGGAAAGTCATTGACCATCTCTGAACCTTTACTTTTCTCATTGTGGTTGTGATCATGTTTGTAAAATATTTACTATGCCTCTCCCAATGGTAGCCTTTGTAGAGGCTATTCTTTGCCCCCACTGGGTATACTAGCACTGTTGCAGGATTTTAAGAGACAGGAAAGACCAACGGGTAATACAGGAGGATTTATTTCAAGATTTTACGTGTATATCGCCTCAGCAGACTAATGTTCAACGGCTGAGCCCAGAGCAAAAGAAAGGCTCCAGTTTTATACATGTGGTCAAAGGGGTTGGTCTTTCTAATGACATAGCAAGCAAGTCTACAGAAGCAGAACAAGGGCAGACAGTTTTGCAACTTACCCCTGAGAGAAGACAGAGCTTTGTGAATCTTGTGAGAACAAGATGACATAAACTTTGTTTACCCTAGTTGCCAATTTTATCTGTACCAGATAAAAGGTACGGATAAGATGGCCAGATAAGATGGGTAGGGATTTAGCTCAGTGGTTCCACTGCCTGCCTGGCAAGGGCAAGGTCCCAAGTTGGATCCCCATACCAAAAAGTAAACAAACAAATAAATAAATAAATAAGTAAAGTTACAGATAAAAGTTGCACCTCCAGGGTAGGGGGTGGAGGTGATCTGAGGGAGAGGGAGGCTGCCCAAGGCTGGGAAAAACTTGTTTTCCTTCAAGTCCTGCCTTAGCACCTCGGAAAGCTTTAAAATATACCTATACCTGGGCTTTTCCCAACTCTGGATATCTGGAGTCAATTAGTCTAGGGCCCAGGCCTGGGTATTTTTCAAAAGCTCCCAGAAGACTGTGTACTGCACCCATAACCAGGATGAAGGTGTTAGATGATTTTTATGCTTTATTTCATCAGTGGGAATAGAAGACCTGGACAGGCCTGACTATCTCGTCCTCGGGCCCAGTTCTCAGGCCTGCAGTTGCCGTTTCCTGTGAGGGGTCAACGGGGTTTGGGTAGATTCAGCTGCTTTGGAATTCAGAACATGGGGCCCTCCCTGCCCCTGGGGGACCCAACAGAAAGGAAAAGTGGGCAGGTACTTGCACAGAAAGGGAATCTTTTCTTTCTAATCAATAAGCAAACAGTTCTGGAGTTGCCCAAGCCAGCCACAAGAATGTTCCCTGGGTGGCAGCCCATAGGAATGATCAGTTAGCACCTTTGTATTTAGGTAGGTAAGGTGGAGTGTCTGAGTGAGTATTCAGCATGCAGCCTGAAGCCAGGACAGTAAAGCTCCTCCAGTTTGGTGTAAAAGCCAGAGAGAAGGCTTCCCCATTCTTTTCCTTTTGAGGAAACCAAACAAGTTTCTTATGGCAGGTAGGGACCAAGTCACCCTCCTCCTCCACCTTGGAAGGAGGCCCCAGGTACTCCTGCCAGCTCCTCCGTAGAGCTTCTCTATTCCCACCTCCCCTTATAAACTGGCTAAGATAAGATTCTCTGCCAGTTAGCACCCAGCCCTCCTGGAAAATGGAATCTCAGTACCAGGCCTTGACTTGAGCTGAGAAGCAGCCCCAGCTTCCCTAGCCAAATCACCAAAGCTCCATCTAGGTGGGAATTCTGAGATAACACTGGGTGAAATTTTATCACTGGGTGCTGCCCATTTCTATACTGTGCAGGAGAGGACCTGGAGGGAAATGATTTAGCACTGAGGATTTTTTTTTGGTCTTATTGTCAAGAAAGACAGGGGGAATGGGGAGTTCCCTGGACCTTCTGGACTGGAGGAGTGGGGGCCAACTCTGGGCACAGGGTTGTGCACATGTGTGCTACCATTACCTCAACTCTAGTGGGATGTCTTAGTGTCCATTGTGTTCAAGGCTGGCTCTTTAATACCAAGGCTTGGCCTGCAGTGGACATCCAGCAGGCTTGGAAATCTCCCTGCACTGCCATGTGGCTCACTCCCTCACTTTAGCATGTAGCCAGAAGCTGGGACAGTCTTTCCTGGGAACCCTTGTTTCTTTTTGCAATGTTGGGGCTCAAACCCAGGGCTTCACACATACTAGGCACTCTATCACTGAACTACCCCCCAGCACCTTATTTTTTAAATATTTTTTAATATGGTATTAGGTATCAAACCCAGGGTCTTCCACATGCTGAGCACACACTTTACCACTGCTCTACAGCCCCAGCCCCTAGAAAATTGAACCCAACTTGGTTTGACTGCATTCACACAAGTGTAAAATAGTAACATTTTTGTACTGGCTGTTAACCAACTTGACGTGACATCTATGACATTTTTTACTGAGCCAATTTGCTGCAGAGAAGGAAATACCTTAGCTCAAATAGAAACATGACTGAGAAGCAAAAGACACTGCCACAGTGACCCCATCACATGAGTGTGACCTCACAGCAGAGGGTTACCCCTTTATCCTATTTAGTTCCGCTTGGAAGTAAAGGGTAAATGGGCCTGGGCTAGTTTTTGTCTTAATCTGTAGCCTCACTGCGTTCTCCCTGCCCTGCACTTAGAGCTCCCTCCATACCATGCTGTGGGTTTCTTCTTTGTTCCCTATCCAGGCAGTGTTCACTGCTAACATCTGATTTCAGGGTGGAAGTGACTTTGTTCTGGGCAAAAACATTTAGGGGAAATTAAGAGAAAGAATTTGGTAAGTTTCATGCAAATAGACTTCCTATTCCTGGAATTCCGTGGGAGCCATCAATACGGGGTATGGGGTACTTCAGCGGCTGTTGGAGCACATGGCACAGGTGTAGGGGACACACGCCTGGGAGTCTGTTTGTTTTGTTTTTTTCTTTTCTCGGTATTGAGGATCAAACTTAGGACCTTGCACTTGGACTTGCGAGGCAGGTGTGGTGCCACTGAGCTAAATCGGTGGTCCCTGGGAATCTTTTTCTGTGTCATGTGACCTTCTAAGTTGTTTATCTTCCTCAGACACTTGGGGTTGAAGCTGGCTGATGAGAGGAACTCTTAACTTATTTCGGTTTTTGTGAGATGGTGACATAATGAGGAGCAATCTTGAATCTGGAGTTGAAACTTCCTCCTCTGTGTGGCTGTCTGAATGTTCTTATGTTATTCTGAGGTCTAGGACTAGATTTCCAAGACTCAGAAGTATCTGTCCAAGGAGAGTGAGTGAGTGTACATAATGATATTTTGTTATTTTAATTCTAATTATCTCTCAACTGTTCATTTTTGTGTGTGAATTAACCTCCCAGTATCCATTCAACTAGCAAAGTCTTGCAAATGGCTTCTCAGTGCTAAGAGTCAGACTGTGTGGTGGTGAAGTCCTGGTAATTAAGTCCTGACAAGTTAGCTGATATCACACCACAGCCTCTGTTGTTCATAGCTGTGTGATTTGGCCGAGTCCCTTCACCTCTCTGAACTTCAGTTACCTGGTTGGTTGACTGATTGCAGTGCTGAAGATTGAACTTAGAGCCTTATGCATGCTAGGCAAGTACTCTACCACTAAGCTACACACACCCCAGCCCCTTACCTCCTTATAAATGAGGAATGCTAAATCCCTACTTCACGGGACTGCTGTATCTAAATGATTTTAAGATAGCGTTACTGTCCGTGGTTCTCAGTAGTAGATGGACACAAACTAGAGACCTGAAGGAGGTGAGATGTTCAATCTTCCCAATGGAACTTGAGTGTTCTCTTCAACTTGCCCTAGATGTAGAAAACTAGAGGCCTAGTTGTCCATTTCTCCCTATTCTTTCAAACATAAAATCACATTTTCTGCTGAACATGGGTGCTTTACACACCTTTAATGTTTCCTAATTTTGTGGACACCATCAAAGGAAGACACCAGCATTACTCAGTGCCAACTAAGAAAACGGTCAACCTAGAGGACAGTTTTGCAGGCTGTCACATCTGTGGAGACCCATGGCTTTGTGGTTGGAGTTAGAAACAGTATTTTGAACCCATAAAGAGAAAACTCCCTCCTGGCTAACAGACGCTGTCTCCTCAAGAATCCTTTCGTTCATCAAGTTAATCTTTAGTATTTTTTTTTTTTTTTTTTTTGGGTACCGGGGATCGAACTCGTGTCCTTGCGCTTGCACAGCAGGCAGCGAAACCACTGAGCTAAATCCCCAGCCCAATCTTTATTACTTAAGTTAGGAACTAAAGCCCTTGGTTTTGGGGAAGACAGTGGCAGCGTGGCCCCTAAAAGCCTCAGAAGGCTCTCTGATCTTTTATGTGTAAGCTTGAGAGAAGCACTCAAATTCAAACAGTCCCAGAAGTCAAGCTAAATGCAGAGGTATTGCTGTGAGCTATGGGAATGCATTGCAACGAGAGGGAAAGGATCTGTAATGTACCCCTTTGTGTCTGGTGTGGGCAAAACGCTGCTTTCAAGTAGTTATTCCTCAGAGATTGGATTACCCTACTGGTTACTACATAGATCAGCTATGATTAGCTGTGTTTGATAGCAAGCAATTCCATCCTTCTGAAACCCCAGCATCCTCTGGAAATCTATAGAGGCTTTTGAGAGAGGCTCGTTTCTACCCACTCACATTCCAGTTATGAGGCTGCACGGGGGTGGGAGAAGAAACGAGATCCTTCACGTGGGACTGTTCCCTGGCATGATGGCAATTCCAGGCAAGGAATGTTGCTGAGCACTCAAAACCTGCCTGCCCCAGGACCCAAAGCTTTTTGTGAACTTGGGCTTCATTTGTATATGAACTTCAGTCATCTCTTCCAGGGTTTTCTGTTTAAAACTCCCACTTCCGTCAAATAGGCTAGAAAATGGGGCACTGTAGGATGAATAACAGTATCCAAGAGTTACTGTGAGTTGCAGACACTTTAAAATGACTTTCGTCATTTAAAAAAAATTCATTCTAATTGGGACTAGTAACATAATACAAAGATAGAGGAAAGGGCCGAGGATTTAGCTCAGCGGTTTCGCCGCCTGCTGTGCAAGCGCAAGGACCCGAGTTCGATCCCCGGTACCAAAAAAGAAGATATAGGAAAATATGTTGGCTTTTAAAAAAAGCCTCTCTCCCACCAACCCCACTTCTTTCAGTCTTCTCCCATCTGTATCCCAATTACTGTTTACCTCCTGGTGTGTAGTATTCCATACTCTCCTGGACTTTCTTGTAGCTCATTTTGGTTTTTCTTAATACATTCTCCTTTTTATTATTACTGGATAGCATTTCCCCCTTTTACATATGAGGCATGGTGGTGAAGATCCCTAATTAACAGTGGCACAAGCCAGCCCAGCCCCTGCTAATGATGCCTCCCTGGGGGGTAGAAGGTGGAATTAAATCAGAAAATCAAGCATAAACCCCAGAATCAAGGACCTGACAGGTCAATAGAGGCCATGACGCATGGTCAGGAGCATAAACTCTTAGACTGCTGGGCTTTGAGTCCCAGCTCTAGCTGCCTCAGTTTCTCCATCTAAGAGTACTAACCTCCTACAGTTCTGGGATTAAATGAATTAAATTTGTAGAGTGCTTAAAAGAGTGTGGTCCATTAGTTAATGTTCTATACATGTTTAAAATGTTAAATAGTTGGGGCTTGGGGTATAGCTTAGTGGAAGAGCACTTGCATAGCACGTGAAGCCCCTACTCCTCACTAAGCTTTGAGTGTTAATCCTCACATCTCATGGTGTGCTAGCAGGAGGGCCAGATTTCCAGCACCACTAAATAAATTCTTTGCCAGGTGTGGTGGTGCTCAGCCTGCAAAATTTAGGAGGATTCTGTCTCAAAATAAAAATTAAAAAATAATTAATTATGGAAATGTTCAGTGGTAGAGCACCCCAGGATTCAATCCCTAGTACTGCAATAAATAAATAAATATTAGCGAAATTGTTTTGTTTTGTTAGCAAAATTGTCAACAAAGGGTAGTCGAAACTATTAGTTGATCGAGGCTGTCGTTTTTGATGATGATGGTGGTGGAGGTGATGGTGGTGGTGATAATGATATTATGATGGAAAGATTTCCCCATTTAGAGATGGCCAATAGGGTCCTGGTTCTCGTTACTGGGATTTGGTCTCTAGATCCAAGTGAGTAAATAACAAGTTGAGGAAAGATGTTCATGCTGGATTAAAGAATTCCTTTTTTTTTTTTTTTTAGATTAAAGAATTCTGAATCACTTGGTGGCTTTCTATTAACTTCTTTTGATGGGTTTTGGGTGGTTTTTTTTGTTTTCTTTTGTTTTTTGGTACCAATGATCGAACTTGGGACCTTGCACTTGCAAGGCAGGAGGCAGAACCACTGAGCTAAATCCCCAGCCCTAACTTCTTATGATGAAAATGTTCGAATATACCCAACCCCCATGTGCTGCCACCTGGTTTCAGCACTAGCCTTCCCTTGCCTCCTGCTTGCCAGTGTTTTCCGTGACTGAGCCAGTGGCTGAGGCAGCCCAGCCCTGGCCAGGTTGGAAAAAGTTCCCTTCTCAGAACCTTCCTGGAGCTGGAGAGCCCCTCAGACTTTGCTGTAATTTGTGATTTATCAACCTAGCAGATCCAGTTTTATAGAAAGCTAATGAGTCTTCGTAAGCACCTGGAAATTCAAGTTAGAGCAGTCTGTCACACTTACCGTGTCGCTTCTCTCAGAGTGAGGCTTGGAGCATTAGGAGGAGATGCCTCACGCAGGGTAAGTGCCTTGCTTCAAGTTATTTGCAAAACCATTTTCATTTTTTCAGGCCGCCACCCTTGGCAAGTCTGATCATGCTTGTCTCAATTTTCACTGCCCAGATTTGGGCTGGCTGGGGAGAGGAATCCAGGGCAGCTCTTGTTCCCTTCTTACATGATAACTGTCCCGTCCTCGTCCGTCCCCCCCCCCCCCCCCCCCCCGCCTGGAACACAGCCCAGACCCCTGCTACTTATGCTTGGGGATGGAGCAGGGATCTTTGGAAAGAATCTTGATTTTCTAGATTGGAAAAAAAAATGCTATTTTAGATTTGAAGGGTGGTATTAGCTCATCCTCTAAGGACTTGGGATTTCTTCTCTTGTTTCTGTTGTCACTATATGGCTCATCTGTTCACTTAGCAAATCCTTTCTTTCTGTCTTATCTACCAAAAAGCATGGAAATAACAATAATCTCCTGCACTTACATTGCTCTGAGCTTACAAGATGTAATCACTTTCGCCGTGTTTATCTTCACTAAACCCTGAAGAGACACAGGCTCACCAGTAATGGTTTCATTCATGTTACAGTAGAGCAAACTGGGGCCCATAGAGAAGTTAAGACATTTTCTTAAGGATACCCAGCAAAAAGATATCAGAATCTGGGTTTATAATCCAGTGGAAGACTCTGAGACTAGCTACCTCCCCTTTTTAAAATCTCTTTTCTTTCCATCATTTACTGTAGCTGCCCCCTGCTCACCCTATTCCCATCCCTTCAAGTTTAGGAAGGAGCTTCAGACCTAGCCCAAAAGGCTAGGATAGGGTGAGGACAGGAGGCTGGCCATTTGTTATAGGATGGATGGGGAGGGTCTGACTAGATTATGTGAAATACCTGTTTCCTCCCTGTGAATTAGCTCTTAGTGTGGTCACTCAGTTTATGTGGAGTGGCCTCAGAATTCTACCATCCTTGGGTTCCTGGCTCTGAGGTAGAATCCTTTAAAACTTGCTCAAGGTCACTGGGCACATGCCTATAATTCTAGCACTGGGGAAGCTGAAGCAGATTGATGAGGCAGGAGGATCATAGGAAGTTCAGTTCAGCCTGTAGTCCAGTTCAACCTGGATTACAAAGGGAGACCCTGTCTTAAAAAAAAAAACACAAAAAAACCCCAAACTCAAGTAGCCTAGGGTTGGGGGTAGGGGTGTAGCTCAGTGATAATGTCCTTGCTGAGCACATAGGGTAGGCCCTGAGTTCCATCCCTAGAATGGGAATGGGAGAAGGAAAAAAAAAGCCCTCAGGATTTAATAAATAGGGTCTCTCCAGATATAGGTAGAACCAACAATGTGACTACACACTCATATTAAGGAAATCTATAGATCGATCACTTCTCCTCATCTTAGTTGGTTTGGGGGGTGGGGGGTTACTGGGGATCAAACTCCAGTCCTTGCACTTTCGAGGCAGGCAGTGGAACCACTGAGCTAAAATCCCAGCCCCTTCGTTCGTTCGTTCTTTCTTTTGGTATCGGGGATCGAACTCAGGACCTTGCACTTGCGAGGCAGGCAGCGGAACCACTGAGCTAAATCCCCAGCCTCCTTAGTTCTTTCTTTCTTTCTTTTTTTTGTTGGGGGAGTACTGGGTATCAAACTCGGGTCCTTGCGCTTGTTGCGCAGCAGGTGGCGAAACCACTGAGCTAAATTCCCGACCCTTTAGTTCTTTCTTTCTTTTATTTATTTTTTGTTGTTGTTGTTGTTGTTGTTTTTGGTACTGGGGATCGAAATTGGGTCCTTGAGCTTGCAAGGCAGGCGGCAGAACCACTGAACTAAATCCCTGGCCCTAGTTCTTTCTTTATAAGAAAGAATTTCACTATGTAGCTCAGGCTGGCCTGAAAATCACAATCCTCTTTCCTCGGCCTCTGAAGTGCTGCTATTCCCTGCTAACTTTTGTTTTTGTCCGTGTGGTGCTGGAGATGGAACCTAGGGCCTTATGCATGTTAGACAAGCACTCTACCACTGTGCCACATCCCTAGTCCAAATCTTGGTTCTTAATTGGGATCTTAACACAAGACAGCTTAACAGGAGAAAACATGAATTTTTTGCATGCAAGTGGGTACCCTCACGAGAGTGAAGGAAGACCTGAAGAAATGTCCAGAGCAGAAAGCTTCTATACTTCTAAACAGCAGTAAGTTTTGTGGAGAAACAAGACAGAGGGCCCTGGGCTAGAGGCAGTAATTCCAGGGGACTAGGAGATAATGGAGGGGTGTGAAGCTGGTGGAGGATGAGGGTTATTTTAACAAGTTTATACAGATTGTCAACTCCCACTTACCTGTAACAATGGCTGTCTTTTTGTACTTGTACAAGGCTGTCAGCTTTCTCCCAGGCAAGTTTATGGCTGGCAATAGGTAAGAAAGCACAGTTGAGATAGACCTTTCTGCAATTGCTGGTTTTCAAGCACCTTTGGCTCACAAATATTTAATCAAAGAGGCATATTTTGGAGTGATATACCAGTTTCCATCAAGGGCCAGTCACAGATCTGCTGTTTATTAGTTATGGGATGGCAGGTAAATTTCTTAACCTTTCTGATCCTCAGTTGCATTTTCAAGATGTGAGTGATCATGGTTCTCACCCAAGGTCTTTTTCTCTAAGCCAAGTAACTACCGTGCAGGTCTTTTGGTTTCAGATATGTTTGTAAGAGTGGCCCCTGGCGGAAGAAATGAAAACTGCAGCCCGGGAGCTAATCGCTTAGGGGCTTTCTGGCAGAAATCTGATCCTCCTAGCACAGAGGTGTCTAGCCTTGTAAAATAAGGGTAACAGCAGGATTTTTTTTTTTTTTTTTTTTTTTTTTAACCAGGGATTGACTCTGGTCCTTGCGCTTGGGAGGTAGGCGATGGAACCACTGAGCTAAATCCCCGGATCCAGCAGGAATTTTTATAAAATAACACTTCGACCTTGGCTGAGGATTTAGCTCAGTGGCACTATACCTGCCTGGCAAGTGCAAGGTCCTGAGTTCAATTCCTGGTACCAAAAACACTTTGAGGCAATAGAAATCCTATTGGATGGATGAGTGGCAATTATTTTAAAGGAAGGAAAATATGCTAACTTCTGAGTTTACCTAGAATGAACTATCTTGTCAACTGTTCTCTCTACTGGGATGGCGCTTTGTTATATTTTTGTCTTTTTTATTGATCGATTGATTAAGAAATCGCACCATAGGGTAGACTTAGGTACCTGTATCCTGTCTCAGTTATTTCATATTCTGTTTTTCATACTGGTAAGACCTCTCTGAAGCAGAGGTCCCTTTTTTGTTGTTTTTCTTAAAAAATTTACTTTCTAAACATCATTTTCACTGAACAACTACATGAGAAAAAAGATCACAATAATTGTGAAGAATGTCAATAATATTGATTCTAGGGATAGCTTTGTTCTGTCACCAAATTATGGTTTGTTTTGCTTGTGCCTGTTTTGCATGAGTTGGGCTTCTGTGGGTGAATTAAGTTTGCTTTTTGGAGAAGAATGCTCTTGTCTTGAATCTGCTCCATTTCCTAATCACTGTGCTTTCTGCCCTGCAGTGAGTTTTGAAGGATGCACGGGTCGACCAAGAACAGCCTACTTTTCTACCGACTCCCGATTCAAAGTAGGTACAGATGGTGTAGTCAGAGTCAAACGGCCTCTTCTGTTTCATAAACCAGAGATCAGTTTTTCTGTCCACGCCTTGGAATTCACCTTCAGAAAGTTTTCCACCAAAGTTACGCTGAAGGCAGAGGGACCCCATCCTCAGCACCACAACCACCATCAGCGCCGGGACAATCACCACCACCAGGACCCTGACCAGGTATGTCACGGTGTTTCTTAGATGTTCACCATTGTTTCAGGCTGTAGCTAACCCAGGTTGCTCTGCCATGGCTCCATTGGCATTTTGGGATGGACGGTTTTATGTGGAGGCTGCGCCGTGCACTATTTATAGGCAATTAAGCAGCGTCCCTGGCCTTAATTCAGTAGACACCAGGAACAACTCTAGCAGAGGTGACAACCAGAAACACTTCCAGATACTGACAATGCTGCCTGGGCAAGTTGCAAAATCATCCCTAGTAGGAGACCGTTGGTCTAATGGAACTATTTCTTATTTCTTGTTGGGTTTTGGGGTGGTTGTTGAGCATAGAGAGTGGGTAGTATAACGCAGTGGGAAAATGCATGGATGCTGTCTGGGATTGAATCGGCCTCCCTTTGGCCACGTGAGTAACCCTGGAGGAGTGATTTCATTTGTCTAGGCTTGAATTTCCTTTTCTGTAAAATGGAGATAATAGCAAGAACTGAATAAATTAATGCATGTGAAGTCCTAAGAATATGCTAAGTATATATACTTGGTATCCTAAGCAGACCAGTTCCAGAACACTCCTTCACCTTTTGTAGATACCAAAATCTGTGCCAGGGAAAGTGGCTCATGTCTATAATCCCAACACTTTGGAAGACTGAGGCAGGAGGATCGCCTCAAGTTCAAGGCCAGCCTGGACTACACAGTGAATTCAAGGACACCCTGAACTACATAGTAAGACACTTGTCTTTAAAAAAAAGAAAGAAAAGAAAAGAACCCAAAATCTGGATGCTTACATCCCTTATATAAAATGACATAGGATTTGCATATAGCCTACACATATCTTCCTGTGTTCTTACATCATTTCTAGAAGGATGAGAACATAGCTCAGTGGTAGGGCATTTGCCTAGCACTGCTGAGGCCCCGTATTCCATCCACTAAATTACTTAAAATGCCTAATACAAGGTAAATGCTATGTGAATCATGATGATACTATATTGTTGAGGAAATAAAGACAAAGTCTGTACATGTTCAGTACCACTATGGTTTAGTTCTAGAAGTTTCCCTCATATTCAAATGTGCTCAAAGATGTGGCTTTTGGAAGGTGATTAGATCGGGAAGCACTATACTCATCAATGGGTTTGTCTGCCAATAAGTGCAGTAAGGGCCGGGGATTTAGCTCAGTGGTGCTGCCTCCTGCCTCACAAGCACAAGGTCCTGAGTTCGATCCTCAGTACCAAAAAATAAAAACAAACCAATAAGTTCAGTAGCTGAGTGTGCTATTGGGGGTTGCGGGCTAGAGGCAGGTCACTGGGTGCACAACCTGGGAGGGTATATTTCCTTCCTTGGCTCCTCCCTTCTCTCTCTGCTCCTGGCCACCATGACATAAGCAGCTTTCCTCTGCTGTACCCCTCTGCCATCCCATTTCTGCCTTGGAGCCAGCCTACCATGGACTGTAACTGAGCTAAAATAAGTCGCTCTTACTTTGTGGGTCTCAAGTATTTTGTCCCAGTGACAAGGAAAGTGATTAAGACAAGTATGGACGTAATTTTTTAAAAACACTTTAACTCCATGATTGGTTGAATCCACGAATGTGAAACCTGCAGTTGTGGTGGGCCAAATGTAATCAGTGCTCTTTAGTTGTTAGCTGTTCTTAATCCTTTCTCTCCTGGAGGCAGAAGGAATGAGTTGTGCATTTTCTTATTGTTTTGTTCTTTGTGGGTCTTGGCAAAGAGGAGGATGAATGGGTGACACAACCTTTCTCCATTGTGTTCAAAGTGCCTGGCCATTAGGTCTGGAACCTGCCAGGAGCCCAGTAGATATTGAACCGACAGATACATGAATTGACCATGAATGGAAGGATGTATTTCTGCCTAGATTCTTGGCAAGAATATTTCTGGAGGTTGTTACCAAAAGCCAAATGCCTTTGCAAGTTTCCACACTGGGCCCACAGTACTCTCTATCAAAATGTCTCAGGGCAGCAGGTGGGGTGGGGTATGCTGCGGTGGTGGGTATTTCTAGTTGTACTCTTCCTTCTTGGAAGTACACAGGAAGTATAGATTGTGTCCTAAATGCCAAAGCCTCTAGGTAGGCTCCTGCTTTTCTCCCTCAGGAGTTTTGAGGTTCTTGGAACTTAATATTCTTTCTGATACATCTGAATTTCTTCCTGGTGATCAGAAGATCAGAAAACATGACTAACTCAGGGGAACTATATTAGTATGACCCTCTGCCTGGCATCTCCAATTGGCCTGTCATTCATGTGAGCTCAGCACAGTGAGTTCTGCTAAGCAGCTGCCTGTTGAAATCTCTTCTGACCAAGAGACAGTTTTGAACTTGATTCTTCTCTAGCTTTGCCTCCCCTCTTCTGCCGACTTAGCCTCTGCTTTCATGTCTGCTGTATCAGGATTTGATTCAAGTGTATATTATATAAAACCCCAAATTACAGTGGCTTATGCAAAATATTCTCTTTTAAGTTAAGGAAGTCCAAAGGTGAGTTGTGTCCCACATAGATACTCTATAGCATTAGTGGCAAACCTACGGTATGTGTGTGTTGGCATGCAACCCAAGTTACCCCAGCAGCTGAGCATTGGGTAACAGTGCACATAGGGGTCATGCTCATGCTCAGAAAGGAGCGGTGGTGCCAGGCGATGATGTCACAAGCCTCTTGGGCATTTGGTCTCTAAAAGGTTTGTCATCAGTGCTCTGCAGCCATCAAGAGCCCAGGTTTCCTTTCTCTCCCCCCCCCCACCCCCCGGTGCCCAGGGACTGAACTCAGGACCTTGCACTTATGAGGCAGGCACAGTGCCACTGAGCTACATCCCTGGCCCCCACGTTTCTTTACTCCTCTGTTATCCTCAGCCTGTGGCTTTCACCCTCATAGTGACCTTATGATCTAAGATAGCTGCAAGAGCTCCAGTCATCCCTTTATTCTACATGGTAAGAAATGGAAAGAGAAGAAGCATAGAAATGTATTGTTTAGTTATCTGCCTGCCTTTTAAGAAACTTTTGTGGAGTTTTTTTGTTGTTGTTGTTTTTGGTACCTGGGATCAAACTCAGGACTTGCCCTTGTGAGGCAGGCACGGTGCCACTGAATAAATCCCCAGCCCTTTTTTGGAATTCTTAAGGGACACTTCCACTTTTATCGTAATAGTCAGAACTTAGCCTCCTGGCCACACCTAACTATTAAGTGTAGCTTCTTACAAAAATGTAGTCTTTTTTTTTTTTTTTTTGGTACTGGGGATCAAACTCGGGTCCTCGCGCTTGCACAGCAGGCACCGGAACCACTGGGCTAAATCCCCGGCCCTAAAAAAAAATTTTTAAAGGAAGAATAGGTATTCGGTGGTAGGTGGCAAACTGCCAAAGATGAATTGGAGGTTCACTTTGGTTTGTCTCTAGTTCAAAGGATACTGGGTATCAAACCCCAAGGCCTTGTGCATGCAAGTGCTCTCCCTGTGATCCATACCTTAACCCCTCATACTTCACTTTTAATTTGTATTAGAACAGATGTAACTGTCTACTTTCACTTTGCTTGAGAAGATGTTTTGTTTCGTTTTTGAAACAAGGTCTTACTTCATATCCCAGGCTGGCAATCATCCTCCCTCACCCTCCCAAGTCCTGGGATTACATGTGTGTGCCACCATGTGCAGCCTTGAGTGGCCTTTTGCAGTCTGGTGTCCTATTTTTCTGAGGGATAAATTCCATATTAATTAGATTTAGGCATGATTCTCTTTAAATTTTACACATGAAAATGTTAATATTACGTTAACAATGCTCATCTTTATTATCATTCCCTGAAAATATTCTGCAGCCCTGAGGTCAGCAAGGCCTGACCTTTTGTCTTCTCTTTCAATATGGCAAGTGGATTTGTATTCATTCATCAAGGCCTCTTTGTTCACCATGGCTCTACTTTACATGCAATACCAGTAACTCATTTAATCCTTAAGAATCCTTATGACTTAGGAACTAATAGCATCACCCTCATTTTATTTATTTATTTATTTATTTAGGCCCCAGGGATCAAACTTGGGACTTTGTGCTTGCTAGGGAGGCAGCAACACCATTGAGCTAAATCCCTGGCCAAGAATAAGTATTGTTATGTGGTATGAGGGAGATGGAAATTTTTTGTAGAAATTTTACAGTATTACCACTAATCACTCTAAAACACTTAAGTAATTTGAAAGATATTTTCCTTCCATCTTCAATGCTTTTATTTCCCTGAGTATAAGGTTATCTTTATGCTAAATCTTCTCGATACAAAGGGTGTTTTTGATTCTGACCCTAGGTAGGGAAATTTCTGTTAGAACAAACAGGAGCCTTTTAGATATGACATAATGAGATGAAGAGATTTATATTGATCACAAAGTATTCCTAGTAGCAATTCCTAAAACTTAACTTGTTTTGGCCTATAACTAACTCCCTTTTAGGGAGCTATATTCATAGGAAAAATATAAAGGAAAAGAAATTGAAAACATCTCAGGATGTAGTTATTGAATAATCTCTAATATTAAAACAACAGAGTATAATGTTGCTATAAAAGTGATATATATATTACATGTGCTTGAAATAACTTGTAAATCACAATACAAAACCCATACACCTACAATGGTGTATGCATGATTGCCTTTTCTGGACACTAAGAAGGATTAAAAGAGAACACATTCTTTATTTTGTAGCCGTTTTAGTCAGCTTTCTGTCATTGCAGCAGAATACCAGAGGCAATTAACTTTTTTTTTTTTTTTTTTTTGGTACCAGGGATCAAATTTAGGACCTTGTGCTTGCTAGGCAGGCGGTAGCACCACTGAGCTAAATCCCTGGAGCTAACTTTTTTGTTGAGACAGGGTCTTGCTATGTAGTTCAGGTTGCCTTGAACTCACTAGCCCAGGCTTGCCTGGAACTCAATCCTCCTCCCTCGGCCTCCTGTGTGCTGGGACTACAGGCGTATGACACCACGCCCAACCTGAGAAGCAATTAATTTATAAAGAGAAAAGTTTTATTTTGGCTCATGGTTTTGGATGTTTTAGTCCAAGATCGGGTGGCCCTATTAATTTGGTCCTCTAGTGAGGGTACCACATTATGGCAGGAACACGTAGCAGAACAAACTGCGTAACTCATGATCCAAGAAGTGAAAAGAAACAAAGGTCCTACAGCACACTTTGAGGGCACACCCCTGAGGATCTGAAGACCTCTCAGTAAGCCCCATCCCCTAAGGCAGTAAGGGTGAACCTTTTAGAAATCAAGTGTCCAAACTGCAACCCAAGACCCACTTATTTATCACAAAGTTCCAACATTGCAGTTAAACCTGAATGCTTGGCTGCTGGGGCAATGCTGGGACAACTTGGCTCATGTGCCAACGGAGAGGGCTCTGCATCCCCACTGTGCCACACATGCCATAGGTTAGCCACCACTACCATAAAGGTTCCAGCACTTCCCAATAGTGCTTCCCTGGGCGACATTCAACTTCCTAACTGTAGTACTGGCAAAGAGGTTTGTTGATTTTTGTCTTGGCTGTTCATTTTGGAGGGTATAAATAATTTGTCATTGAGAAAACAGGTCATGAGTTAAAACCATAACTGCCCTTGGAAGGTTTGAGATGCTGGTCACGTAAGTTGGACTATTAGACCTGTAATATCTTGAGTTTCCTCATTTGTTCCTCATCTTCTTTCTTTTCAGGACATTTCCCCAGGATCCCAGATAGAAGTGATCAAATTTCCCAACTTCCACCATGGTCTCAGAAGGCAGAAGAGAGACTGGGTTATCCCTCCCATCAGCTGCTCAGAAAATGAAAAAGGCCCATTTCCTAAAAGGCTGGTTCAGGTACAGAAAGAAGTTCTGTGTTTCTCTGGGAGGAATTTGGCGGAGAAGCAACAAGGAGTAGAAAGGAAAATGATACAATGTCAGGATCTTGCCAATTCTGTTTCTTTCTGTTTTTTCTCTTCAGATCAAATCCAACAGGGACAAAGAAACTAAGGTTTTCTACAGCATCACTGGCCAAGGAGCTGATACACCCCCTGTTGGTGTGTTTATTATTGAAAGAGAAACAGGATGGCTGATGGTGACAGAGCCTCTGGATAGAGAAAAAATTGCCAACTACACTGTAAGTATCTTAGAAGCTTGTTGACTATGGTGGAACATCTGTCCAAAATTTTTTTGGCTAACCCATTGGATTCCCAGAACAGATGTCGTGGGCATGTGAGGGGCTTAACCTGACATCTTTTGACCTGTTGATAAGGTGAAATGACAGGAGAACCTGGGAAAATGTGGCACTAATTTTTTCCTTATTAGGAAAAAAAGTGGAGAAAGTCTTCATGCATTACACATAAGTCTGTTCTGGGGACTGGAAGTTCTTTAACTGAAGCAAGAGGATAGCTTTGATACTGGGGAACCAGAACCATTACTGGGACTTGGTAACAAACAACTCAAGCTTAGGGAAGAGGGAGGTAACACATGGGTGCCAGATATAGGAAAATCTGGAGAAAGCTCTTGACTGGAGTGGCCAGGTCAAACTTTAGCTTGATTTAAATAAGAATATTTTAAAAAATGAAATAAAAATGGGCCGGGCATTTAGCTCAGTGGTTCCGCTGCCTGCCTCGCAAGCACAAGGTCCCAAGTTCAATCCCCGCTACCCACCCCCCCAATAAATAAATAAATAAATAAGAATATTTTAGCTGGGTGTGGTGGCACATACCAGTAATTCCAGCCCTGGGGAGGCTGAGGCAGGAGGATTGCTGCGAGTTCAAGGCCAGCTTGGGCTACATAGTGAGTTCAAGGCCAGCCTGGACTACATAGTGAGGTCAAGAACACCCTGAATGACAAAGGAGACCCTTCCTCGAAAAAAAAAGTGTATATTTTAGGCCTCTATCTTTGTCTGTAGTCATGATCCCCCAGTCTTCTGTGTGGGAAATGGGATGTCTGACCTGGTGGGTGTGTCTTCTAGGCCATGGGTCTTAACTCATCATAGTCTTATTGAAGCTACAGCACTGAAGTCTCACAGTAGGAAGAAGTGGAGGTCAGATGGCCCACTCTGCTCTGGCTGGACCCCCCTCTCACACCTCTTCTTCCTCGTCCGGGGTCCATGTAACCTTCACTTCATTCTTGTAGCTCTTTTCTCATGCTGTGTCATCGAATGGGAATGCAGTTGAGGATCCCATGGAGATTGTTATCACAGTGACAGATCAGAATGACAACAGGCCTCAGTTCATCAAAGAGGTCTTTGAGGGATCTGTCATGGAAGGTGCTCTTCCAGGTATGTCTGGTCACAAGGGACTGATGCCTAGAAAGACACTTGGACTCTTTGGGCCTACAGAGTGTTTGGGCTGGAATCTGGAGGTCAGGTCACTGATGTTGGGCCTTCGTGTGGATACAACTTCTTTGGAAGCTACTGTGTGTGTCTGTGTGTCTATAGATTATAGTTGGGTCCCACTGTGCGCAGCGCCTAGTTATTAGATTTTTGAATACTGGTCTTTTGTCAGTCATTTGCTATAATAAGTGTTTTCTTCTCCCTTGAAGGCAATATTTTGTTTGTTTCCAGTACGGGGGATGGAACTCAGGACCTTGCATTTGTGAGGCAGGCAAGGCACCACTGAGCTAAATCCCTCTCCCAGGCAATGTTTCTAATGACTATTCTTTTTAGTGAAGCTATAGCTAAGAAGTCAGTTGTGGAGAATTCTGAATTTTTTCCTATTTTACACTATTCAACTCAGTGTAAGAGACATGGCAAAATGTTTTAGTTAAATTTATTCACAACATTCCTCTTCACCTCCAACCCCCACCTAAAATGTGTGTTGAAAACATTGAGTTATCTAAACACAGTTTATAGTACAATTTAGCTTTTTTCCTCCCCTGCCAATTTGGTGAGAATTCTAGAAAATGGAGAATATGTGACAAAGATCTCCAGGGCCCCTCCTTTATCACTCAGGGCAGGCTGGGGCTGAGCAGTATTGAACAGTTCTCAAAGTGTAACTGTTTAAACTTCCTGTTCTCTGATGCTTCTAGGAACCTCTGTGATGCAGGTCTCAGCCACTGACGCAGATGATCCTAACACCTACAACGCTGAGATCGCTTATGCCATCCTCAGCCAAGAGCCTACATTGCCTCACAGCCAAATGTTTACCATCAATCGGATCACAGGGGTCATCAGCGTGGTCACCACCGGGCTGGACAGAGAGGTCAGAGCAGGGGTCAGAAGGATCCAGTGGGAACAGAAGGCAAATGCTTTTTGGTGAAGTTCCATGGACAGTGTAAAACTCTACTAAGACCCCAGTGGTCAGTTAGTGTGGTGGTCTGAGCTTTGCGTCCAAACACCTGCCCAAAGATTCTCTGCCTAGATGAAAATAGGCTGGCATTAAACAGATGGTTAAATATTCTGGTTCTACATATGCAAGAGGCTGGGCTGGGCCTGAGGTAGCTATGTGCTGGTCCTGACTCAAGTGTGTTTGATCTGTCTGCAGAGTTATCCCACATATACCCTGGAGGTTCAGGCTGCTGACCTTCAAGGTGAAGGTTTAAGCACAACAGCAAAAGCCGTGATCACGGTGACTGACGTCAACGATAATCCTCCCATCTTCAACCCAACCACGGTAATTCTGCAGTCCCTCAGAAGGTTTCCAAAGAAGAATCCTTTGTTGTTCATAAGCCAAGTTTTACAACTGCTCATGACTGAACTCTGAAAGCTCATCCTCAGACTAGCTAACTAGTGAATGTCAAGGTCAGGCAAAGATGGGAGAGGGGAAGCTGAAATGTATTCTCAGCAACGTGTGGCCTTGAATAAAGAAGCAGCTCAAAGCACAGGAAGAACTGAAAAACAGCCACTTAACTAAGTGTAGTGAACAAAACAAGGCAAGTCCTGAAGGACCTTCTAGGCTAGGGTAAGAATTAAGAATTTGTTCTAAGCACAAATGGACACCGTTGAAGGGCTTTAAGCAGAAGGTTATAATGGCCAGATTTATTTTTATGAAGATTATTAATAGAGAAGAGATGAAGGCTGGAAGCAAATGATGATTAAACCTTAGTGCTTTGCACTTGACCAAGAACCACAGTCAGAAATTGGGCCACATGTGCTGAGCAGCTGGGATAGTCATGGCCTTGGAAAGCTGCTTCAGTTACTTTACTTGTGGAGGAGGATGCTCATAAGTACTAGGTGCCCCACTGACAGGAAATAAGGCCCTGCTCCTAGAGTGGGACTTCCTCCAAGACTCATGCCCATCTCCTGAGCTTCCCTGTCACATCTCTTTCAGACCTGGGCTCAGACTGGATTCATTTAGCCCCCAAAATCTGCCTCTGCGCTTGGTGTCAGGGTATATCCTCAGTGACATGTCTTCTCCTTTGCTCTGCAGTATGAGGGTCAGGTTCCTGAGAATGAGCCCGAAGCCGTCATCACTACGCTCACGGTGACTGATGATGATGCCCCCAATACCCCAGCATGGCAGGCCGTGTACAGCATACTAAATGATCCTGACAAGCAATTTACTGTCACCACAGACCCAATAACGAACAACGGCATTTTGAAAACAACTAAGGTTTGTTTGTACCTGGCAAGATGCAGAACATGACACCCCAGCAGCTACCCACTCCTGTCCCAGGCTGCTTCTCAGAAGCAGATTAATACTGGTGGGGTACAGAAGGGGCAGCTTTCCCAGACTGTGGGGGACTCACCGCATGGGGTTTGCAGTGACTTTTCTAAAACTGAACAAGAAGAATCATGTGTTTTAATAGGCTCTTAGGAACATTTTGCCTTCCCATTTTGCTAATGAGAGGAAACATGGTTTGCTGGGCTTGGCTATTTTGCTGGACTTTTTTTTTTGGTACCGGAGATCGAACTCGGGTCCTTGTGCTTGCAAGGCAGGTGGCAGAACCACTGAACTAAATCCCTGGCCCTGCTGGACTATTTTAGAAGTGGTACAAGTATAACTTTTTTGAAAAATGTCCTACAAACTTGAAAACTAAGATGTTGAGTGAGTCACTGAAGTTAGTCTGAGTTAATGGGTGGCTAGCATGGCTCCAGAGTTTTGACTTCCTCTTCAGCAAGTGAACAGACATATTTGAGGACCACTGGTATGTTAACAACCAAAACCAATAGTTAAGGATTTAATTTTTTTTTTTTTTTTGTACTGGGGATCGAACTCAGGACCCTGTGCTTGTTTGCAAGGCAGGTGTAGTGCCACTGAGCTAAATCCATGGCCCAACGATTTAAATTTTTTAAAATTAATATGAAAGGTTTCTTGTTTTTATTTTATTATTATTTTTGGTATGGTGCTGGCCGTCAAACTTAGCACTCTCCCCATGTTAGGCAAATGCTCTACCATTAAGCTGCACCCCCAGCCCCTTGTATTGTACTTTATTTTTTAACATTATTTTTTCTGCTCTCTAGGGCTTGGATTTTGAGGCCAAGCAGCAGTACATTCTACATGTGACAGCAACAAATGTGATCCCCTTTGAAGTGATTCTTCAGACTTCCACAGCCACTGTCACTGTCGATGTGCTGGACATCAATGAAGCCCCCATCTTTGTGCCCGCCGAAAAAAGAGTGGAAGTACCAGAAGACTTTGGGGTGGGCTTGGAAATCACTTCCTACACTGCTCGGGAGCCGGACACATTTATGCAACAGAAGATTACGTAAGTGTCAAGGTTCCTTGACTGACTTGCAGCAACTGGTTATTATGTATTTATAATCTATCTATTTTCACAGTCATGTGTCAGTGACAAGGATACATTCTGAGAAATGTGTCCTTGGCCAATTTTATCATCATGAGAACATCATAGGGTTTATAATGTAAGCTAAGATGGCTACACCACCACTGGGCAGCATAATTTTATGAAGCTACTGTCTGGATTACCCTTTGTTGATCAGAATGTTGTTATAAAGCCGATGACTACATTTAGTTGATGGCATTACACTATCATTGGGTTCTGCCAGTGCTGCGTCCCTTCTTCCCTCTCCCTCTCCCCCTAGCTGCCTCCTCCCCCTCTCCTCCCTCCTTAATATTTTATCTATATCCCCCACATCTTTTCCTTTCCTTCCATTGTTGACCATTCCAGGTTTAATGTAATTTCTCTCTGAGTTCTTTTTTTTTTTTTTTTTTTTGGTATTGGGGATCAAACTTGGGTCCTTGTGCTTGTGAGGCAGGCAGCAGAACCATCTCCGGCCCTCTCTCTGAGTTCTTGCAATGTAGTTGGGATATGATTTGGGGGTTTGTTGTTTGAGATGGGGGCTCATTTTGTTGTCCTGTGTTCTTATGATCCTCCTGCCTTTCAGTCCCCTTAGTAGCTGAGACTATAGGTATGCCCCACTATGGCCGGCGGATACAGGAATGTATTTTTTTTTTTTTGGTATCGGGGATCAAACTCAGGACCTTATGCTTACCAGGCAGGCAGCAGCACCACTAAGTTAAGTCCCTGGCCCGGGAATGTATTTTAATTTACATAAGTGTTGTTCTTTTTAGACTTGAAGCCACCTCTATACTGTTCGTTTCTAGCCAAAATGTTGAAAAAACACCAACCAACTACAACATTTTGCTTTGAAATACTCTAAATTTGGACAGGTAGTCAATATACTGCTCCTGATCTGGGGAATACTTCTAGGTGGTCCAAAATGTAAGGTCTGGTAAAAAAAAATTTTTTCCTCTCTCTGGTAAAATGTATTTGTAATAAAAGTTTGAAAGCATGGTGAAAAGCCAAAGACAATAATATAGAATGTTGTTCAGTGATGAAACCTTGGATTGCATGATGTCCAGGCTAGGTTGATAATTTAGCTTGCAGTAATGAAGTGGGTAGGTTAAAGCTTCTCTTCAGGCAAGTTCAAGGACCAGGCCTTAATGTAGAGACCCTCATCTCTGGAGCAAAGACCTCTGTATGCAATTCATTGCTTTGCACTTCTAAGGAAGTGAGAAGCACTTTCCTCCTTGAATTTCTTAGTGTCTCTTTCTGAGCCTTCCCACAACCCTGATAGATAAATGGGCAGTATGTTTCTAATTTTCATGCCTTCATTTCCTCTGATTAACTGGTTCTAGTATTTCTTCTTTTCTTTTCTTTTTTTTTCTTTTCTTTTCTTTCCTTCCTTCCTTCCTTCTTTCCTTCTTTCCTTCTTTCTTTCCTTCTTTCTTTCTTTCTTTTTGGTACCAGAGATCGAACTCGGGACCTTGCACTTGGAGGCAGGTGGTGGAACCACTGAGCTAAATCCCCAGCCCTGTTCTACTATTTCTGAAAAGATGTGGCTTAACAGGATTCTCTGCCATTTCAAATAAAGCTTTTTTTGCTGTTAAGTCCAGAAGCCTTACATTCCCTGCCTTTTACCATTAAATACCAGTAGTGCAACCCATCTCCACATCAGGGAGTCACCCTAAACCTCCAGATGTTAATGGCCAGAAGTGGGGCTAGTGTCACCTTTGAGAACTACTGTACTGTAGTCTAGAGAATCCTGCTTTTTAAAAGAAGGATTGCTGGGTGTGGCAATTACTATTACTATTAACTACTACATATAGTAATGGTAAGCATTGCTTTGGGGAAAAATTACTGATAGATGCCAAATTCATTAGGTGAAGTTAGGCATTGTGGTGCACACTTATAATCCCAGCACTCAGGAGGCAGAGGCAGGAGGATCTACAATGAGTTTGAAGGCACCCTGGGCTACATAGCAAGACCCTGCGTAGGAAGGAAGGAAAGGAAGGAGGGAAGGAAAAGGAAAGTTAGTGGGTGAACATGATACTCTCACATTATCTCCTGCCAGATTATAGATTAATTACAAAGGGGAAAAGATGCCTTTACTGTGGTAGTCTTTTCTTATTCCAGTGGTGAAAGTTAACATTACCATAAAAAGAACAGACCTGATATCATGTGCCTCCTAATATAATATACCAAGGAGGACGCCCCACCCCATCCCCAAAAGGATAACCTGGATCGGATTGTGAGGGAACAATCAGAACCCCAGTTGAGGGCCGTTCTATAAAACAACTGGCTTGCACATTCCCAAAATGTTGGAGTCAAGAAAGAAAAGAAAAGGGCCGGGGATTTAGCTCAGTGGTTCAGGCGCCTGCCTCACAAGCACAAGGTCCTGAGTTCGATCCCCAGTACCAAAAAAAGAAAGAAAAGAAAGGCCAAGGAAATGGTTCCAGCCAAATCAATGGAAACTATAGACATGCCAACCAAATGTCAACCATGATCCATTAGATTATTGGAGATCAATCTGAATACTGTGCCATTCTCTTCAAAGAGAGAACTTTGAATTACCTCTATGTATGTGTGTTAACATACAGGTTGAGAAAGTAAATGTGGGAAAATACTAACAATTGGTAATCAATGGGGATGTAGCTCAGTGGTTAGAATACCTGCTGGACATGCACAAAGGTTCAATCCATAGCACCCAAAAAAACAAAAAATGGTAAATCTAGGTGAAGAAGGGTACATGTACGTATGGTTATCATACTATTCTAGAAACTTTTATATAGGGTTGATAAACTTCAGATTAACATTAGGCCAAGCATGGCGGCACCTGCCTATAATACTAGCACTCAGGAGGCTGAGGTAGGAGGATCTTGAGTTAAAGGCCAACCTGGACTACATAATGAGACCTTGTCTCAACAAAATAAAAAAATTTTAAAAATTAAAACACTAAGTGTAGGTGTGGTGGTGCATGGCTATAATCCCAGCTACTCTGGAGACTGAGGCAGAGTAGGTTTGAGGCTGCCTGGCCAACATGGCAAACCCTGTCTCAAAATAAAAATTGACAAAAGGACTGTAGCTCAGTGGTATAGCACTTGCCCCGCATGTGTGAGGCACCCTGGGTTCAATCTCTAATACCCTAATAACCAACCAACCAAAAAAAACCCCCAAAAAACAAAAAAAACCCAAACAAACAAAAACATAGGAAGTAACTATATAAAGTTACCATATATAAAGTCAGCCTTCTTTAGCTCAACGCTGCTTGCTGTTCCCATCCTAAGCCAGAGCTTGTGCCTTTTCAGGTATCGGATTTGGAGGGACACTGCCAACTGGTTGGAGATTAATCCGGAGACTGGTGCCATTTCTACTCGGGCTGAGCTGGACAGAGAGGCCTTTGAGCATGTGAAGAACAGCACGTACACAGCTCTCATCATCGCCACCGACAATGGTAGGGACACCTGTGTGGCCTGGGCTGCTCAGCCTCCTGCCCAGCTTGACTCCTTTGCCCCTGCTCTACTGGAGGCCTGAGTTCAGTCTTTTGGTTTGTTTAGTGCTTAAACAGAGGCATTCTCAGTGTCCAAAATCCCAGTGCCCAGAATAATTTGGGGCAAGCGGAAGTTCCTTTTCACTTGTCATTCTCTGTACCTGAGCCCCGCTCTTTCCCCACAGGAGCCCGGGTTTGTATCCCAGGTCCATATCTTCATATCTGTGTGACCTTGGGCTTGCTACTTGATTTGTATGTCCATCAAGTCCTTTATCTGATAAAATGATAATGCGGGGGGGGGGGATTTAGCTCAGTGGTTCCACTGCCTGCCTCACAATCGCGAGGTCCCGAGTTCGATCCCTGGTACCAAAAAAAAAAGATAATGCAAACTGTATTAAATGAGTTAATTTATACAAATGTACCTAGAATGGTATCTGCCATGTGCAATATAGGGCTGTCCTTTTCATCATCATGAAGCCTGAATCCTTCCAGACTTTCTGTATATTTAAATACATTTAGATAGCTATAGAAATATGCTCATCAACAGATGAAAGGAAAAAGAAAATGTGCTATTTATACACAGTGGAGTACTAATCAGCTATAAACTCCAGTCATTTGTAGGAAAATGGATGCACCTTGAGATCATAATATTAAGAAAAATCAGGCATACAGCTTAAATATTGCATGGCTTCCATTATATGAGAAACCCAAAGTATAAATAGAGAGCAAAAGATAGGGCCACGGATTTAGCTCAGTGGTGCCACCACCTGCCTCACGAGTGCAAGGTCCTGAGTTCGAGTTCTGGCACCAAAAAAAAAGAAAAGATAGATAATAGAAAACAGGAAGATCTTTTGCAAGTGGGAAGAGGACCACGAGATGATGGAGGGGAAGGGGAAGTTAAAAATAAGATGTGTTGTGTACATGTACCAAGTCCCCAAGATGAATATGATTATTGCATACTGCAAACATGTACCAAAAAAGATAAAAATTTTAAAAATATATAGTTCTATTAGTTTGTAGAATTTTCATTTGATTTTATTATCAACATTATATGTAATGTATAATTTTAAACTTAAAGTTTTGGGGCTGGGGATATCACTTAGAAATAGTGTTTGCCTAGCATGTACAATATCCTGGGTTTGATTCCTAACACTGTAAAATTAAAATACAATTTAAAAATTTTTAAAGATTCCCCCAGTACTATGGATCAAACCTATGGGCTCTACCCCTGAGCCACATACCCAGCTCTTTTTATTTTATAGTTTGAAACGCAGCCTTCTAAATTGCCCTGGCAGGACTTGAACTTGTGATCCTCTTGCCTTGTCTTCCCTCTGTACTAGAATTATAGGTGTGTACCACCAAGCCTAGCAAAAAAAGTATTTTATTTGACAGTATGTCTTTAAGTCAGAGACGGGGGCTGGGGATATAGCTCAGTGGTTCAATGGTAGAGCACTTGCCTGAGCATGCATGAGACCCTGGGTTTCATTCCCAGAGCAGTACCTCCCTTCCCCCACCAAGGCATACAGATTGCCATTTCACATTATCAACCTATCTCTTTTTAATTATGATGATGTTTGGTTACAGCGTAATTTTATCATTCACATATTTCAATGATTGGCAAGTGCACGCCTCTTTTCACAAGTATTTCCCTGAATAGATGTTTGGAAGTAGAATTACTTTCTTATTTTTTTTTCATTTTTTGAGACAGGGTCTTGCTGTATAGTTCAGGCTGCCCTCAAACTCATGTTGATCCTCCTACCTCAGCATCCTGAGTGCTGGGACTACAGGTGGAATTACCCTCCCCCCATTTTCTGGTGCAGAAGAGTAAACCTTGGGCCTTGTATGTGGTAGACAAATGCTAGGCAAGAACTCTACCACAAAGCCACACCCCCAGCCCTCGAATGTCTTTTCATATAAGGTCTAAGAGTGAAGTTTCTTCAGAAAATCTGTTAGCTCATTGAAAAAAAAGTGTGTGTGTATAAAGTTCATTTTAAATGACATGCTCATTCGTTTAAAAAGCCACATGATTAAAAACGTTTTAAAAAGTGAGAGCTTTGCCATTCTGGCGTATTTACAAGTTTAAGAAGACTCTCTGTTGCTATTATTGCCTCCCTATCACACACTAATTTTTTTTTTTTTTTGTATGGGGGATTGAATTCGGGACTTTGAGCTTTCGAGGCATGCCCAGTGCCACTGAGCTAAATCCCCAGCCTGACACACTAATATTGATAATAATGGTGCCTTGAGTGCTTGGGGCTGTCAGGATTTAAAAGAACGGGGGGTGGGGGGGGTGTGTGTTCACCGATGAGCCAGAAGAAGATCTGGTCTGCTGGGAGTTATGCAGAAGTTGTAATGTTCCTAAGCTGTGGCATTTGGTCTGCATTTTCTCTTAGGTTCTCCAATCGCCACTGGCACAGGAACCCTCCTCTTGATCCTCTCCGATGTGAACGACAATGCCCCCATACCAGAACCCCGAAGCATGCACTTCTGCCAGAGGGATCCACAGCCTCACATCATAAACATCATCGATCCAGATCTGTCCCCCAACACTTCCCCCTTCACAGCAGAACTCACACATGGGGCGAGTGTCAACTGGACCATTGAGTACAATGGCGCAGGTGAGACTTCAGCTTTATTTCAGAATCTCGGCTCTGCCCGCTGTGCTTCTCCTTCTTATCCCACTTCTGAATTTTCCTTCCAACTCCAGGTGCCACCCCTTCCCTGTGGCATTTGTTCCTTGTGCCTTTTGCATTTGAGATCATGCGCCAAAGGTCCCTTTCCTTTCCTAGTGTTTAGCTGTGTGACATACTGCCCACCAATCTAAACCCTATGACAGCTCTTATTTCTCTCAGCTTTGGAATGTGTTTAGTTCCTTCACAGTTTTACTCTAGGATGAGTTTTCTTTCCCTCTCCCCTGGTTTCATCATTTGTTTTGTTTTCCCTAGCCCAAGAGTCTCTCATCTTGAAGCCAAAGAAAACCTTAGAGGTGGGTGACTACAAAATCAATCTCAAGCTCATTGATAACCAAAACAAAGACCAAGTGACCACTTTGGATGTCATCGTGTGTGACTGTGAAGGGGCCGTCAACAACTGTATGAGGGCAAATTATGCGGAAGCTGGATTGCAGGTTCCCGCCATTCTCGGGATTCTTGGAGGAATCCTTGGTTTGCTACGTAAGTATAAGTGGCAGGTCTTTGACTTTTAAAGTGGGGGAGCTTTCTTTCCTAGAGGTGACTTTTAGTTAGGGTGTAAGTTAAATAGCTGTAAGAAAGAGACTCTCTTACTGAACATTTCAGAGGTAAGTTGCCCAAGACTGGAAGGCACCCTATTCCATCACCTGGGCTTCTCAGTAAGGTGGGAATTTTGATCCAGAGGTCTGACAAGGGGCTTCAGATTCTGTGTTTTTAACCAGTTCCCAAGCTATGCTGATGTTGGGGGTCCTTGGCCCACACATGGAGTGCTGTCTGAATTCCACTAGGTGTGGTGGTGCATGCCTGTAATCCCAACACTCAGGAAGCTGAGGCAGGAGAATCACCATGAGTTTGAGGCCTACTTGGGCTACATAGTGAGTCCAAGACCAGCCTGAACTATATAGTGAGACCCTGTGTCAAAAAAAAAACCAAACCAAACAAACAGGCTAGCCACATCCTATTGGCCCAAACATGGCCATACCAAGCTATAAGGGAGCTTAGATTTTCCCATTCTTCACTGGATGACCATGTTCCCAATGAAAACTTGATAGGCAGTAGAAATGGAGTGTGTTGCAAACAGTATCGACAGCTAAAAGGATGAAGAAGAAATGGGATGCTGGGGAAGAAGTGGCAGTTTCTGCCATACTCTGAAACTGACTGTCTCCTGAGCCTGCCTGTAGAGTGAGCCCCAAGGTTGATGCAGATGCTGTTATAGTTTCTAAAAGCAAACAATGCCAAGCAAATCAATTAGATGTCATCACAGATGCTACCTATTTAATTAGGGACTGGAAGGTTAGGCCACATATGTAGTCAGGAAAGGGCTGTTAATGAGTCTTATAGAAGATGTAGATGGTAGCCCACAAGGGCTGGTAGAACTGAAATAGGCAGAGGGGTATCGGAGGGCAATCAGTCCTCTGACTGCCTAGAAACGGGGACAGCAGCGAGGGCTAAAGAAAGAAAGACAATAGAGACTTGTGTACTTTCAAAATATATGGGAGGCCAGGAGGTCAGTGCCTCAAAGTGGGCAAAGATAAAGACACTCCGAGCTTGCCACTATTTATTGGGTTCATACAATAATCAGAGGGAGCATCAGGTGACTCAGAGGATGGTAGTAATCCTGTGTTGATGAGGATCTTATGCTGAAGAGGATCTTATGTTGATAAAGATGGTGAAATGGGCAAAAACATTCTTACAGCACTAGGTGGGATGAGTTGAGCTTAATCTATCCCCAGGTGAATCCTTTCTCCTTTTTTTTTTTTTTTTTTTTGGTACCGTATCGAACTTGGGTCCTTCCGCTTGCGAGGCAGGCAGCAGAACTACTGAGCTAAATCCCTGGCCCTCTCCTTTTCTTTTATTGCTCAGTTCTCAAAGAACCAGGATGTCTTCAGCTGATGTAATCTTGCATCACAAGACCATTGAGGTCTCAGCTGTGACTGGAGGCAAAACAGGAATTATGTTTCTGAATGCCATAGCTGGCCAAAGGCAAGAAGAGTAGGCCTCCGACAGCCCTAATCATACTTTAATAATGAAATGAAATAAAATAATTTTTCCCCAGAATTATGTAGAATGCCTCCCAACAGAGGGGTATTTGGGAGAGTTCCCACACAAGTGAAGACACAGGAGTTTGAGTGGATTCTGTAGATGGCAGAAGGAGGGCCAACTGGCCAGAGTGGAAGATGGGTCTTAGAGGGAGCAGTGGAAACAACTCTGGGCTTTCAGATTAGCTTGGGCACAGGTGCTGTTGGGTCTATTTTATCATTTTTTTTTTTTTCCAGTACCGGGGATCAAACTCAGGACCTTGCACTTGTGAGGCCGGCATGGCGCCACTGAGCTAAATCCCCCAGGCCTAAGTCTACTTTATTTTTTTGGTACCGGGGATCGAACTCAGGACCTTGAGCTTGCGAGGCAGTCGCTGGAACCACTAAGCTAAATCCCTGGCCCTCTAAGTCTGCTTTATTAGACTTGAGGGAGGCATCTCTTTCAGCCTTCAAGATGTGTTTGCTGGGTATTCTGTTTCTTCCTCCTCTCTGCTAAGATCTTCGCAAAGTTGAAAAGAAAGATGGTAATATTGAGAATTCAGTGAGCTTACCGGATTTTTGTTCCTCTAGGTTTTACATAATTTCACCACCATGATATTAGTTTAATGTCATCTGTCATCATCTTGGGTGTAGTGACACAAGCCCCCTCCCTGCGTACATTCTGGTCAGATTATATTTGCTTTTTTTTTTTGGTACTGGGGATCAAACTCAGGACCTTGCACTTGTGAGGCAGTTGCGGTGCCACTGAGCTAAATCCCCGGCTAGTCAGATTATATTTGAATGGACCAGTCTGCTTTTTTATTTATTTAGTTAGATTTGAGACAGAGTCTTACTTTGTACCTCAGGTTGGCCTTGAACTCACTATGTAGTCCAGGCTGACCTTGAATTCATGGTGATCCTCTTGCCTCAGACTCCTGAGTGCTGGGACAATAGGCATGTTCTGCCATGCCCATCTCACGTCTGTGATCATGGGTACTAATACTTTCCCAGGACTCTGAGGATCATCTTAGAAATTACAGTTATATTAGAGGAAGTCTTTAAAATAGAATTAGCTAAATTTGCTATGAGTATATTTCATTAAACATGGTGGTGATGGTTAGGGAGGGTGTAAATGAAATTTAAAGCAGAAGTAACTTCTTGTTGCTTATGGGCAGAAATGTTTAAGAGAAAATCTGAAGTTTTTCATGCTTTTCATTAATATTTGCTTACTGATTCTTACCTTGCACCTGGCTTTGTGTCAGGCCCTGGGTGTCCTTGGTTTTTGGTACAGCTCCCTTAGGAAGTGTCCCTTTGCAAACCATAGCCTGGCTCTGGCTCTAAGCTAGATGTTTGTGCATGTGCTGTGCTATTCAGTGCCATATTCCCCGGACACAGATGGGCCATGGCATAAGTAGCTCCTGCTCTGTTTCTGTCAATGAATCACAAGCAAAAAAATTGTATTATTTATCTGGATAAGGTCTCCAGTTTCTTACTGATTTAGAAACAATGGTACGTTGAGTACTTCTAAGACATCTGCCCTAAGTTTATACTGCCTTCATGTGTCAATGAGATAATGCTTCACTAAGGTGCACTGTAAGTACTTGGGCAAATGTACCTATTTTAAAAAAAATACACGATCTTATTTTTGCTCATTCTCAATAATATTCTTAAATATATATCCTGAAAATAATCTGAAGAGTTTAAAGCTTGCTTGCACAATTTTATTTGAAGATAGGAGCATATCAGGTGATTTTGTAGTCATGTACCACCTTCCATAACTGATTAACAGTAATAGGCATCACTCATATGTAGGCTGAGCCAGCAACCCTGCTCATAAACCTCCAATGGCCCCAACTCACTCAGAATCAAAGCTAAAGTCCTTATAGTGCTCTACACACCCTTCCCATCCTCAGTCTCTTCCCCACTTCACCTTTCCTCAGTCGCACCAAGCATGCTCCTGCCCAGTCTTTGCCCCCAGTCTTTCCCTTGCCTGGAACATTTTGCTCCAGATTTCAGGAAATGATAACAATTTGTTTGGTGGTGGTGGTGGTGGTGTGTTGGGGTGTTTTTTTTGGGGGGTGGGGTTGAGACAGGATCTCACCATGTAGTTCAGTTTGGCCTTGAACTCACTGTGATCATCCTGCCTCAGCCTCCCAGGTGCGAGGATTATGAGTGTGTCCACCATGCCCAGCTCAACAAATAGTTTTAAGATTGATCTGAAATTTAAAGATCTCACTTGACTTCATGTATCATTGTCTGCTGTGTTGTACTACATGTATTAACTTCAGGGAGGTGACTGTCATGTGGATTGATTGCAAGTTCTTTAAAGGTGGCCCCTGGCTGTCTACCTGCCACTTGTGGGGTATGATGGTGCTCTGTGAAGGCTGCTTCTTCTGGCCTTCCTTGCCTGTGACTCATCACTTGCCCCCCCATCCCCATTTCAGTTCTGATTCTGCTGCTCCTACTGTTTGTTCGGAGGAGAGGGGTGGTCAAAGAGCCCTTACTGCCTCCAGAAGATGACACCCGGGACAATGTTTATTACTATGATGAAGAAGGAGGTGGAGAAGAAGACCAGGTGGGTTTCAAAACATAAGTTCAATGGCGACCTATTTGAAAACAGTAATAGAGAGGAGAAACCACATTTGAACCAGATAACCAGGTCGTTGTCACTGTATTATTTTTTAAAGCTCTAGATATTGTCTTTGGCCAAATTCAGCTGGAACAGCAACACAGCTGACTTTGATTAGTTACATTCTGCACCCGGATGAGAACAGGTGCATTTGAACAATCTAAAAACCACAGTATATGAAGAGTATGACACAACAGTTTGTTTTTACTGACAAGTGCTATTCATTTGACGCTATGTTTTCTTTCAGTGCAATTTGGGAAACTCCTAATTTAGAAACTGTCATTTGATATTAAATTAGGCATACGCTGATAAAGATCATAGAGTTGGCAGCTCGGGTATTATGTAATACTATGATCCATAAAGGAAATAACAACCTGTGGATGTGACTGACTCTTTCTCATACTTTTATTTTTTCTCTGAAGGATTTTGACTTGAGCCAGTTACACAGGGGCCTGGATGCTCGGCCTGAAGTGACTCGCAATGACGTAGCACCGACCCTCATGAGTGTGCCCCAGTATCGTCCCCGCCCTGCCAATCCTGATGAAATTGGGAATTTTATTGATGAAGTAAGTAAGCAAAGTCAAAAACCAAGGCTTAAGGGCTTGGGATTTAGCTCAGTGGTTCCACTGTCTGCCTCACAAGTGCAAGGTCTCGAGTTCAATCCCCAGTACAAAAAAAAAAAACCAAGGCATAATACCACTCAAAAACTCAGGAGCGGGGCTAGGGATGTAGCTCAGAGGCCCAGCACCTGCCTGGCAAGCACAAGGCCCTGAGTTCGATTCCCAGTACAAAAAAAAAAAAAAAGAGGGAAAAAGTGTCCAAAATGAGAAAAGAAATCTTTAGATTCTTCTCTCTACCATGGTTTCAGTTTTTTCAATTTCTGAGCCCTATTTTTTATTTGTGTCTCATCTGAATTTCAGAACTAGTAGCACTTTGAATTGATCTTAGTGAATTTGCAAAGTCTACATGACAAAACCAAGAAATTCTTGAAAGAATTTAATGGATCTAATAATGAAACTAAAGAGATACAAAGTAAATCCCATTTTGATTTCATTAATGAGTTCCCCTGCATTGCTCAGTTGGTTGAAGTGTGTATTACAGTCTATCTGAGGAAATAGCACCCATATACTATATGTCAGAAATGCATTCAGCTCTCAGTGGAGAAGCTTAAACAGATTAGGAGTAGATTCACTTCATGTAAATAGAAGGCCTGGAGTAAGCAGTCTAGGTTGGTGCATTAGGCTGTTCCACTATCTTAGTGTGTAGACCCTCATGTTGCTTAGTATGTTCTCATGTTGCTTCATGATCACAAGGTGGCTGCCACACTTCCAGGCCTTGGGGGTGTATTTCACGTGGAAAGAAGTAGGAAGTGCAGAGCAGAGGACAAAAATCTATCTTCTAATATACTACCTTATTATTAAAGAAGGGAATTTGCCTAATATATTATTGGCCAAAATGTCACAAGGTTGTCTCTATATGCAGGGAGAATAATAAAGCACTAAATTCATTAGCTCAGGATAACATGAGAAAGAATTGGGAGTGGGATGAACACAGAACCCAGTAAGGGACTACAGAATAGGATCTATATGGTCAGGTACTGACTGGAATTATTTTCAGGGCTTGTATGATAGTTTAGATAGTTTAGTGTCCCTGGTGAGTTCATGTGGAGCCTGTTTTATTCTGTTTTTCAGTACTGGTGATTTCACACTGAGCTACATTCCCAGCCTACCCTAGTCCCCTTTTTCTTCTTTTTTCAGACAGGGTTTTGCTTAATAAGTTGTCCAGGCTGGGTTCAAACTGGGGATCTTTCTGCCTCAGCTTCCAGGACAGCTGGGAATACAGGCATGTGCCACTATGCCTAGTTTAGAGGCTGGTTTTGCTTTTGTCTTCTATGGAGGTTACTGTCCCTGAGGGCTGTACAGAGCATGCAGTGTTGGGAGTAAGCAAGCCACATCCATTCAAAGCCCCAGGTCCTTGGAGAACAAGAAGGACCATCTTCTCCATCTATCTTAGATACACATGGATTTGGGTCCTTTCCTTCGTTCACATTCATTTATAAGCCATCACATTTATTTGTAGCTTTTAAATTAGAAAAGTAATATGCTTGCTATCTTCAAAATATAAATTATAAAATGTACATATATATAAAGAACACATAAGTCCTTCCTCAGGTCTTCAAACTACTCCCCAGATTAAACTTTTAATATCAGTAGCTTGGCATTCATCCTTCTAGACTTCTAGACCACCCTCTCAGTCCCTATTTCTCCCTGCTTACATGAATTTTATCGTTTGGGCTTAGAGGGAAAGCTTTCTGTAACTTTCTCTTCCTCAACCTTGTATCCTGGGGGGAGGGGGCAGGTAACGGAAGGGGTGAATATGACCAAAATACATGATACATGTTGAAATCCACCCCCTCCAAAATGTGAGACTGGGGGGAGGCTGGGGCAAGGGGTCATGGAGGGAATGATTGAAGTATATTATGTGCATGTACAAAAATTTTTTAAAATCATGTCCAACTTTTTTTGCTGTGCTGGGGCCTAACCCCACGACCTGGCAAAGGGAGCGATTTCAATTGCTTTTTCCTGTCCCTCTTGCCATGCCAGTTTGGATGATGCACCTTGTTGGTCTTAACTGCTCCCTGGTGCCCTTCCAGCTGGCGCATTGTCACACACTGCCTGAAGCTCCGCAAGAAGGCGTCTTGCCTCTGATGAGTGCTGTGCCTTGCCTTTCACTGACTTTGTCCCTCTTTAGAACCTGAAGGCTGCTGACAGTGACCCCACAGCTCCCCCTTACGACTCTCTGCTCGTGTTCGACTATGAAGGAAGTGGTTCCGAAGCTGCTAGTCTGAGCTCCCTGAACTCCTCGGAGTCAGACAAGGATCAAGACTATGACTACCTGAGTGAGTGGGGCAATCGCTTCAAGAAGCTGGCGGACATGTATGGAGGTGGCGAGGATGACTAAGCAGACTTGAGAGGCCTGAGCAATATGAAATGCAGGACAATGTTGCTGGTGATATTCAGCTCTCTTCTCTTGCCATGAGTCTCTTGGACCAAGGCTGATTCATGACACAGTTCAGATAGTTATGGTTTTCTCTTCATATCTCTGTTTTGTGTGTGTTAAGAAGGTTTTGACTTACTCATTAAATATTTTCCCCCCATTTAATCTTTTTTTTTTTTTTTTTTTTGGTACCAGGGATCGAACTCGGGTCCTTGTGCTTCTGAGGCAGGCGGCAGAAGCACTGAGCTAAATCCCCAGCCCCTCACCCCTTTAATCTTTACATCATAATAAGGTCCCAAAGCTCCTGGAATTTTGATACTTCAAAGAACAATTTCAGCTTCAGATATCTCTGCTAGCCGCCAGGCGTTGTGGTGCACACGTATAATCCTAGTACTCAGAAGGCTGAGGCAGAAGGATCACTGTGAGTTTGAAGCCAGCCTGGGCTACATAGTGAGTTCAAGGCCATCATGAACTACATAGTAAGACCCTGTCTCAAAAAAAAGTCAATTGTAAAATAAGTTGTTTCTGCTAGCAACTTATAGATTTCCTCAAGGAAGTTTGTCTCATGTTTAAAAGGAGGGCCAAAGTCAAATGTTGTTTTATATTTTTTTAAAAAATTTTTTATTGAATGCCTCCTTCACCACCACCTAATCACTGCACTGATGTCCTGTGTCCTAATCTCCACTCTTACTCCTGAATTCTGTTGCCCTGCCATACATGGGAGTCCTGATACAGAAAATACTGGGCCCTTTTAGGGCGACGGGCATGTGTCTTGGTCTGGCCATGTCTTGACTGGGTATTGTGTACTCTAAAGACTTCTTGGTTTTCCTTTTCAGCTCCTAAGTATTAGGTTGAAATGGGCATCAATGCATTTACTTGTTCTGAGTCAGTGTTTGTTATGTGAATGTCATTGTGGGATACTTTGGTTCTGTATCAGGAGCCTTGACCAGAAAATACGGTGAATTTTCAGGTGCCACTTAATTTTTCATGTTTATTTATTAATAACACTTAGAATAGTGCCTACAGTGCTACAGCCAAAGACAGAAAAGAAATATGGGCATGGAGGTGGCAGGAGAGCTTGTCATTATTTTGGCCATTTAGCAAACTGATTTTGAGGATGGCTGAGGTGGGGCAGCCTCTTTTCTTGAACGTCCGTGAAGAAAAGGGGAATCTTAACCTGTGTTTCCTACTGGGATTCCCATACCATGGGCTGTATACAAAAGCCCAGCATCTCCAAATGCTTGTTTTTGATGGTGTCTAGAAAGAATGCTGGCCAATCTGGACATAGATGCCTGATTCCAAGTGTGCACAGAAAATACAATATTGAGAATTCCAACTTTTTTTCTTAGGAGAAGAAAGAAAACACTGTTCTAATGGACATTAGAAAGGGGGAAGGAGGAGAAAGGACCTTGATTAAATCTTTTCTTTTTCTTTACATTCAAAATGCAAGTTTCAACTGTTGATAACCACAGGAAGGAGTTTTTTGAAATTGCTTTGCTGTTAAGTGGGGGAGGAAAAAAATCATGCCTGTAATCAATTGTTGGAATTGTCTTGATTTTTCTGCAGTTTAAACCATATCTAATGTAGCTGGGTGTAGAGAATGTCATTGTAGTTTTGACTGTAAATGTGTGTGGGTGCTGATAATTTTGTATCTTCTTTGGGAGTGGAAAAGGAAAACAAGCAAGAAAATTATTCCCAAAGATGCATTTTTATAAATTTTATTAAAGAGTTTTGTTAAGCCATTGTCAAACTTGTTTGATTTGATCCCACTGGTATTCCAAAGAAGATAAAGGAGGGGAGTTTAGTCAAAGCCTGGAGACAGAAACTTCAGTCTCCAGAGTGTTCAGCCATTCTGCTTGGGGCCAAGAAGAGGAATCCACATTTACTAGGCCACTTTACCTGAAGACTGTCTTTGTGGCCTGAAACCAGCAGTGGGCTGTTCCACCCGGCAGAAACAAAGTTTCAAACAGTCCTTGTCTATCTGGTCAGCCAGGGGAACTCTGCTGAAGAGGGTTTTGTCATCTTTGGCGATAACAAGGCCATGTTACTGTCACCAAGTCAAGGCCAGCCATGCTGTTAAACACCCTGCAATGCACAGGACTCCCCCACAACAAGGAGTTCCCCAACCCATGATGTCAGTAGCGCTGAGAAACCCTGGAACAGATCTGCAACATTTTTTCTGCTATACAGGAATAGTTTTTTCTTCTTTTGATAATTTATTTTATTTTTGAGACAGGCTCTAGCTGTGTAGTTCAGGCTGGCCTCAGCCTTCTGAGTGCTGGGATTACAGGCTTACGCCATCACACCTGGCTTTGATAATCTTTGAAAAATTGTAGTAAATATGGGCCGGAGATGTAGCTCAGTGGTGCCACACCTACCTGGCAAATCAAAAGGTCCTAAGTTAGATACCTGGTACCAAAAAAAATTATAGTAAATATAACAATATCATTTTAACCATTTGTGATTATATAGTTAAGTGTCATTAAGTACATTCCAATTATTGCACAGCCATTAATACTATCCATCTTCAGAAACTTTTCATCCCAAACTGCAACTGTACTCATTTTACCTTTTTTTTTTTTTTTTTTTTGGTACCAGGGATCAAACTTGGGACCTTGAACTTGCAAGGAGGCAATGGAACTGCTGCGCTAAATCCCCAGCCCCTCATTTTACCATTTTTAAGTGTACAAGTTAATGATGCTTAGTACACTCAAATTGTTGTATATCTACCCCTTCTACTGCCAGAACATTTTGTTTTTGAGATAGGGTCTTGCTGTATAGTTCAGGCTGGCCTTGAACTTGCAGTGATCCTCCTGCCTCAGCCTCCCAAGTGCTGGGATTACAGGAATGTGCCACCCTGCCTAGCTCCAAAACATTTTTTATCACTCCAAAAAAATTTCTGTATCCAACATCCAAAAACCTCTCCATTATCTGTCTCTCCTCAGCCCCTGGTAATAAATACCCTATTCTGTTTCTGTGTCTGTGATTTTGCCTATTCTAGATATGTCTAGCTTACTAGCATAATTTCAGGGTACCTTCATATTGTATCAAACCATCATTCCTTTTCAGGGCCAAATAATACTCCATTGTATGCATATACCTCATTTTATTCACTCACATTGGGCTGTTTCTAATTTGACCATTAAAATGAACACTGGTATACAAATACTTGAGTCCCTGCTTCCACTTCTTTTAGGAATATGCATAAGAGTGGAATTTCTGGGAAATTTAGCTTTTCCAAAACCATCAATATATGAACTTTGATTGGATATCGGTATAAAAAAAAAAACCTACAAAAAGACATTTTGGGGAAATTGAAAGTTTGGCTATAGCTCATTGTATGTAATTCCTGAATGAATGTTAGTTTTTTTGGTTGCAATAATGGAGATAGTGTCTCTAGGACAGCATATCCCTTATTCTTAGGGATAAAGGCTGTTGGGATAAAATATCATGATATCTGGAAGTTTGTTTAAATGGCTTCCAAAAGGGTATATATTGAGAAGCAGCAAGAAAGTAAATGCAGCAAAATGTTCACAGTGACAATCTATGTGTTCATGTATTACTATTTCCATTTTTCTTTGTATTTAAAATATTTCAAAATAAATGGAGGAATAAGGAGGCCAGAAATAAATCTCATATATGTGGTCAAGTGATATTTGACAGTGGTGCTGAAACCAATGGGGGAAAAGATATTGTTTTCAACAAATGGGCTGGGAAACTTGGGTCTTCCTTTACCTTAACATATGCAAAAGTTAACGTGTATCCCAAAAGAAGAAAAGCTTCATGTCAGATGTAGCAATGATTTCTTGAATACAACAGGCACAGGCAACAGAAGAAAAGCAGAAAGGAGTATGGATGTAGCTCAATGGTTGACAGCTTGCTTAGTGTGTGAGGCCCAGGGTTCAATTCCCAGCACCACAATAAGGGGCCAATTATGGATAATGGAACACAAACATGGCTAAATGTTCCTCACAAGAACACTTAATTTGCTAAGGTCTGTCCTGGGAATTCTGCTCCTGTAAAACAGCCACTGATAGTGAATTGAATACACTGAATACTACTAGTCTCATTAGTTGTGAGTTGAGCAAACAGGATGCAAACACCATAGGCTGCTTTGATGACTTGTTCGGCTGCCATCAAATTATAATATAATGAGCTCCTTGATGGCTGATTTCAAATGAGTAGAGCACATTTTCCATGAATACCAGCTTGTGTGTGTGTATGTGTGTCTTGAACATCCCCAGATGGCTCTTTGCAGAGGGGTAGCACACCCCCCCCCATATAACTCCTGTGGGGATTTGTTGTATGGATGTTTGATAGCATATACCACAGGGTCCCCCAGCTGTACTTCTGTGTTTTTAACAAAGCTACCCAGAACAAACAGGAAGGAGCTACCAGACTTCAATTCCTAGAAACTAAAATTCCATAAGCTACAATACTGAATTGTAAAGAAACAATACCCGAAAGCCCATTTAATTTTTTTTTTTTTTTTTGAGTGGTGAGGATTGAACCCAGGGTTTCATGCATGTTAGGTAACCACTCTGCCACTGAGCTACAGCCCATTTGAAGCTGGGCAAGGTGGCACATGACTTGTAATCCTGGGACTTTGGAGGCTTAGACAAGACCACAAATTCAAGGCCATCCTGGGCTACAAAGCAAGACTGTCTCAAAAAAACAGGGAGAAGAAAAGGGAAGAGAATTTTTTTAAAAAACAGGCTATATATGTATATGTACCTACTCCAAAGCTGATTGTAAAATTCATATACTGGGCCAGGGATTTAGCTCAGTGGTTCCGCTGCCTGCCTCACAAGCAGAGGGACCCAAGTTCGATCCCCAGTACCAAAAAGAAAAAAAATGTAAAATGCATGCACTGCAAGGATGTATGAATTAAAAAATTAGAAAACAACAATAGGGCCAGAGATTTAGCTCAGTGGTGCCACTGCCTGCCATGCAAGCTCAAGGTCCCAAGTTCAATCCCAACTACCAAAAAAAATTTTTTTTTTAAAGAAAACAATAATACAGAAGCCCATTCGAATAAATTTAGGGTGGGAAAGGTCCAAGAATATTTTCTTCTTCAGCTACAAGGCCAATTTAACACTACAGATTTACAGGCCTGGGGGTCTCCTCCAACATCTTATCATGGACATTAAAATGTGCTCACTGTCCCACATGGGATATATCTATTTTTTGGTGTAAAAATTTTTTATGAAATCTTTGTGACATTGCTTTTGAAATCATTTCAATTTGTATTTAAGCCTATATAGCCTAAAAGATTAAAAACAGTGATGTCCTAATTCTGTAATATTTGGGATAAAGGATTCTTGGTTCTGGCTATCCTACCATCTTTTGTAAACCCCATACCAGTACTACCCTGGTACAGTCTCATTCCTGAAACCCAAGCTTAGGAGGCCCTACCCAGCCACCCCCTGGGCAAGAAATCTTCCAGGTCTAGGGGACTTGCCCACCCCAAATCCCCAATCTTCTCCCAGACCACACTCCAGGTTCCAGAGTCCTGGAACTCCCTGCCCAGCCATCCTGAGCCTGCAGAGCCTCCTCACTTGTTCTGCCTCCTTCAGCAAGGTGTACTAGGGACAGTCACAGCACTGGGGGAGTGGGGACAAGTGTTACCTGCCTGGAAATGTGTGTGCAGAGCTCGAATGTGCAGGGCTGGGGTGTTGACACTGAGTGGAAAGCCCTTGCTGGTGCAGGACAGAGACTACCGTGAGGGGTAAAGAGGCTCAGGCCACCTTAGGAGAGCTGGCTTCCTTAGTGCCACCGTGTTCAGTGCAGGGCTCAGAGGTGAAGTCTGAGAATTCTTAATTCAAATGTGTTATCATTTTCAAGATAGGAAGATAGAACAGGGCAAGGAGGCACGTCCTTATAATTCCAGCACTCTGGGAGGCTGAGGCAGGAGGATCAAAAGTTCAAGCCCATCTGGGCAATTTAGAGAGACCCTGTATTAAAATAAGAAATAACAAAAGGACTGGAATATGGCTTAGTGCTAAGGTCCTGGGCTCAATCCCCAGGACTGGAAAAATATATCATTATACAAATTTTGCTAAATATTTTAATACCTCAAAATCACCTTATTTTTTCCAAAATGAAATTGTGCCCATAAATGAGGAAAAATTATCTAATAACAATGGATGGAAGGAAATACATACCATAAAAGTAAATCCTTGCCGGGGATTTAGCTCAGTGGTTCTGCTGCCTGCCTCGTAAGTGCAAGGACCCAAGTTCGATTCTTGGTAACAACAACAACAACAAAAAGAACATCCTGGTAATTTGTTTTTGTTTTTGGCAAGACAGGGTCTTGCTATGTAGTTCAGCCTGCCCTTGAACTCACTATGCAGCCCCAGCTGGCCTCAAACTCACAGCAGTCCTCCTGCCTCAGTCTCCCGAGTTCTGGGATTACAGGCGTGCGCCACCAAGCCCGGCTCCATCTTGGTAATTTTATGGGTCATTTTTTTTCCCTTCAAATATGTTGTTCCAGAGCGGGTGTGGTGGCACAAGCCTGGGATCCCAGCACTTGGAAGGCTGAGGTGAGGCAAGAGAATCGCCTCGAGTTTGAGGTGAGCCTGGGCTACATAATGAGTTCAAGACCAGCATAAACTACATAGGGAGAAACTGTCTCAGGCTTTTCCTGAAATGTTTGAATTTCCCACCAGGATTCATGCTGGTGAAAACCGATTTCCGATTATCTGAATCTCAAATCCATTCTGTTTTACACATAAACGCAATTCGGGGTGAGGTGGGTATGGTTTTATTATACACCGACTTCTGAATGAAATAACCACGTAAATGGAACAAAGACTAACTTTACTCAGTCCATTTCACGGGCACTGTGTGAGACAGCTCAGTTTTAGAGCACGCACTTCTCATGACCTGCACTAATCCCCAGCACAAACAAACAGGAAAAAATTATATCACTAATAGCAACATTTGTAGCTGTTACATTCATAGTGGATATATGTGCTTGCAAACGTTTATTTTAAATGTCACTTATTAAGAAATCAACAATATTCAATTGAGCATTGTATTGTTTATCTAAACTTCACTGTAAGTAGGTCTATTTCATTTTGTCTTCCGGTATACTGAAATAGATATTAATTTGTGATAAACTATTTCTGTCTTCTCTCTCTCTCTTTTTTTTTTTTTTTTTTTTTGGTACAGGGGTTGAACTCAGGACCTTTCGCTTTCGAGGCGGGCGGCAGCACCACTAAGCTTAATCCCTGGCTGTCTTCTCTTTTTTATAGCAGTTAATTACATTGAATTTCTGAAACTGTGCTTGTTCTCCAACTGGCTCAGTGGAGTAGAGGAGATCAGAAAAAGATTTACGTGACAGGAGTGTTCCTTACTGAGCCCGTCCCGCCCACGCCCCGCCCCTAACTCTGCGAGCTCATTTTGCCACACTCAACATGGCAGCAGCGCGGGTCCACCAAAACGTCTGAGCAGGTCTCAAGACTATATATTCCACTCCAGTCATGGCGGCTCCGGGACATGTTGTGGGTAGCGGGGTTCTGGAGACATGCGGTCTGGACCAGATTCTGGAAGCGCTGAAGCTGCTATTGAGCCCGGGAGGTGAGAAGACGCATCTTGGCGCGGGGCTGGACCCCGGACTCTCGGGGACCCAGTCTTCCAGGGGCCCGTGGCTTCCGTAGCTCGCGCCCCTCAGGCCCTCCCTGTACCCTCTGCCCCGCTGCTGAGGGATTTGGGCATGGTCCAGCCTCATTTCAAACTTAAGGCTCAAAGAGAGGCAGGGAACCGGATGAATACCGATACTAGCCAACATCTCTTGACCGCTTCCCTGTGCCTTTGGTCCATTATTTCATTCTGCTCTGCTGTGAGGTAGGGACTGCGGGAACTGTTTCAGAGAGGTGTAGGCACCCGTGAGGTGTAATGTGACATCCCAACCGCTTGAGGGCGTTCGGGCTTGAATGAGGACGCTTGAGATTTGCACAAAATGTGAAGGTGTCCATAAATAGGAAGCAGTAACGTTTGAGCTGGGTTTGGAGAGAGTATTTAGGGATTTTCAGGCACCTTAATCTTTTGTGGTGACTTGACATGATCTTCCCAATTATAATCTAAAGGATCAGTGGAATTGGTTGAGCCTAGCACTCTTCTTATATAAATGAGGACCCTGTGGCTCGCTGAAGACATTAAATAACCTGTCCGAGATCAAGTAGTTGAATTAGAAGTAGATCACGGACCTAGAGTCGAAGTCTACCCAATTCCCTTTTCGGACCAGGGCAGATTATTCAGTATAGAGCCTTTCGTGTTATCTAGAGCTTTGAGAAAGGACATAAGAAATAGGGCCTTCCTTGTAATTGGAGTATATATTTTGGGGGAAGGGATTTATAGAATTAGTAAACTATGGTCACATGAAAGGCTATGATGCTGTGTCCCTAGTCTCAAATTTTGGCATAGAAGTTTTAACCCAAAACTGCAGCAACTGCATATATTACACGATACTAATGGGAAGTGAATAGGTAATAGTGCTTACAAAATATCAGTTCCTATACTATCCTCTTTTTTTGGTACCGGGAATTGAACTCGGGACCTTGTGCTTGCGCAGCAGGGGCCGGAACCACTGAGCTAAATCCCTGGCCCCATGATTTTTTTTTTGGTACCTGGGATGGAACTCGGGACCTTGCGCTTGCGAGGAAGGCGGCAGAACCACTGAGCTAAAACCCTGGCCCCTATGCTATCCTTTTTATATGTATATCATTTAATCCTCAACACTTCCAAGAGATTGGTATTACTTGGATTTCATGTTTACAGATGAAGGAACCAAGGTTCAGGTACATTGGAAATTCTCCAGTGTGATACTAGTGAATGACAGAGGTAGGATTTAAATTTAGGTTTCTTTTAGGAGGCCATCTTGGGTAACTTAGCAGTTTAGCCAGACTCTGTCTCAAAATAAAAAATAAAAGGGTGGCAGATATAGTTCACTGTAAAGGCATTGGATTCAATCCCCAGTTACACAGCATAGTAAATACTCTGTGTTGACTATGTTGACTCAATTAAAAGTTGAACTACAAAATACAGTTTTAACTTACTAACACAGAGGTTACAGTAGTTCTTTAGCAATGAAACTATACAATATCACTGAGAATAAGGTTAAATAAGCAAAAGATTGGAAGTAGTTGACTATCACAAAGAACCTATACTTCATTTGTAGAAAGGTGTCTTTAGAGCTGGGCATAATGGTGCCTTTAAACCCAGGATTTAGGAAGTTGAGGCAGGAGGATCTCAGCAAGTTTGAGGCCAGCCTGAACTACATAGTGACACCTTACCTCGAAAAAAAAAATCCTATCTGATCTCCAAGATTATGGTGAAATTATATACACATATTCATTTAACATCCAAGAATTCAAGAATTTCTAGTTGAGAAGAATAAGTAGTGTGGTAAAATTATATCATTTTGTATATTGTCAAAGATCAGAGGAGAATTGAGGCCTAATTGGCCTCCTCTGTGAGGACAAAGGAGAAAGGGTTGGGTCGGGAATTTAACTCAGTGGTACTGTACCTGCCTTGCAACTGCCAGGTCCTGAGTTCGATCCCCGATACCAAAAAAAAAAAAACAAAAACCAAAAAGACAACAAAACAAAACAAAACACAACAAGAAAGGAGAAAGGCTGCACTCAGGGTGATTGCATATTGCATATTAGGGAAAAGTGAAGACACCTGAGGTTAAATTGCTTACCAGAGTAGGTACTAATGGACATTGGAAAGCAGATAAATCTTTTTTAAAAAAATTAATTTTATTGGTACATTTTAGGTATACAATATAATGACATTCATCATGGGAAATTTGCACTTTACATAATCTCTCTTGGTTCTTATTTTTTCCCCTTTCCCGTGCCCTCCCTTCAATCCCTCCATCCCTCCATCCCTCCCTAGTTACAAAGACTTTGTTTTCATTTTTTCTTTTTCTCATATTCATTCCATTCCCTTCTTTCCTTTCCCCTACCCCTCCCACTTCCCCTTCCCCTCTGCCCCTTTTCTTCCTATTTCAGATTATCTATTATACCTTTTAGTCCTTATTTACACTTTCAGTTTCTCACACTAGAGAAACTATTTGGTATTTACACATGTGTGTCCTATTTATTTCACTTAAGAGTATCGCCTCAATGTGCATCCATTTAGCTATAAATGTCTCTAATTTCTCATTTTTTATGCCTGAGTAGTACTCCATTTTATTAAAAAACCACATTTTCTTTATCCAGTCTCCAGTTGATGGGCATTTGGACTGCTTCTTAAGTTTTAGCTATTACAAATTGTGCTGCTATGAACATGGGTGCACATATATCACTGTAGTATGATTCTTTTAATTCTTTGGGGAAGATACGCAGCAGGGGAATAGCTGGGTCAAATGGGACTTCTAGTCTTAGTTCTTTGAGGTATCTCCATACTGATTTCCACAGTGCTTGCACCAGTCTACACTCCCACCAGCAGTGGAGCAGGGTTCCTCTTTCCCCACAGCCCCGCCAACAGCTGTCTGAGGAACAGCTGGTGAAAATTTTTTTTGTGGGTTATCTCTTCACACTGTTGGTGGTTTCTCTTGCTGTGCAGAAGCTTTTTAGTAAGAAGAGATCCCACTTGTTGATTCTGCTAGTTCATGGGCAACTGAGGTTTTGTTCACAAAATCTTTTCCTACAACAACGTCTTCAAGAGTTCTTCCTAAACTCTCTTCCAACCGGTTTAGTGTTTCTGTTTTAATATTTAGATCTTTAATCCATTTTGATTTTAGTTTAGTGCATGGTGAGAGATATACATCTAGTTTTAGTCTTTGGCAAGTTGAAACCCAGTTTTTCCAGTACCATTTATTAAAGAGGCTGTCTTTCCTCCAGTGAGGGTATTTGGCTCCTTTGTCGAAGATGAGGTGGCTGAGTGTGTCTGGAGTTGTTTCTGCATCTTCTAATCTGTTCCACTGGTCCTCTTGTCTATTTCTTTGCCAGTACCATGCTGTTTTTATCACAGTAGCTTTGTAGTAGAGTTTCAAGTTGGGGGTGTAGTATCCTCTGCCATGTCTCTGTTACCTAGAATTGCTTTTGCTATTCTGGGTCTCTTCTTGTTTCAAATGAATTTTTGGATAGTTTTCTCAAGGTCTGTGAAGTATGCTGCTGGAATTTCAATTGGGATTGCATTGAATCTATATAGCAGTTTTGGAAGTATGGCCATTTTCACTATGTTGATCCTTCCTACCTAGGAGCAAGGAATGTCTTTCCTCTTTCTTGTATCATCTTCAATCTCTCTTTTCAGAGTGCTATAGTTTTCAGAGAAGAGGTCTTTGATGTCTTTTGTTAGGTTGATTCCTAGGTATTTCAGTTTTTTGGATGCTATTGTGAAAGGAATTGTTTGCCCTATTTCACTCTCAGGGAGTCTGTTGTTCATGTAGAGGAAAGCTATTGATTTTTGTGAGTTGACCTTGTATCTAGCTACTTTACTGAATTTGATTTTTTTTTCTGAATTTGATTATTAAGTCTAGAAGAGTTTTGGTGGAGTTCTTGGGGTCTTCTATATACAGTATCATGTCATCTGCAAATAATGACAGTTTGACTTCTTCATTTCCTGTCTTTATTCCTTTTATTTCTTTTGCCTAATTGCCGTGGGTAATGTTTCCAAAACTGTATTGAATAGGAGTGGTGATAGTGGACATCCTTGTCTTGTTTCTGATTTTAGTGTGAAGGATTTCAGTTTTTGACCATTTAGTATGATATTTGCTGTTGGATTTTCATAGATGGCTTTTATCAGATTGAGGTAGAGACCATCTATTCCAATTTTTTGTAGGGTTTTTATCATAAATGCATGTTGGATTTTGTCAAATGCTTTTTCTGCTTCTATCGAGATTATCATATGGTTTTTGTCCCTGGCCCTATTGATATAGTGTATTACATTGATTGATTTGCATATGTTGAACCATCCTTGCATCCCTGGGATGAATCCCACTTGATCAGGGTGTATGATCTTCTTGATGATCTTCTGCATTCCATTTGCCAGTATCTTATTAAGGATTTTTGCATCTATGTTCATTAGTGAGATTGGCCTATAGTTCTCTTTTTCCATTGGGTCTTTCTCTGCTTTAGGGATCAAGGTGATGCTTGCTTCCAGGAATGAATTTGGGAGTATTGCTTCCCTTTCAATTTCATTGAAGAGTTTAAACAGTAGTGGCAGTAGTTCCTCTCTAAATGTCTTATAGAATTTAGCAGTGAAGCCATCAGGACCTGGGTTTTCTTAGTTGGTAATTTTTTTTTTTTTGATACCTGGGATCAAACTAGTGTCCTTGCGCTTGTGCAGCAGGCAGCGAAACCACTGAACTAAATCCCCAGCCCCAGTAAGTTTTTAATTACATTTTCAATTTCATTGATTGATATTAGGTTGTTTAGAATGTTTAGGTCTTCTTCGTTCAACTTTGGTAATTCATATGTATCTAGGAATCTGTCCATTTCTTCTGTGTTTTCCATCTTATGGGCGTATAGGTTCTCAAAGTAGGTACTGATGATCCTCTGGATTTCTCCTGGGTCCATTGTAATTTCATCCTTTTCGTTCCTAATTGCATGGATTTGGTCCTTTTCTTTCCTTTTTCTGATAAGGTTGGCTAAGGGTTTGTCAATTTTATTTATTCTTTTGAAGAACCAACTCTTGGCTTCATTGACTCTTTGTATCGTTCTCTTAGTCTCCATTGCATTGATTTCTGCTCTGATCTTTATAATTTCCTCCCTTGTGTGAGCTTTGGGTTTGTCTTGCTCTTCTTTTTCTAGAAGCTTGAGGTTCAGCATCAGCTTGTTTAATTGGGCTTGCTCTGTTTTCTGAATGAGTATTCACCGCTATGAATTTCCCTCGTAGGACTGCTTTCATTGTGTCCCATAGATTCTGATATGTTGTATTGTCATTGTCATTTAATTGAAAGAACTGTCTGATTTCTTCTTCTTTTTTTGTTTTTTTTTTGGTACTGGGATCGAACTCAGGACCTTCCACTTGTGAGGCAGGTGGCAGCACCACTGAGCTAAATCCCCAGCCCTAATTTCTTTTTTAATTTCCTCTGTGACCCATTGGTTATTCAGAAGTGAGTTGTTCAATTTCCATGTGTTTATGAAATTCTTGCGGTTTCTTTTGCTATTCATCTCCAATTTCATTGCACTATGGTCTGATGAGATACAGAGGATAACTTCGATTCCTTTGCACTTACTTAAACATGTTCTATGAGCAAGTATGTGGTCTATTTTGGAGAATGACCCATGTGCAGCTGAAAAGAATGTGTATTGTGATTTTGTGGGGTGGAACACTTTGTAAACATCTGTTAAGTTCATTTGTTCAAGAGTTTGATTGAGTTCTAGTATTTCATTGCTTGTTTTTTGTCTAGTTGATCTATCTATTTGTGACAGTGGGGTATTGAGGTGCCCCACTACTATTGTATTAGTGCTTATATGATTTTTCATGTCAGCTAGTATTTGTTTTATATAGTTGGGTGCACTAGTGTTTGATGCATAGATATTTATGATTGTCATCTCTTCTTCTTGGATTGTTTTCTTTACAAGGATGTAGTGTCCTTCTTTGTCTTTCTTAATCAATGTTAGTTTGAAATCCACTTGATCTGCAAAGAGGATAGCTACTCCTGCTTTTTTTTGGGTTCCTGTCACATTGTTTTCCACCCTTTAACTTTCAGTCTATGAGTTTCTTTTTGAATTAAGTGTGTTTCTTTTATGCAGCATATTGTTGGATATTGCTTCTTGACCCATTCTGCCAGTCTATTTCTTTTGATTGGTGAGTTGAGACCATTAACATTGATGGTTATAACTGACACGTATTGACTTATCCTTGTCATGACTTTTTTCTTTTTCTTTTTTTTTTTTTATGACTTTTTCTTTTTGTTGGATTCTCCCCCTTTGCCCGATGGATTCATTCTGCTGGGCTTCCTGGGGTTGTGATTCTCATTTTCTTTTCCTAGGATATTGTCTAAAATTTTTTGGAGTGCTGGTTTGGTATTCATGAAGTTCCTAAGGTGCTTTTTGTCATGAAAGTATCTCATTTCAACATCAGTTTTGAAAGATAGTTTTGCAGGGGACATCAATGTGAGTTGGAGGTTGTTTTCTTTTAGGGCTTGGAATACATCACTCCAAGCTCTTCTTGTCTTGAGGGTTTGCTTTGAGAAGTCTGCTGTGATTCTGATGGGCTTTCCTTTGTATGTGATTTGTTTCTTTTCTCTAACTGCTTGTAGAACTTTGTTCTTCTGTTGGGTTTCTGGAATCTTAACTATTATATGCCACGTGTAGAATTTTTTTTTTTTTTTTGGTACCAGGGATCGAACTCGGGTCCTTGTGCTTGTGAGGCTGGCAGCGGAACCACTGAGCTAAATCGCCGGCCCAATGTGTAGATTTTTTTTGATCAAGGCTAGTTGGAGTCCTATATACCTCCCTTATCTGTATGTCAAGTTCTTTCCCCTTGCTTGGGAAGTTTTTCTGCCATCACTTCTGTGAACAGTTTTTTTATGTCATCTGCACTCTCTCCTGTTTCTTCATTGACTCCAGTCAGTCTTATGTTATTCTTCTTTGCATTGTCTAACAGCTGCTGGATTGATTGCTCATGGTCCCTTACAATTTTAAAGCAATTTTTCTTTTCCTGGTCATTAATTGCAATCTTATCTTCAATATCTGAAATTCTGTCCTCACATTGGCTCATTCTGCTGTGTAGACTTTCAGTGGAGTTTTTAATCTCCTGGAAATCTGTTTACATCTGTTTTATGGATTCCATTTCCTATGTTAGGATTCCATCATGTTCCTCAGCTCCTCTATTTTTTTTATCTGTGTCCTCTCTAGATTTATCAATCATGTCTTGCACTATGGGCAAAATCTCAGAAAGCAGATAAATCTTGTGTTACTTTGATTGCTTATGGCCTTGTCTGAGTAAATAAAGGCAAGATGAGCCAGATGCTAGGGGCTCCTCTGCCTACTAAGAGGCAAGAGCCCTCTGGCTACCCACATGTTAAACTGACTCTGTATCTCTTTGTCATTCATTCTCAACGACCAATCCCCACCCCCCATGGTCTGGGAGAACAAAGTAGCTGGTCTAGGTCCCCAAATGAGGACAGCCCCATGGGTCATTTACAGGTGGCACCCCAAGGTAGGGCTTGGGACCCAGGCTCGGCTACAGTATATGTAGTCTATTATATATTGTGTTCATCTGCCTGCTGCTTTTTCTTTTTCTTCTTTTTTTGGGGGAGAGGGTTTGCTGGGGATTGAACCCAGGGCTTTGGCTTTGTGTCTGCAAAGCGTATACTCAGCTGGGTGTGGTACCACACACCTGAAATCCCAGCACTTGAGAGGCTGAGGCAGGAAGATTGATGTGAGTTTGAGGCCAGTTTGAACTATACAGTGAGATCCTCTCTCAAAACAATATAAAAATAAATATTAAAAAATAGATTCACTGATCTGTCATTAAAATTTAATTATATGGGGGATGGAGCAGGGGCTGATAATCCCACTAATATGTAAATAACAAAATTGTGTCATACTTATTTTTGCATACCATATTGTTTTGCACTTTGTTGATGTTATTTTGTGGGGTGTGTGTGTGTGTGTGTGTGTGTATGTGTGATACTGGAGCTTGAACCCAGGAGGTGATGAGTTACATCCCCATCCCTTTTTATTTTGAGATGAGGTCTTGCTAAATTGCCCACACTGACCTCAAATTTTTTATTTCTTTTTTTTTTTTTTTGTATCAGGGATTGAACTCAGGACCTTGTGCTTGCAAGGCAGGCACAGCACCACTGAGCTAAATCCCCGGCCCTGACCTCAAATATTTTTTTGTTGTGTTTTTTGTTTTTTTGAGGCAGGGTCTCATTATGTAGTTCAAGGTGGCCTTTAACTCACAGTGATCCTGCTGCCTCAGCCTCCTGAGTTGCTAGAATTATAGGCATGTACCATCACACCTGGCTTGGCCTCAAACTTTTGATACTCCTGCCTCAGCCTCCAGAGTAGCTGGGTTATAGGTGTGCACCATCATGCTAGCTATTGTTTTTTTGAGAGAGGGTCTCATTATTTTGCCCATATTGGCTTGTACTTCTAGGCTCTAGTGATCCTCCTGCTTCAAGCCTCCAGAATATTGTAGTTGGGATTATAAACACTTGCTATTACCCCCCACCCTGCACTCTGAAATTAATAAAAAGTACCACACAAATCATGACACTTTATTTGGATAGATATTTTAAGGTGGCATTTCCCAGTGTGATAGGGATGGATTTGGGTTGTACTGGAGAAACTGAGTCTGAATGTATGATGTAGTAGATCAGGAGCTGTGTTCTAGAGCTGGACTGCTGGGGTTGAATCCAGGCTCTACCACTTTACAAATTGTGCAGGGAAGAATATCTTAACCTCTGTCTCCCCAGCTGGAAATGAGACTAATAATGACCTAACCCACCTCCCGGGGTTTTGTAATGATTGAATTAATACACACTGACTTACTTAGAGTAATGTATTAGGTATAACTAGCCTATTTTTTTTAAATGAATAAAGAGAGTAACAGTATAGCTGGGACAATTCTACCTCATTCTGCCATAAGGAGCCCACTTTTTACTACAAATAACCCTTATCCCATTAATTCCAATACTAGTGATTACCAAAGCTTTTAGCCTCTTTAACCTGTGGCAGTAGCCATTTGATAACCAACATATCTGCTTGGCACCTGCTTATACACTGAATATAAATGGCATAAACTATAGACGTATGTGACTAAAATTTGGGAAGCCTTACTTTAAGACAATAATTCTCAAACTTTCTGGTTTCAGAAAGTTTCTAAGCTCTTAGAAATTGTTGAGGGTTTCAGAGAGCTTTTTAAATATATATATATATTTTATTAGTGCCTATTAATTTTACAAAATATTGGGGATCAGTATGGTATTTATATATGCATATAACAATCGCTTCTCGGCCTTTTGGCTAAGATCAAGTGTATATATCCATATAACATATTTTGATCATATTTATCCCACCTGTTACCCTCCCTCTCACCCCCATACTAGCCCTACCCTCTCACTAAGTTACTTCGGCTAGGCTCAAATTTGTAATCCTGAGAAGCTAGCATTATAGGCATGTGCTACCATACCCAGCAATATAATGACATTTTTCTTTTCTTTTTTTTTTTTTTTGGTTTTCTGGCTGGCCTTGAACTCACTATGTAGCCCAGGCTGGCCTCCAACTCATGGTCATCCTCCTACCTCAGCTTCCTGAGTGGTGGGATTACAGGCACGCTCAACCAGGCCTGGCTTTTTTTTTACATTTTCTGCTCTCTGAATTTACTCAAGAAAAGTTAATATGCTATAATAAAATTACATGTGTGAAATCTATGGCAAAAATAAGAGCTCATGAGAATAATATGTGGAATACAGAAGAAGCAGGCAACAATGGATAAAGCATGGGGAACCTTGTAAGCACTTGATATTAATTTACTTCCCTCTTAATATGGAATAAAAAAAGTCAATTAGTAAAAAAAAAAAAAAAAGAAGAAGCAGGCAATTCTTTCATTTACTAATTATTTATCCAGTACATTTTGACTGCCTAGGATTGTGCTAGAAAAAGTAAAGTAGGAAATCAAAGAAGGCCTTATGAAGAAGACACTTAAACTAGTCCTTGAAAAATGAACCTAGCTTGAGAGGAAAAGATGTAGGCTCCAAAGAGAAGGATGTAGGCGCTGGAGGTATAGCTTGGTGGTAGTGTTATTGGGTAGCTTCTTCTAAAAGTAGCTCACCAACTAAATGGTACCAGGTTCTGGGTTGCTCACCTCTCTTAGAGTTAGATTCAAGGTTCTTCTGGTCTCGAACAAAGAATTGAATGAAGCAAGCAAAAAAGCAGTGGCAAGGGGCCAGGGATTTAGCTCAGTGGTTCCGGCGCCTGCTTTCCAAGTGCAAGGTCCCGAGTTCGATCCCCAGTACCAAAAAAAAAAAGTTTTTTCAAGAAACCAAAAGTGAAGAGTGGGGGCAGAAACTGGCTCTGCTGAGTGAGTTTGGGCCAAGTAAAGAGAGGGTAAGAGCAAAGATAAAATTACAGGGTGCATCTGGGAAACACAGCATGTGTTATCATGGAAAGTTAGGACAGCCATGACATTTTTCAAAGAAAAATAACTACAGGGGCTGGGGATTTAGCTCAGTGGTTCCACTGCCTGCCTTGCAAGCACAAGGACCCGAGTTCAATCCCCGGTCCAAAAAAAAGAAAAATAACTACAAAGTAAAATAACTAGTGGAAACAGGTTTTATATGATTTCAAATCTTATGTTTGGCTTCAAAGACAACTGGATTTTTTTTTTTTCTGACAGTGCTGGGGATTAAACCTCGGGCCTTACACATGCTAGGCAGGCCTCCTACCACTGAGCTACAGCTCCAGGCCCTTCCAGATGGAGTTTATATCTGCTCCATTCAGTTGGTGGGATCATTTTGATTGAAATAGGTAAAGAATACCTAGACACACATAGATAACATAGTTGGGAAAGGGAGGGATTTCAGTCACCTAATTGTATTTTTCTTTTTTAACATACTAAGACTCAATAATGTAATCTTTGAAAAGTTTGTTGCAACATGGAATCTGAACTCAATCAATTTTTCATACTCTGGACAGTCATGAAAGAGGTGAAAAAGGCAAAAAAAGTCTTTGTGTTTATTATGAAATAGTTTTTTGTTTTTACTGGGCCAGGGATTGATCCAAGGGCCTTACACATGCTAGGCAAGCACTCTTAACACCAAGCCACATTAATTATGAAATAGTTTTGAGCTTGCAGAACCCTGAGAGAATTATGGGAGACCTCCCCAGGTCTCTGCCACACTTTGAAAATTGCTGCTTTGAGAGAGTGCCTCCATTTATTTTCAGACCATAGATTTTATTTTCATCACCAGTAGAGGGCAGAGAAGACTTTCATAAAAAGGCTTTTGGAAAAACTTCACAAAGAGCTTTTGTTTTAAATCAATTTCTTTGTGTCCCATGCTTGGATTCAGAGATCTCATAATGTCACAGGAAATCGTATAGAAGTTGCTTAGTGATCATAATGTGACAACAAGCAGTGAGAGCACTCATCTAATAGCTAATAGATCAGAATAGTGCCCTGGACAGTTCTAGAAAAGTACTGAAAAATTCTTACACTTTTGATTTATATTCATTTATTCAATGGGGATTGAACCCAGGTCCTTTCCACTGAGCTATATCCCTAGTTCCTTTTTTGTATTTTTTATTTTGAGACAAGTCTCACCAGATTCCCCAGGCTTGCCTCAAATTTGTGATCCTCCTGCCTTATCCTCCTAAGTAGCTAAGATTATAGCTGCATATCGTGGCTCCAACTTCTCCTTATTTTTAATGAACAACAGGGGCTGGGGATTTAGCTCAGTGGTTTCGCTGCCTGCCTCACAAGCGCAAGGATCCAAGTTTGATCCCTGGTACCAAAAAAAAAAAAAAACAATGGGCTGGGGATGTAGCTCAGTGGTAGAACTCTTACCTACCATGCGCAGGCCCTGGGTTCATTTTCAGCAATAAAAAAACTATTGGTCGGGCATGATGGCGCATGCCTGTAATCCCAGAATTTAGGCTGAGGCAGGAGGATTGCTGTGAGTTTGAGGCTAGCCTGGGTTACATAGTGAGTTCAGGCCAGTTTGAACTACATAGACCCTGTCTCAAAAAAAAAAAAAAAAAAAAAAGTTGTGCTTGCTTCGGCAGCACATATACTAAAAAAAAAAAAGTCATTAATACTTTTTCTTTTTTTCTTTGGTGCTGGGCATTGAATTTAGGACCTTGCACTTGCAAGGCAGGCACAGTGCCCCTGAGCTAAATCCCCAGCCCAATACTTTTTCTTTTTATAGAAGCATTTAGTATTCACTATGGTAAAGGTTTAAAAATAAGAAAAAGAAGATTGAAAAGTACCTTCATCTCATTATCTAGAAGTTATCCCTACTAACATTCTAGGAAATATTAACTTTCCTTTTTTTTTCTTTTTGGTGAGGTGCACATGGTCTCCCTATGTAGTCTAGGCTGGCCTTGAACTCACTTTGTAGCCCAGGGTGGTTTTGAACTTGTAATTCCCCTATCTCAGACTCCTGTGTGCTGGGGTTATAGGTGTGGGCTACCACAGCTGGCTTTTTTTTTTTTTTTTTTTTGCAGTGATGAGGATCAAATTTGGGGCATCTGAAATGCTAAGCAAGCACCCTACCACAGTGCTATATTAGGTCTAGCCCTTATTTTTTCTTTTTATGAAAATAGTATTATAAAATGTATTGTTTTATAATCTTGGATATTGATGAGATCTTAAGATGGATGCCGAGTGGCTGCTTCCTGATCGAAGAAAAGATGTGGAGCGGACTGCTGCCTCCTGGCCTAAATGAAAGTGATATTGAGTCGAATTCTGAAGATGAGGCCACACCACAGAACTTTAATCATAACATACAGGAAGATAAAGAGACTGGGACCATTTAAGACACAGAAATCTCAGATTTGTCAGCAGATGGACCAAAAATCGAAACAGAGGCCAAGGCAAATGCATATGAAGAGTGCCCTTCTGGAATTCCCTTAAATATGTGGAACAAATTTCAAAAATTGCATAAGAAACATTCTGAACAGAAAACTTTGGCCTCAAGATTCAAAGTGAAAAAGAGAAAACGCTCCAGAAAAGGTAAATTGAAGAATGAAAAAGAATCTCATAGTGAGCAGTCCTTAAATGAAACCCAGTGGAAGGAGCTTACTTAGTATTTTGGAGCCAATGATAGATTTGAACCCCCTGTTAAAAAGAAAAAGGTTGAAAAGTCTGGCCTTGAAAAGAGGATAGACCAGGCTGTGGAGGAGTGGGATGTTAAGAAGGCTGAGGAACTCAGCAACCAGCTAGCTACTTGAGAGCTTGGTGTAAAAATGGCCAAAGCAATTGCCTGTCACAAGTTTGTAAAAGCCAAAAAGGAGGCTGAAAAATCACAGACTGCTCGAAAAAAGAAGAAACTCGCATGGGGGTTTGAAGCAAAGAAGAGATGGGAAACTAAAAGCAACATGGGATATATGTAACCAGGGAGAATTCTTCAAGACACATGTAGACTTGTATGCTTAATTTACAGACAAGATTTTTCTGCTTAGGTTAAATATGTCAGGAAGTTGATAAAAGTAAGAAAAAGTAAGCATAAATCTTGGGAGTTGATTATCTGCTCTTTTAAGTTTTTTTCCAAGTAGTTCATTCTGTTGAAGTGATGGAATGTACTTTGTTATTTATGTAAGAAATCTAAGCATACGTACAGGAAAAGAAGATAGGATCTTATTTATTTGTATAGACTTATGGTATAAAATCAATTTTACTTTTCATCTGTTTGATATAGCATAGCCTGTGAGATCCATGTGCTTTCTTATCTGTTCTTGGCATAACTGCACTTTTTCTGGAATTGGCTTTTGTTTAAAATGGATTAGTGGTAAGTGCAAAAAAGTCTCAGTTGATGCTATCTTTCCAAATGACTGTAATTACCTTAATGCTATAAAAACAATTATTGATTCTTTATTGGAAGCAATGGCATTGTTATTTCATAGTCTCATATAAAAGCAGTTGATTAATTTTTGTGTACCTTCAGATGAAATGATTACAATAAAAAAGGGACAAAATATAATCTTAAAGTAACTTTTTAGTACAGAAATGGTGTGTATTTACTATAGGCAATTAAAAAATACAAGTAAGAAAAAAAATAGCAGCTGGGAGTGGTAAAGGGTGAGGCAAGAGGATCACTGCAAGTTCAAGGCCAGCCTGAACTACACAGTGAGACCTGATCTCAAAAAAAAAAAAAAAAAAAAAAACAACCCCACAGAAACAAACAACAGTCACCCAGGCATGTGGTGCATGCCTGTAAGCCCAGCACTCTGGAAGGCTGAGGCAGGAAGATTGCAAGTTCAAGCCTACCCTGGGGAATTTAGTGATTTAACAAGACCCTGTTTCAAAAACTAAAAAAAAAAAAGGACTGGGAATATAACTCAGTGCTTCCTGGATTCAATCCCCAGTATCACCAAAACAAAATAAACACAACTTTAAGGCCCTTGTCTATGCATATGTACCTGTATATATTCCAGTACAGTTAGGATGAGAGTGTTTCTTTGTTGATTGGTTTTCAGAATCATAAATGTTTGAGCAATCTCCAAAGGTAACCCAAGGAAGTTACCTTTTTGTTGTATTATGAGTCTTAGATTTTTGTATACTTGATATGTTTCAATTGCACTCATTGTTCCTGTCCAGTTTTTGGCCTGTAGGAGCCATTTCAAACTGACTCTTTTTTTTTTTTTTTTTAGTACCTGGGATCAAACTGCAGACCTTGTGCTTTCAAGGCAGGTGGCGGAACCACTGAGTTAAATCCCCAGCCCTTGAATGAGTTTTAAATGTTAAACCAACTATGCCTTCCTGGGATAAACACCACTTAGTAATAAAATATTACTCTTTTTATATCTTGCTGGATTTGGTTTACTAATATTTCGTTAAGGGTTATTATTGTTTTTGTGGTGCTGGGGATTGAATCCAGGGCCCTGTACCAATGAGCTATATTCCCAGCCCCCTTAAGGCTTTAAAAAATTATGAATATTTTTTATTCATTTATTTATAGGTGGTTTGTTTTTGTTTTTGTTTTGTTGTTGTTGTTGTTTGGAGACAGGGTCTCACTATGTAGTCCAGGGTGGCCTTGGACTCTTGGTGATCTTCCTCCCTTAGCCTCCCTAGTGCTGAGATTACAGGCATGTGCCACCACTCTCTGTGCCTAATATGTTTTATTTTTTACAGTGTCTTTATGTATGTAGAAAAAATAAGTAGGGGGCCAGGGATGTAGCTCAGCAGCGCAGCACCTGCCAGCAAGTGTGAGGCCCTGAGTTCGATTTCTGGTACCGGAAAAAAAAAGAAAAAAGAAAAAGGAAAAAGGAAGTACTGAGAGTTCTCATAGTGGCCAGGGATTTAGCTCAGTGGTGCCATCGCCTGCCTTGCAAACGCAAGGTCCCAAGTTCGGTCCCCAGTACCACAAAAAAAAAAAAGAGAGAGAGAGAGTTCCCATAGTTCCTTCTTCACCTCAACTCCAGTTTCCCCTATTATTAACATCTTCCATTAGTGTGGTACATTTGTTATAATTGGTTCTCTCTTGGAGGTATATAGTTGTATGAGTTTGGATAATTGAATAATGTTAAATTTCCACTGTTACAGTATCGTGGAGAATTGTTTAAGAAAAATAATTTCATATCTCTAAAAATCCCTTTCTCCACCTGTTCTTCCTCCCCTTATCCTCTATACCCTTGCTGGAGAGGGCAAGGCATTCTACACAGAGAAAATCACAGTTTGTTTGCCTTATATGTAATCTTTTTTTGTTGTTGTTCTCAAAAGGGTCAGGTTCAAGTTCACTACAGATCACAAAACATGATGTCTTACTGGCTACTTTGAAATCTAACCTCTCTGCCTTGGAGGACAAGATTCTGAGGGATCCTCAGTGGAAGACACTGAAGCTCCTACGGGATGAAATTATTAATCAGGCAGAGTGGCCACAAAACTCTGTGGACATCACTTGGAGTTTTACTTCTCAAGCTTTGTTGTTGCTGTTGTGCTTGAAGGACACCATGATCCGCCTCGCAGCTGACTTCAATCCAGGTAAACCCAACCCTAGAACTCCAGAAGTTGCTCCTGCCCTGAGCCCTGATGTACTTAGTATCTCACAGCAGAAGACCGTCCAGTCCACTTTGCAATTTGTAGTCACCTTGGGTGTCTGTCCCTATCTCATGGCTGGTATTGGAGTTCCTCTGAAATACAGGACTGAGTTTGGTGCTGTTGTTCAAGATGTGGTGAGTCTGGATGCTGCCCCCCATGCAGCCCAGAGACTTTATACGAGCTGCAGAGTCCTCCTAAATGTTGCTCAGCATGCATCTCTGGGGAGCTTGATTTTCTGCCGCCACTTTGGGGATATTGCAGCAGGTCTGTGCCAACTGGGATTCTGCCCAATCAAAAGAAAGCCACTGACACCTGCAGAAGAGGTAAGCATGCATTGAAAGCTTGAGCGAGAGAGAGACTGTGTATATGTATTTGTGTATGGTGGTTCTAAACACAACTCTTAGCTCTTTGAAAATGGGCTCATTGAAAGACCTAGAACTTACGTTCAATGTCAAAGCATATCAGTGGGTAAATTAATTCTTTGGTGGGGTTGGAGGCCACATTTGTTGGATGCTGGTCCTTTACCCACCTGGAGAGTCCATTTCATCTGTCCCTTGTCATTTTGTGGAAAAGCAATTGGAAGCTATTTCTTTGAACCTCTGTTTCCAAATGTGTATAATACTTCCCTTGGAAGGTGACTATGTATAAAGTACCTACGCCATTCCTCCCCTAGTGCTTAACAGAAAGTAATTACTAATAATATTAGGATTAAACCATTCATATCTCCTTCATTAATTTATTGGGAGGATCAAATGAGTAAGAATGTAGAGCTACTGATCTAATGGTAATTCAGTCAGTGTTCACTGGTATTATTCACTATTAGGGGTACACGTCTGTTCTGCGCTATCAGTCAGTAACCAGTTGAGTGCTAGCTGAGATTCTGGACCATAGAAGTTGCTGTGGAGAGTACAGCAGCATAAGAATTAGCCCTCTTCTTCAAGTAATTCACACACTGGGGGATAACGCTCAGAAGTATGATATAGCAGGGACCACTGTGTCCCCTGTGAGAGGACCACCACTGCCCCCATGAAGACACTGGCATTAGCCTAGGAGCTAGCCAGAAAAAGCAGTTAAAGTAGTTATGTGTCAAAATGGGCACGAGGCCTAGTGGTACCTAGCTTGCCTAGCATGAACAAGGGCCTGAGTTCCATCCCCAGAACACACAAAATTAAGACATAAATGTATTGAGGGTCACTGTGGCTCATATTCAGAGTGATGCTTTTTTTTTGGTACCAGGGATCAAACTCAGGACCTTGTGCTTTTGAGGCATCCACGGGCACCACTGAGCTCAATCCCCAGCCCTCAGGGTGATTCTTAACTGTATATCCAGGTCTCACCATGCCTTTACTTCTCTTTCACCTGCCTGTGTTATCCTCGTACCTGTTCCTTTTGTGTTGATTTTCTCTCCTGCATGTGTTCATAAGCCTTTGCCTAAAAGCTACTGTCATCCAAGAAGTAGCACAAAATTCTGAACTCCCCAGCACCCTGAGAGCAGAGCACTGTGCTTTTTACTTGAGAGTGATATGTATTGACAGTTCCAGAAGTGCATATAGCCTGCACTTCCCTGAGTTAGGGGGGATCTGGATCAAAGGTCTTATTACTGTTTGTAAGGCTATGAAGTACTCCAGAGTCTTAGGCAACAGACAGAAAAGAAAAGGAGAACACAGAACCAAGTAGGGAGGCAGATGGGAAGTTGGCAGAGAGGAGGCTCCATGAGTGTATATTATAAAGCTGGATGAAATTCCACCAGTGACTGCTGCTCTGGATAGTACTTGAATGTCAGTGTGCTAAATAGAGATGGACAGGACCCTGGCTGTTTGGGTCAGGGTAAGTGGTAATCACCAAAGGGAACAGTACTGTTGGTGCTCAAGGGTGCACCAGAATAGCACTGCTTTTTTCTGGCCAAGTTCCACATGAATGAAAAGACCAGTTAACAGAATAAGAGAGATGAAAAGTCAAAATGTCACCTCTATTGCTTGTAAAGATGAAGTTGGAGGAGGTAGCTTATAGGTAGAGACAAATCTAACTGCACTCCAGAATTAGACACATTATCCACTAGTTCCAGAAGCACTGCAGCACCTTCTGCCCCATAGCAAGAGATACATATGTTCTTGCTCAGCAAGATGGAGCAGAACAGCCTATGAGAAAAGAAGAACGAATGGGATGGTACATAACAAAACTGGCAATGAGTGTATTTCGAGTTACTAATAAGGTAAGTCATATCTCCTGCCAAGAAGTATAGTGAGTGATGGAAGGAGACAGAGCCAGGAGTGTTTTCCTAGCACAGCCTCCTCCTTGTAGAAAGAAATCAAGGGAGAATAGAAGCCTTCCTTTCTCTTCCCTCACAAGTACCTTTGTCTGGTATTACAGCAATATTGCCTTCTATTCTCTGCCTGGTTTATATTTTGCTAAAGTCAAGTCCATGTTTTCTTTAGGTTTTAACTGAAGAGGAAAGAACTCTATCTAGGGAAGCCTTGAGAGACATGCTGGATCAAGTGTATCAGCCATTAGCAGTCCGGGAATTACTTATCCTCCAGGGAGGACCTCCCCAGGTATTCGGGCCCAGGAGGTCTTATGGGTGAATCATAAACTGATAGTGTGTGGTGTGTTGTCTTCTGAAAGATTAGATAACTTTAGTTCCCTATTTAATGATCTAGTTGAGCTTTACTTCATCCTTTAGATCATTAAATGGTGTTTATAAAACTAAGTGACATTAAAAGACCTTTTCTTTCATGGACCAATGGCCACTTTCCCAAGAATATTTTGATCACTTTTTTTAAAGCTTATAGCAGTCTTCTGTAAAGTTTATTTAATTTGTTCTGAAACTGGGTCTTTTTTTTAGGTGATTCTTTTTTTTTGGTACCAGGGATCGAATTCGGGTCCTTGCACTTGCAAGGCAGGCAGTGCAACCACTGTGCTAAATCCTCAGCCAACTGGGTCTTTTTTTAAACTACAATTTGGCTGTTTGACAATATATACTTTTGGCGGAAGTATTTAGATGACTTATCTTTGAAGGGAGTATTTGAAGTCAAGAAATTAAAATTAGAGCTATTGTTTCTATTTTTACTTCCTTTGTTTGAAAAACATACTAGTATACTACTGGTATTAAATAGTTCCTGTTTTTCTTTTCTTTTTTTTTTTGGTACGGGGCATTGAACTTGGGTCCTTGCGCTTGCGCAGCAGGCGCCGAAAACACTGAGCTAAATCCCCGGCCCAGTTCCTGTTTTTCTTTAAAAATAATTATTTATCTGAAATTATTTTCTTTGATGATGCAGATAGAATTGTCTATTTGTTTTTAGTATCTGTTTTTGTTATGAACCTAGATATGTAAAGAATGAGAGAGGAAGGAGTTGTATTCGAGGAAAAAGGACCAGCGGAAGCTGGCAGTAAAGATATCTCCTGGTTGAGTCGTTTTCCTCTCATCCCTAGAATGTTCCTGTAGCTTCCGTCAGGCATCATACTCCATTACTGTGAATAGTCCACAGTTTGCCAGATTAAACAAAATGCATTATAAGAACACAGTGAAAAGCAAACATACTGGGGTTAGGTACACCAGAATTCAACCCCAGATTGCAAGTGTATCAATTTGTAAACCTTTCTCTTCCTCACTTTGCTTACCCCTAAAATAAATGGGGAATAAAAACAGTGCTCTCCTTGTAAGTCCCTTTTTAGATCACATGGAAGATATTCATCATAGTGCCTGGTACTTCATACTCTTTTAATAAATGATAATTATTAATCCTTAAAAAGAAAAGAAAGAGGACAGACTATGAAAGATTAAATATTTCTGCCACTAATTTTGATGCTTATATAGTAAAGTACAATGGTTGACAACAACACAATTAACATTATAGCACAGAATAAAAATGGTAAATCTGCTTTGTTCATGCTGATTCCAAAGATCTCTCAAAAAGGAGCCATTGGGGCCGGGGATTTAGCTTAGTGGTTCCGCTGCCTGCTTCGCAAGCACAAGATCCAGAGTTCCAACCCCAGCATTAAAAAAAAAAAGGAGCCCTTGAAGAAGTTTAACTCTTTCTTGAAACTGAAGTGTTGTAGGAATCAGAATATCCAAGATCATGGAGTCAAAGTCTGGCATGCTCCTCATAGTTGTAAACTGCTTTTTTAGTAGCAAAACAATGATCATACAAATCTTTCTGGAAGCTAGATTTGATTGGAAGGACTGCATTCAGAGATTGGTCACATTAACTTTGTGTTCCCCAGTACATTATACTCATGATGTGTTTGTCTATTTTTGGATTTGATATTTCATTGATATTTCACTGTATTTCTACTGCCTTACAAGTAATGCTGAAGGTTTTGTAAAAAGAGTTGGGTTTTTTTAAGGAAAAAAATATTACTTTTCTTTTCCTTTTTTTGGTCCTAGGATTGAACTCAGGACCTCCCACATGCTAAGCACATTCCAGGTCACTGAGATACCCCCCCCCCCCCCCCGCCAAAGTTTGCTCTCCTATGGTCTGTAGAATATAGTGTTGTCAGTATGACTCAGTACTTTTTAAAAAATAATGTGTACATATTATATCTGTTTCATTGACATTCATAATTCATACTTTGTCTTCCTCTCATCAGTCTTGCACAGATGTGAAGACACAGCTTAGGTGTCGGACCCCAGCTTGGCTTCGCCATCTGTGTGGGCAACTGCTCTCGGAAAGGTTAATGAGACCCAGTGGTGTCCAGGCAGTAGTCCGGGGCATTTTGGAAGGAGCAGGTGGTAAGAGACCACATGTTTCTGTTACTTTGGTTTCCATGTCCCTTTGAGTCGGGGTCTGAAGTGAATCACCGGCTGTTAGCCTTTGCCTTTGAACCCAGTCTGAGAACTGGAGGTTTAGCCCAGGGTTAGAGTGCTTCCCTAACACGCATCAGACCCTAGATTTGATCCCCAGCTTTGCAAAAAATAAAATAAAATAAAAAATAAGGATTAGGCTTCACCCAGGGCATACAAATTAGAGAGCTGCTGTCACAAAATTTGGACCCTGTTTTTCTATGAAATTCTCCCCCTGCTTGTACATGTGTATATTTGTTGTTAGCTACTGACATATATATTTTTTCTCATATATGCCATTGCTGGTGCTTTTCACTTTTTTGTATAGATCCAAATTTCCTTCTGCCTGAAATTTCTTTGACAATGTTTTAAAAAAATTTCCTCTGTGGTACTGGGGATTGCACTGAGCTATCTCTCTACCCCTTTTTATATTTTTTGTTTTGAGATAGGTCTTCACTGAATTTCCCAGGCTGGGCTCAAACTTGGAATCTTCCTGCCTCAGCTTACCTGTCACTGAGTTACAGATGTGAGCCACCCATGCCTGTTTCTCTTTTTTTTTTTTGGTACCAGGGATTGAACTCAGGACTTTGTGCTTTCGAGGCAGGTGATGGGACCACTGAGCTAAATCCCCGGCCCCCATGCCTGTTTCTTTTGACATTTCTTGGAGCTACTGGCAATGAGTTCTTTTAGCTTTTATTTATTTGAAAACATCTTCATTTCACCTTCCTTAGCAGTACTAGGGATAGAACTCACAGCCTTTACACTCAGCTACATTCCAGCCCTTTAAAAAATTTTTTAAGTTTTGCGACAGGGCCTGGCTAAGTCACTAAACTGCCCAGGTTAGGCTTAAACTCGTGATCTTCCTGCTTCAGCCTTCCGGAGTGCTGGGATTACAGGTACACACCACTATGCCTGGTGTGCAACTCAGAACTTTGCACTTGCCAGACTGGCGCTGTGCCACTGAGCTACGTCCCCAGCCCCCCCCCCCTTTTTTTTTTCCAGTTCCAGGAATTGAACTCAGGACCTTGCACTTACCAGGCAGGTACCGTGGTTTACCTTTTTCTTTTTTTTAACCTTTCTTTTTGAAAGGTATTTTCCTGGGTACAAAATTATAGGTGGACAGTTTTTTCTTTTAGTACTTCAAAGATGTCACTACATTGTTTTCTGGGTTGTATGACTTCTGTTAAGTTTGCTGTTGTTCTCATCTTTGTTCTTCTGTATGTGATATAGATTTTTATAAGGCACATCTGTCACAGGAGACTTTAAATAGGGAACTACTGTGGTGTTTGACATCTCTCTCCATTGTGACAGCTGGGGCAGCTGGTGGGAGTGATGCTGAGGCAACAGCTGCTGACTGGAAAAAGTGTGACTTGATTGCAAAAATCTTGGCCTCTTGTCCCCAGCAATCTCTTTCACCAGAGGATTATTACAGGGACATTTGCCCCCAGGTAAATCATCTCATTTCTTTTGACCATTCAAGAATTATCTGTTTGTTTGCTTGCTTGCTTGCTTGCTCACTTATTTATTTATTTATCTGTAATGGTAGCAACGTTTTATTAAACATAGGAAAAGAAACAGGCTCTGCAAAGTGAGTTGGGCTAAATAAAGGTAGGAAAAGAAGTACACCCTATAGCATGAGGGTGGGCCATGTGTGCAGGAGAGAACACAGTAACCTCTGCTTATTTAGAGAAAGAGGACTTTAAATGTTTCTTTAAAATTGAAGTAAGAGCAACATAATTTTTAAGTTTATTGTTCAGCCTTCTTACTAAGGGAATAAAAACGCGTGGAAAAGATCCACTTAACTGTTAGGTTTAAGAATACCCCCCAGGTCTGGGCATGGAGCTCAGTGGGAGAGCACTTGCCTAGCATGTGCGAGGCCCTGGGTTTCAACCCCAGCACTGCAAGAAAAAAAAGAATTCCTCATCATTCTTAAATGACTAGGTCAATGTACTACAGAGCTAGCATATGAAACTATAAAGTTGCATTGTATTCTCTTTTCTTTGTGTTTAAATTAGTTTTTAAAGTAGATATTAGCTAAAGGAGGTAAACTACCATGATAATAATTTTTAAAAGGACAGAAGATTAAATTGAGAAGTCTGCCTGCCAGAGGTAGTCCTTCAGAGGTAGTCAGAGCTGCTGTGAGAGGTCCCTCAGAGGAAGTCAGTGCTACCAATTTTATTTATTTTTCAGAGATAGTCTATGTATGGTATATGTAGAGTTATATGTGGGTATCTGAGTATATGTGTATATATAATTCTAATTTTTCTTCAAATGATAACCTACCATATGCATTGCTTTTCATTTTGCTTTTTCCACTTAATGATATGAGGTGTGACTGAAAAGTACAGTGAATGTTTTCAAAAATGTATTACAGTAAGAGACACATTGTGATTAGTTTGCCTCAAAATAATCTTTCTTGTTTCCAACACACTTTCCATCATTCTTGCCACTTTCTGAAGCAGTTCTGGCACTCCTCTTTCATGTCTTTAGTTGTGCTGTCATGGGTGTCTCAATGTCCCGAGTCAATTAAAATATTTACCTTTTATAGTCATTTTGACTTTAGGGACAACCAGAAGTCGCACGATACCAGATCCACTGAATAAAGTGGATGAAGACATACCATAATGTTTTTATAATGCTTTTTCATTGGATGGCACTTGGCAGGAACATTTACCATATTGTGATCACACCTCATAAAGACGCATATGAAAGAAGACTTTCAGGGCCAGGGATTTAGCTCAGTGGTGCTGCCGCCTGCCTTGGAAGCTCAAGGTCCCGAATTCGATCCCCGGTACCACAAAAAAAAAAAAAAGAGAAAGAAAGAAGACTTTCAGACTTCTTCAGCAAGCACCAAGAACTATGGATAAGTGTGAAATGGGGAAGAATGGGCTTGGGATTTAGCTCGGTGGTTCTGCCACCTGCCTCGAAAGCACAAGGTTCGATCCCTGGTACCAAAAATATAAATAAAATAAAATGAAATGGGGAAGAATATTTTGAGGAGGATTAATAGCAATATGTCTTTTACTATAATGAAGGTTTTTAAATGTTTAAATTCACTGTATATTTTGATCACACTTTGTATTCCTGTATGTCATTTCATATAGTCATTTCACAGATACCTCATTCTTTTTAAAATTTTTATTTTTATTTCTACTTGTCCTTTTTCTTTTTTCTTTTTATTAGTACATGTTTGTAGTACATAATGATTGCATTCATCACGGGTAGTTGGTACATGTACATAACATATCTTAATTCTCTTTATGCCCTCTGCCCCTCATTCTTTTTTATGTGTGCTTAGTATTTGGTATTGTTAATGTACCCAAATTTATCTAACTAGTCTGCTATTGATGAACATTTGAGTTATTTCCATTTTTTTACTATTACAAACTGCACTGCCATTAAAATACATAAATCTTTGGGACATGTGCAGTTGTTATCATAGGAAAAATTTCTAGAATTGAAATGACTGGTTAAAGAATCTATACATTTAATTTTTTTTTTTAAAAAAGAGTCATTGTCTCACTATGTGGCCCAGGCTGGCCCTGAACATGAGCTCAAGCAGTCTTTCTGCCTCAGCCTCCCAAGTAGCTGGGATTTCAGGTGTTCACCACTGTGCCTGGCTCCAAGATCTTACTTGAAAAATACTAAATTTATTGCTACAATGATGAGTAATTATTTTCTAAAACTAGTAGCTAGGATCTCTGTTCTTAAGAAATGATAAAGAGCAATGGTTTCAGGCTTGCTGAGTCCTCCTTTGGCAATGCCAAAGTCTGTTTTTAGGCAGAGAGTTCGCTTGTCTGCAAAAAGTTCAAGAGCTTTTGACTGTTAAGTCAACAATTGGAAATGAACTTTGCCATTGGTTGCTTTTTTTTCCTCAGAGGGAATTGAACTCAGGACTTTACACTTGCCAGGTAGGTGGGGTGCCACTGAGCTACATCTGTGGCCCAAGGTTGCTTATTTATTTATTTATTTATTTATTTATTTATTTATTTATTGGTACTGGAGATTGAATTTGGGGCTTTGTGCAAGGCAGGCAGTGGCACCACTGAGCTAAATCCCCGGCCCCAAGGTTGCTTATTTTTTGGAATAAAATCAATTCTCCTCTGGGGTGGTTCAGACACATCAGGCTCCTTAGACCCTAAATATGTTATATGCTATAAACAAATAATTTCAATTGACTGTGATATTTATAATTAGCAAAATTTTAGGGGAAAATGAATATTTGGAAATTGGAGGATTGCATATGCTAGGTAAGTGCTCTACCATTTTTTTTCCCAGAACCAGGATCGAACTCAGGACCTTGCGCTTGCCAGCAGGTGTGACACTACTGGGCTACATCCCCGGCCATTAAGTGCTCTACCATTGAGCTACATCCCCAGCTCTTTTTTGGGGGGGGGGGGTTACTGGGGCTTGAACTCGGGTCCTTGCACTTGCGCAGCAGGCAGCGAAACCACTAAGCTAAATCCCCGGCCCTCCTCAGCTCTTTTTAAATTTTTATTTTGAGACAAGGTATCTCTAAGTTCCCCACACTGACCTTGAATATTCAATCCTTCTGCCTCAGCCTGCTATGGAGCTAAATTACAGGCCTATGCCACCATGCCTGGCTTCTTTCCTTTTTTCTTTTTTTTAAATTTTAATTATTTATTTTTTTGAGGTGGTGTCTTGTTGTGTTGCCCAGGTTAACCTTGAACTCATGGGCTCAAGTGATCCTCCTGCTTTAGCCGCTAAGTAGCTGGGATTGTAGATGTGTGCCACCATGCCCAACTTGAATGTAATTTTTTGAGGAATTTATATAAGAAGGTTCCAGCAATACACAAAATTAAATATTAAGTGTGATCTCAATTATAAAGAAGGAAGAAATATACAGAAAATGTACTGGAAAAAACACACCAAAAATATTTTTAGTGATGTGGGAAGATTTTAGTTTTCTTCTGAAAATTTGGTTTTCCCAGTTATCTACAATGGGGACATATTATATAAACTTGATAAAATGACTTATTTAAAAGTCTATTTGGGAATGTATCTCAGTGGTGCCGCGCCTGCCTCCCAAGCACAAGGTCCTGAGTTCAATGCCCACTACCGGAAAAAAAAGTCTCTTCAGGGCCAGGGATTTAGCTCAGTGGTGCCGCCACCTGCCTCACAAATGCAAGGTCCCGAGTTCAATACCTAGTACCAAAAAAAAAAGTCTCTTCAGCTCTTGTACTCTTTGATATTGGGTTTTTAAAATAATTCTGTTCAGGGCCACGGATTTAGCTCAGTGACACTGCACCTGCCTCACAGGTGCAAGGTTGTGAGTTTCGATTCCCAGTACCAAAAAAAAAATTCTGTTCAGGCAATATTATTGTGATAATTTTATTTTTTGGCTTAAGGAAATACTGTAAAATACTTTAAATGTTTTTTTTTCCTTAGTTACTGCATTCCTTGCAAAGAACCTAGTATTTACTTCATGTAATTTTTGTTGTAGATTCTGGATTTATTTCATTTTCAAGATAAATTGACAGTGCGACAATTTCAGAGAGTTGCCACTACTACCTTTATCACTATGTCTAGAGAACACCCACAATTGGCAGCAAATTATTTGCTTCAACCACTGTTAGCTCCTCTTCAACGATGTTTGAATACAGCAGGTAAAGCAGAAAGTCTGGTGGTTGGATTTCTCTCCCTCTAAACAGCTATCTTCAGTATTTCAGATTTAAATGATTTAAGCCTGTGGCATTTCAGTGTCTTCAGTGCCTCCTCCCATTTTATTTTCTTTTTTTGTGGTACCAGGAATGAGCCCAGGCCTTTCACACTGAGCTGTATCTTTAGAACTTTTTATTTATGTGTTTTTTTATTCCAGTGATTTTGATTTCAGGATTTCAGTAACTTGTCCAAACTGGGCTTTAACTTGCAATCCTCCCAATGTGTAGAGTGCTAGGATTATAGGTGTACAGTACCATAACTGGTCCCCCAACTTTTTATTTTGAAAAATTCGCAAAAATTCCAAGAGTGCATCGCACATTCATATGCTTCTCCCAGATTGATCAGTAGTTCACATTTTGATCATGTTTGCTTCTTTTTTCTCTATATATGTGAAAATGGTTTTGTTTTTTTTGGTACCGGGGATCGAATTCGGGTCCTTGTGCTTGCAAGGCAGGCAGTGGTGAAAACGGTTTTTCTGGAACATTTTAATATTAGTTGTAGACATCATGACACTTTACCCAAATACTTTAGCATATATCTCCAAAGAAAAATGTCAGTCTCATATATGACCACAAAGCAATAATCACACTCAGGAAATTTAACACTGATACAATACTGTCAGGATTTGTCTTAGCCCTTGTTTATTCATTCAAACAATATTTATTGGACATCTGTTTGCCAGGCAGTCTTCATGTGTTAGATCACATTTGCAACACCAGCTGCCTATTTTGCACTTTGTTATCATCTTTTGGTAACAAAAGGGACTAGGTAAGAATATGACTGATCTTACATAGCTGCATCATTGCCACTGGAGAACCAATCTAAATAGTTTTTTGTATTATTATATTTAAGACTTTGACAATTACAATGAATTACTACATTTTATCAATTCCAAGATACACAATTTTTTTCACATTAAAAACCTCTGAACTGGGTGTGGTGGTGCTCACCTGTAATCCAGCTACTTGGGAGGCTGAGGCAAGAGGATTGCAAATTTGAGCTCAGCCTGGGTCACATACTAGACACCATCTCAAAATAAAAAGAAAAAGGATTGGGAATATAGCTCAGTGTTAGAACACTTGCCTAGCATGCTCAGGGCTCTAGATTCAATCTCCAGCACTGAAAGAAAAAGAAAAAAGAAAGAAAAAGCAGAAAACTTCTGGGACTGGAAATATAGGTACATTATAGAGCAGTACCTAACACGTGTGAGGCCCTAGATTTGATTCGCAGCACTATAAAACAAAACAGATTTGCAAATGGAAGTCAGTGACTTGTAAGAAAATTGTAAAGACAATAGTAAAATGGAAGTCTCTGTTAAGAAGTGTCATGTGATTTGGGTTTTTAGTGGTATAGTGGACAATATATTATCGAAAACTTGGATATCAGTAAAGGTGTTGAAATGTTTCCAAAGAGTTGAACCCTTATGTGCAATTTTAAGAATCCTCTTTCCACTTTCCAATCTGCCATCTGCAGTAGAACTGCCTCCAAGATGCATATTTTCATAAAAGCTCTTACAGGGAAGCCCATCATGCTTGAGGCTGAACCCTGGGTACTATAGAAAATGTAAAAGCCCAGATCCAGGATAGGGAAGGAATGCCTCCTATCAGCAAAATTACTTGTAAGCAACTGGAAGATGGACATACTTTGTCTGACTACAACATTCAGAAGGAATTTACCATTCATGTTGTGTTGAGACTTTGTGGTGGTGCTAAGGAAAGGAAGTTTTATACCAGTCCCAAGAAGGAAAAGCATAAGATAAAGAAGGTTAAGTTACCCTTCAGATGAATGTGGTACTGGAGATATGGCTAGCCACTTAGCCATTATTGTGGCAAGTGTTGTCTGACTTACTGGTTCAGTAAATCAGAAGACAAGTAATTATTAATAAAAGACATGATTTAAAAACAAAACAAAAATCTCTACCCCATATAACTCAATTTTTAGCTTATATAATGAAGTTATGTATAAAACTGTATATCTAAGTCTAAAGCGCTCTAAATACTTAAAAAAACCTCTACTTTAAAACTTTTTAAAAGGGAATTTTTAAGCATATAACTGCAGAGATTGTGTAAGGACTTATGTTTCTGTCACCTGGACATAACCATCAACTCTCATTTTCATTTCATTTAATCCCCAATTTTTTATTCTGTAAATTTGCTATTAATATTATGTGATAATATATCATAGGCTAATTGGCAGGTTTTTTAAAAAAATGATAATAAAACAACACATTTATGATCAGTAACATCAAAGATTCCACAAATTGTTATATATGAATGACATTGTATCGTGGTAACTATGCTGACTTTCTGATCTTAGCTAGTACTGGCTGGACCATCTTTTTAGTAAAACTTCATTCTATTAGTATCTTCTATTTGGTGAGGTGCTGAGTATGGGTAATTTTGTTTGTTGGTTTGTCTTCTAGAGATTCCAGAGAGTGACATGGTGCCAGGGACCATTTTGGTGACAGAAGAAGAACTTAGTAGATGTATTGAAGATGTCTATAAGGTTAGTAATTTAAGTTACTAATGTTTTTAGCTAGTAATTGTCTTTTAAGATTCTTTAAAATTAATTAATTCTTGTGATGCTGAGGATTGAACCCAAGGCATCATAAATGCCACATAGGAGCTGGGCATGGTAGTGCACACCCCTAATTCCAGCACTCTGGAAGGCTAAGGTGTGAGAATCTCAAATTCAAGCACAGTGTGGGTGACTTAGCGAGAGTCTCAAAAATAAAAAGTCTGGGGTTGTAGCTCAGCGTGATGACCCTAGGTTCAATCCCCAGTTCTGCCTCCTGCCAAAGCCAAGTAAGCAACTTCTCTGACTACTGAGGTACTGTATATCCTGAGCCCTTAAAATAACTTTGCTTTCTTTCCCCCCAGTACTGGGGATTGAACTCAGGACTTTGTGAGACCCTTTCTCAAAAAAAAATTGGGGAGGGGAAGGGGAATAAAAAGAATTAAAATATGTTAAGTACATATACCTAATTCCTAAGATGAATATAAGTATTATGTACTGCAAACGTACTAATGAAAAAAAAAAAGAATTGGAATGATTCATCTTAAGGCCTAAGCTACCAAAATCTTCATTTTGGAAATAAAACTGACCTTTTTTCAGTGAAAAAAACCGATATGATTTGAAACCCTATTAATTTCATCATATATTCTGAATGTTAAAGATAGTTTGGATTCTCTAACTGGCATATACTAGCGCTGAAAGTGTGGTTTTTTTGAAAATCAACAGAGGAACATTTTAGCACTATAGGTTTACTAAAAGTGAATGATAATACTGAATCAAATTCATAACTTTGGTAGCAGTGACCATTATAAAGAAGAAATTTTCAAAAAAAAAATGAAATTTTCCATGAATTCTGCAAATGACTACTTAAATATACAAAATATATATATATAAATCATATGTTCTTTATGATTAATTACAGTCTTATAAATCTATATGAAATATAGATTTTTAGACAAAAATAAAATTTGTGTTAGGGGCAGATGGAATGGGGTAAATATTCTTTACTGTTTATTTCAGTAAATTTATAATAGTATTTTACAACTGAAAATTTTACAACTGAAAATTTTTATTCCACATAAAAAGGGTACATCTGCTTTGGAAAATATTTTGGCAGTTCCTCAAAAAGCAAAATACAGAGTTATCACATGACCCAGCAGTTCTATTCCTAGGTATTTACCCAGGGAAAAATGAAAGTATATTCACACAAAAAACTTTATGTGAATATTCATTCATAAGGGCTAAAATGTAGAAACCCATGTGTTTATTAACTGATAAATGGATAAAAAAATGTGTTATGTGCATACAATAGAATATTATTCAGCCATAAAAAGAAATGTAGTATGAGTACACGCTATAATGTAGATGAACATTAAAAAATTTGACATTAAAGAAGCCCAGCACAGAAGGCTTCATATTGTGTGATTACATTTGTATGAAATGTCCATGTAGGCAAACTGATAGAAAAATAAAGTAGATTAGTGATTGCCGGAGACTAGGGTTGTGGGTAGTAAAATGGAAATAGCTACTAAGGAATATAGGGTTTCTTTTTTTTTTTTGAGACTGGATCTCACTATGTAGTTGAGCTGGCCTTGAACTTTGGTGATCCTCCTGCCTCAGCCTCTGAGTGCTGGGATTATAGGCCTGCAACTCCATGCCTGGCTAGGGTTTTTTTTTGTTGGGGGAGGGTACCTGGGATCGAACTCCAGTCCTTGCGCTTGCAAGGCAGGCCGCGGAACCACTGAGCTAAATCTCCGACCCTAGGGGTTCTTTTTTGAGGTGATAAAAATGTTCAAAATTAGTGGAGATGGCACTACAACCTTGTGAATATACTAAAAGGCACTGAATTATATTGAGTGGCATGGCATATCAATTAGGTCTCAACATATTTCACATTTCTCATTTCTGTTGGCAGCAAATTAAGTTTGAATATTTAAAAATTTTTAGTCAAGTTTTTAAATTTAGCTTTTTAGTGAAATAGTTCAAACATTTAAAAAAAGATATGAAGAATAATACACCCCTGTACCCACCACTCAGTTTAAGAAATCAAACATTGGACTGGGAACTTAGCTCAGTGGCACCTCATCTGAGGTGCATCATGAGGTCCTGAGTCAGATCCCTGATATCAAAAAAAAAAAATTAAACATTAAGCAAGGAATGTTGGTACACACCTGTAATCCCACCGTGCTAGCAGGCTGAGGCAGGAGGAGTACAAATTTGAGTCTAACCTGGACAACTTAGCAACTTAGTGAGACCTGGCTTAAAATAAAAATAAAAATGAAATAAAGGCTTGGGGATGTAGCTCAAGGCAAAGGCCTTGGGTTCAACCTCTAGTACCAAAAAGAAATTAAACATTACCAATTCAGTTGAAATACTCTATCTACATCTTTTATCTTGCCTTCCTTATTCCCCTACACCCAAAGGGAACCATGATCCTGAATTTGTATTTGTTATTTCTTTTTGTTTGTCTTTGTTTGTTTTTTTGGCACTAGCTGGGTCCTTGAGCTCGGGTCCTTGAGCTTGCACAGCAGGCAGCAGAAACCACTGAGCTAAATCCCTGGCCCTGTCTTTGTTTTTTTTGAGACAAGGTTTCATTATGTGTTTTAGGCTGGCCTTGAATTCATGATCCTTCTGCCTTAGCATACTGAGTGCTAGGATTACTTACAGGCATACACCACTATACCCAGGTCATATTTGTTACTTTTTAAGCTATTTGTAATATTGTTGTGCATGATTTTAAATTTTATTTCAATGACATTGGAGTATACATAATTAATTCATTAATTTTTATTGCTAGGTGTTGTTCCATTGTGTGACTATACCACTACTTACTTGTTTGTTCTTCTATTTATAGATTTGTTTCTGGGGAATCTTTTAGGTACATTGTGGGGTTTTGTTTTGTTTCTGTGTAGTGGAGATTGAACCCAGAGCGTTTGCACTGAGCTGCATCCCTAGTTCTTTTTGTGCGGGGTTTTTTTTTTTTTTTTTTTGGTGCCGGGGATCGAACTTGGGACCTTGCGCTTGCGAGGCAGGTGCTGGAACCACTGAGCTAAATCCCCGGCCCCTTCCTAGTTCTTTTTATATTTTTAGACAGGGTCTGACGAAATTGCTGAGTTGCCCAGGTTGGGTTCAAACTTGCAATCTCCCTGCCTTAGCCTCCCAAAGAACTGGGATTACAAATGTGCATCACCATGTCCAGCACTTTTTTTTTTGGTACGGAGATCGAGCTCAGGACCTTGTGCTTGCAAGGCAGGTGGCAGCACCATTGAGCTAAATCCTTGGCCACAGCACATTTTGCTTTTTTTTTTGCTACCTGGGATTGAACTCAGGACCTTGCACTTCCAAGACAAGCGCCGGAACCACTGAGCCAAATCCCCAGCTCGCACATTTTGTTTTTAATAAGTATTTCTCATTATTGGTAAGATTGAACATTTTATTTGGGGTTTTTTGTTGTTTATTTGTTTGTCATATCTTCTTTTCCATAAATTGCCTATTCAAATCAAGTGAAGGACACATGTCTATAATACCAGCACCCTGGGAGACTGAGGCAGAAGAATTGCAAATTTGAGCCCAATCTGGACAATTTAATGATCTTTCAAGACCCTATCTAAAAATTAAAAGAAGGGGCCAGGGATTTAGCTCAGTGGCACCCTGCCTGCCTCACAAGCACAAGGTCCTGAGTTCAATCCCCCAGTACCAAAAAAAAAGCTCAAAAATTAAAAGAAAGGGCTAGGGATGTAGGTTAGTATGAAGGCCCTGGGCTCAATATCCGGTATCTCAAAAATAAATAGCCCTTTTAAGTGTTTAGTCCATTTCAGAAAAAAAATGGCCTAATTGCCTCTTTGAAACTTTTTAAGATTTTTAAAAAATAAACTGAACTACTGAGGGACACTATTTTATATTTTATCTGTTTTAAAAGCATAAGGGCCGGGGATTTAGCTCAATGGTTCCACCGCCTGCCTTGCAAGCCCAGGGACCCAAGTTCGATCCCTGATACAAAAAAGAAAGGAAAAGAAACGCACAGTTCAGTGATTTTTTAAAGTAAATTTACAGATTTGTGAAACCATTTCCACATTTCCTTCATCCCCAAAAAACCTCTTGTGCCATTTATAGTTGTTCCCTGTTTCTACCCCTAGCTTCAGGCAACCATTGGTCTGTTCTCTGCCTCTATGGATTTGCCTTTTTGTGGATACTTCATATAGTGGAATCATGCAATATGTGTTCTTTTGTGTCTGGCTTTTGTCACTTAACATAATGTTTCTGAAGTTCTTCTGAGTTGTTGGATATATCAGTATTTTGTTCCTTTTAATTGCTAGGTAATATTCTGTTGTATAAATATACCACCTTTTGTTTATCCATTCATTAGTTGATGGGTATTTAGATGTACAGTGAATCTGTAACAGTTTTTATTTATTTATTTATTTTGGTACCATGGATCGAATTCGGGTTCTTGCGTTTGCAAGGCAGGCGATGGAACCGCTGAGCTAAATGCCTGGCCCTGTAACAGTTTTATTGAGATATAGTTCACATACCATATAATTCACCCACTTAAAAGTGAACAAATCAGTGGCTTTTTTCTATTTATAGGTTTGTACGGTCATCATCATGATCTATATTAGAAAATTTCATTACCCAAAAAGAAACTCCCTGTACCACATAGCTGTTACTCTGAAATCACCCCACCACCAGCCAAGTTCTCCAAGCCCTAGGCAACTACTAACATATTTTCTGTCTCTGTAGATTTGCCTATTCTAAACATTGCATATAAACAAGATCACACAATATGAGGTCGTTGTGACAGGCTTTTTTCATTTAGAATATTATAGCATGAATCTGTACTTTATTCCTTTTTATTGCCAAATGGTAATATTCCATTGTATAACATACCACATTTAGTTTAGTTCATTCATTAGCTGATGGACAGTAGGGTTGTTTCCATGTTTTGGTTATGAATGATGTTGCTATGGACACTTATGTATGTGTTATTCTGTGTATGTGTGTCCTGTGGTTTGGATGTGATTTGAGTGTGTGCCCCAGGGGTTCCTGTCTCCAATGTGGTGATACCTGAGAGGTGTATGGAACCTTTTGAAAGGCAGTTGAGTCATTGGACACTACCCTTGGAAAGACTTGATGTAGTCCTTGGGAGACCCTGGTTAGTCCTCTAGAGAGGGTTGTTAAGAAAGAATAAGCCAGGCCCCTCCCCTCCTTGTGTGTGTTCCTACCCTGATGTCATCTATCATGTGACAGGGCCAGGGGGCCCCTGCCATGTGATAGAGCCAGCACAATGCTATATGGATGTTCAGCCTTGAAAATTATGAGCTATGTAAACTCTTTTCTTTATAAAAAACCAGCCTTGGGCATTTGTTATAGTAACAGAAAAATGTACTAATACAGTGTGTCTTCAGCTGTTGTGGTTATATACCTAGGAATGGAGTTGCCAGATCATATGGTAACTTATGTTTAACCATTTGAGGTACTGCCAGACTGTTTTCCAAAGGGGCTGCATCATTTTATTTCACACCAGCAGTATATGAGGGTGTAAAGTAAATCATTCAGATGAGAAAGTATATGCTTTTGGTGTAAGACCGAGGGCCTTACCAAACGCTCCGAGGAGCTGACTGCAGCGAACACCGGGGAAGGAACACACCGGACAAGTTGAAAAATAAAACAGACCTTTATTAGTCTGGCCAGATGGCACTCTCAAAGCAAAGTAGCTAAGAGAGGCAATCAGCCCAGAGTCCGAGGCTGTTTTATACGGGGTTGAGGGGGAGGTTAACATGTAGATTTACGAAAAAAAAAGGAACAAAGGTTAGTGGTCGACTGTCACGTACTGATGGTCAGCAGACACACTGATGGATTGTTCTACAGGTAGTGGGCCCAGGAACATTTGTTCTCTGGACAAACAAGAGGTTGAGTAATTTTACTTAGGAACTTTGTTTCGTTATAGATTCTATCTATTATTCCAGAACTAACAAGCACATTTTAACCATTAATTTACAAGTATAATAGAGGCTAGGGGAATAATTGAATTTGGAATCATACAGTCCCACATTGGGATTTTTGTTTATCTGTTTTTGTTTTTGTTTTTGTTTTGAGACAGGATCTCACTATGTAGCTCAGGCTGGCCTTGAACTCACAGCAGTCTTCCTAAGCCTCCCAAGTGCTGGGATTACAGGCATGTGCCACCATGCCTGGTTGTGCTTTCGTTTTAAGCTTTCTGTATAATTCATGGATATAAAATACATGCTTAAAAATTCAAAACTCATTCTCCATAGCATTTACTTTACTGCTAAAGTGAAGTGTTTACTGTCCTTTTAATTTCACTATTTTAAAAAGGGTAAGTATACCCTTTATAGGATTGATCAAGCACATAAATGTGGAGGTAAATTGCTCATACATAAAACATTACATGTGACTTAGTGAATATAATGCTGTGTTGTGTTTTTTTAGATGTCTCACAGACTTTCTGAAAAGTTGGACCTTATGTTCAAGTATTGGTAGAAAAGGACTTTTCAGATTAGCAGAAGACAAGAAATTATATAGGACAGCCTAAAAAGCAAACACTCTGAATTAGAGAATAAGTCCCCACTAATTTTCAGAAAGATCTCATTCAGGCACATCCTATCTAAGGAATATTGTGACGGAAAACTGTTAAATGTTGGGCATGGAATGTCAGACTTAAAAAATACTACCAGAGGGCTGGGGATTTAACTCAGTGGTTCCGCTGTCTGCCTCGCAAGCACAAGGTCCCGAGTTCAATCCCTGGTACCAAAAAAAAAAAAATACTACCAGAGCAGCGGTTGGACAAACTGTGACTAAATTTTGGTTCAAACCCCTTGTAGTATTCCTTGTAAATCAATAAATTGTCTTTAGAGGAAAAAGAAAGCAAAGCAGAGGTTCTTTCTGGCAAAGACATTAACCTCTACAAAGGAGGGAGGGAGGGAGGGATAGAGAGAAAGTGGGAGGGAAAGGGGAAGAGAGAGAGAGCTACCATTTATCTAATTCTTGCCTCCCAAACTAGGGGTAGTTCAGTGAACACTTTGAATTCAAAAACTCCTAGAGAGACAGGCAAACCATTAGTTTGCTGTAGACACTGCACTTTGCATGAAAGGTTGGTACCGTTGTGAGATCAGGAGGGGCGTGGAAGGGTAATTATTCTTTCTACAAGGTTTTGTCAGTGCAGCTGCAGTTGGAAAACAAAGGAAATGTGTATGCTGGAGGAAAATGGTAAACACTGTGCAAAATTTAGCAACAAAGGATGTGTTGTCTTTATTAACTTTTTGCTAATACAAAATTATAGAGTACAGCTCAAAGGCAGGAAATAAGGAAAACATCTGGGATGGGTGAATTGATCCAGCCACTCAATGGGTAACAAGAGGGTGTTTAGTTTTAGAGAGGCATTTGGGAACATTTCCAGATCTGTTTCTCTTTTCCTTCTGTTATTAAGATAAAATTCACAGAAATTCATTCCCACTTAAAGTGTACATTAAGTGCTTTTTAGTATATTCATAGGTTTGTGCAACCATCACCACAATCTACTTTTAAAATATTTTTGTCCCCAAAATGAAACCCCATATCCCTTAGCTGTCATTCTCCATTCTTTCCCTTGCCCGTAGCGGTAGGCAACCACTAATCCACTTTCTGCCTCTATGGAGTTGCCTATTCTGAACATTTTGTATAAGTGAGTGATACTTTGTACAATATATGGTTTTAGTAGGATATTTTAAAGTTTTATCTATATTGTAGCACAAAGCAGTATTTCATTCCTTATTTCCAACTTGTATTCCATTGTATGGATATACCATATTCTCTTTACCTGTTGATGGATTTTTGGTTGTTTCCATCATTTGGCTCTTATGAATAATACTGGTAAAACATTTATGTACAAGTTATGTGTGTGTATGTATCTTCATTGTGTGTGTGTATATATATATATTTTTTTTTCATTTCTCTTCAGTGTATATACCTAGGTGTGGACTTTTTGGATCATTTAGTAACTCTGTATTTACTTTTGAGGACCTGCCAAATTTGTTGGCCACGGAGCTACTAGAACTTGTGATCCTTCTGTCTCAGCCTCTCAGAGTGCTGGGATTACAGGTATGCACCACCATACCTGGCTTTGTTTTTACTTTTTACATTATCCTAATTAGATTAATTATCTCTTTTTTTTTTTTCAGGGAAGAGGAACAAGGTTTTGCAGTGTAGTTCAGGGTGGCCTTGAACTCACTAAGTAACCCAGGCTGCCTTAGACTCATGGCAGTCCTCCTGCCTCAGCCTTCTGAGTGCTGGGATTATAGGTGTGCACCACCACACCTGGCTAGTTATCTGTTTTGTTTTGTTTTTGGCGGTAGCAGGGATCAAACTCAGGAGCTTGCGCTTTGTGAGGCAGATGAGGTGCTGCCACTGAGCTAAATCCTCCCCCCTCGATTATCTGATTTTTCAAGACCATAGCAGAATTAGAAGTTTTGTTGTTGTTTTTTCTGGTACGGGGATCGAATTCGGGTCCTTGCGCTTGCGTAGCAGGCATCGAAACCACTGAGCTAAATCCCCGGCCCAGAATTAGAAGTTAGTTAGACTAAATAAGGCACGATGACATAGAGAATGCCAACAGATTGGGACAAAAAAGTTATATAAAAACTATCCAAAAGAGGGCCGGGGATTTAGCTCAGTGGTTTCGCTGCCTGCTGCTCAATCGCAAGGACCCGAGTTCTATCCCCGGTACCAAAAAAAAAAAAACTACCCAAAAGAGCATAATAGTCTGAAAAGGGAAAGTATGTTGGAGCTGATATATACAATATACTTTGTGTAAGGGCTGGGGATTTAGCTCAGTGGTTTTGTCGCCTGCTGTGCAATGACAAGGACCCGAGTTCAATCCCCGGTACCAAAAAAAAAAAAAGAAAATTTAAAGTATATTGGGAATGATATATTAGAAGTATTTCCTTCTGGAAGCATTAAAGTATAAATATATTTTGGTATTTAAGGAACAAACCCTCCACTTACTGAATGATTTTCCTTGCTGTTCTGGGCATGAAAACTAGGGCCTTGCACATTCTAGGCAAATACTTTGCCCCTGAGTTATCAGCTACATCCCCAGCCCTCTGAATGAAAATTTTATGATGGGAACAATTACAAGGGAAGACCTTTTTACCCATGCATTCTTCACATACAATAGAGAGTAGAGCAGCATGGTTATGATAGGTCTAAGGGACCAGGTGGAAAGTCCTCAGTATATAGATGGATAGATAGATATATATATGCTAGTTAAATTAGCTAAAAACCTAGCATCCCCACTTGTGCTTCATCTGCATGGATAATTCTTCTTTCTATGTAATCTGTACCTTACATCTGATAAGATTATCTAAGCCAAAAAAACAGCAATACATTCAAGTAACTTTTAGTTCAGGCCTCCCCCATCTCCAGCAGTTCTTTCTGACTTTGAGTATCTTTTCGTCCACCCGAGTTTGAGGGGGAGTCATGGGCGTTTCATTGCCTCGGGAGGTGAAGAGAGGCCAAAATTACACAGAGATCAAGATCTAGGTGGGACAAGATAAGAAAATTACAGTTCTTTTTAATTAATTAATTAATTTTTTAAAAAAAATTTATTTATTTTTGATTTTTATTTTTTGGTACCGGGATCGAACTCGGGTCCTTGCGCTTGCGTAGCAGGCGTCGAAACCACTGAGCTAAATCCCCGGCCCTACAGTTCTTTTTTAATGTGGACATGTTTTTGCTTTTTTTTTTTTTTCTGACCACACTCTCACATGGGGGGAATGTTTCCTGTTAGTATTCTTCACAGTACTTGCCCAAGGCATCTTAAAAGCAGAAGAAATGTTGGGGTAGGAAAGACTAGATGGTATTAATTAATTTATTTTGTACATTCTCATTTCCATTTTATCTCTCTCTTTCCAGATTCAGGGAATCTTGACTTTAATTATCCAAGTCTTTCCCCCATCTAATCTAATGAATTTCTAATTATACTTCCTTTGTCAGAGTGAGCATCTGACTCTTCTTTCTGAATTTTTAATTAATTTTACAGAGTAAGTTAGAATAATAGAATTTTAGAACTGGAAGAAACTTTAGAAATAATTTAGTAAAACTCTTCATTAAAAAAAAAAATAGACTTTACAGTTGTCCCTTGGTATCTCCCAAGGGGATTGGTTCCAGGACCTCTGAGGATACCAAAATCCAAGGATGCTCAAGGCCTTTATGTAAAATGGTGTTGTATTTGCATACAACCTACATCCTCCTATATACTTTAAGTAACCTCTAGGTTACTTATAATACTCAATACAATGTAAATGCTACATAAATAGTTCTACTCTATTGTTCAGGGAATAATGATAAGAAAAAAACGTGTACATATTTGGTACAGGTGCAGTTTTTCTTCTCAAGTATTTCAGTCTGGTTGGTTGGAACTGAGGATGTGGAACCTATGGATATAAAGGGCCAGCTTTTTTTTTTTCCTTTGAGACAGGGTCTCACTAAATTGCCCAGGTTGGGCTGAACTTGCAATCTTCTTCCCTCAATCTCCCAGAGTGCTGTGATTACAGGTGTGCACTGCCATGCCCAGTGCCATCTATACTTTTATTTTATTATTTATTTATTTATTTGGTACTGGGGGTCGAACTCAGGACCTTGAGTTTTTGAGGCAGGCACAGTGCCAGTGAGCTAAATCCCCAGCCCCCATCTGTATTTTTAAAGAGCAGTGTATGTTCTCATCAAAATTAAGCATGAGTGGGGCCGGGGGGTTGGCTTAGTGGTTCCGCCGCTTGTCTTGCAAGCACAGGGTCCTGAGTTCGATTCCTAGTACAAAAAAAATTAAGCATGAGGTACAGAAGAGTCCCCATATACTTTCTGCCTCAAGACAGCGTCCCCTAGGAGAGAGGTACATTTGTCAAAATTCATGAACTTCATTCATCAGTATTACCCCAAGTCCATACCTTACAGTAGGGTTCACTCTTGGTATTGTATAGTTCATGGGTTTTGATAAATTAATCCTTCATTTAACAGTAAAAGAAACAAAATCCAAAAGATTGTTTGAAGTGACTTTTCCACATCTTACACTTAGTCAATGGCAGAGCTAGTCCATGAATTAGTCTTTCCTCTGTCTCTCTCTTATCTGTCTTTCTCTCTCCTCTCTGTCTCTGTGTCACTCTGTGTGTATGTATGTATTTAGAAAACATATTTGCACGTGGCACAAGGCTTTATAATGAAAAGTTGATCACCTCCTCACTTGGCCCCTCCCTAAAGGTATCCTTCTTTACAGAAATTTCCACCTATATTTAAATTATGACCTTAAATTTCAAGCAAAGGACAGAAAGAAGTAGCCTTCAAAGCTGTGGGAGTCACACATGTTACATTTTCTGAATGTTATGATTCAGACTCTGGTGTAGTGTAGTGGAAAGCAGTGGGCCCTTTGAACTAGACATGTCTGGGCTGGAATCTGACTCCAAGGTAGTTTATTTCACACTTGAGTTGTGAGTTGTGGGATGAAATAAGGTAACTTTTTTTTCTTGAAATAAGGTAATTTTTGATAGGTTCATGGCATACTGTAGCACACAAGTGCCCAAAAAACTGTCAGTTTCTTTTTGGCTCAGGGAAACTTTTTTTAAAAAAGACTGTTGTATGCAATATGTTCTGAAATCATGCACAGTACAAAATACTTTCTATATTAAGTAACTTGCCTTGTTCTTTTTCTTCTCACTTGTCTTAATTAAACTCAGAAATTGCAGTAGAAGTCCTAAAACACTACTATCAGAAGGATTACTACAGTGTTGTAGAAGACCATATTTCACTAGTTTTATCTTTAATAGGGGTAAAATCAAGTTCCGGCCTGTACTGAATTTCAGTGTTAGTATTCAGTCAGTTTGATTCTGAATAGGCCCATCATGTTGGTATTCTAAACATGTACATCCCTGTTAATGATACATATATTAGCAAAACAATTTCATTTACTGTGGTATCAAAAATAATTTTAAGGGGCCAGGGATGTAGCTCAGTGGTTCTAGCGCCCACCTCGCAAGTGGAAGGACCCAAGTTCAATCCCCGGAACCAAAAAAAAATAATAATAATAATTTTAAAATATGTAGGAATAAGTCTTAACTTTTTCATGGCACTGTGTATTTTATAAAATACTTGAACATGAATTATCTTAATTGGTCCCGATGTCAAAAGCTTAATGCCTTCATTATAAATGAGAAAGCTGAGACTGAGAGACATTAAAGTGTCTTATCCATCTTTACTCATTCAGTATATGATTTTGGCCACTCACGTAAGTGGCAGAGACAAAATTCACACTGTGTTCTGGCTCCTGATTTCCTTGAGTTCTTTCAGTGACTACAGTGTGCTCAGAGGGGTGTGCTTACCCCTGTGATAAGAGTCTCTAAAATGAGAAGGGGAGAATGTGAGGATGCCTTTTCATTCTATTTTGTTTGCTCTGAAACAGAAATACTTGTTTATTTTTAATACCGGTGATTAAGTTTTTTTCACTGTTAGTCTAATTTCTATTAAATCCTTCCAAAGAACTTCTGTTCTCCAGGTATTAAATACAGATGAACTACCCAATATAAAACCCAGCCTTCTTTTGTTCAATCTGCTTTCCCTTCCATGACCAGAGTTCTGAGTCTGTTCAGTTAACATTGAATAGTCTGTAGTTGCAGCTTTGGAAAAAGAAAAAAAAAATACACAGAGCATTATAACTTCCCTCAAAAAACAGAGCTTTTCGCTGGGGATTTAGCTCAGTGGTTTTGCCACCTGCTGCGCAAGTGCAAGGACCTGAGTTCGATCCCCAGTACCAAAAAAACAAAAACAAAAACAGAGCTTTGGAGAAAATAAACAGCAGGCTACTTTGGTTTAGTCAGTCACAAGAACATTGACCAAGTTACCTACTGAATGATTCGGTCAAGCACAAGAACATTGACCACGTTACCTACTGAATGTTAGATACTTTGCCAGGTTTACAAGTACAGAAATGACTTAAGAACCCACCACCACTGCTGTCAAAGAGCTCCCAGAGGCCGGGGATTTTGCTCAGTGGTTTCGCTGCCTGCTGCGCAAGCGCAAGGACCCGAGTTCGATCCCCAGTACCAAAAAAAAAAAAAGAAAAAAAAAAGATCTCCCAGACAAGTAGACAGTGACAGAAGTGTGTGGTTTGTACTTAAGAATATCCAGAGCCAGGGCCGGGGATTTAGCTCAGTGGTTTCGCTGCCTGCTGCTCAAGCACAAGGACCCGAGTTTGATCCCCGGTACCAAAAAAAAAAAAAAGAATATCCAGAGCCAGGCATGGTGGTGCATGCCTGTAATGCTTGCTACTCGGGAGGCTGAAGCAGGAAGATTACAAGTTTGAGGCCAGCCTAGGCAATTTAGTGAGACCTTGTCTCAAAAAAATAAAAAAGCACTGGGGAATGTAGCTCAGTGGTAGAGTACTCCTGTGTTTGATACCAAGTACTGGGGAAAAAACAAAACAAAATAAACAAATGCTAGAAATATGAATCTATCTTGTGTTTTAGAGCAGTCCTGTGAATTTAGATGAAGGATTGTAAAGTTTAACCACAGAAGCCTCCTCTCATGGCCAAATCTGTGAACAAAAGCCAAGATGCAGTCAGAAAGGAATGTGGAAATCCCCAGAAAGGAACAAAGAAGTCCCCATACTGCCACTGGGGTCAATGGGACCAGTCTGTATCCTTGTCTAACCTGCTCTGATCTGTTATGGTTTCATAGATCCATACTGGCCTCTTATGTTGTCCCTCAGCTCTTCCTATATGTTTATACTAGAAAAACCACATGGAGATATACTTGAGCTTTCCTTCAAAGCATCCTTTCTCTCACCCTCTAAAAGGATTTTTCACATCAAATAATGAAATAGCCACCTTCAGAGTCAGTTTCTCCTTTCCCTGCTTCAGCTTTCCCATCTCTTAATATTTTGTTTGGTGATCTCTAGTTGTATAAATACCTTGAGTAACCAGAAAACCTTTCAATTAAATAGGGTTTCATCTTTAAAGTATTAACTTCTTCCAGGATATAAGGACAGAAAGCATGTGAGGAAGGGCTATAAATTTGTTACATCTTAGTCAAGTTGAAGGTTCAGGTTTCAATTTTATCTGGAGGGATGGTTCATTATTTTCAGCCAGTCTTACCTCTTACTGACTGAAGTACTACTGAAAGTGTATAAAGAAAATGAGCAAATTTGCTCTCAAGTCAGAGAATGATAGGTCAGACATAAAAAAGGCCTTAAGATTTGATCAATGCAACCACTCCCTCATTTTACAGATTATGAAACTGAGAGTCAGAGAAATTAATTGATTTGTGTTAAGTCACACAGTTGGTCAGTGGAAATATTTAACCAATAACTCCATATGAGACATGTCCAACAGTAATACCATTATAAGAGGAAATTTCCAATGATATGCATATTAGGGTGTGCATTTGTTTTGTTTTTTTTGTTGTTTTTTGAGACAGGGTCTCACTATGCAGTTCAGGCTGGCCTTGAACTCACTATGTAGTCCAGGCTGGCCTTGAACTCTTGGCGATCCTCCTGCCTCAGCCTCCCAAGTGCTGAGATTACAGGTGTGCCTCACCACTTCTGTTTATGTACTTATTTGGAACATTTTTACCATAAGTAAAAAAATATATGAAGTATTATATGATGTTTCAAAACTTGAATCCCCATTCACTTTGCCTCCAGGAGAGCTAGGGGACTGGACATAAGCACAGACCAAGGGAATTCCACAATGTCCAGGTGTTAGGACACAGAAGTACGGAAGTCACCCCACCACACACACACACACACACACACACACACACACACAGTCAGTAGGGCAGGAACATCTTACCTATTGTGCCTTCACTGCTCCTTGAATCAGTACAGCACCAGCCTAGTGTGGAGGAGACTGGGAAGAACTGCCCTCAGTAGTTTCCTTTGCATATAGTATGACTTCTTGGGAGGGACTCTGTATGTGCGTGTTTGTGTTTCCCTAAAGCATTTGGTCATTGTCATGTCTGGCACCAACAGATCACAGTACAGCATTGACTGATCAGTCTAGCCACTTAAGTACCTGCATAGATTACTCAACCCAAAATAAAAATTGGAAGTCCATATTAAAGGAGAAGTGACTGGATTTTACTTTGGGGATCAAAATAGAGGGAAACATGGGGTATCAAGTGTAGAGCAAATTTATGAATTCAGTGGTAGGCAAGAGATTAGAAAGAAGAGGCTGTCCTTGGAAAGGGCTAGCCAGGTTATGCTTCTGGAATATCTACTGGAAGATGTGGTAGAAAGGGGACAGTATAACAAGACTGAGTAGAAGAAAGGGGAGGCACAGAGGCTGCTGTCCATGGTGCCACTCATGAATTTCAGCTCGGCCTTCCAGAGGTTGTAGGACTAGGATTATTAGTAGGCTGGTAAGTTGGGATTTACTGATTCTGAGCATGAAGACAGTTTAGATAAAGTTGATATGAATTAAGGATTGAAGCAAGGAAAATATTATGCACAGGGGAGGTAAACAGAGAGAGACCAAGAGACACATGATTTTGGGGGGGTTTTGTTTTGTTTTGGGGGCTGGGGATTGAACCTAGGGCCTTGTACATGCTAAGCATGTGCTCCACCACTTAGTTACCTCTAACCCCCTGTTTATTGTTTTATTTTTTATGGAAAATACATATAACCTAAAACTCATTTTATCCATTTGAAAGTGTAGAATTCAGTGGCATTAAGTCCCTTTGTTGTTTCCCAACCATCATCAATATCTAGTTCTTGAACTTATCATCACCCCAAGTGGAAATTCTGGATCCATTAAGCAATCAGTCCTCCTTCCTCCCTCCTTCTAGCCCTGGAACTTTGTAGAAAGTACTAATGTACTTTCTCTTCCAATGGATTTTATATCAGATAGATCTTAGCTCTTGCTGGCACCACTATTTATTACTAGCATATCTTTGATCAACTGATACAGATTTTTCTGAGCCTCAGTTTTCCACATGTTTAGCATGGGAACAAAAATGCTTAATCCACAGACCCTTGTGATGGATGATTTGGTATATGTTAAGTGTTTAGCTAAATATCTGGTTCATGCGATACGTGGTAATAATTGTTTCATAAAAGCAATAACAAGTCAGGTAAGTAGTGCATGTCTGTAATCTCAGCTACTTGAGAGACTAAGGCAAGAGGATCACAAGATGGAAGCCAGCCTGGGCAATATAGCAAGACTCTTAAAAAAAAGTAACAGTGAGAATTTCCTTAAATTGTATACTACTATGTTCAAAGTGCTTATTCATAAAAAATTTTAGGTAACATACAACTGAATAAAAAAATCTATCAGAAGAGAATCCAAATTCTACTACATTGTTAGAAGGAGTAAACCCTGGTGTGGTGCTGCATGCCTATAATCTCAGCACTCTGGGAGGCTGAGGCAAGAAGATTGCCAGTTTGAGCCTACCTCGACAACTTAGTGACTTAGCAAGATCATGTCTCAACAGAAACAAACAAAAGCAGAAAAAGAAAAAAGAAAAAAAAAGGCTCAGAATATAGCTCAGTGCGAAGAACCTAAGTTTAATCCAAATTAAAAAAACAAAACAAAACGAACTACTCTTATAGATGCTAAAGTGAGGAACTTGACAGTAGTTAAAGAGTTGTCCTTCAGGGTAGTTGAGAAGTTGAAAGCTAACTATATATTCTTGGAACTATTATATGTTACAAACTCTAAAATGCTACTGGAATTTGTAGAAGAGAAAAAAATCATTTCATAGTGGTATATACTTCATATTTGAATGAAGGAATGAATGAATGAACCCTTGAATAGTGAAGTATAAGAGAGGCTTATGGAAGAGGTAGAACTTGCGCTAGGTCAATTCCATAAGTACCATTGCCCATCTTTCAGCTATAAAATTCAATCTGGTCATCAGGATGCATAGCAACCTTTAAGGCAGACAGAATAAATTGGATTTTGATTCTTCTTTTTAGATAACCAGTCCAAAACTTTTGAAAAATAGATACACTTTCCTCAAGGAAGTTTAAAAAGGAAGTAGATTTGAGCTCACTACAGTGTGGAAGAGAGGTAATAGTTGTGCATGTACCAAGCAGAAGTCATTGAAATTCTCTAAAATATTGTAGAAGAAATGTGTTTATCAGAGTGAGCCAAAAGGAGACCTGTCTGTAAATGTTTTCACTTTGAAAAAAATCCCGTTTCTGTATTTGTGTTTGTGAACTTAATATTAGTTGGTTCATTCATAAATATTATTCTTAATTTTTTTCTTTCTCCTTCTAAATACTCTTCCCCTCATCACTATCCCTTTAACCTGTTTTATTTTTCTTTATAGCACTTGTTTCTACCTGGTAATGTCTAGTGATTGCTTATCACCCATCTCCTGCACTAGAGTGTAAGCTCCTTTGAAACAGACTTTGTTCACCACTGTATTCCCCAGCACCACAAGCATGCCTCATACATAACTGCATTCAGTAGACATTTGCTAAACCTTTATATAAAAATACATAAAAGATATATATAGCTTCAGTTTTTTCTGAACATGAAAGTATTACTTGTTCCTTATAAGAAAATACAGAAATATAAGAGAAAAATATAGAAATATAAGAGAGAAGAGAATTTTAAAAATTAGAAGAATTTATCAACAATATATACCCCCAGAAATGTGCTTGACTGAGTTCATGTTAAAGTTTGAGGTGCTTAGGCCCTGTCAAGCTAGGAAATAATGGAGATTCACTGCATCTGGTTTGTTTTGTACTAAAGATGGTGGTAAGGAAGGATGGCTCCACAGGGATTACCTCTGAGAACACAGGATTCAGAGCTAAACAATAGGCCCTTACGTTATCGGGGGGGAATCTCTTCTTTTACTCCTGTAATTGGTGATACCATAATTAGGCCTGCATATTACTTCTGAGCACTGCTTTACAAGGCACTTCATTTAGCTGGGCTTATGGAGATTAGATCATGCACAGGAAGCTGGCTCTTTGGTTATCAGGCTCCACAGAGGAGTCAGCAGGCTTAAGGACTGTGAAAAATTAGGGTTGATTTAAAGGAACAGGGTTTACTGGAAAAGCGCAGAGATTTTTCCAGCCTGTAAAAATGTCTCCATGACCTTTTGTTTCCTATAAACAGTATTGATTCCTACCTTGGGACTCTTTCTATAAATAAGGGCCTCTTTAATCTTCCCTTTCTTCATTTTTAAATAGGGCTGCTAAAATTGACTTTGGGAGATTGTTGTAATTCTAATGAGCTAACTCTAAAGAATCTAGCATAGTACTTGGAAGATTTTTAAAAGCCTGACCATAGGTCCTAGAACACATATATAATCATTGTCAGTTCCTCTTATTATTATTATCACCATTATTGTCTATACTATCAGATTTTAACTAATTTATTATAAAAGAAGTACATTTTGAAATCCTATTGTTTAGAGTAGGGAATAAATATTACTCAAAACAAAAGGGAAACAAAAGGTCATGGAGGCATTTTTACAGGCTGGAAAAATCTCTGTGCTTTTCCTTAGACACTTTAAATTATTTGCCTTTAGCTATTATTATATTTGTTTGCTTGTTTTGTTTGTCCTATTGTGTCACAAGCAACTGGGCGATATGGATTATTAGTCATTTTTATACTCAACTTGCAGTGCCTAGGACAGTACTTTGAACTCAGTGAATGTTCAGTAAAAGTCTGTTGACTTGAATGCATCATGCTAGGCTTGCTGAAAAGTACAACTCAGGTATGTAACATAATTATTGCTAATAAAAGTCAACATCCTCCTGTGTTTAACTGTGGAAAGCAGATGCAGATCTAAGTGCGCAGCATATTTCTTTGAACATTTATTGAATTGGCAGTCACATCCTAAAAGTGATGAATCCAGAGTAAGTTATGTTTTACTTCAAATTTAGGGGCTATTTGTCTTGTGTTTATTTGTTTTGGTGCCAGGAATTCAACCAAGGGCCTCACACATACTAAGCACATGTTCTGCCACTGAACTACATGTCTAATTCCTAAGATCTACCTTGAAGTTTTTCTCATTGGTGGTAATTGTTAGTTCCTAATAGCCAGACCTTCAACAGTAGGACAATTATCATATAGATGAATAGTAGTCAAATTAGGAAACCAGAGATGGCCATAGTTAGGAAAGGAAGAGGTCAGAAAATGAGTTAATTTACACATTTCATTGGGCAGTTAAGGATGCACACATGGAAGGACATTCAAATTCAGTGTCCCTGAGATTGATCCTGCCTGCCAATCTCAAATAGTTTCATCACTACATTGAGTACCTCCTTAGAGCTGAAATTGTGAACCTTAGGAAGAGAGTGTTTCTGTAAGATAAGACTCTGAGCCCTGTCAAGTTTCTGGTGTTTGATTACATTGCTCTGGCTTTGTAGTTGTGCTGTGTCTCACCATGTCCTTTTTCCCTAGGTGTATGTGGTAGGAAATGAACCTCTCACAGTGTTGCTGGATTCCCTGCTTCCAGTTCTGAGGATGCTCTTTGCTCTCTACTGCTTTACAAAGCAGAGTGTGTCTCACATAAGGTAAACAATAAACAGACCCCTATTTGCTTATAGGATCTTATTTTTGAAGATTTAGGCCACTTCTTATTTCATTTCAAAGTCAGGAAATCATTTGGGGAGCCTTCTTCTGCTCTTCTAGAAAAGAAAGATTTGCAGATCAAAGAGGTTTGGATATAGTTTTTAGGATGTATTCTTCAGCCTATGTCATAGACATCAGAGACAAAATTTGTTTCTTTCTATAAACATGCCACTGTTTAATCAGTGAAAAATATTGCAATCACACATCTAGGGAGGAGGAAACAGGATGGATCTTAATGACCTTGTGAGGAGTTAGGAATCAAGTTTGAAAAATCTGAATGTGGATGTAGCACAGTTAGTTAGCCTGGATTTGATATGGGTGATGCAATATTGTTTAGAGGAAAAAAAAAGAATTTCTCTGTTATCCAAAAAATACTGTTTTGTGTTAGAATTTAAGTAGGACAAATTTTTAAGTAGAATTTATATTTGGTATAGGTCCTTTTTTTTTTTTTAGTTTTTTTGAGGCAGGATCTTCCTTTGTAGTTCAGGCTGGCCCTGAACTCACTATGTAGCCCAGGCTGGCCTCAAACTCACAGCGATCCTCCTGCCTCATCCTCCTGAGTAATGAGATTACAGGGGCTGAGATTGCAGGCGTGAGCCACCATGCCTAGCTGTTGCTGTATTTTTATAGTCATTTATCTTGTTTCTTCCTCTTGGTAAGAGTTTATATCCTTTCTAAAATCCTGTGGAATTCCAATTTTTGATGTTGCCCCAGTGTAGTTCTTCATAGGATTACTATGAAGACTAAATACACATTAGAGTGTTTGACACAGTCTCTGGAAAATATCAACTTAATAAATGGTAGCTGTCATTAGCATGGTTGCTATGTGGTGAAGGAAGATAGCCCACATTATTTAAAGCTTACATATGCCTTTGATTCTTCAGCTTTCAATTAGTTTGTCATTGTAGCATACCCACAGTGACAATGACAAGAATGCAGAGGATGATGGAGGATCTAAACAGGGAATTTGGTTTCAAAGGACAATCCATGTAATAACTTGTTTTATTTTTAAAACCCACATCCTCATGGCACTGTTGTGTCATCATGAAAGACTGACAAGGGAGATGCAAATGTTCTTTCTGTCCCTCTCCTAGTTGATTGACACAGATCAGAGGAATTGAGGAATCAGTAATATTTTGTTGGTATGTTGTTTCTTTTGGTAGGTTGTTTCTTGATTACCAGCTGTTGGTCCCACTGAAAGTAGTGGTTTTTTATCAGTGGATGCTTTCATTCACAGTGCCTGATCCAAAAGTAAGTTGTATGCTTAGAATTACAAAAACAGAAACAAAATCCCATGGGACTCATGTGACATATTAGGGTTGCTTCTAGAGCCAAGGATTAGTCAATCACTCATTAAATTTCAGGATATTTGCATTATGAAAGTCACAAGATGCATACTTTCCATTCCTGTGTTTGATTTTGTAGTAGGCGATTGGGCCAGCATTTAGAACGCAGTGGAACCTGACAGTCTTTCTTTCTCTTTTTCTTTCTTTTTTTGTGTTAGCTTGTTAGATGCATAGAGTAAGATGACAAGCTCATTCATAACTGCTTTTTCTGCCAGGTCATTTTGCCAAGAGATCTTATTATGGATCCTGGAGAAGCTGGAAAGGAAGATAGCAATTGCCAGCCTGAAAGGATTTGCAGGATTGGACAAAGCTGTGCCCTCACTCCATCCTCTGTGTCAGTTTAGAACTGCCACCAAGGGTGGCAGTATGATTACTATCAGAGAGGCCATTAGGTGAGTTTACCCATCCTTTACTGTTTCTCCAGATTTAATTCTAACCATAAAGCTATTCTGTAACTCAGCCACTAAGGGGCACTGATGGAAAAGAAACCAGAAACTCAAGCAGCTGAGGCACTCGCTATTTATAGTCTCTGAATGAAATGTGAGCCTTAAATAATCCTCCAGGTTTTTTCCAAGATGCCAGCTAATAGGTGCAATTTACTGGAGCCTCACAGCTCTGCATCATCACAAGCCCACTTCTCAGAGCCTTTGCCAGAATCAGAGTAAAGGAGAGCACATGTTCACCCTTAACACCAAAGTAATCCAATTCTATTTCTGACTCACAAAATGGTATATGTGTATGTTCATAGTCAGGCTTATTCCTGAGGGAAATTGCCTGATGGCTATATTTTATGGTACTTTTATAATGGGGGGTTATTTTTTATAAGAATTGGTTAGAAAATACTTAAATATTAGTGGAATATATGTTTTATTTATCCAACACCTCTCAAGTATTTTATTGTATTTTATTTCGGAGCTGGGGAGTGAGCTTTGTGCATGCTAGGCAAGTACTCTACTATTGAGCTATACCCCTAGTACCACAAGTATGTATTTAAAGTTATTTCTATTTTCTGGGAGATTGTAGAAGATGATACTACCTAAGAATGTAAATTCCTGTTGGTCATAGACTATGATTTGAACTTATCCAGCTACCGTGTTGGATTTCACATCACATTCATATGCTACTGTTTGTTGAAGTATTTAAATTTAATTTAATTTAGTTTTGTTTCATGGGTAGCTATGTAGTTCACTCAGACCTCGACCTATGTACCCCAACCTAGCCTTGAACTCACAATGATCTCCTGCCCCACTCTCCTGAGTGCTGGAATTGCAGGTGTGCACCACCACACTCAGCTCTAAATTTAATTTTATATTCATTGTTAACTTTGTAAAATTTTTAAAAACACACTCAATATGATGGGCTTGAGGAAAATAAAAAAATATATATGGATTTCAAACAGAATTATCAGAACAAACTAAACCTCTCAATTTTGTGAGAGTTGCTGACTATTACAGGTTTGTGATTATGACCATGCTCATAAACCAAAAGAATTTTAATTTATTTGGCATGTTTTTTTGAAAAACATTTGGGAACTTTTTTTTTTTTGGTGCCGGGGATCGAACTCAGGACCTTGCGCTTGTGAGGCAGGCACCAGAACCACTGAGCTAAATCCCTGGCCATTGGGAACTTTTTTTACCTGGGACCACTTTAGTGATAGTGTAGAAAAAAAATTTTTTTTTGGTACCAGGGATCGAACTCGGGTCCTTGCACTTGCGCAGCAGGCGGTAAAACCACTGAGCTAAATCCCCGGCCCTAGTGTAGAAAATTTTATAACATTTAGCTTAGTAATTATAACTTACTGCTATCTTAACAGTCTTTAGTACATTTCTTAGTGCATGTAGGTCAAAATCCACAGTCCTTATTGAGACTATAGTTTCTCTTCATGCTAGGAAAAAAATTTAACAGGCAGTAATTAAATGAGTCTCCATCTACTGCCTGAAGCAATAGCTCTTTAACTTGGGTTCTCTGCATGGGATTCTAGGGATCTATAATCTGTTATGCACACAAACTTTTAAAAATATTCAAGCATGTTTCTTTTTCTGAAAATAAGGTCCGTAGTTTTTATTATATACTAAAAACAGTCTGTATCACCAGCTTTGCAAAACAAAACAAAAAACCAGTCTATTTCTAAAAGGTTGACAACCACTATACCAGAGAAATGAGTGTGTATATGGGGGGAAGAAGAGTGAGAGAAATTTATCATTTGCTCTCAAAGGCCTTTTCATGATGTTAGTTTCTCGATGGCTGGGTCGAGGACTTTGGTCTGTATCATCACTTACCATTCACTCTGCCATTTGCCTGGCAGAAGTTATCACGAGCAGTTCCTTGAAATTTTGTGCAATACTCATAGCATTATTTTCAGAAACTGAGGCAGATTTTATTGTTTGGTAATCACATTCATTTTACTCATTTTTCTGGACCTTTATATACTTTCTTATCTCAATTCATTCATATGAGTTGAGATTAACTAACTACACTTCTCCTATGATTGTTCTTTTTCCACTACCTGTTTCTCTTCAGTGGTTCATCTGCAAAAGTAAAAATTCCTTTTAACGACAGCCAAGGCCTGTGAAGATTATTTTAGATGATTATTATGGAATTTCAAAAAAGATTATTAGATTTAGATTACTAGATTAGAATATTATAGGGTTTCAAAAAGATATATCTCTTGGTGACACTTGGTAAGATAAATCTTACCCTGTATTGCAGTGATGAAGATGAAGATGAAGCCCTGTACCAGAAGGTGTCCTCAGAGCAGAGCCAGGTGGAGCATCTCGGGGACTTGCTCACCCATTGTCAGGAGTGTGGTTTGGCAGGAGACTTCTTCATCTTCTGTTTAAAAGTAAGAAGTACATACAGTTCATGGTCATCTCTATTCTTGGGTGGTCCCTGGATGCCTAAAATTTGGGTGCCAATTTAGCCTTTGGGTTGGAAAAAAGAAATTTATCTTTAGTCAGAGTGGTGTGCTTTAACTACTTTTGAAGGTAACCTTTCCTGAAATGTTAGAGACAAACAAAGCAGAGTTACTACTGATCTATGAAAGGGTTAATCTTTGCTCCATGTTGACAGTAAGAACTCTTTTGAAGTTAATAATGGGTTTTACAGTTATAGAGTAATCCCCTATCCTTTCTGGCAGTTGTTTTGTCAGGTATTTGGAACAGAGATTTAGTGTTCTGTCTCCCTCGTTTCAGTCTTAGCCACTTGAAATCTTTTTTGAGTTTGTTTCTTAGTGCCAGTGCTTGTGCTTACTTTTGTCCTAATCTCTAGCAATAATTTGTACCCCATAGTGTTATACCTGCCAGGTGTCATTAGCCAGTGAGCTCCAGGTTTGCCTTCCCCATTCTTTCTCCTAAAGAAAGTCTTCATCCCAAGATAATGTCTGTGGAGTTTAAGTTGGGGAGAGTATATGAGGATCCAAGAAGGAAATGGTTTTTTTTTGTTTTTATTATGTTTTAGTTTTTTTAGTTTTTTGAGACAGGGTCTTACTGGGTAGTCCAGGCTGGTCTTGAGCTCACTATGTATTCCAGGCTGGCCTCAAACTTGTGGCAGTCTTCCTGTCTCAGTCTCCCTAGTGCTGGGATTACAGACATGTGCCACCACGCCAGCTAGCTAACATTTCTAAAATTTGAGAAAACTTGGGGATTAAGCCCAGAACCTTCATATTGAGCAACATCCCCAACCCTTTTTATTTTATTTTTATTTTGAGACAAGGTCTCACTAAGTTGCTAAGTTGCCCAGGCTAAACTCAAACTTGTGATCCTCATGCCTCAGCCTCTCGGAGTGCTGGCTGGGATTATAGGCATTTGCCACCACACCCAGCCAGATTACACTTTTTTTGGTGCCTTCTTACCCTTATGTTCACATTTATCCCAATGCCCAGCCACTCATTGTAAGTAACATTCCAAGGAGATATGTGCTTTTAAAAAATGATTGTTTAAAAACAAAAGGGCTTTATTCTAAACCAGGATAACTGTACCTTGGCACATTTGACATTGTGGGCCAGATAAATCTTTTCTTGTAGGGAGTTGTGCATTATAAGATATTTAGCAGCATCCCTGACCTCTACCCACTAAGTGCTAGTATCACCCCCCAATTATGACAACCAAAAATGTCCCTCAGACATTGCAAAATGTCCCCTGGGGAGCAAAATTGCCAGGCACAGTTAAGCACCACTGCTCTGAGCTGTCAATTACTGTGGTAAAGCACTAATTGTGAGGGAACTCAAGGTTTTCCCTTCCCAAGGAAATTTGCAAAGGGTAGGTGAAAGCCTGTAAAACACACAATAATGAATTATTCACTAGTGGAAGTTTAGTTTTAAGTATTGTAAAGGATGGGTGTCTAATGATCTCTGAAAGGACTTTGGGAAAGTTATATGGCCTGAGGGTTCAGTTCAAGGAAGGCCAATGGTAGAGATCATAAAAATACTGATAAAGTAAACTCTATCAAACCAGTACTTTGTGTGTGTTATGTTTTTTATTATGAAATCTTTTCTTTTTTTTTTTTGGTACCAGGGATCGAACTCGGGTCCTTGCGCTTTCGAGGCAAGCGACGGAACCACTGAGCTAAATCCCCGGCCCCTTATTATGAAATCTTAATGTGCATGTGCATGGTATCATAATGAGTATATTATCCTGCAACTTATATTTTTCACTCAACAATGTCTTTGAGATATGTATTAGTATCTAAATAGATCTAGTTCATTTATTTTAACTTTTAATACAATAAATACATCATTCTGTTGGTTGTTTTTTTTTTGGTACTGGGGATCGAACTCAGAACCTTGCACTTGCAAGGCAGGCGGCGGCACCACTGAGCTAAGTCCCTGGCTCCTGTTTTCTTATTATTGGGCATTTAGGTTTTCTCCAATTTTTGGCTATTTAAGTAAGTAGTGCTGCAGCAAATGCAGACCATTTCTTTACATATCCATTTCAAACCGTTTTCTAGCTCTTTGTGAAGTCCTTAGTTTTACTGGCTTTTTCTTCACCTTTTCTTTCCTCCTGTGCTTCCAGGAGTTGACTCATCTAGCTGTGGAAAATGAAGCAGAGTTAAAATCTGAGCCCTTCTTCAGCAAGAGCCTTTTGGAATTAGAACACCAAGCGCTTCTTGTGGAAGGCCAGGAGCATAGGCTGCTGGTCCTGCAGCTTCTGGCTGTTCTGTGCGAGAAAATGTCAGAGCAGATATTCACAAACATCACTCAGGTCAGTGGCTGCCACATTCTACATCCAACCTGCTGGTAGTTGTGTGTATTGGTTTCTTTACATTTTTTCTCAAAAAATGTTGCTCAGACTGTGATCTGATAACACCCATATTTACTGGAATTCTGGTGAAACATGTAAATTACTTAGCCCACATCAGACCAAATGAATCTTAAACTTTCATAGGTCCTGGGAATCCACATGTTTAAGAAGCCCCTGAGGTGGTTCTCATGCACATAAAACTCAGAACTGTTTTACGTATTTATGTTTTATCATAGTGGTTTTCAACTTTGAGTGCAAATAAAATCATCTGGAATCTTCAAAATATTGATACTGATCACCTTTTAGAGATTCTGATTTAGGTTATCTGCATGAGAACCTAAGCATCCTTTTGTTTTGTTTGTTTGTTTGAGATAGGGTCTTGCTATGTAGTCCAGGGTGGCCCCCTCAAATTTGCTATACTCCTCTCAGCCTCTTGAGTGCTAGGATTACAAGCATAATGCCATCATGGCCAGCTTACCTTATTTTTTTCAAGCTCCATGTGTATCAAAACTTGAGAAGAGGGCTGGGGATTTAGCTCAGTAGTTCTGCCCCCTGCCTCACAAGCGCAAGGTCCTGAGTTCCATCCCCAATACCAAAAAAAAAAAAGTTGAGAAGGATTTGAAAAAAATGCTAATAAGATCACTTTAAATCTTATGGGTTCCTAACTCATAGTTAATCATCACAATATCTTTTAAAATTTTAAGATGTTTTTATAAAATGCTTACCTAATGTGAGTCAGTACCTAAATTTTGTTGGCCCAGCCATTATTTTTTACTACTGTTTTTGAAAAATAGGAAAGTAATAAAGCATTGGTAATGCAGTCACCATATTTTACCATTTTACCAGAAGTAGTTGTTGCCTGGTTGGTGTAAGATGGTATGATTGTCACGCTTAAATCGGATTCTCCAGCTCTTTGTATGGTTGTCATTGTCATCTGCCTTTGGTGTTGCTAAGCAGCATTTCACTATAGCTCCTGCTGAGAAAATTTGCAGCTGCCTGTCAGCTCTGACTTATCTTGCCTGTTTAATGAGAATTATGTTCATGATTTCTTTCCTAGCCTCTTATTCCTTTAGTTCACTGACCCCATGTTAGTTGGTGGGGTGATTTGTTTCTCCTGTGTTCATAATCCATTCTCTGAAGACTTTTTCATCCAGACCTTATGTTTTTGTCTCAGAATGCTCCTTCCAATGGGAAATGGCCTAGAAACTGGTATGACTTGAGCTTTTGTACTTATCTTCCTTTATTCCTCATTAAGGAACAGTGGTGTTAAGGTGGTACAAGAATGATTTGTCCCATTAAATTATCTTTCAGCTAAGAATAAAATGTATCTGAACAAAAAGAACCACAAGGAAGCATTAAATTGTGTTTAGTAATCTTAGTGATAATGTTTAGTAATCTAGTACTAATGTTTGCATATTGAGACACACATGGGGATAAAGAGAATAGATCTTAAGTAATTTTGTTGATTTTACTAAAGTCAAGAAAGTTTATAGATATAAAATCAAAGAATTAGAATAAAAACCCTATAATATTGATATCTAAATTGGAATTATTAGCATGAACTCATAATTGATTTTTCTTTTTAAAAAATAATATTTCCTATTATGGATCACTGTAGGTACCAAGAAGCAATAACAACCCAGTGCAATAGGCACCCTTCATACCATATTATAGTTTCTAAATATCATATCCCACTGAAAAAAAAAATTCTCGAAGCTCTTTGGAATAAATGTTGAATTAAGGTCTGAGGTAAAAGTCATATAAGCTTCAAACCTGCTTGTTGTGCCCAAATGCAAGGAAGGTATCTGAGATTAATGGGGTTAAGTCAGTAGAATTCTGGAGCCAACTTGAAGTGAGTCCTAATGGCTGTAGATAGGACAATTGCAGCATTAAAAAGAATAATGACAGCTGGGCAAAGTGATACAAGCCTGTAATCTTAGCACTCTGGGAGGCTGAGATAGGAGCATCACAAGTTTGAGCCCAGCCCAGACAATTTAGCAACTTAGTGAGCCACTATCTCAAAATTTTAAAAAAGGAGAGAGGGGCTGAGAATATAAAAAATGGGGGGAAAAAGAATAATGCTGATAATGGATTAAAACACATGAACAATATGGAAATGGGGGAAAAACCTCAGGACATCAGGATATCTTTGGAGATTATTAGGGCATCAACTCTTTATTTTGTAAATTGATAAATAAGGGAAGGCATTAAACAGTTGTTTGCCATTGCCGTAGGAACTGTATTTCAGTGTAATCAAGTAGTCAGTAAAGGAAACTTTCTTGTTTTTGTTTTTGTTTTTTTTTCGTACTGGGGAGCGAACTCAGGACCTTGCACTTGCGAGGCAAGCAGGAGAACCACTGAGCTAAATCCGTGGCCCAAGGAAACTTTCTTTATATGAGAATTGCAGCCAAAAAATTCAGAGAGAGAGGCTGGGGATGTACCTCAATGATGCTGCACCTACTTGGCAAGTGCAAGGTCCTGAGTTCAATTCCCAGTACAAAAAAAAAAAAAATTCAGAGAGAGAACTGGAAAATTACACTTTGGAACTGTAATAAAATGGTGGATCTAGATAACAATCATCCCTGACTGCCAAAAGTTAGATGGACTATGAATGAGGTACTTTATGATGAACGTACTAGGTCTAAAGCACCCAAAGGAACTGACTGATTTCCCCTTCCAACATATTATGAAAATTTTCAACTTTGAAAGAATATTTGCTTAACATGTGGATTTTGTTGTTTTATTTTGTTTGCAGTGCTGGGGATTGAACTGAAGGCCTTCCCACTTAGCTACATCCTCAGGCTTTTAAAATTTTTTCTGTTTTAATTTTTATTTATTTATTTTTGGTACCAGGGATTGAACTCAGGACCTTGCACTTGCGAGGTAGGTGCGTAGGTGCGGTACCACTGAGCTAAATCCCTGGCCCAGGCTTTTTAAAATTTTGAGATAACTAAATTCTTCCATCTGGCCTCAAACTTGGATCCTCATGCCTTAGTCTCCCAGAGAGCTGGCATTACAGGTGTGAACTACCACACCCAGCTTTAACATGTATTAATTATATACATTTATTTACTGAAAAAATTTTATAGTGTCCTCATGACCTACCTAGATAATACCATTAGTATTACCTTTTTTTTTTTTTTTTTTTGCATTACTGACGACAACCCAGGGACTTCCTGCTCAACTATATCCCCAAACCACCTCCACCCATCCCCTCCACTTTTCTTTGTGACAGGGTCATACTTAGTCACTAAATTGCCCAAGCTGGGCTCAAGCTTGGGATGCTCTTACTTTGGCTTCCCAGAATGTTGGGATTATAGGTGTACACCGCCATGTCCATCTGCTTTATCATATTTTTGTTTATGTATTCATCCTTCTAGCCCTCTTCCTTTTGGTATGTTTCAGCATTACTGGAGATAACAATATATTTTCCCCTAAATATTTTAGCATACAGATCTTACATCACCATAGGTGGACCAGAAGATAGTATGGACCTTCTCATGTAATACAGTAGGAAGTATGCAAGCACTTAGGAAGTATTCTTGCCCTGAAGCCAATAAACAAAAACTTGAGCTGTTCTTGGTGGTACACACCTGTAATCCCAGCTACTCAGCAGGCTGAGGCAGGAGGATTCTAAATTTGACCCCAGCTAAGCAGTTCAGTGAGAGTCTGTCTCAAAAGTTTATTTATTTATTTATTTACTTACTTATTTATTTTTTGGGTACTGGGGATTGAACTCAGGACCTTGTGCTTGCAAGGCAGGCACTGGAACCACTGAGCTAAATCCCAGGCCCATGTCTCAAAATTTTTAAAAAGGGCTGGGGATGCAGCTCAGTGGTAGAGCACCACCACCACCCCCTTCCTGAGTTCAAGCTCTGGTACTGTACCAAAAAAACGAAAACAAAAATCTTGAACCTGAACCTAATCAAGGAAGCACAGGGGATAGAGGAGCAGATGAAACAATGCCATGAAGAAGCTTTTGGCCAAATCCAGAAGGTAGGAGATTCTGTATCACAAGTGATTTAGTTTCTTCATCAAGTAAATGGCATTTAAAAAGGAACAATGAAGGGCTGGGGATTTAGCTCAGTGGTTCCGCCACCTGCCTCGCAAGCACAAGGTCCCGAGTTCGATCCCTGGTACCAAAAAAAAAAAAAAGGAACAATGAAGCCAGTTATAGACAACATTTTTTGTAACAGTTAAGGGCCAGTTATTAGATGATATTAAGGAATTCTTACTGGTTTAATTATGTCATGATATTATGATAGTTATGTAAAAAACAAATCTTACCTGTTAGAAATGCATGTTGAAATATTTGATAAAAAATTAAATTCTCAATAGAGTATGTTGGGATTGGCACATTATATATATGACGGTGCAGAAAGGAATGAGGCACACAATGGTCTGTGTACAGATCATGACCCTGCACCAACTCCTGAGTCCTTTCTTTCCACAATTATGAATTGAGGGCTGGCTGTATGCCACATACTGTTCTGTGTACCAAGGACACAACAGTGAACAAACAGACGCATAGCTATACTCTCATGGAGCTAACATTCACATAGAGACATTAAACAAGAAAGCAAAGACAGTGTGTCAGGTGATGATAATTCCTAGGGAAAAAAGTAAAACAAGAAAAAGGGATAGTAAGAGGCATATAGCTGGAAATGGTGGCACACACCTGTAATCTTTACATTCTATGAAGCTGAGACAGGAGAAGTCCAGACTCAGCAACCTAGTGACTAGTTGAGACCCTGCCTCAAAATAAAAAAAGGACTGGGGATATAGCTCAGTGCAAAGACCCAGGGTTTAATACCCAGTACTGCAAAATAAATTAATTAAATTAAATAAAAAGGGCTGGTGATATAGCTCAGTATGAAGCCCCTGGCTTCAATCCTCAGTGCTGAAGAACAAAGCAAAACAAAACCAAAGAGGAATGTGCTAAGTAGATAGCCAAGGAGAGTTCACACTTAGGACATGACTTGAGCAAAACCCTGAGGCAGGGGAGAAGAGACCATTTCGATGCCTAGGGGAGAGTGCTCCAGATTGAAGCCGTATAGTAAGCCCAGATGCCCAGCGTGGCAGGACCAGCAAGGAGCCAGCATCAGTGCAGTGGAGTGAGCAAGATTCCCTTATCTCTGCCTTTTCAGAAAACTGCCACCCTGCCCTCCCTGCTGTAACTGGATCACTATAATCAACAGAGTACAAGTGGCTCTACATGGTGTTTTTTTCTTTTTCAGATGTTAAAAAATTTTTTGACATAGGTAACACATGCTCATCTTAAAAACATTTAAACAACATGAAGTGCACAATATATAAAATAAGGGCTTCTGGTTAAAGACAGCATGTTCACATACATATGTTTACTCACTCCCTCTGGAAACCACAGGAACCAGCAGAGCAGGAGAGAGGAGACAGTAAATAAAAGAGAATAGCAAAATTTGGAAACTGGAAAATAGTAGCTGATTGAGCAACTTGGGAAACTGGAAAGCTAAATGTCTATATGGAGAGAAGTCAAGAAACAAACCACTATACCTCAATAAAGCTGTTAAAAGGGCTGGGGATTTAGTTTAGTGTTTTCACCGCCTGCTGCACAAGTGCAAGGACCCAAGTTCGATCCCCAGTACCAAAAAAAAAAAGCTGTTAAAATTCTTTTTGAGAAGAAAAAGGGAAAAAAGGAGCAAGCGTCTTCCCGCTACAGAGCACAGGGAGGACTGGAGGCACCAGATGAGCACTGAAGATGGGGCTGAGTGTGAAGCCTACCACAGCTGGAAGGGCTCTGTGGATTTAGGAGACCTTTGATTTCTTCCCTAACTTTGCACAACTGTCTCCCCTTCCCAGTGAAAAATGGAGGGGCCAAGGATGTAGCTTAGTGGCGCCATGCCTAGAGGTCCTGAGTTAAATTCCCTGTACCAGAAAAAGAAAAGAAAAACCAGACGCTTATTCTTGAGAATATTGAACCCAAAGGATGCTGGATTTGGGTGGGGGTAGCAAACTGAAAAACAGGAGGCTTATTGATGTCTGCAAACTCCCACTCAATTGTCAGCATTTTGGCAGCAAGTTTATACATTCCCATAGGGTCATTAAGAGGATTAAATGAGTTAATACATGCAGTGTGTTCAGAATGGTGCCTGGTAAGTAGTAAATACTTAATATTTTTATTAAACAGCTAGATAATTAAAAGTAGTTGCCTCTGTAGAGCCAGTATCAGATGGGGAGAAATGCGGTAGGGCATGACTATTATTTACTATAAACTTACAGGAATATTTGGCTTTTAAAATTGTATGTCATTATAAAAAGCCTGCCTTCTCTCTACAGCATACATAGATTCTAGAATAGGCTTCAGTCACATACCTCTTCTTGTAGCTAGCAGCCGTACCAAAGTCACAGGAAATGGGTTGTAGGGGAAAAGTGATGGTCAACTGGGTAGAGTGGTTTTGGTGTTACAAGAAAAGATTTTGAGGGAGAAGGTGTTTTATTGATGACAGTACGTAATAGCTGCCCATCACTTTCTAGTTAACAGCTCCTAGTTTTATATTTTGTTTTCTTTTGTTTACATGCATACAAACAGCTTCTTTCTTAAGAATAGAATCATAATGCCAGGTACAGTGGTGGATACCTGTAATCCCATTACTCTGGGAGGCTGAGGCAGGAAAATCACAAATTTGAGCCCAGCCTGGACAAGTTATTGACTTAGTGAGACCCTGTCTCAAAATTTAAAAAGGGCTGGGATGTAGCTCAGTGCACAGGCCCTGAATAGGATCATACTTCTTGTTTTGCAACCTTAAAAAAAAACTTTGTGGAGAGAAACTTAGAAAAAAGGGGAAGGCTAGATAGTACCGTAATAGAACTTAATACTTGTGCTGACACAGAAGCTAAATATAAATAAAGGAGTGTTTTAGAAAGCTCTTTGGGACCAAAATGAGTGCCCCAAGATGGTAGGGACAGCAGTTTCTCTAGAAGGGGCCAGTGTCTTTAATTTCTAGTATCAAACAGTCTTAGGGCTGGAAAGAGTGATGAAGATTGCCAAAGCCAACATTGTTTCTTTCAGTGAGTGGAACTTTTAAATAATCTTTCCAGTTTCCTTCTTTGCTCCAAAAGACAAGTGTTAACAGGCCACTCTTCTGACTTTAAGCTTACAAGAAAGATTCTAGCACAGCGTGTGATTTGTCCAGAGAATTAAACATGCAAGCTTGCATGGTATTTAGAGGCTTATTATGACCTATCTCAGCCTTCCCATTTTCAAAATGATATCTCCCCTTTGAGCCATTAATCCTATATATGCATGTGTGCATCTATGTGTGTGTGTGTGCATGCATGCATGTATATGTATGTCTGCTGTCATTTATTTAAAGAGGTTTCTACTTAAGGTGCTTAATCCAAGCTCAAATGATGCTGACCAAATTAATTCTACTTAAAGCTTAGTTGTTAGCCAAATGCTATATAAAATCTTGTATGTGAAAATCTTAAGCCTTTAAAATATTTAATATTTAGAAAATCACTCTGGATCATTTGTACAGACTATTTGAGGATACTGGCTTCTAGATAAAATTGTACATCTCCACTGTTCTTTGTTTACTGGAATTAGACTGTGAAAATGTGGGAGCAGAAAAATCCCTTAGGAGATCTTCTGAGATGGGCAGAAAGCAATTCATCATTTATTATAATATCATAAAGTTGATATGAGAACTGAGATCATGCATATAAGACACTTAGGAGCTTCTGGATTGCTAAAGACGTGGAGGTCCCTAGCTCAGTGAGCTGTCCTTGTCCTGTCCATCCTTTCATCTGGCTGTCTTCCATAGCCATTGAAATATCCTTTATAATAAACCGGTAAATGTTTAAAAAATTTTTGATAATGTTTGGCACAATACATGCTGCAGAGTAGCACATTATTCATGGTGGTTCTTCCTGTCATGCTATTGACAAAATGACATAGACATAAGAGACATGGAGAATGTTGAATGTTTTGTTCCCCCTTAACTCTTCACTGATTTTAATTTCCATTTTCTCTGGTAGGTAGTGGACTTTGTAGCAGCAACACTGCAGAGAGCATGTGCAAGCCTGGCCCATGAGGCAAAGAGCACCGTGGAGTCACAGACACTGAGCATGTCCATGGGGCTGGTGGCCGTCATGCTAGGAGGAGCTGTTCAGGTGCGTTGTAGACATGAGCCAAAGATGAATGGAGGGAAAGAAAAGCAAAGTACCTGCTGCTTGCTTTCCAAACCCTTGTGAAAAATGAGAATGGATAGTGTACCTAGAAGAACAAGAATGGACAAGTTAGATTGTTAATGAGAAGTCTTTCCAGAGTAGAAGCCAAGGAAAATATACCATTTCCACTGTATTACCTGAGTAGACTTCACTGTCAAAAGGGCAGGGCCCTTTCCTACCTGGTATAAGCCCAATGTAGAAACATCTGTCATGGTGTTTTCCATCTGAAGCAAATACTAAAAATACTAGATTCTCTGGCCCTAAATCTCCAAAACTCAGCCCTTGTTCTTGCTAATATTGTCAGTGGGAAATCCCCAGTAACCTGGTTGCTTAGGACTACATCTATTTTCAATAGCTCCATTTTAGCCCAGGATCCATTGTTCAACCCATATCATGTAAGCATGTTAAAATAATTGCTTCTTGTTACTTTTCAGTACATATATATTTTATGTATTTAACTTATAATTCTTAAATTTTTTCATTCAAACATTGTTTATTGCATACTTCCATGTACTATATACTGAGATAAGGGGCTGGAAGTATAGAAATGAATAAAGCAAACATAGTGTATAGTCTCATAACACTTGCAGTCCAGCAAGAAAGTCCAACACAAAAATCACTATTCAAAAAAATAATATAGTTGGAATTGAATGAAATGCCTCCAAAGAGAAGTGGAAAGTACCAAGAGAACATATCTAACCTAGGCTGAAAAGGTCTCTAGTGTAAAGTATGAGTTTAAGCTAAGTTTTGAAGGATGAATAGGGAGTTTGAGTGTATGTGTGTGTAACACAGATGGAGAAAATTGCCAGTGAAAGAAACATCAGTTACAAAGGCTCAGAAACAAGAGGTTGGTGAACTTGAGACACCCATAGAAGGCTGGTATAGCTGAATTGTAGCAATTGAGGGGAAGAGTAGTGCCAGCAAGGGAAGGTTAGGCAGGGGCTAGATCATGCCTATGGGTGTGACTGGTTAATTATATGCTATGTTAGGTTAGGATACTGCAAAAAAAGCAGAGTACTCTTAATGCAGGTATTATGAAATCCAACCGAAACCAGCCTGCTCGTACCTTTGAGTAGGGAACCCTCTGGAAGTAGAGTTTTGAGTTTGAGGATTCAAATTTGATTTGATTCTTTGTACATTAGAACTGCTTCCCTCTAGCCTGTCCTTAAAGGTAAAAGGAATTTTATCTGGTCCAGTTGTTAATGTGAAGCCCATTTCTTGGTAGATTTAATCAACACCCTAATTTTAATTTTGCCATGTCATTTGAAAAAAACTTTTTGGTTCAGTTTCTAGAGCCATATTAGAATTATCAAGTAGGGTCCACCAAATAGTTTTTAAGTTGTATTTTTACTAGATTTAGCAGGCCTGATCCCACCCCATACCAGGAATCAAACTCAGGCAGGCACAGCCAGGCAGGCACAGCACTGCTCAGCTATATCCTGGGCCCTAGACCTGATTAATTTTTATTTTTCTCATTGGATATTAGTTTGAATAGGTTTTGTTTCCATAAGCTGAGAGTAAGCATGTTGTTTTGTTTTGTTTTAGTTTTTTGAGACAGAGTCTCACTGTTTAGTTCAGACTATCCTCGAACTTGCAGTGATACTCCTGCCTCAGCCTCCAGAGGGCTGGGATTACAAGCATGCACCACCATGCCCAATTGTTTACTTTTTGTTTCGCTTCTCCTTATTTAACCCTTATTCGAGACCATATCACAAATGAAAAATAGATCATAGAAATGTACATTTCCCTTTCTAGAAGCCCACTATTGAGAGTGTGCTATGTACAATGGTGGTGTTCTAAAAGAGACTCACCTGACTGATATAAACAGACAGCCCTTGCCTATTCCTGCCCTCTTATGAGCTGTCCTGACTCACTGACTATATCCTGAATTCCTCTGACTTTGCAGTTTAAGTGAACATAACACACATCACTCCCTAAGGCTTTTGCCCTAGATATATTAATTTTTTTTCTGTTTGAATCATATATTTCTGAGTGATTTCTGCTGTAATGCTGAGTTTTGTCTTTGTAATAAGAAAAAAGTCTTGATTCAGAATTATGGTTTCACTTTACCATTATCAGGCTTCGTTTCACAGTCCCACACATCATGCTCTACCCGATAGGGGTCATTGTTTTCACTAATGAAACAAAATCTAACAGCATCTAAGCCTTTTTTTTTCTTTCCTTTCTAATTTATGTAATTAAAGTGATTATTAAGTGATTGTGTCTGGGAAGAGAAGTTAATTTGGAGAAAATGGATGTTTAAGACTGCTAACAAGACAACTCTAATTCCAAACTCATTTTCTAAATTTCAGGGTTGGTCATCAGTAAAAGTATTATGTTGGTAACTCTTCCCTGTCCCCTTAGGAAGCAATTTCTGTATGATGTTGCAGAGTCTATGCGTCCTCTAAAGCACTACTACAAGAAGCTAAGGAGGGCACTCTAGACTTTCTTTAGGAAAAACTAAAACCATGTTATTCCAGGGAGGCAGCACAGTCTACCACTTAACCGCCGGATTCCTAATCTCATAGAAGTGCGTTCATGGGCCGAGGATTTAGCTCAGTGGTTCAGGTGCCTGCCTCGCAAGAGTAAGGTCCCAAGTTCGATCCCTGGTACCAAAAAAAAAAAAAAGAAGTGTGTTCATTACTGGGAGACTAAAGGTGCATCTCTAAAGGGACAGGGTCTTTAGGTTGATCCCACTCTATACTGCTTAAGTCTCAGAAGGTTTCTTTTTGAACCCAGGAGGCACTGAGCTACAAGCTACATCCTCAGTCTTTTTTTCTCCCAAATTTAATTTGAGACAAGGTCTCACTAAATTGCCTAATCTAGCCTTGAACTTGTGATCCTCCTGCCTTAGCTCCAAGTAGCTAGGATTATAGGCATGCACCACCACACCCAGTTTGCTTTTGACCAGAAGCCATTGCTTAAACTCTTTAGTAAAAATGTTACCCTGGGACCAAGGATTTAGCTCAGTTGTTCTGCTGCCTGCCTTGCAAGCGCAAGGTCCTGAGTTCAATACTTAGTACCAAAAAAAAAAAAAAGTTACCCTGGCTGGGGATTTAGCTCAGTGGCACTGTGCCTGCCTTGCAAGCGCAAAGCCCTGAGTTTGATCCCCGGTATAAAAAAAACCTACTAATTCTAGTGGTGCAGGTCTGTAATCCCTATTCTGGAGGCTAGGGGAGTTCAAGAACAGCCTGGGCAATTTATTGAGACCCTGTTGAAAAATAAAAAGGGCTGCAGATGTAGTTAGCAGTAGAGTGCTTCCCTAGCATGCAGGAGGCCCTGGGTTCAATTCCCAGTACTGAAAAAACCCATATTTTAGATGTAGTTCAGAATCATAGCAAATATTAGAGACTGGAGGGGAAATAGTGGTATCAAGCTAGAGGTGTTTATAGAATAGGGAAAAGGAAGAGAGAGAACCATTGAAATCTTGTGTGCAGGGCCAGGGATTTGGCTCAGTGGTTTCGCTGCCTGCTGCGCAAGTTCAAGGACCCTAGTTCGATCCCTGGTACCAAAAAAAAAAAAGAAAAGAAAGAGAGAGAGAAAGAAAGAAGTCTTGCGTGCAACAAGGTGAATTGATTGACTCATTTCTGGGCTGGGATGCAGTTCTTTCTCTTCTTCATTGGGCCAGTGTTGAGCACTCTGTGAGCCACGATATGAAGCTATAAATGGAAATTCAATCATTCTTAACTATTGTTTTGCCCTTCAAGTAGTCTATTTCACAGATGTCTTCTATTTTTGCCCCCCAACCCCCTTATTTTTTTTTCTTCAGTATAGTCGTTTGAACCCAGTGCCTTCAGACTGAGCTACATCCCAATCCCTTTTTAAAATTTTTCTATTTTGAGACAGGATCTCGCTAAGCTGGCCAACCTGAGTTTAAATTTGCAATCCTTCTGCCTCATTCTTCTAGAGCTGGGATTATAGGCATGCGCCACCATGCCCATCTGTTTTTGCCAATTTTAGTAAATAGTTTTAGATGGAGGGATAAATGGAAAACAAAATAAAAGGAAGGAAGAAAGATATTTTTCTAACTCAGGAGGTAAGGATTTTTGTTTTCTTTTGTTTATCAAAGGGAATAAGCATCAAAAAGTTTTAAAACACTCCTCTCTTCATTAGTGAGCAACCTTCAGATCTGGGTACACCCTTGGGTGTGTTGTGAATGTTAGTCATGTGTCTTTAGGGGAAAAGGAGAGCCGCACTTCTTAGTGTTTTCACAGGCTTTGCTTGGTTATCCTCTAGGTAACCCAAACCTTTCTCAGATTTCCTTAGCTTGCACAAAAAAAAAAAACCCTTAGAAATCAGGCCCCACCTGGCCATGCTGCCACTGCCAATGCCCAGCACATTGCCCTACAATCTGTACAACACAGAAAAAAAGGCCCTGCCTTACCCGTCCTGCCAACACCAGGCACCTCACCCCATGACCTGAACGGAAGAGGAGAGCTCCCAAACTATCAAATCCTAGCCAGGTCTATGCCCTGGTTCGTCTCAGACATGGTGGCAGAGGTGACAACCAAAAGACAACCTGATTGAGGACAAGATCAGCACTCTGGAGGAGGATTGAAGTGTTACCTTCTTCAGAGACTGGGTGAGAGACAGCCTTGGGAGATAGGTTTAGAGAGGATTAGAGCTAGACACAGATCTCCTGATATTCCTGAGAAGCTAAGGCTCAGACCAGGAAGATCATGGCACCCATATTCAGTGGTGGGAGACCAGGTTTGGTGGATATAACCTTTAGAAGGGGTGGATCTGAAGGAGATGGCATTTAGTCCAGTGATCTCTTTGAGCTCCTGCACCACTGTCTGCATCCAACAGAAACTAGTGGTCTGATATACTATGTTAATATCTGGGTTGGCTAAGTGTGTATACCAAAATCATAGACTTCTTTGCCTTGGTTAAGGGTGGTTCATGAGTGGTTCTTAGAGTTTTGTTTTTTGCTTTTTTTATTTTTTGGTACTGGAAATCAAACTCAGGACCTTGTGCTTGCCAAGCAGCCACAACACCACTGAGCTACATCCCTGGTCCCTTAGAGTTTGTCAATATCCAGTTTATATTTGGCACCACTATGGGTTTTTTTTTTTAATGTAGTCACTGCTGTATTTTTTTATTTTTTAAATTTTATTGGTGCTGTTGCTGACTTTGCTACTATAGCCAAGATGACATATAGTTATTGCTGTCAATTGGTTTTCTCTGCATGCTAATATCTGGATTTCTGGGGGGTTATAAACAATACTGTGGCCCATTCCTGAAGAAATAGGTACTGGACCAAATAAGCTACAAACCCCAGCACACACAAAAAAAAAGACAAAAAAGAGAAACATGAGAAGATAAGGCAGCAGAGTTCTTCCCAAAACTCCCAGCTCCCCTAAAGCTGATCCAGGGGAAATGGAGAGGGAGGAAAACATGAGCTACACAGCAGAAATGTCTGAAAAGGAGGTAACAAAAATAGTTCAATAAAGTATTTTGTGAACTCAAAGAAGATATAACTAAACAGAAATGACTGTAATAAAACAAATGATCATCCAAAAAAGAAGACACTAATAAAAATCGTGTTGAGCTACAGAAAGAGATCCAAAACATGAATGTCCAGCCTAGAAAAGAATAGGAATTCAGGGCCAGGGATTTAGCTCAGTGGTTTTGCCGCCTGCTGTGCAAGTGCAAGGACCGGAGTTCGATCCCCAGTTCCAAAAAAAAAAAAGCTGCTAGAGAAAAGCAATCACTTATAAAGGAAAACCCATCAGATTACAACAGACTTTTCAACACAAACCTCGAAGGCAAGGAGAGCTTGGAATGAAGCGTTCAAACTGTAAAAGAAAAGAACTTCCAACCCTGATATATCCTGCAAATTTATCTTGCAAAACTGATGGAGAATTAAGATATTTCCATTATAAAGCACACCTAAAATATTCATCATCACCAAACTAAAGCTCTAAAAAATTCTCAAAGATATCCTAAAAAGAGACAGAGAAGCTAACAATGCCGAAAGGTCCAATAAATGAATGCATCAGGTAGGGATAGCAATTAAGGAAAAGGGAAAGAAAACAAAACAGGAACAAGTAAATAATGCAATCACAGGACTAAGTCAGTACCTATCAATTATAACTATCAATATGAATGGACTCAATTTGGCATTCAGAAGACACAAATTACCAGAGTGGATCAAGAAACAAAATCCAGCAGTATGCTGTGTACAAGAAACACATTTAACACAAAAAGAAATTCTTAGTCTAACAATCAAAGGATGGAAAACAATATCCCATGCAATGGGAACTCACAAACAAGCAGGAGTAGTTATCCTGTTTATAGACAAAGAAGAGTCAAAGTTGATCAAAAGAGGCAAAGAAGAATATTGGTTAATGAAACTATTCAACAAGAAGAGATAATAATTAAAAACATACAATAAAAGAATTTAATACAAAATATATATATATATGTTCCAAACCATGGTGCATTCAAATTCATAAATACTCATGGACATAAAAGATCAGATAAACATCCATACAATTATAATGAAGGACCTCAATACCGCACTATCACAAATAGATCAACTAAAATAAAAATCAACAAATATCATAGTTGAACCAAACTTTTGAACAAATGGACTTAATAGATATATAGAGAGTGTTCTACCCAACAACAACTGAATACACATTCTTTTTGGCAGCACATGGTACTTTCTCCAAAATATACTACGTACTAGTTAATAAAGCATGCTTAAGTAAATGCAAAATAATCAAAATTATCCTGTGCATTTTATCATATCATAGTGGAATGAAACTAGAAATCAATAGCAACAGAAACTATGCAAACATTTGGAAAATTTTTTTTTGGGGGGGGGATTGAACTCGGGTCCTTGCACTTGCAAGGCAAGCGGCAGAACCACTGAGCTAAATCCCCAGCCCCAGAAACAATAATTTTATTTTATTTTATTTTATTTTTTGGTACCGGGGATCAAACTTGGGTCTTTGCGCTTGCAAGGCAGGCAGCAGAACCACTGAGCTAAATCCCCAGCCCCAGAAACAATAATTTTAAAACCTGCTAAGCAAGAAAAGCCCAGGATCTGACAGATTTATAGTAGAATTCTATAAGAACCTCAAAAAGTTCTAACACCAGTACTTTTCAAACTGTTTGATGGAAATGAGAGGGAAGGAATACTCCCAAAGTCATTCTTGGAAGCTAAAACCAGAGAAGGATCCAACCAGCAAAGAAAACTACAAGCCAATCTCTCTAATGAACATAGGTGCAAAAGTCCTCAACAGAATATTGCCAAACAGAATGCAGCAAATCTTCAGAAAAGATCATACACCATGACCAAGTGGGCTCCATGCCAGAGATGCAAGGATGGTTCAACATATTCAAATCAATAAATGTAACTCATTATGTAAACAGAAGCAAGGATAGAATCATATGACCAGGGCCGGGGATTTAGCTCAGTGGCACCACACCTGCCTTGCAAGTGCAAGGTCCTCCTGAGTTCAACCCCCAGTACAAAAAAAAAAAAAAAGAAATCATATGACCACCTCAGTAGATACAGAAAAAGCCTTTGACAAAATCCAATATTCATTCATGATAAAAATCCTTAAGAAAATGGGTAAGAAGTATCTTATCTTGATCTGATAAAAGCCATTTATGTTCATAGAATGTGATTGTTGAAGAACATACACCAAAAGTTGCTTTTAAAAGTACAACACTTTGTTGAATCTTAATAAATGGCAATTTTTTTCTTGGCTGTTGAAAAATAAATAAAAGCCATTTATGGCCAACCTACTGGCATCATCGTATTAAATGGAGAAAAATTGAAAGCTTTGTTTCTAAATTCAGGAACAAGATAAGGATGTCCACTATCACCACTCCTAATCAACATAGTCCTTGAAACATTACCCAGATTAATTAGGCAAGAGAACCAAATAAAAGGGATACATAAAGGAAAGGATGATGTCAAAGTATCCTTATTTTCAGATGACATGATCCGATACCTACAAGACTCAAAATTTCACGAAAAGACTCCTAGAATTAATAACCAAATTTAACAAGGTACCAGGATACAAAATAAACACAAACATCAATATCATGAATTTCAAATGTACTAATAAAAATTTAAAAATCAATAATGTTCCTGTAAACTAATAATGAACTCACTAGGCCAGGTGTGGTGATGTGCACCTGTAATCCCAGCACTTGGGAGACTGAGGCAAGAGGATCACAAGTTCAAGGCCAGCCTAGACTACATAGTGAGTTCAAGGTCAACCTTAACTACATAGTGAGACTCTGTTGAAAGAAAGAAAAAAAGAAAAGAGAGAGAGAACAAATGAGCTCACTGAGGAAGAAATCAGGAAAACAATACCATTCATAATAGCATCAAGAAAAATTTAGGAATTAACCAAGGAAGTGAAAGACCCCTACAAGGAAAATTACATTACTCTGAAAAAGATGTAAAAGGACATCAGAAAATGGAAAGATATCCCATGTTCCTGGATAGGCAGAACTAATAAAGTTAAAATAGCTGTACTTCCAAAACTGATATATAGATTTAATTCAGTTTCAATCAGATTACCCACATTATTCCTCACAAATCTAGAAAAAACAATCCAGAAATTCACATGGAACCAAAAGAGACCCAGAATAGCAAAAGCAATTCTGGGTAACTATAGCAAAGCAGGAGACATCAGAACCCAGACTTGAAATTATATCTACAGTGATTTTTTTAAAAAAACAGCATCATCAGATGCCAATCAATCCTTTGACTGCCTAGAAAGGGGGGCAGCAAGAGCCAAAGAAAAAAAGACAATAGACTTGCGTAATTTCAAGTGTACGGGGCAGAATTGGGGGCAAGAGGTCAGTGCCTCAGAGTGAGCAAAGACAAAGACACTCCGTGCTTGCCACTATTTATTGGGTTTGTTCATAGGGATTATCAGATGACTCATAGAGTGACAATAATCATAAATTCATGGGGATTTTATAATCTGTGGGGAGTATCAATGTCTCAGAGGGTGGTGATAATCCTGAGTTCACGAGGAGGATCTTATGCTGATGTCATCTTGCCTTTGAGCATTACAACATCATGGGACCATTGAGGCCTCAGAATGGCTCCCAACACAGCATGGTGGCACAACAGAAATGTGGATCAGTGGAACAGAATAAAGAAGCAGAAACAGCCCCTGACACATTCAACTATTTGATCTTTGGCAAAGGGGCCAAAAACATACACTGGAAGAAAGAGAGCCTTTTTAGTAAATGATGCTGGAAAAATTGAATATCCACATGCAGAAGATTAAGTCTAGACCCTTATATCTCACCACATACTAAACCAAAATCAAAATGAATGAAAGAGCCAAATGTTGAAACAGAAACACTTAACCTGCTAAAAGATTAAATAGATAAAACTCGTGAAGATACAGGTGTAGGCAAGGACTTTCTTAACAGAACTCCAGTGGCATAAGAAATAATACTGCGACAAATATAATCTGTCATAGTTACTTTTCTCATTGCTGGGACAAAAAACCCGACACCCATAAGTTAAAGGAAGAAAGGTTTATTTTGGCTCATAGTTTGTGGAGGTTTCAGTCCATAGTTAGCTGGCTCTAAGGCAGGCATTGCAGAGGGGCATCAGAGGAGGAGCAATCCATGGCAAAGCAGGCTGGAGGCAGCAAGCAGTGAAGCAAGTTTCCCTTTCCCTTTTATCCCATTCAGGCCACAAGCCTTTTGGGTGGTACCACCCACACCCAGATCTGTGCTAAACCAATTTAGTTATCACACACTCTTAATCCCAGTATCACACACCCTGATCTAGCATCACATACCCCTGATCCACCACCTCCCAAAAGCCCCACCTATGAGCGCAGGAGGCTTTGGGGAGACATTTAGATACAAGCCATAACAGGATCATATCAAATTAAACAGCTTCTGGACATCAAAGGAAACAAGCAACAGAGTGAAGAGACAACCTACTGAATGGGAAAAAAATATTTGCTAGCTATTCCTCAGACAGAAGACAAACATGTAAAAAATAGAAAGAACTCAAGTGCTGACTGCCTGGGTTTCGCCAGTCTTGTGGGTCCCTGGGCTGTGTGTGTTCACTCCCTCCTCAACTTCAGGATAATCAGCCAGAAGACCCACTACTCCTTCTTCTCCCTGAGTCCCACCAGGAAATGACAGCCTGTAGCCTTGAGATGGCAGACCTGGGGACTGGGATGGCAGCTGTAGCTCAGGAGAATGGCGATGTGGCAGCTAGCCCTGCCAAGAAGGCCTGGGCTAGGTAGGATGAACCCAGCACGCTGCCCTCCTTGCTGCTGAGCCCCAGGCAGCTGATCTGCACTGAGAAACAAGGCCATGGTGCTGCTCAGCCACTCCTGCAATGTGCCTATGGGCTTTGGGGACAGCTGGAAGAAGCACTTCAGTGGAGAGTTTGGAAAACTATTTTATTTTTATTTTTATTTTTTTAGTATGTAGTAAGTTTTTTTTCAATTTTTATTTTATTTTATCCCATTGCCCCCTTTAAGCCCCCTCCACTCCCTTTGTACAAAAGCTTTGTTTTCATATTTTCCTTCTATTTTCACTTCTTGTCCTTTCCTTCCTTTCTCCCTCTTTTTTCCCTTATTCCCTTTCCCATTTGAACACTTTGTTCCCATTTCCCAACATCCATTATACATCTCAGTCCTTATTTCCACATTCAGTTTCTCACACCAGAGAAACAATGCAGTATTTAAACATGTGTGTCTGATTTATTTCACTTAAGAGTATAGTGTCAGGGCCGGAGATTTAGCTCAGTGGTTCCACCTCCTGCCTTGCAAGGTCCCAAGTTCGATCCCTGGTACCAAAAAAAAGTAAGAGTATGGTCTCAAGTCCATCCTTTAGTCTGAAGCTCATCTTTTTTTTTTTTTTTGGTACCAGAGATCGAACTCGTGTCCTTGTGCTTGTGCAGTAGGTGGCAAAACCACTGAGCTAAATCCCAGGATGAGCCCAGGCTCATCCTTTATGGTAGAGTAGTACTCCATTGTATAAAAAATATCTTATTTATCCATTTGTCAGTTGATGTGCATTTGAACTGTTTCCAAGATTTAGCTATTGCAAACTGTCCTGCTATAAACATGGGAATGCATATATTGCTGTGGTATGATGCTTTTAATTCTTTCGGGAAGATACCAAGAAGAGGTATAGCTGGGTCAAATGGAACCTCTAGTGTCAGTTTTTTGGTAAATCTCCACACTGATTTCCACAGTGGTTACACCAGTCTACACTCCCACCAGCAGTGGAGAAGGGTTCCTTTTTCCCCACAACCCGTCCAGCATTTGTTATTGGTTCATTTCTTTTTTGTTCTTATTAATTTTATTGATACATTTTAGGTATACAATATAATGACATTCATCATGGGAAATTTGCACCTTTATATAATCTCTCTTGGTTCTTGTTTTTTCCCCATTCCTCTGCCCTCCCTATTTATAAAGACTTTTGTTTCCATTTTTTCATTTTCTCATATTAATTCCATTCCCTTCTTTCCTTTCCCCTACCCCTCCCACTTCCCCTTTGCCCCTTTTCTTCCTATTTCACATTATCTATTATACCTTTTAGTCCTTATTTATACTTTGTTTCTCTAGAGAAACTATTCGGTATTTACACATGTGCCCTATTTATTTCACTTAAGAGTATCGCCTCAATGTGCATCCATTTAGCTATAAATGTCCCTAATTTCTCATTTTTTATGGCTGAGTATACTCCATTTTTTTAAAAAACCACATTTTCTTTATCCAGTCTCTAGTTGATGGACAATTGGGGTGCTTCCAAGTTGTAGCTATTACAAATTTTGCTGCTATGAACATGGGTGCACATATATCACTGTGGTATGATTCTTTTAATTCTTTGGGAAAGATACCCAGCAGGGGAATAGCTGGGTCAAATGGGACTTCAGTCCTAGTTCTTTAAGCTCTCTCCATACTGATTTCCACAGTGGTTGCACCAGTCGACACTCCCACCAGCAATGGAGCAGTGTTCCTCTTTCCCACAGCCCCACCAGCATTTGTTGTTGGTTGATTTCATGATAGCAGCCATTCTTTCTGGGGTGAGGTGGAATCTCAGCGTTGTTTTCATTTGCATCTCTCGAATGACCAGTGATGTTGAACATTTTTTCATGTTTATTTGCTATTTTCTTTTTTTTTTTTTACCGGGGATCGAACTCGGGTCCTTACGCTTGGGAGGCAGGCGGCAGAACCACTGAGCTAAATCCCCAGCCCAAAAGGCCACTACATACTTTTTTTTGGTACCGGGGATCGAACTCGGGTCCTTGCGCTTGCGCAGCAGGCAGCGAAACCACTGAGCTAAATCCCCGGCCCTTATTTGCTATTTCTACTTCTTTGTCTGAGAAATGTCTGTTCATTTCAGATGCCCATTTTTGGATTGGGTCTTTAAATTGGGGAGGTCTGATTTTTTTAAGGTCTTTATAGATTCTAGAAAGTAGACCTTTGTCTGAGGAACAGCAGGTGAAAATTTTTCCCCACGTTGTGGGTTGTCTCTTCACACTGTTGGTGGTTTCTCTTGTTGTGCAGAAGTTTTTTAATAAGAAGAGATCCCACTTGTTGATTGTTTGTGCTAGTTCATGAGCAATTGAGCTTTTTTTGTTCATAAAATCTTTTCCTACACCAATGTCTTCGAGAGTTCTACCTAACCTCTGTTCCAGCCAGTTTAGCGTTTCTGTTTTAATATTTAGATCTTTAATCCATTTCGATTTTAGTTTAGTGCATGGTGAGAGATATAGGCCTAGTTTTAATCTTTGGCAAGTTGAAACCCAATTTTTCCAGTACCATTTATTAAAGAGGCTGTCTTTCCTCCAGTGAGGATGTTTGGCTCATTTATCGAAGATGAGGTGGCTGAGTGTGTCTGGAGTTGTTTCTGCATCTTCTAATCTGCTCCACTGGTCCTCAGGTCTGTTTCTTTGTCAGTACCTTGCTGTTTTTATCACAGCAGCTTTGTAGTATAGTTTCAAGTTGGGGGTTGTGATACCCCCTGCCATGTCTCTGTTGCCTAGAATTGCTTTTGCTATTCTGGGTCTCTTCTTGTTCCAAATGAATTTTTGGATTGTTTTCTCAAGGTCTGTGACGTATGCTGCTGGAATTTCAATAGGGATTGCATTGAATCTATATAGCAGTTTTGGAAGTATGGCCATTTTCACTATGTTGATTCTTCCTACCCAGGAGCAAGGGATGTCTTTCCATTTTTTGATATCATCTTCAATCTCTTTTCAGAGTACTATAGTTTTCAGAGAAGAGGTCTTTGATGTTGTTTGTTAGGTTGATTCCTAGGTATTTCAGTTTTTTGGATGCTATTGTGAAAGAAGTTGTTTGTCCTGTTTCTCTCTCAGTGAGTCTGTTTGTGTAGAGGAAAGCTATTGATTTTTGTGTGTTGACCTTATATCCAGCTACTTTACTGAATTTGGTTATTAAGTGTAGAAGACTTTTGGTGGAGTTCTTGGGGTCTTCTATATAGAGTATCATGTCATCTGTAAATAATGACAATTTGACTTCTTCATTTCCTATCTTTATTCCTTTTATTTCTTTCTCTTGTCTAATTGCTGTGGCTAATGTTTCCAAAACTATATTGAACAGCAGTGGTGGTAGTGGACATCCTTGTCTTGTTCCTGATTTTAATGCAAAGGATTTCAGTTTTTGACCATTCAGTATGATATTGGCTGTTGGTTTTTCATAGATGGCTTTTATCAGATTGAGGTAGAGACTGTCTATTCCAATTTTTTGTAGGGTTTTTATCATAAAAACCTATGTTGGATTTTGTCAAATGCTTTTTCTGCATCTAATGAGATGATCATATGGTTTTTGTCCCTGGCTCTATTGATATAGTGTATTACATTGATTGATTTGCATATGTTGAACCATCTCTGCATCCCTGGGATGAATCCCACTTGGTCAGGGTGTATGATCTTCTTGAAGATCTTCTGCATTCTATTTGCTAGTATCTTATTAAGGATTTTTGCATCTATGTTCATTAGTGAGATTGGCCTATAGTTCTCTTTTTCGGTTGGGTCTTTCTCTGCTTTGGGGATCAAGGTGATGCTTGCTTCCAGGAATGAATTCGGGAGTATTGCTTCCCTTTCAATTTCATTGAAGAGTTTAAACAGTAGTGGCAGTAGTTCCTCTCTAAATGTCTTGTAGAATTCAGCAGTGAAACCATCAGGACCCGGACTTTTCTTAGTTGGTAAATTTTTAATTACGTTTTCAATTTCATTGATTGATATCGGGTTGTTTAGAATGTTTAGGGTCTTCTTTGTTCAACTTGGTAATTCATACTTATCTGGGAATCTGTCCATTTCTTCTGTGTTTTCCATCTTATTGGTGTATAGGTTCTCAAGTAGGTATTGGTGATCCTCTGGATTTCTGCTGGGTCCGTTGTAATTTCATCCTTTTCGTTCCTAATTGCATGGATTTGGTCCTTTTCTTTCCTTTTTTTAATAAGGTTGCCTAAGGGTTTGTCAGTTTTGTTTATTCTTTTGAAGAGCCAACTCTTGGCTTCATTGATTTTTTTGTATCGTTCTCTTAGTCTCCATTGCATTGATTTCTGCTCCTCCCTTGTGTGAGCTTTGGGTTTGTCCTGCTCTTCTTTTTCTAGAAGCTTGAGGTTCAGCATCACATTGTTTAATTGGGCTCACTCTGTTTTCCTAATTTGAGTATTCACTGCTATGAATTTCCCTTGTAAGACTGCTTTGATTGTGTCCCATAGATCCCGATATGGTTTTTTTTCCCCCATTAACTTTATTGGTACATTTTAGGTATACAATACAGTTACGTTCATCATTGGGATCTTGTACCATTACATGAGTCTGTTGGTTCTTATTTTTTTTCCCCTTCCCTTGCCCTCCCTTCACCCCCTCCACCCTTCCCTATTTGCAAAGACCTTGTTTCCATTTTTTTCCTCTTCTCATATATTTTCCTTTCCCTTTTTTCCCTTCCCCTACCCCTCCCAATTCCCCTGCTCTTTTAGACCTTTTCTTCCTGCTACACAATATCAGTTATACATTTTTTAAATTACAATATTAAGATCTAGGAGACATTACCACAGATTTTACAGAATTTAAAAGGATATAGAAAGCATATTACAAAAGCTGTTTTGAAATAAATTTGACAACTTCTAAGAAGTAACTTAGAAGACAAATTAATGAAACTAACTCTGGAGGAAATATAAAATTTGAATAGCACCTATTAAAGAAAGTATATTCCAGCTTGAAAACCTACCTATATGACAACAGCAGGCTCATAAACATTTTAACTGATAAATTATATCAAACAATTAAAGCAGGAAAAAGAAGGAACACTTCTCCCCTCATTTTAGGAACTCAACATTGTGCTAATCCTAAAACTGGATAAAGATAATAGAAGAAAAAAGTATGAACATAGATAGAAATTTGTTTAACAAAACAAACTCTTAGAAGTCAGATCTGGCAGTATGTAGAAAGTGTTTTGTTATAGGAATGGCAGTGTTGGTTCAGCATTGGAAGATCCACCCCCAAAAGTCATCAGTTTAACAGAGGAAAGGAGAAAGCCATATGATCCTGTCACTAGTTGGAGAAAGAGTATTGAACTAAATTCTACAGCTGTTCATGGTAAAAGCTATCAGGAGATTAGAAGTAGAACAGAACCTTCTCAACAGATCAAAGACATGTACTCCATACTTTCAACAAAAACTCCTTCTATGAATGGAGACGATACAATGCTTTCTCCCTAAAGTGCTTCATCTGTCCATTAGACTTTGAAACATAGGTCTAAACCAAAATAGTCTGGCAATAAAATGACACAACTAGGATAGGATTGGCACGGCAGAAGCAAAATCTTTATATGTAGATGAAATGATCATCTACAGAGAAAATACTAAGAAATCTCTAGGAGCCCCTAGAACTTGTGCTTGAATTTAGCAGGATTAGAAAACACAAGGTATATATAAAAATTCAGGTGTGTGTATACTTGCTATAAATGAAGAACTGGATATTGAAATTTAAAAGTTATGTAGGAGTACAAACGACCCAGAAAAGCCAAAAACAAAAACAAAAACAGTGTCGGAAGACGTTTAGCACCCAATTTTCAGACTTCTTCTAAAGCTACAGTAATCAAGGCAGTGTTGGTGTAAGGAAAGACATATAGATCATTTGAATAAAACAGAGAATCTAGAAATAGAACCACACATATATGGTCCACTGAGTTTTGAAAGATTATTTAGCATTAGCATTTTATAGAATATAAACTCGATTCGAGAGCCAAGGAAGAGATAGTGTCTTCAGCAAACGGCACTAGAACACCGGGTATCCATATATAAAAAATTAACCTCAACCCTTTTTTTCCATACATGAAAATAACTTGAAGGGATCTATGAACCTAAATAAGAAAGCCTAAAAGTATAAAACTTTAAGAAGAAATTATAAGGGAAAATATTTATGAATTCAGGGTAGGCAAGAACTACCTAGGATACAAAAACTATGATGTGTAAAAGAAAAAATTGATGAGATTCCATCAAAATTTAGAACTTTAAATGACATCATTAAAATGAAAAGTAGTACTTAAGCAGGCCATATTTACAATGCATATAACCTATGAGGAGAATACATAAAGAATTCTTAGAGCTCATTAATAGACAACCCAATTAAAATGTAGACATAAGAAGATGATAAATAGCCAGTATAGCACAAGGAATGGTGTGCAATTCTAGAATCAGAAAAATACTAATCAGTACAATAATAAGATTGAATTATACACTCATTAGGGAGATGAAGTTAAAAGTTTTAAAAGCCTTGTCATGACTTTTTCTTTTTGTTGGATTCTCCCCCTTTGTGTTTAATTTGTCACGCCCAATGGATTCATTCTGCTGGGTTTCCTGGGGTTGTGATCCTCATTGTCTTTTCCTAGGGTATTGTCTAAAATTTTTTGGAGTGCTGGTTTGGTATTCATGAAGTTTCTGAGGTGCTCTTTGTCATGAAAGCATCCTATTTCTCCATCAATTCTGAGAGATAGTTTTGCAGGGTACATCAATCTGGGTTGAAGGCTGTTTTCCTTTAGGGCTTGAAATACATCACTCCAAGCTCTTCTTGCCTTGAGGGTTTGTGTTGAGAAGTCTGCTGTGATTCTGATGGGCTTTCCTTTGTATGTGATTTGTTTCTTTTCTCTCACTGCTTGTAGAATTTTATTCTTCTGTTGGATTCCTGGAATCCTAACTATTATATGCCTATGTGTAGATTTTTCTTGATTAAGGTTAGCTGGAGTCCTATATCCCTCACTTATCTGTATGTCAAGTTCTTTTCCCCTCCTTGGGAAGTTTTCTGCCATCACTTCTGTGAAGAGTTTTTTTATGTCATCTGCACTCTCTCCTGTTTCTTCATTGACTCCAGTCAGTCTTATGTTATTCTTCTTTGCATCGTCTAGCAGCTGCTGGATTGATTTCTCATGTTCCCTTACAATTTTAAAGCAATTTTTCTTTTCCTGGTCACTAATTGCAATCTTATCTTCTATATGTGAAATTCTGTCCTCATATTGGTTCGTTCTGCTGCGCAGACTTTTGATGGAGTTTTTAATCTCTTGGAAATCTGTTTGTATCTGTTTTATGGATTCCATTTGTTTCTTATGTTGGGATTCCATCATGTTCCTCAGATCCTCTATTTTTTTCTATGTGTCTTCTCTAGATTTATTAATCATGTCTTGCACCATGAGCAAAATCTTTGCTGTTATCTGAGTAATTATTTCTGATTTCATTTTTCCCAGGTCCTCTTTTGTTGCCAGTTCAGAGAGTCCAGGTGGTGGAGTATCAGAATGTTCCATCTCGTTTCCCTTTGGGGTTCCTGTAGGTGATCTGGAAGTTTGATTTTGAGCCTTGTTTATGTGTCTTCTCATTTCCACGGTGGGGGGGGGTGCTTCTGGCACCCACACGACTCACCTTCTCTGCCTTAGGAGCCTGGGATGGCAGCGGGGGAGCTTCCTTCTGGGTGCTGGGACCAGCTGAGCTTCACTGCCCTAGGAGCCTGGGATGGAGGTGGGGAGCTTCCTTCAGGGTGCTGGGACCGGCTCACCTTCTTGGCCCTAGGAGCCTAGGATGGAGGCGGGGGAGCTTCCTTCCAGGTGCTGGGACAGGCTAAGCTTCACTCCCGATATGTTGTATTGACATGGTCATTTAATTGTAGGAACTGTCTGATTTCTTTTTTAATTTCCTCTGTGACCCATTGGTTATTCAGAAGTGAGTTGTTCAATTTCCATGTGTTTATGAAATTCTTGCGGTTTCTTTTGCTATTCATCTCCAATTTCATTGCACTATGGTCTGATGAGATACTGAGGATAACTTCGATTCCTTTGCACTTACTTAAACATTTTCTATGAGCAAGTATGTGGTCTATTTTGGAGAATGACCCATGTGTAGCTGAAAAAAATGTGTATTCTGATTTTGTGGGGTGGAACACTCTGTAAACATCTGTTAAGTTCATTTGTTCAAGAGTTTGATTGAGTTCTAGTATTTCATTGCTTATTTTTTGTCTAGTTGATCTATCTATTTGTGACAGTGGGGTATTGAGGTCCCCACTACAATTGTATTTTGCTTATGTGATTTTTCATGTCCGTTGGTATTTGTATTTGTTTTTGTTTTGTTTTGGTACCAGGGATTGAACTCGGGACCTTGCGCTTGGGAGGCAGGCGCTGGAACCACGGAGCTAAATCCCTGGCCCTAGTATTTGTTTTATATAGTTGGACGCAGTAGTGTTTGGTGCATATATGCTTATGATTGTCATCTCTTCCTCTTGGATTGTTCCCTTTACAAGGATGTAGTGTCCTTCTTTGTCTCTCTTAATCAGTGTTAGTTTGAAATCCACTTGATCTTCAAAGAGGATAGCTACTCCTTTTTTTCAGGTTCCTGTCCATAGAATATTGTTTTCCACCCTTTAACTTTCAGTCTATGAGTTTCTTTTTGAATTGTTTCTTGTATATAGCATATTGTTGGATCTTGCTTCTTGACCCATTCTGACAGCCTATTGCTCTTGATTGGCAAATTGAGACCATTAACATTGATGGTTACAACTGATACATACTGACTTATCCTTGTCATGACTTTTTCTTTTTGTTGGATTCTCCCCCTTTGCCTTTAATTTCTTTTTTTTTTTTTTTGGTACCAGGGATCGAACTTGGGTCCTTGTGCTTGCACAGCAGGCGGCAAAACCACTGAGCTAAATCCCTGGCCCTGCGTTTAATTTCTTGTCATGCTTGATGGATTCATTCTGTTGGGCTTCCTGGGGTTGTAATCCTCGTTGTCTTTTCCTAGGATATTGTCTAAAATTTTTTGGAGTGTTGGTTTGATATTCATGAAGTTCCTAAGGTGCTCTTTGTCATGAAAGTATCTCATTTCTCCATCACTTTTGAAAGATCCATCAGTCTGGGTTGGAGGTTGTTTTCCTTTAGGACTTGGAATACATCACTCCAAGCTTTTCTTGCCTTGAGGGTTTGCATTGAGAAGTCTGCTGTGATTCTGATGGGCTTTCCTTTGTATATGATTTGTTTCTTTTCTCTACCTACTTGTAGAATTTTGGTCTTCTGTTGAGTTTCTGGAATCTTAACAAGTATGTGCCTATGTGTAGAATTTTTTTGATCAAGGCTAGTTGGAGTCCTGTATGCCTCCCTTATCTGTATGTCAAGTTCTTTCCCCCTGCTTGGGAAGTTTTCTGTCATCACTTCTGTGAAGAGTTTTTTTATGTCATCTGCACTCTCTCCTGTTTCTTCATTGACTCCAATCAGTCTTATGTTATTCTTCTTTGCATCATCTAGCCACTGCTGGTTTGATTCCTCGTGGTCCCTTACTATTTTAAAGCAATTTTTCTTTTCCTGGTCACTAATTGCAATCTTATCTTCTATATCTGAAATTCTGTCCTCACATTGGCTCATTCTGCTGCGTAGACTTTCAGTGGAGTTTTTAATCTCCTAGAAATCTGTTTGCATCTGTTTTATGGATTCCATTTGTTTCCTATGTTAGGATTCCATCATGTTCCTCAGATCCTCTATTTTTTTATCTGTGTCCTGTCTAGATTTATTAATCATATCTTGCACTATGGGCACAATCTCTGCTGTTATCTGAGAAATTATTTCTGATTTCATTTTTTCCAGATCATCTTTCATTGCCAGTTCAAGGAGTCCAGGTGGTTGAGTATCAGATTGTTCCATCTTATTTCCCTTTGGGGTTGCTTTAGGTAATCTGGAAGTCTGCTTTTGAGACTTGTTTATGTGTCTTCTCATTTCAGGGGGGGAGAGGGATGTGTGCTGCTGGTGCCCGTGTGGCTTACCTCCTCCGTGCTGGGGGCAGTGGTATGGCAGCCTGGAAGTTTCACCTCCTCTGCACTAGGGGCAGTGGTCTGGTTCATTTCTTTCTTTTTTTTTTTTTTGTACCAGAGATTGAACTTGGGTCCTTGCGCTTGCGAGGCAGGTGCTGGAACCACTGAGCTAAATCCCTGGCCCTGGTTCATTTCTTGATAGCAGTCATTCTTTCTGGAGTGAGGTGGAATCTCAGCATTGTTTTAATTTGCATCTCACATGACCAGTGATGTTGAATATTTTTTCATATATTTTTTTGCTGGGGAAAATGTATTTTATGCAGCTAATGGATTTGTTGCAGAAGAAAGAAAATGTTACACTGTTAATCCAACTCCACACCAAGACTTTGCATAGACCCAAATGTGTGACATAGGAGATGTGAAAGTTGTTATCCTGGGACAGGATCCTCATCATGGACCCAGTGAAGCTCACAAGCTCTGCTTTAGCATCCAAATACCTATCCCATCCCTACCCAGTTTGGAAAAGATCTATAAAGAGCTGTCGACAGACATAGATTGTTTTGTTCATCTTGGCCATAGAGATTTATCTGTGTGGGCCAAATAAGATGTCCTTCTCCTCAATACTGTTCTTACTGTCTAGGTCCGTCAAGCCAGTTCACATAAGGAGAGAGGATGGGTGCAGTTCACTGATGTAGTCATGTCCTGGCTCAGTCAGAACTTGAATGGCCTTAACTTCTTGCTCTGGGGCTCTTATGCTCGGAAGAAAGGCAATGCCTTCTACAAGATATGGCACCATGTCCTGCAGACTGCTCATCCCTCCCCATTGTCAGTGTATAGATGATTCTTTGGCTGTAGACATTTTTCTAAAGGCAATGAGCTGCTGCAGAAGTCTGGCAAGAATCCCATTGAGGGCTGGGGATTTAGCTCAGTGGTTCCACCACCTTCCTTGCAAGCGCAAGGTCCCAAGTTGATGTCCGGTACTAAAAAAAAAAAAAAAAAAAGAATCCCATTGACTGGAAGATGTGACCCCACAAAGTGGTGGTCTGTCTCTATGGGTGGTTTTTGAGGAGCTGCTGTTGAAGATCTGTCAGGAAGTTACTGAAAATTTTCTGTATTGTTAAGAACCCTGCTTAATAAGGAGAGAAAGTCTCTATAAAGCAACCAAGAACTAGGCTGCCCTAGGATGGCAGCTTTATCCAGCTAGAGGTAGCCAAGATACCCTTTGACCACTGCTGTGCATTTGAATCTTCCAGGCACGATAAAATGAGTCTCTGGACCAGGCATTTAGCTCAGTGGTTCTGGTGCCTGCCTTGAAAGCACAAGGTCGATCCCTGGTACCAAAAAAAAAAAAAAAAAAGATGAGAGTCTCAACCAAGACAAGGCTTGGTGGAAAATGTGCAAATTTTTCGCAAGACATCTGAAGTCAAATACTCCCTTGGATCTCTTCCCCTCCATTAGTGTTGTGGTTAAAGGGAGAGATATGCATCTTTTCAATACGTCCTCCCATAGATTGGTACCTGCTGCTACTTATTTTTGCCTGATAGGTTAGACTTCATAGATGCTCTGTTTTTGATGTTCTGTATTTTTGCTTAGAACCTCCCTCTGCATCTTTCAAGGAGCCCCTTGCCCTGGAGGAACCTTGAGGATGTTTTGTAACTTCTAGAAATCTGGCCCTGAAATTGAGGATCCATTTCCTGACTGTAGTAGACGCAAATATTCCCAAGGATCATCCTTTGTGTGAGCCTTAACAAACCAATAGGCTAGAAAAAACAACCAACTGGGTTGTTATCCTGTTCTTTGGGTGCTTCCTGGAGTGGTAGGTGGTAGAAATTGAAAAAGGAGCAGCAGAGGGTTTTGTTTTTAATGAGGGATGGGTATTTTTCTCCCAGTGCTGTTAAGGGGCAGGTAGGTTAAAGCAGCATAGGCTGCAAAGTGCTGTTTTTTGTTTTTGTTTTGTTTTGGTTTTTTGGTACCAGAGATCAAACTCAGGACCTTTTGCTTGTGCCACTGAGCTAAATCTGCAGCCCTGTTTTTTTGTTTTATTTTGTTTTGTTTTATTTTGTACTGGGGATTGAACTCAGGACCTTGCGCTTGCCAGGCAGGCATGGCGCCCCTGAGCTACATCCCTGGCCAAAGTGCTGTTTGTTTTATGTTTTGTTTTAATGGACTGAAATCCCTTAGAGATTTATTTTTCTGCAACACTGGTAAATTTAACTTTAATAAAATATTTACACAGATACATATATTTTTTCAAGCCTTGTGGGGCTTTTTAGTATACGCATGCCTTCCTCTAGCTGTCATGCAGTTCTGATATACTTTTCTTGGAGAGTGTGCTGTCTTCCACACTCCCCCCTCAGTCTCTGCCCTGCCAGTCTTACCCTCAGTTTTAAAACAAATTTGGGAACTTGCTGGAATTCAAAACAACTCACCATCTAACTGGTTCGGTCCTGACACACCTGAAAAAATCTTAGATGTAGGCTGACGCAGCTCTCATTTCATTCTGGAAGCATTCCAGAAACTTCAGAAGAAAGGTGGTCGATAAAGGAATCTGTCACTTGTGGGTTACTCCTTCCATCCTTGAGGCTTTTTACAGAGTTCTGAGATCTCAATTTGAAATCCATGTTAAAAAATAGTGACAGGAGTAGAAATGAGGATGTCATGGTCAGTCCTCAATTTTGATAGTGGCCCTTGGAGAGCCTGGAAAAATAACTACTTAGTAATTCAGTTTTTTCCTCTACCAGTTAAGTGAATATTACTTTATACCTCAAAATTTTTTTCAAGTATTTATGAAGAAATAGTTGGCACATGTAGTCTTAGATTTCCCTGATTATTCTCATAATGGGGTTTCTGTGGGCTTACAAAGCTGAAAGTGTATAACTTTAATTTCCTTATAAACTGTTTGATTCAAAATCCACCTACCTACCTGGTGGTTAGCAATTTTGACCAGTTGAATAAAATGAATGCCAGAGTAACTAGTAAGTTTGAAAACAGGGAGAAAAATTTTGCTGTTGTTGTTACTTTTCGTTTTTTCCAGTCTTAGGCATTAAACCCAGGGCCTCACACATGCAAGGCAAACACTCCACCATGGTGCTACATCCTAGCCCAATTCTGGAGTTTGACAATTCTGTAATGTCATATAGCCACCACTTTAGTATCATTCAAAATAGTTTTACTGTTCTAAAATTCCTCAGTTCTCTGCCACTATATCCCTCCCTTCCCTCTAGCACCTGTAAACCACAGATCTTATTTCCTCTATAGTTTTACCTTTTCTAAAATGTCATGTAGTTGGAATTATATAACATGCAGTCTTTTCACATTGGATTATTGCACTCAGTATATTCATTTAAGCTTCTGTGTATTTTCATGGTTTGATAGATTTTTTTAACTGATGAGTAGTATTCTGTTGTTTTGTTGTTTATCCATTCATCTTATGAAACAAATCTTGCCAATTATGCCTAGAGCTGCTATAAACATCCATGTGGGGGTTTTTGTATTGATGAAAGTTTTCAGTTTATTTGGGCTAATACCAAGGAGCAAGATTACTAGATTACTAGATTGTAAGAACATGTTTAGTTTTATTAAAAAAAAAAAAAAAAAACCAAACTGCCAATCTGTCTGCTACAGTGAATTTTCTGTTGCTCTGTATGTTCACTGTATTTTTTATTAACTGTCCTTTTATGTGAATAGGTCTTTTGTAAATATTTTCTCCCAGGCTGTGGCTTATTTCTCATATTTTGATAGTATCTTTTGCAAAGCTGTAGCTTTTAATTTTAATAAAGTCTAGTTTATCAATTATTTCTTTCACAGATTATGTCTTTTTTGTTATATTTTAAAAATTTCTGAATGTGGTGGCACATGCCTGTAATCCTAGCACTCTGGGAGGCTGAGGCAGGAGGACTGCAAGTTTGAGCCCAGCCTGGGCAACTTAGTGAGACCCTCTCTCAAAAAGGGGGAGGGGGCGGGTAGGGCCGGGGGTTTGGCTCAGTGGTTCTGCCGCCTGCCTTGCAAACTCAGGGTCCTGAGTTTGATCCCTGGTACCAAAAAAAAGGTGGGGGGAGATTTAGCTCAGTGGTTCTGCTGCCTGCTTTGTAAGCGCAAGGTCCCAAGTTCAATCCCTGGTACAAAAAAAGGGGGGGGGGAGGGGTGGACTGGGGATGTGTGAAAGCCCTGGATTCAATCCCCAGTACTGGAAAAAAAAAGTTGTCACCAATAGCCAAGGTCATGTAGATGTACCACTATGTTATCTTGTAGGAATTTTACAGTTTTGCATTTTACATTTAGGTTTATGATCCATTTAGAATTAATGTTTACAAAAGGTGTAAAGTCTGTGTCTAGATGCATTTTTTATATATAGATACTCAGTTGTCCCAGCATCATTTGTTGAAAAGACCCTTTTTTCACTGCATTGTCTGTTCTCCTTTTGCAAAGATCAGTTCACTATATGTATGTAGGTCTATTTCTGGGCTCTTTATTTTGTTTCACTGATTTTTTTATCTTTTTCTTTTTGTTAGAAGAAATCATTGTATATAATAGTAATGAGAAAGAGGTCATATGGACTGTAGATAATAAGTAGATAGTCCCACTTCAAATGCTTAAGAAAAAAAAGCAAAGGTCGGTACAGAGGCACTGAATGACCTTTAGCACAAGGACAACACTAGCAAAATTATTCTACACTTGATCTTAGCCAAAAGGCTGAGAAGCGATAGCAAAGTTATTCTAAAGTAACCTGTTGCACAGAAGTTCCAGAAAAAAATAATTCTTTTTTTTTTTTTTGGTACTGGGGATCGAACTTGGGTCCTTGCTCTTGCGAGGCAGGCGGTGGAACCATTGAGCTAAATCCCCAGCCAAAAAATGGTTCTTTTCTTAGATAACATATACCTTTACTCTAGACATGCATACTCTTTTCTCCCCTTAAGATTTGGAAATATCAGAATAATTACAGAGATAAACTAACATATTGTGGAGCTAGAAATTCTACCTTATGTAGATTTTGTTTTAGTTTCTAATTCTGTAAAAAACTCTGAGGAGAATGAATAGTACCATCCATAGGTACAAACCTGACATATACTTCAAGTTTTCATCTGCTCAGGAGGACAACGGTGCAGAAAGTGAACAGTAACAATTCTATGGACTTACAGTATAAAATGTGAACTTTCTATAGATTCTATGAAGATGCGTGAGGATGAGAGGAGTGAATGATCAGTAAATATTCTGCCTTATTTCAAAATGAATTTATGACTCCTAACATTTTCAAAGTTCCATGGCAAGAAACCTCATGATTCTTACAGTATTTTCGTTTTTGTTTTTTTTGTTTGGTACCAGGGATCAAACTCGGGTCTTTGCACTTGTGCAGCAGGCGGTGAAACCACTGAGCTAAATCCCCAGCCCAAACCAATAGCTTATTTTTTTCTTTTGGTACCGGGGATCAAACTTGGGACCTTGCGCTTGTGAGGCAGGCGCCAGAACCATTGAGCTAAATCCCCGGCCCTCTTACAATATTTTCAAATGGAAAAGGATTATCACAGATTCTTACTTTCCATTGATTGCACATGCACCTTTCTTTGTTAGGTGCATGGCATCATTGAACAAAGCTTGTAAAGAGAAAAGAAAATTCTGTATAATTTTCACTCCTGCCTCCTAGGAGAAATTGTCCAATCATTACCTCAATCCCTCCCAAATCTAGAGTGCCCTCATATATTGATTTGTGACTTTAGATCACGCATCTTTATTCATTTCAGTGAGACCATGTAGGGTATTGAGTGAGAATGTAGGTTCTAGAGCCTGCCTGTTTTTTTTTCTTTTCTGGTACCGGAGATCGAACTCAGGACTTTGCACTTATGAGGCAGGCTCAGTGCCACTGAGCTAAATCCCTGGTCCTCTGGCTTTTTTGTTTGTTTGTTTGTTTGCTTTTCTCTGGCTTTTTTAAATGGTACTAGAGATTGAACCCAGGGCCTCACTCATGTTAGGCAAGTGCTCTACTACTAAGCTACATCCCAAGCTCTTATTTAGTTTATTTTGCAACAGAGCCTTGTTAAATTGCCCAATCTGACCTCAAACATGTAATCCAACTGACTCCACCTTCAGAGTAGCTGGGTGGTAATATCTACCACCATGACTAGTTAGAGCTTGTTTTTGAGTTGATATCTTACCATCTTGCAGTTTGTGATTTTGGGTATGTGACTTAACTATTCTGTGCCTTAGGGTCCCCCTGTTTAAAATATGGAAACCAATAGTAACTGTCTCATGGGGCTATGAATGTGTATATGCTTTAATTCAGAAAAGTATCTGTACATGGCAAGTGCTTGTTAAATGTTAGCTGTGATTATTCAACAAATAGTTATTGAGTATTTGATCCAGGCAATAGGCTGATTATACCATGAACAAGATGTGACCCTTATAGCCAGAGTTTATTTCCTGAGCTCAGTTTATATTAACATTTACCACATTTATTTGAGCTTGACATTTTTTTTTCCATTTTGTAGTTGAAGTCAAGTGATTTTGCAATCATGAAGCAGTTGCTGCCTCTATTGGAGAAAGTCTCTAACACGTACCCTGACGCTGTTATCCAAGAACTTGCTCTTGATCTCCAAATCACCATCTCTACCCATGGAGCCTTTGCCACACAGGCTGTCAGTGTGGCTGCCCAAAGTACACTGAATAAAAAAAGTCCAGAAGGGAAAACAGAAGAGGAGCAACAAAGCCATCATGACACACAGGTAGCTCAGAGCCATCTTGAACAACAACAAAGCCGTGAGAAATCCCCCCAAACAGGCCAAGAGTCTGTTGCTCCATTCATTCCTAAGGGGGTCAGTGAGCCCAGCATTACTACGAACCAGAAATCTGGAAGCATAACCACAGAACAGCTCCAAGAAGTTCTTTTATCAGCTTATGATCCTCAGATTCCATTGCGAGCTGCTGCCCTGCGCACTCTTTCCCGATGGATAGAGCAGAGAGAAGCAAAAGCCCTTGAGAGACAAGAAAAACTCCTCAAGGTAAGTAGAACATGCTGCTAAGATACATTGGCACAATGCTGTCCAGGAGCATGCATTCAACTTGAGTATTTCTGGAGCATTGACTGTATATCAAGCATTCTCCTAGGTATTCTTCAGGAACTTCTGATTGTTCTGAGGAAGCAAGATTTATACACAGGAAAACTTAAATGACCGTGTAAGACTACTCAGTTGAATATGAACAGAGTTCCACAACTTTTACATGCAAGACATGCTATGGACAGTCAGGAAAAAGAGAGAGTTGAAATCTTCTGGGGTAGGTAGAGCTTACCCTGGCTTGACAAATGGGTAAAGTCTCAGTAAATGGGGGAGAATGTGGAACAGTATGAACAGAGTCCCGAGATGGGAAGGTATCAGCCTAAGTAAGCCACTTGCCTTTCTGGGCCCCTTTTAGAGGAACATTGGACAGGGCTGGGACTCTTCCATTCTCCTCCATCCATCACAGTGAAAAAAACTGTTCTTTCAGTTCTAGATTTATATGGCGGAATAGATATGCTTAGTTGGGAATCTTTTCCCTGTTGTGGAAATTGTCCTGACCTTAGTATGGGTTAGAGATGAAAAATAAAGGGTCTAGATACTCCTGTCTAGATCAAATCCCAGAGCAGTTTCTTAGATAGTTCACTTAAACTTTCTAGGCTTTGTGATGACAGTGATGATCTCTTCTATATGCTGTAGCTATTAGACTAAGACTTATAATTCTCATTGAAAACATTTTAATTATTAAAGTATTGAAACCAATTGTATAAATAAGAGCTGCTGTTTATTGAGCCAAGCCATATACTCTTCCCTCTTTCTTACTTTTTGGTTTTTTGAGACAGGGTCTCATGTAGTCCAGGCTGGCCTTGAACTTCTCTATAGCCCTGGCTGGCCTCAAATTCAGTAATCCTTCTGCCTCAGCCTCCCAAGTGATGGAATTATAGGCATATATCACCATACCTGGCTTTTCTTTATTTTGTGCTAAATATCACAGACCATATATCTTGCAAATATTTTCTCTAATCCTCACAACTGCAATATTGTCCCTGTTTTATAAATGATAAAGCTAAAGCACAGAAATATGCCAACGATTTGCTGTCATTGGAATATTACCTTCTTTGAGTAATCATTTAAAATATTCCTTGATACACCTATTTAGGTGGTAAGTGTGCTGGCAAAGGACATGGCACTATATGGAGGGCAGACACCCCAATTAGTCCTGGATATCTAGCAAGAGGAACACTGGCACGTGGCCATTATCTTTCCCTGACTTGCATGTTAGGGCCCAAACCTAACATGTCACTGTCGTATCTGTTAAGTAAGCTATAGTCACTGCAGTTGACACACCTGATGAACTCTTAAATTGGGGGATGTATTAACAGTAATTTGTTCCAGTGCCAATTAAAGTTCAAAATTTTGCCAGTTTTTTTTCATTTTTGTAATGCTGGGGATCAAATTCAGGGTGTTGCACATGCTAGGTGAGCACTCTACTACTGAACTATACCCCCAATTTCCCAGATTTTTAACAATAAAGTAGAATGGATTCAAAGTTGTTGTAGTAATATCATCTCAGTCTCGCTTGCATTTCTATATGTTTTGTGACCACAAGAAAAAAGGATCACACTGTAGCAAGTGTTCAGAACCCCACGCCTGGCCTCTTGCAGGCACAGCCTGTGGTCTGTCATGTCATCTATGAGAATGTGATCTTCTTGAAGTACCAGCCCCCTGCACCCTTTTGCTTTTTTGAGACAAAGTCTCCCCATGTAGCTCAGGGTGGCCGGGAATTTGCTTTGTAGCCCAGTGGTCTCAAACTCAAGATGTGCTACCACTACCAGCCCCTCCCTTTTTTAGATGTTATAAAAATGAGACTTTATGCATGTTATATGATTTTCCTCACAAGATTCTAAGACCAATTTCTAGCTAAGAGAAATAAGAAAAGCATTTACTTTCTTGAGACTACAGATAAGGAGTCTCAAGTCTTTCTTGCTCTTTGTGAATCATGTCACTGTACTTTGTGGTTCTAGATATTCTTGGAGAACTTGGAACATGAAGACACTTTTGTATATCTGTCTGCAATTCAGGGTAAGTTTGTTCTGGTTAAAGGACTTTGAGACTATGGATCAAAGATTATATTATGTTTATTTGTACAAAATCTCTAATGTCACATTTAGTCCATTTCCTGTCTTGTCATTAGGACATTCTAAGTAATATTGCTGGAGGATTTCCAAAGAGTCCCTATAGAGTTTCAGTGTCTCATAATTATAAGATTTTTATTTATATTTACTTAAAAGTTTGTAGATTAAAGCAAGCATGGTGGCACACCACTATAAACTCATTATTCTGGGAGGCTGAGGCAGAAAGATCCCAAGTTCAAGCCCAGCTGGGGCAACTTGTGGACCTTGTCTCAAAATAAAAAATCAGAAAGGACTGATGTGGCTTAGTGTGAAGACCCTGAGATCAGCCCCAGTACCACAAAAAATATATAAATAAAATAAATAAACTAAACAAAGCATTCTGTAGGATAAGTCCTATTTCTTCTAATTCTGGAGAGCGTATAGAGAATTAGTCATCCTCCCCAAAAGGAGGAGAAGCAGACATGGCGAGATTAAATCCATTCAGTTTCCTTGGTGCTGTCAGTGTTGTAAGCCTGGCTCTGGACACAGCTCACCTGGGTGCACCTCCCCATCCCCCTGTTTCTCAGCTGTCTGCTTTGGGAAATGACTTAATCCCTCTCGGCTGCAGTTTCTTTCTTTCTTTTTTTAAGAGGCATAAAGAGGTTTGGAAAGACAGGATTTAAAGTACACACTCGAAGAAATAGAGTGCCGGCCATCAAGAGAGAGGCACCTGGGCTGCAATCTCTTACGGTTAAAATTGGACTAAATGAGAATGTAAAATGGTGCAGTTACTTTGGAAAATAGTCTGGCAGTTCCTTAAAAATAGAAACTTAGAATTGATGCAACATTTCCATTCCTAGGTATATACCCAAGAGAAATGAAAACAGGTCTCCATAAAAACTATATGTGAGTGTTCATAGCAGCATTAAGCACAGTAGTCAAAAAGAGGACCTAAATGTCCATCAGTTAATGAGTAAATAAACAGGAGGTATATACACACAAGGGATTTTTATTTTTTTAGCTGTAAAAATTATAGTACTCATACTTAGTACAACATGGATAAACTTTTAAACATGTTGAGGGGCTGGGGATTTAGCTCAGTGGTTCCGCCACCTGCCTCATAAGTGCAAGGTCCTGAGTTTGATCCCCGGTACCAAAAAAAAAAAAAAAATGTTGAATGAGAGAAGCTGGTTACAAAGGACAACATATTCTATGAATTATTTATATGAAATGGATAGAATAGACAATTTATAGAATTCAGAAAGTACATGAGTGGTTGCCTAGGCCTGGAGGAGCAGGAATATGGTTGGGAATGTTAGCCAAAGGATATAGGATTTCTTTTTAGGGTAATGAAAACATTCTAAAAGTTTTTGGGTGATGGTCATATATCTCTAGGAGTATGCAAGGAATCATTGAGATGCACACTTCAGATGGGTGAATTATATGGTATACAAATGATAGAATAAAACTACTACCAAATAAAACTCAGTAAGAAAGGAGAGAGCTAAGATCATCAGTACCTAAGAAAATAAGACAATTAACTGTAATGTGGTAGATGGTGTCCTAGAATCAGAGTGATATCTCCAGGAAAAACTAAAGAAATTTGAGTAAGTTATAGGCTTTATCTGATAATAAAATATTAATATTATATTAGTTAATTATTTTTGACAAATATATCATTGTGTGTGTGTGTAGTATTGGGGAATGAACGCAAGGCTTTCATCCTGAGCTGCATCCCCAGGCCTCTTTTTACTTTTAATATATTTTTTCTTTTTTGAGACAGAGACTTCCTAAGTCACTGAGTTGCCCAGGTTGGGCTCAAACTTCTTGTTTGTTTGTTTGTTTGTTTTGGGTGGGTTTTCTGTGGGGTTTTTTGGTACCAGGGATCAAACTCAGGACCTTGCAAGGCAGGCGGCGGAAACACTGAGCTAAATCCCTGGCTGGGCTCAAACTTTTGATTCTATTGCCTCAGCCTCCCAGAGTGCTGGGATCAAAGGCATGTGCCCTCATGCCCAGCTGACAAATATACTTGTATCATACTTGTAGTTTATGTTAATAATCCCCACTATTCAGGAGGCTAAGGCAGGAAGAAAGCTCCCACTTAGGAATTTGAGACCATCCTGTGCAACATGACAAGACCCCATCTCATTAAAACAATAATAATAGAGGCAAATAGGTGTGAAGTATATGGGAACTCTCTATCTTCTCATTAATTCTATAATCTGAAACTATTCTTTCATAAAGAGTTTACACAGGGGAGCTAATATTACTAAGTTAAATGAGTTAATGCCTGGAAAGTGCTTAGCACATAGTGTTCAGTGTATGTTAGCTGCTATTATTTTAGTTAGTGTTGTCATCATTATCATTACTTCTGTTAGATTGCGGGATAATAATGTGGGGACCTGTGTGACTTCTCAGATCTAAATCTTGATTAGGCTTGTTCTATCAGTTATTGCTGCTTAACAAACTACCTCAACACTTAAAATGATCACTCATTCATTATCATTCATGTATCTGCAGTTCAGGCTCAGCAGATCTGGCCTGGGCCTGGCTGGGCAGCTTCACTTCTCCCTGTAGATCTGAGACCAGCTTCAGCATCTCTGTGCATTAATTTCTGGTTGTCCCTGGACTAGAGATCTGCCAGGGCATGTTCTCATGGTGACAGCAGAAATATCAGAGAGAAAACATACACATAAGAGGCCTCTTCAGGCCTAAGCTTGGAGCAGGCACCCTGTCACTTCAGCCTTATTCTTTTGGCCAGAGCAAGTCATGTGGCCCAACCTAAAAATCAAAAGTGGAGAAATAGGGCCGGGGATTTAGCTCAGTGGTTTCGCCGCCTGCTGCGCAAGCGCAAGGACCCGAGTTCAATCCCTGGTACCAAAAAAAAAGTGGAGAAATAAGTTCTATGCCCAGAGTGGGATGAACTACCAAGTCACAGCATAGGGCACAGATGCAGGGAGAGGTGCAGAATTGATGCCAGTAATGCAGTTCTTCACACTAATGTTTGCCTTCCAAAACCAAGGCTCACAGTGAGCACAGAGGAACGACCATGTTCCTACTGGCTAGTTATTTCTGCGTGTAATCTGGATTTGCTCTATAGAGACTTCTTACTTATTTATTTATTTTTGATTTTCAGGTTTTTTTGAGACAGGGTCTTTCCATGTACTTCAGGCTGGCCTTGAAGTCACTATGTAGCCCAGGCTGGCTTCCAACTTGTGGCAATCTTCATGCCTCAGCCCCCTAAGTACTGGGACTACAGGCATGTGCCACCATCCCTGGCCAAACTTCATATTTAAAGTTTAAGAGAGAATGCAAAGGAGACTTGAGCCTGGGCTTGAGCCTGGTATTCTTAATTTATTCAACACCTACTGTACACCTACTACGTATAAACCATTTTAGATTAACCATGAGCTGTGACTAGACTGAAAGGCAAAAAGAGAATGCTTCAAAGGAGAAGAAATGATCACCCAAAGGAGGAAAAGAATACCAGGTGAAAGTGGAAGCCTAAAGAGTAGAGATAATAACCTGTACTGGAGAGGTCCAAGAGCCCTAGGGGCTCAGCAGCACTCAGGAGGCCACATGAAGCTACATGACCAGGAATGATATTCGTGAAAATCAGATAAATCAATGAAGCAAGATCTAAATTGCCTCTAATTATTAAGTCTCAGAAAACAAGTCATCCAGTACTTTCTCCAAGAAACTGTAGTACTGTTAAGGAGATGTTTTTCATTGATTTTTTTTTTAGGATTGGGTTTTTAGAAAGTGGTGGCAGGTCATTCTAATATGGTAACATTGATGCCAGAAATAATAAGTTTCTTAGCTGATTAACCCATTGAGCTCTTTAGCCTTTAAGGTCTGCTGTAAAAATTGCAACTGTTGGTATTGTGTTTGTTTTGAGCAATTTTAATTGGCGTGCTAATCAGTACCTAATTTGATGATGAAGAACACAGGAGGGGGAGGTATAATTTCTGTTCTCAGTTCCCCAAGGTGGACAAGATTGAACTAATTGATGTTTTTGGTGTTTGTAATATGCACTTAAAAGCCAAGGCCTTAGGTGAATTTCCCATTAAGAAAGGAAAGAGCTGAATTTTCCCACCTGTGTTGCCAATGTACTTTGCCCCAGCCTAAATCACCCTAGCAACAAAGCCATTCTGGACTCCAGTCAGACAAGTCCTCCAGACAAGGGGTGCTTGGTTGTCCTTTGAGTGGTGTTTAGTTTTGGAGAATATTTGTGTGTCTGTTTAAAGCTTTCCTTTTCTAGGCTGCTTAAATGGCTCTGTGTGAGAATTCCAGAGTACTTTTTGCTTAATTTGTTGATAATTTGGATGTCTTTTTATAATTTCTTATCAATTCTGTCTGCAATGTAGGTAGAGAGCAAAGGGAAATTAAGTAAATACATTCATTCAGCAAGTATTATTGTGTCTGATTTAGGAATTTCTGATGTATGTATTATCTATCAGCAGTCTTACCCAATGGAGTAAGTTTGAGTTTTATGAAAGACTGTGTACATCTGTCTGTATCTTATTTAATCAGGCAACTCCATGCTGGTTGCGTTGTCCTAGAAGCTTCTTCCAGGTACTCACAAGGCACTTCTTCAGGAGAGAATTAGGTACAAAGTTGCCAAATTCTAGCTACCATCCAATTTACAGATAGATGATTGATCTTAAGCCTACTGATTTAAATTAAGTGCCTCTCCTGTTTATACTCCTTGTATATTTCTTTCTTTGTTGTTTTTAATCATTTTTACACAAGTAATACATGCTCGTTGTCAATTTAGATGACAAGTATAAAAGATAAAATGTAGAATTCCTTCCCTTTCCCAAAGTAAAAACTATGTTTTTCATAGTCCAATACTATATTGTAGGTTTTAGGACATTTTTCACATCTAAGTTCTGAAATAGTTGTTCAGTAATGAATATGATAAGTGATGTTTTTCAATAAAGTATTATAGTCAGATTTTAAAAATCATACTGTGGATCTTGTTCATGTGTTCTGTCAGTCACTTTCAATTAAAGGACATTTTGAAAGCAGCAAATGCATTTCAGGGATCCAGGTGATCGTCTTGTGCCAAAAGGATCTTTGGTTTTGTTATTGTTTTGTGGGCGAGAGCTGGGGATTGAACCCAGGGCCTTACACATGCTAAGCAGGTACTCTACCACTGAGCAACACCTTAGCCCCAAAGGATCTTTGGATAAAACTACCAAGCCCCCTAAAAACCAAAAACAGAAAAAACAGCTATGCCCTGAGCCAAGCAGAGGAGGTGAAAGTATGCCACTACGAACGGTGAAGGGAATTTGGCTATCTTGGCATGCCTGGACAAATTACATTCACTCTTCCACCCTCTTCCTTTTAGAAAAGACTCTTCATTTCTGTCAAAAGAGCCAAGAGGGAGGGATAGCAAAAGGCCAATGGGGGACTGTAGAACCAAGATGACATTATTTTTACAGTTTCAAACTCAGCAGGTTACAAGTCTTAACTTGCCCACCACTGAACTCTTATTCTCAGATTTCTACCTCAAATAAAGTAAGTTGGCAAACCATTAACTGAAAATAATTCTATCCCTTGAAGGATCATCTAATTGGAACTGGCACAGAAATTCAAAATGCAGGCCTGTGAAGTTTATCATCTCCATTTACGTCCTTGAAATGGGAAGATTCCGTTTATGTCTTGACTTGATTTTCATAGCACCTAATTAACAAATGAGCATTAATTGAATGTTTCACATATATTCTATCTCAGTAAAATCATAAAGTTGTTCTGGGAGTAGACATTATCCTCATTTTTCAGAGCTTCTTATTTGAGAGCTTTACATCCCTAAAATTCACCAAATTAAAATATGCAGGGACATGATGGCAGAGAGGCCTGGTGGAGGAAATGAGGCTCAGTCCTTGGCAGCCAGGAAGTAGTGACAGAAGGGAGGAGCCAGGCACAAGTATACACCCTCCAGGTCACACCCCCAGTGACCACCTTCAGGCAGGCCCCAGCTCCGAACAGCAGAGGTAGCTGCTGAGCTCCTCAGGGGATGAATCCACTGATTAGTATAGTGCCCCCATGATCAAGTCACCCTCCAAATATATCAGGCTTTTCAGGGGGACATTGTAGATGTCCACCATAATAGTGAATTTGCCTATTCTGCATATTCATGTAAATGAAATAATATAGTACAGTACAATCAGAAATAGTCTTTTCTCTCTGACTCCTTTCACTTTAGCATAATATTTTTGAGGTTCATTCATGTTTTAGTGTAGGCCAGTACTTCATTCCTTCTTATAACTGAATAATATTTCCTTTTTTTAATGGGGGGGTTGGTACTAGGGATGGAACCCAGGACCTTCCCACTAAGCTATATCACCAGCCTTTATTTATTTATTTACTTACTTATTTATTCACTCATTCATTTTTTTTCAAACAAAGGCTTGCTAATTTGCCAAGTTACCCAGGCTGGCCTTGAACTTGTGATCCTCCTGCCTCAGCCTCCCTAGTGTTGGGGTTATAGGTGTGCACCACCTCACCCAGGTATTTTATTGGGTTTTTTTTATTGTATTGATTAGCAACATTTTGTTTATCCATCATCAATTGATGGGAAGTTGGGCTTTTATATTTTACTATTATGAATAATGCAATGAACATTTGTATGCAAGTTTTTATGTGCATATTTTCAATTCTCCCACTTATATACCTAGGAGTGTCCTCAATCCCTGACAGCTAGAATTGCTAGATCATATAATAACTCCATGTTTAGTTTTTTGAGTAACTGCCAAACTATTTTCCAAAGTGGGCATGCCATTTTATATTCCTACCAACAATGTAAGAGGTTTCTCTATATCCTTGCCAATACTTGTTATTGTGTGTCTTTTTTTTTTTTTTGGTACTGGGGATTGAACTTGGGACCTTGCACTTTGTGAGGCAGGCACCGGAACCACTGAACTAAATCCCCGGCCCTGTGTGTCTTTATTTTAGACCATCCTAGTAGGTATGAACTGTTAGCTTATTGTGATTTTAATTTGCATTTCTCTGATGACTGATGATGTTGTACGTCTTTTTATGAGCTTATTGTCCATTTGTAAATCTTTAGAGAAATATCTACTCAGATTCTTTGGTAATTTTCATTTTTTAAAAAATTATTGAGTTACAGTAGTTCCTATATAAATATTTGGGAGATAAGTACTTATCAATTGTGATTTGCAGGCTGGGCACGGTGGCACATGCCTGTAATCCCAGCACATGGGAGGTGGAGGCAGGAGGATTGCCCAAATTCGAGCTACATAGTGAGTTCAAGGGCAGCCTGAACCACATAGTGAGACCTTGTCTCAAATATATATATATATATATATATATATATATATATATGATTTGCAGATATTTTCTGCCATCCTGTGCTATATTGATATCATTGGAAGTACAGAAATTATTACTTTTGATTAAATATAATTTATCAATTTCCCCTTTCATTGCTTACACTCTTGCTGTGATTTCTAAGTTATTGTCTAAACTAAGATAATGAAGATTTGTTTCTGTGATTTCTTACAAGAATTTTATAGGTTTCACTTTTCCTTTTTCTTTTTTTTTTTTGGTACTGGGGATCAAACTCAGGACCTTGCACTTGCGAGACAGGTGACAGAACCACTGAGCTAAATCCCCTGCCCAAGGTTTCACTTTTACATGTAGTTCTCTGATCCATTTTGAGTATTTAGGTATTGTATGATGTGAGACATTCCCATGTTATAGCTAAAGGTTCTAATCCTTGGATAGGTTAAGCCCCTTTTCTAAGATCACAGCAAGTACTTTAAACCTTGTTCTTGGCCTCCAAATCTTATTTTCCCAGAGTGTAATAAGTTGCTTCTCTTGAACCTTCTTCTCTTCTCTTCTCTTCTCTTCTTTCTCTTCTCTTCTCTTCTCTTCTCTTCTCTCTCTTTCTTTCTCTTTCTCTCTCTTTCTTTCTCTTTCTTTCTTTCTTTCTTTCTTTCTCTTTCTTTCTTGAGATAGGGTCTTGCTATGTAGTTCAGGCTAACCTTGAACTCACTATGTGGCCCAGGCTGACATTGAACTCATGGCAATCCTCCTGCCTCAGCCTCCCAAGTGGTGAGATTACAGGCATGTGCCACCATGCCCAGCTCTTTCTTTTTCTTTCCGTCCTTCTTTTTTTCTCTCTTCCTCCTCCTTCTCTCCCTGTCTCTTTCTGCCTTTCTGTCTCTTTCTTTTTGCAGTGCTGGGGATTGAACCTAGAGCCTTGCTCATACTAGACAAGCACTACACCTATATCCCCAGCCTGTACTTTTCAAATAATTGTAGAAATTGAGCCTATTGTGCTGTTTTAAATAATAAAGATCCTTAGCATAATGCCAGCTACTTAGGAGACTGAGACTGGGTGATCAAGTTCAAGGCCAACCTGGGCAAATTAGCAAGAACTTGTCTTTAAAAAATAAAAAAGGGAGGACGTAACTTATTGATAGTGTTTACCTAGCATGGGTGATACCCTGGTTTCAGTCCCCAGTACTAGAAAATAAAAACAGAAACTGAATTATGGTTATTTATACTGTTTATTAAAATGAGATGGGTGTGTTGGCACATGCCTATAATCCCAGTACTCTGGGAGCCTAAGGTAGGCAGATTGGAAGTTTGAGCCCAGCAATTTAGTGACTTTGTACTACTACCAAAAAAAAAAAAAAAAGAATCAAAGTTTTGTAGATGATGAAGCATTTTACAGTTTATTTGGGGGGCCAGGGATTTAGCTCAGTGGCACCGCACCTGTCTGACAAGAGCAAGGTCATGAGTTCAATCCCCAGTACCAGAAAAAAGTTTATTTATTGGGGGGGGGATGGTTGAATGTAGAGCCTTCACACTGAGCTATGTGCTCAGCCCATTTTTATTCTTATTTTTAGACAGGATCTCACTCTTCCCTTAGCATTGAAGAGTGCTGAGATTACAGGCATGGGCCACCACTAGAATGCTTTGATTCTATCAGCAGTGTTGGAAAGTAGTAAGAGTAGGTACTGTAATATTTTTTAAATGAAGAATCAACTTGCCAGTAGTCACAGAAGCTGGGACCAAGCCATCTTGCAAGGATTTCCAGTCTCTTGCACCTGTCTCCCTACGGTCCAGTGTGATGCCTCCTGGTCCTTTCCCAAGTCAGAGGCTGCATTTCAAAGCTCAGAACACTTGTGTTTTATACTACCTTCAGTTTTGGAATATCTGTCCAGTGGTTTCCTTTGTCAAAGATTGATACATTCAGATTTATATCAGAGTATTTAGCAGTTTAGTATGTTTTATCTGTAAGCAGATCCCCTGGCTACTTCACAGTTAGTTATTTTCATTTTATAAGATTACCCTAAATAGGGGCCAGGGATTTAGCTCAGTGGTTCTGGCACCTGCCTCACAAGCACAAGGTTCTGAGTTCGATCCCCGGTACTACCACCAAAAAAAAAAAGATTACCCTAAATAATTGCCATATAAGAGAAGTGGCAATAAGTAATGTAGAAGTTACCACTTATTGAGTGTCTATTATATGCCAGTCATAGCAACCCTGCAGTGAGGAATGATTATCCCAATTTTGTGGATGAGGGAACTGAGGCTCAAAGAGGTGAAGCACCTGGTCCAAAGTAACATTGTTAAGATAGTGACAGCAGGGCCGGGGATTTAGCGCAGTGGTTCCACAGCCTGCCTCGCAAGCGCAAGGACCCAAGTTCCATCTCTGGTACCCAAAAAAAAAAAAAAAGATAGTTTCAGCATCAGGATTGAAATCTAAGGCTCTCTGGCTCTGAAAAGTATGTTCTTGCCAGAGGGAAAGACAATGTCTACATTGTTCTATTCCCAAGTGGAAGCACTGTTTCCTTGTGGTTTTAATATAGGGGAACCAAGCCTGTCTATGGTAAATGGTTTCACTACAAATCAGCTCTTTTTATAGCTTAGTAATATGCTGATCTCATGCCTACTTGATTTTTGTTTTGTTTTGCTCATTTGGCAATGCGTAGAGTATAAATTTTTAAGCAATCTCTGTGTGTATCTTTGAAACTCATCTTCCTACCTCACACTGCCTGCTCTTCCTGCTGATGACAATCAGTATTTCAGCACTGAAGGTGTCAGCATTGTTTTAGAGGATCTGGAAAGGCTTCTGTAATCAATTCTGGCATTTATGCAGTTTAGTAAGTATGTTAGTCTGTTTTATGCTGCTATATCAGAATAAGTGAGCCTGGGAAATTTATAAAGGAACAAGGCTTCTTTCTTTTATAGTTCTGGAGGGTGACAAGGTCAAGGCTGAGGGGCCCACATCCGGCCAAGGCCTTCTTGCTGCATTAAGCCAAGGCGGAAGATGGGGGACAAAGGGAGGGGTGGGGGAAGGAGAGAGACAAAGACACAGAGAAATGGTAGAGGGGAAGGCTGAACATAGCCTTTTTAGGAAACCACCCCCACTCCCATGATAAAGGCATTAATCCATTTGTAAGGGCAAAATCCTCATAATCAAGTCACCTCTTAACAGTCCCACCTCTCAACAAAGTTGCTCTGATGATTGAGTTTCCACCTTTGGGGAATACATTCAAACCATAACACTGAGATCATGGGTTAGGGAAATAAGTAGCTTTCTGTATAGAGCTTTTGAGATTTGTTGTAGCTCTGGTGCTAATCAATGATATTTTAAAAACTTATTTTAGGGCCGGGGATTTAACTCAGTGGTTCTGCAGCCTGCCTCAAAAGCGCAAGGTCCCGAGTTCGATCCCTGGTACCAATAAATAAATAAATAAATAAATAAATAAATAAATAAATAAAATAAAAACTTATTTTAAAATACTAATACAAATTATAAGGCTGTGGAAAAAATCAGAACCTTCATACATTACTGGTAGAAATGTAAAATTGGAGCTGGGTGTAGTGGCACACACCTGTAACTTTAGCACTTGGGAAGCTGAGGTAGGAGGGTCATCATGAGTTCAAGCCCAGCCTGGGCCACATAGTGAGTTCAAGGCCAGCCCAAACTATGTAGCAAAACCCTGTCTTAAAAAAACCAAAAAAGAAAAAACAATGTAATATTTTGCATTTGCTTTGGAAAACAGACTGACAATTGTTGAAAGGGTAAATGTAGTTATCATATGACCAATTTCATTTATATTCTACTTCAGGAACAATGAGAACATATGTCCATACAAAAGATTATATGTCATTATTATTATAATAGCCCCAAAGTAGGAAAAACCAAAATATTACCTGGATGAATGTCTAAATCAAATCTGATACATTTGTGTAATGGAATATTATTTGGTGATGAAAAGGATGGTACTACTGATTCAGATTACAATATGGATGAACTTTGAAAATGTGGTAAGTGAAAGAAAAAAGGCACAAAAGGCTACACATTGTATGCTTTCTATTCATATGAAATGTCCAGAATAGCCAAATCTATAGAGATCAAAAGTAGAGCTGGGTGTGGTGGCACACACCTGTAATTCCGACACTCAGGAGGCTGAGGCAGGAGGATCAAGAGCTCAAGGTCAGCCTAGGCTATGTAGGAAGACTGTGACTCAGGAAAAAAAAAAAGTAGAGTAGTGGTTGCTAGAGGATGGGCAAGGGAATGGTGCCCGCTAACAGATAGGAGGTTTCTTTTTGAGAAGACAAACATTTTGGAATTAGATAATAGTGATCATTACATAACCTTGTAAATATACTCACAGTAACTGAATTATATTACTATTAAAAAAATAGACAAAAATTCGGAACCGTAGTTTTCATGGAGTTGCTGTGAGTATGAAGGATGGATGGGCAGGATTTGGACATGTGGAGATGCAGTGAGAGGTTGATGCTGAAGCAAAAACAAGACATGACAATGTCCAAGACTGGGACAAGGTTAAAGAAAGGTCAGCAGTTCAAGTTGTCAGTGGAGCAAAGTGACACAAAGGTGGTGAGGGCCAGAAGCTGTCAGGATGCGGCGGTTAAGGCGGCTGGACATTCTGTGTGGGCTTCCAGGAGCCTGAGAGTTGGCAGCCCCTCAGTCATGGCTTGGTGACAGCCTTCTTGGATTTGAAAGTATTATGCTTGTTGATGGTTATGACTTATTTTCTTTTTTTCCGCTCATGATTTAAGTACTACCCATATATCTGATATAACTTACATTACTTCATTTACTCCTCAGTACAACCTTATGAGAATCAGTATTTTTATCTCCATATTTATTCAAACAAAGAAATCAAGACCCAGAGGTTGTTACTTGGCCTACCAATAAGTGATGGAGTCTAGCTTCTACTCCAAAACCAAAGCCCATAAACAGCTCTGCATTTTTCTCTTTTCTCCATTCCATTGTCTCTTTTCTCAAATCACCATGGCCTCTGCTCTTGCAGACAGGAAAATGAAGCCATGGAACCAGTAGATCTTGACATTTTCAGCTAAGCAATTATATACTTATTAATGTCATGGTTTCCAGGGCTTATTTCAGACCCTTTACCTCCTATTCACATAGACCAGCTGTCACAAAGGCAAGATTCTCTTACCAAGCAGGCAATTGTGAGATACCTTGGGGTAAAGAGTCAGTTGCTTAAATGTCTACTTTATAAGCTATTTAAGAGTCAGGAAGTACCTTCCCTGCAGAACAGCTATTTAAATTTTGCCCTAGAGCTACCTTTCTTTAGTAAAATTACAATGTGTAGGCGCATGAAGGGAGACTGAATAGTGAGAGAGTACATAAGTAAAACTGACCTCTTGAAGTAGAGCACCCTGTTCTCTCACTCTCAGGGACCCATCCAATTCACTGGAGCTACACTGAGGTAATAGCTGGAGAGGTGCCTTGTTCTTCCTTTTTTCCCCCACACTTAGGAGCAAGTATCTTACATTACTCTTTATTTCAAATACAAATTAAAATTCCTAATCTCACCAGGTATGATTAAGATGATCCACTGAAGTTGCTCACGTACTTAATAAGCCCAATTATATTTTTTATTAACCCTGACATAGTTCCTTTTGTTGCTGAATCATAAGTTTAACATTTTTAACTTAAGCATCAGTTTCTTCCTCTCTAGTCATGTCAGATCTTGGGCAGTGGTGGAAAAGTACACTTAAATGGTGTCTGTTCAGTTTGGCAACTTGTTTTTAGATTTTTGCATTAGACTTTGACACTTCCTTTTGTTTTCTAACCTTGTGGTATCTGCAGTCCCTGAGGAGGTAGGTAGGTTGGGAACAAACCAAGCCTTAGGGAAAGGATGGCAGACATTGAGCTACCAGAGACCTAATTAGGTCATCTCTCCATCCACCTGCCAGGGCATGATTGCTGGGGTTTGCTCTCTTCTTTCCTTCCTTCCTTTCTTTCCAACCCTTCCCTTTCCCCTCCTTCCCTCTCTCCCTCTTTCTTTTCTTTTCTTTCTTATTTATTTATTGGCAGTGCTAGGGTTTGATCCCAGAACCTAGTGTATACTAGGTAAGTTCTCTATCACTAAGCCACCCCCTCCTGCCCTATCACCAATCCTGAGAAGACTTTTTGTATCCAACTTTTGTTTTTCCTTATTAATAATCTGACTTTAGATAGGGATGGAAAGTGTATCACCTTTGCCTGTGTTTTTTTAAGGCTGACACAGTGCTTTCAGAGACTAACACAGAAAGGTAAAGTAAGTCTCTATAACAGAGAAGAAATTGTCAAATTCTTCTTTGGATCCTATTTGGTTACATAGCTGAGCCAGAAAAAAAAGTTGTACATCAGTATCATTATTATTATTGTTAGTTTTTCAAGATAGCATGCCTTGAACTCACAGTGATCCTTCTGTCTCAGCCTCCCCAGTGCTGAGATTACAGGGATGTGCCACCACAGCTAGCTAAAATATTTTTTGATCATTTTTTCCTTAATAGCTTAAAATGTGTATGCATTCATTTAACAAATATTTATTGAGCAGTATTATGTTTGAGGTAGGTGCACTGCTGAGAAAGATTGGCATGCCCTGCCTTCGTGGAATTTACAGTTGGAAGAGGCAAATATTAATCTAATAATCACATAAATAAATATAAAATGTAGCCCTGACAGCTCCTTTGGAGAGAAGGCACAGAGTGCTGCAGAGCTTGTTTCAGGGAGATTTCACCTGACGGAGAAGACAAGGAAGGAGCGACCCAAAGTGACCCATCAGCTAGAAGCTGGGGAGTTCACTTGGTGAAGGGGGAGAGAAGAGTATCGCAGACTGCAGGGAGAGCAGCACAGCCAGTCGGCCTTGGACAGCAAGGCTGCATAAACACCTGTGTTCTCCAGACCCCTCAAGATCAGCGAGGGAAGGGTGGACTGAGCAGGCTCAGAGAACCATGCAGCCCCACTCTAACCAGCTGGCTCTGCTTTTCTCTTTCACTGAGCCCTCTCAGGATTTCATGTAAAAACAAGGTTCTGCTGCTTTAAAAAAAAAAAAAGGATTTGACAAATCACTCCTTTAGGCCATTACCTGCCCTAGAGAGGACATTTTCTCACATGTCACATGTCATGTCACACACACCCAAATAACCTCCTCACCACTGACAGAGAAAACTCTGGTCTTTCTTTGAGCCTACTTTCATGAAATGCAATGAGAATGTTTGGATGTCTGTACAAATCTCTGAACTCAGTTGTCCAATACACAGCCCTTAACCATTATGAGAAACATTGTAATTACAGATGAAAAAGGTAAAACCATATAGAGTTATTTTAGGCCAATAGTTTTCAATTTTTTTTTTAAGCAGTAGAATTTATTTTCAAATGAAATCTAACAAGGCATCAAAAACTCAGGTGATTTCATTTTCTTCTTTGTGCCTTTTCACTTAAGGTTTTTCACATTTTCTATGAACGTGCATTGCTTTTATAATCAGAAGAAAATGTTTTTTAAATTATATGGCTGTTTAGGGAAACAGAATTATTTCATGATAACAAGGTTCAGGGACTAGTACAGATTGAAACAGATGGCTCCCTTTGTTGTAGTCCCCCCTGTTGACCT